>NC_091471.1:15000-721990 GCF_036971445.1 Narcine bancroftii | reverse complement strand
TATTGTCATTTTATGTTGTCTCTTCTCCCTTTGATGTACGTTGCCCATCAGGAAATGGCGTCATGGAGAAGACTGCCCACCGGCCAATCAGCTTGTTACTGTTAGCCCAGCCCTATGAGGAGACTGACAGATGTAATGTCCAACAGCATGTGGGCTGGTGTCAGAGAAACACAAGCAACTGCAGCCACTGGAACCTGCAGCAAATACACGGACGTGCTGGAGAAACTCACGCATCCATAGGGAGTAAAGGGAACCAATGCTCTGGAACATTCTCTCTTTCCCTCCTCCTCCATCTCCTTCCCTACATCCCCAGCCCCTTCTCTCCGTTTCCTGTCAGAGCATCCCCTTCTCGGTCCTGTCCTCGCCCCATCCCTTCTCAGCTTCTTTCTCTACCCCCTCCATGTGGATCCTCTAATGTTTTGCCCTGTGTTCCTCCCCCCACCTCTTTATTCAGGGGTTTACCTGATACGTGACGGGGGGCTCAGGCCCCAAAGTTGTTTACATTTTACTTCCTATGGATGCTGCGTGACCTGCTGAGTTCCTCCTGCCCTCCACCCCAGCATCTGCAGATTTTCTTGTTTAACTCCAGCGGCTCGTGGCTTTGTCTTTTGGGCTTTTTTTGACAACTTTATTTTAAAATTTTAAAAACACAGTTACATCAATTTTAATAAATTCATACATAAGAAAATGTAGATGTGGATAAGATAACAAAAACCCCTTACCTCCCTTTCCCTCCCCTCTAATCCCCATCCTCCTCCCCTATAACTACCCCTAAGAAAGAAAGAAGAAAGCGGATTATTAGTTATATATATAATTCAACTTTTAGGCCATGGAACCAAGAATGTCACCAGGATGGATTAAGATCTTAAATCTTCAAACCCATAATTTTCAAATAAAAATGATGTTTGTCCCTTAAATTATCTATTATCTTTTCAAGTGGGATACAAGATTTAATTTCAATATGCCATCTTTGCATCCCTAAAACCAAATCAGATTTCCATGTAATAACTAAACATTTCTGAGAAACAGCTAAAGCTAAACGTAAACATTCAATTTGATAAATAGCCAATTGTGGTGGCGCACATCCTCGTGGTGAACCGGCCCCGCTTTTACGGCCGCGCCGGCAGGGCAGCCGTGAGAAGATGACGCCGTCGGGGGACCTCTGTGCCACGTGGGTTAGAGCAAGGCACGCGCTTCACATGAGCGTGGTGACGTCACTGCTGTCGTGTGGTTAGAGCTTGCATCGCCCTTAAAGGGACACACACGAAGTTTGAATGAATCAGTTCATTGAAACCTCCAACGTGGTCGTGGTGTGTTTCATTCTGTGTAGCAGCCACTACATTGGTGACTCCAGCAAGTCCAGACCGTTTTATGGCTTCAAGATATGGATTCTGCAGAAATCAATGTAGTCATGGTGAAACTCCCCCCACCCCCCACCCCTTCTGGATGCATCGCCAATGCTCTAGGTTCGGGCAGGCGGAAGCGCAGTTTCGCCTCCGACACATTACATCAGACACCATGACGTTCTATCACATCATGAGCGTGCTCGAAGAAACCGCGGCTAGGGTGGATGACCTCATCCACAACCCACTGGAGGAAGGTAAATGCCTCGCTCTCAAAAACCTCCTCCTCGACACCTTCGACCTCTCCCCACAGCAGTGCGCCTCCAGGCTTCTACACCTGGATGGTCTGGGAGACAGAACCCCATCTTTCATTATGGATGAAATGCTGGAGCTAGCAGAGGGCCACAGACCCTGCTTCCTTTTTGAATAGATTTTCCTCGAACAGATTCCTGAGGACATCCAACTGACAGCCCACGCAGATGTCCTCTGTCAGACCAAGCGAGAAAACGAGGCCGCCCTCAGCCATGTCACCTGTCCAGGGCCCAGTTGGCCCCAAGCGCCCCCCAATCACAAACCGAAAGAACACCACCCCACCTAGTGTTTCTACCATCAACGCTGGGGGGCCCAAGCCGCAAGTGCAGGCAGCCCTGTTCGTTCCAGGGAAATGATCCGGCCAGCCGCCATTAATGGTTGGGACGGCTGGCTGCATGAACAGTCTCCCGCATGTGACCGACAAGTCCAGTGGCCGTCGTTTCCTGCTAGACACTGGAGCTGAACTGAGCATGCTCCCCCCGACTGCCCTCGAGATCTGTGCACAGGGCCCAACCCTACGGGCAGCCAATGGATCCTCCATCAATACTTTTGGCACATGCAGTGCACAGAACATAAGGTCTATCTCCATGTGCTATTCGCCTGTCTGGCAGAGTTCAGCCTCACGGTTAACATAGCCAAGTGCCAGTTCGGTAAACAGTCCCTGCAGTTCTTGGGTCATACCATCTCAGCGGATGGAGCTGCCCCGGCACCCGAGAAAGTCACAGCCGTACGCCAGTTCCAGACACCCTCAAGGGCCTACAGGAATTCACCGGCATGGTCAACTTTTACCACAGGTTCATCCCAGGGGCGGCTCGCTTCATGCAGCTGTCGTTCGCACTGATCGCCACCAAGAGCAAAACCCTGGAGTGGACAGAAGAGACCGAGAATGCTTTCGTTGTGACGAAAGATGCCCTAGCGAGCACCACACTACTAGCCCACCAACAGCCAGACGCCCACACCGCGCTTTTGGTGGACGCGTCAGCCACGGCCATTTGGGGTGTCTTGGAGCAATCAGTCAACGGCCAGTGGCGCCCACTTGCCTTCTTCAGCAGGCACCCCCACCCACCCCCCGCACGGAACTAAAGTACAGAGCCTTCAACAGGGAACTCTGGTACTTCAGTGAGGGCAGTCCATTCACCATATTCACCGATCAAAAACCACTCACTCAGGCCCTTGCAATGTCAAAGGACCCCTGGTTGGCGTGCCAGCAGTGGCATCTGTCATATGTATCAGAGTTCACCGTTGACACCAAGTGGGTAAGGACATTGTCATGGCAGACGAGCTCTCAAGGCCCACATTCCACAGCCCCAGCCTGGACTACACCCAGCTAGCGCAGGCGCAGAAGGAGAATGCAGGCACACAAGCTTTCTGAACTGCCATCACAGGTCTCCAGCTCCAGGACCACAAACTGCCGGTCAACCCCGACATGCTGCTCTGTGATGTCTCCACCGGCTCGTCGTGCCCAGTAGTTCCACCCAATGGAGGCCACAGGTCTTCAGCATGGTCCATGATGTGGGCCACCCCTCGGACAAGACCTCGGTTCGCATGGTAGCGGAACGGTTCATGTGGCTCGGCCTCAAGAAGCAGGTAGCCCAGATGGCAAGAAACTGCAAGCAGTGTCAGAAGTCCACAGTCCAGTGCCATGTAAAGGTCCCGCTACAGCAGTTTGATTCCACGGCCAAGAGGTTCGAGCACATACACGTTTACATCATGGGCCCTCTGCCAGTGTCCAGGGATGCCTGCTATTTGTTGACGGGTCGACCACACGACGAGGTAGCCGGAAGTCATCTCACTGAGAGACACTTCTGCCAAGACCTGGGCCAGGAACCTATTTGCCCTTTGGATCGCCAGGCTCGGGGTCCCGGCACACATAACGAGTGAAGGGTGCCCAGTCACATCCACCCTCTGGGTCACAGCTGGCAAACTTCTTGGGTACAAGCTCCATCACACCACCGCATACCATCCCCAAGCCAACAGCCTAGTGGACCGCTTCCATCGGCACCTAAAGTCGGCCCTCATGGTTCAATTCACCGGTCCCAGCTGGACAGACGAGTTGCCCTGGGTCCTGCTTGTAATCAGAACGTCTCCGAAAGAAGACCTACAGGTAACATCCACAGAGTTGGTTTACGTCGTGCCGCTGTCACTACTCGGGGAGTTCTTCAGCCCGAGCATCGCCCCCACAACTGAGAGCTGGCAGACTTGCAGGGTAAGCTCGACTCACTAGCGCCCCCACCACGGCAGCCGCCCATCCTGCATCCCCAAGGAGCTGGCCACGGCCGATTTTGTTTTTGTCCGGTAATGTCCACACACTGCATCCCTGCAGCACCCCTGTGAATGCCCCTATAAAGTCCTGCAATGCTCAGGCAAGACATTCACCCTGGTCGTCAGGGGCAAGGGGAAGCTATTCACAGTTGACCAACTCAAGGTGGCACCTGGACCTTAGCCAGCTAGTAGCGACGGTTCGGCCAAAATGATAAGGTCGGCCACCCAGGCAGCGAGACGCGTAATCCGGTTCTGAGGTGGTTGGTGGCAGCGCACATCATTGTGGCGAACTGGCCCCGCTTGTACCGGCATGCCGGCAAGGCAGCCGCGAGAAGGTGGCGCTGTCGGGGAACCTCCGTACCATGTGGGTTAGAGCAAGGCATGCGCCTCAGGCGAGTTTGGTAATGTCACCGCCTACGCGAGGGCGGAGCTCACGTCACCCTTAAAGGGACGCGTGCGAAGTTTGAATAAATCAGTTAATTGAAACCTCCAACTTGGTTGTGGTGAGTTTCATTCTGTGTAGCAGTCGCTACACAATCATTTTAATATCTCCTAATAAAAACCACATTGGATCAAACAGAAGTTTAACTGTTAATACTTTATCAAAAAATAATTCAACTTGTGTCCAAAGGGTCTTAACTTTAGGACACATCCAAGTTGAATGAAAAAAGATGCCTATCTCTTTACCACATTTAAAACAAATCTGATGACATTAAACTAAATCTCTTTCATTTTTGAGGGGTTAAGTATAATTGAAGCAAAAAATTACACTGTATCAATCTGTACCTTACATTTATAACCTTAGTCATAATTTTCTAACAATGAAATTAAGATCTTTACAATTATTTTGGGTGTATGGCAAGGGATAGATTGAAAAAGATATTGGATCCTTGGAAAAATATTCATCTTAATATAATTTACTCTACCTATTCAAATTATAGGTAAATCATTCCACCTATTTAAATCTTCTTTAATTTTACCAAGTAATGGTAAAAAATTCAACTTTATCTAAAGTTTCATCAATTTTATTACCTAAATATTTAATTGAATCTTGCGTCCATTTAAATTGAACAATGTGTTTACATCAATCATAATCCCCCTCAACAAGTGGCCTGACCTCACTCTTATCCCAATTAATTTTATGGTCTGAATTTTCTCCATAATCTTGTAATATCTTATAAAATGAACATAATGAATTGTCAGGATCTGTTTTAAATTAAAACATACTAATCTTAAATTATTCCTTAATTCCCTTAATATTAGTGTTACAGAGTCGAGAAAACCCCCAAAACCAGCAGCAATAGATATGCAACACAACACAGAGTTACTTAAACAAAAATAGTTTTTAATTATATTTGAACAAGAAAACAGATTTAAACTTTAACTTATTACTATCAAATTACTTAACCTACTTAATCCCCCCTCTAATACTAAGCGCAGGTGTGAGTTATGTGTATTTAAGATTAGAAAAGTTATTTGGATCACAGTCCATTCTCACTGGTTGCAGGCAATTCTTGTTCTGTGCACAGAAGTTAGCATTAACAAAGTTCACCAGTCTTTGGTGCTTAACAGGCAAATGATTGCCACTCAGGAGGGTTCTTGTTGGTCTTCAGAGAGAGATTCCTTTTGTTCTAGGACATCCGCACCTAATTCCTGTTTAATCAGTCTTGCTGACGAAACTTTCCCCCTTTAGGGTTCTCCAGATGATCCTCCTTTCAGGTCACCTTTCAGACCGCCAGTCTTCTCCTTTCATCAGGCAGTCTTCCAAGAGTTTGCCAGCTTAGTCCTTCTGGAACTGATTTCTGTCTCCTTTCTCTCTGTTTCACATCCTCCCTCTCCGAGAGCAAAACTGTTCTCAGTCTCCCTGCAAAAATCACAATCTCCCAGGCAAGCTGTATTGTTGCAACTTTATTGCTCTTTTTGCAAAAAGCACTCTGCGAAAGTCCTGCAAATATTCTGAGTTTTAAAAATGTTTGAGAGCAGCCTGCTCCAATAATCCTTCCCAAAACACCTCTAAATACTCCGTCACACTACTCACTGCACTGTCGGACAGACAAAAGGTGACAATTGGATATGGATAGAAGGGTAGGCAAGAAAAGGTGATGATTGATGTGGAAAGGGGATCGGAGTGTAGAAGCAGAGCTGGGGGAAAGGAGACGGAAATGGGAAGAGAGAGAGATTCCACTTTGTATTGGGAGGTGCCAACATCCAGGCCTGTATACTTTCCCCATTCCTTGCCCGTCAACTGGCCCATTATCCGGCCTCTGACCTTACTCGGCTCTTGGATGTGCTGAATTTCTGCCACCAGCAGCATCTTTGCAAAGGAACCCCCTTTCCCATCCCCCACCATTGCTGCTCGGGGATCCCCGTGTGCAGTTGGGAACGAATGTGATTGATTCTTAGATGTTGTCATGTGGGATGGTAGTGATTGAGTGACAGGTCCCTAACACGACTGTGGGTGGGTCGGGTGGTTCCAATTGGTTGGAAGTTGTTCATCCTTTTGATATCACAGTGAAACGTTGATGTGGGGATACAGTTTACATGTGTGTTGTTGAGGCTCTTTTGTCAGAGTAGTTTCTGGGCCAATAAGGATTCTGGGTAATAATGCAGTTATTGACCTCCCAAACAAAAACTAACATGAGCTTTCTGCTTAAAAATGTGAAATATTTCCTGCTACATCTCTCATCATTATATGTTTACTAAAGTGTTGTTCACAGAAATAGGCCCATAAAACAGTAAATCCTGGGTTCATAATGTGTTGCTTGGTCTCCAGTGTTTGTTGCTTCCTCTCCTTTCCATCAACATGTGCTAAATTTCACCCACATGTGTCTACATGTCTGTACTGATCCTCTTCACAGTTTAGGACACTCTACGGTTTGTCATGTTACTGGCCATGCCTCCAATGTGTGTTGTCCTGGAACACTGGCTGCAGAGAATGCCTTGCTCCCTCTCACTCCACCATCTTCTCTCCACAGGGTTTTCAGGCAGGACGCTTCAGACACGTGGTCTGACCCTCTGCTGGGATTTCTCAGTGAATTAGGAGCACAGAGGTCACTGCACGGAGAATTCCTACACCCGTTGTGTGCGTGTACTGGACTTCAGCTGATTGACCGACATGGAAAGTCAAGTGACCAGTGACACAGCAGATAAAACATTCCAAAGTGAAACGTATGGCGAGGAGGGCCTTCCTGTGGACTTGCTGGAATCACATCCCTGCGTTCACCCTGGGGACCCACCGTTCCCCTGTTCCAAGTGTGGGGAGGGATTCGCCAGCTCTGACGCATTGCTGCAACATCAGTGTGTCCCCACTAGAGGGACCCCATCCCCTTGCTCTGACTGTGGGAAGAACATTCAAACTTCAAAGGACCTGGAGGGGCACAGGTGTGTTCCCCCTGGAGAGAGTCTGTTCACCTGTTGCTTGTGTGGGAAGGGATGTGTTCCCCCTGGGGAGAGTCCATTCACCTGCCATGTGTGTGGGAAGGGGTGTGTTCCCCCTGGGGAGAGTCCATTCACCCAGTCCTCCAGCCTCCTGCAGCACCAGAATATTCACTCCGGGGAGAGAGGCTTTAAATGCTGTGTGTGTGGGAAGGGGTTCTCTCGATCCTCCTACCTGCTGCAACACCAGAGAATTCACACCGGGGAAAAACCGTTCACCTGTTCCCTGTGCGGGAAGGGATTCTCTCAGCCCTCCGGCCTCCTGAGTCACCAGCGGGTTCACACTGGGGAGAAACCGTTCATCTGCACACAGTGTGGGAAGGGGTTCTCTCACTCCTCTGATCTGCTGAGGCACCAGAGAATTCACACCGGGGAGAGACCATTCTCCTGCTCCCTGTGTGGGAAGGGGTTCTCTCAATCCTCTGCCCTGCTACAACACCAGAACATTCACACTGGGGAGAAACCTTTCACCTGCTCCCTGTGCGGGAAGGGGTTCTCTCAATCCTCCACCCTGCTACAACACCAGAGAATTCACACAGGGGAGAAACCATTCACCTGCTCCCTGTGTGGGAAAGGGTTCTCTCATCCCTCCAACCTGCTACAACACCAGAGAATTCACACTGGAGAGAAACCGTTCACCTGCTCCCAGTGTGGGAAGGGGTTCTCTCAGTCTTCCACCCTGCAGAGACACCAGCGGGTTCACACTGGTGAGAAACCATTCACCTGCTCCCTGTGTGGGAAGGGGTTCTCGTGGCAATCTGGCCTGCAGACACACCAGCGGGTTCACACTGGAGAGAATCCGTTCACCTGCTCACTCTGTGGGAAAGGGTTCTCTCGGCCATCCAGCCTGCAGGCACACCAGCGGGTCCACGTTGGAGAGAGACCGTTCACCTGCTCCCTGTGTAGGATCAGATTCACTCATTCCACCCACCTGCGGAAGCACCAGCGGGTTCACACCAGGGACAGACCGTTCTCATCCAGCAAGTGCGGAAAGGGATTCACCGATTCCTCCCCTCTGCAGGCCCACTGTTGATTTTCCATCGGGGAGGGACCATTGACCTCCCTGTGTGGGGAGGAGTTCACGCAGCCCTAGGGCCTGTGGCTGGGCTTCTGTGCTGAGATGATAAACCAGTCAGGAGACGTCAGCTTTGTTAACTGTGGACGAGACTCAGCCATGCGAGTTCCCCTTTGGTGTTTGTAGTTGATGAGTTTAAACTCCACGCTGCAACCTCTGGATTTTCAGGTGGTGAGGAAGGTCATGCGGCGTCTAGAACAAGTAATGGGGAGTGGACGATTTGGAGCCCAAGCCCATCACCAGAAGTTACAAAAATGAGACAGAGCCCGAATAAAAAGGTGAGGGGAGAGGGGGTGGCATGGGTTTTAAGTGTGGACGCCGATGGGAGGGGAGAAGAGAGAAGTGCAGGGGAGAGGGTTAAGGAGATGTGATGGGAGAAGGAAGGGAAGGGGGT
Organism: Narcine bancroftii; assembly: GCF_036971445.1. NCBI lineage: Eukaryota > Metazoa > Chordata > Chondrichthyes > Torpediniformes > Narcinidae > Narcine > Narcine bancroftii. The sequence continues at coordinate 713,169 of NC_091471.1, read as the reverse complement.
GGGGAGCTGCAGGAGAGTAAACGGAGGGATGACAGGAACTGGAGGTCAATATTGATGCCATCTGGTTGGAGACTGGGGATGGAATAGAAGGTGTTGTCCCTCCAGTTTGGAAGTAGGGTCGACGATTTGTGTCCAGATTGTTGTTTCAATGGGGATGTTCCTTGCAGCTCCAGCTCTCCGTGTGTTTGTATAATCCCCAGTCAACCTGCTGCACCTGCTCATTTGATTTTTCATGTAAATTGCATCAGATCCCCGGGTTACTTCCCCTTTGTACTTGCTGGGATGGTTGCCATAGACGGATCCTGTCTGGCCTGTACCTTGATGGACAGTAAATAAAAATGGCTGTGACCAGAAGATTGTTTCCTCATTCTAGTCTTCTGAAGCATCTGGGCAACATTATCTCCAGACCCAACAGCATGTCACTGCCTGAATGACCTTTAAAAACTTCGACCAGTGCCTGTCCCACAATAATGCTGTTATTTGGTGACCTGTTGTCTTCTCCCACCAGTGATTTATATCCCATTATTACCTGTATTCCTAATCTCTACCCAGATCGATTCAGCATTCTGCTCCCTACAAACTAGGTAATCTCTCACTATCACCCTAATCCCATCCGGAATGAAGAGTTAATCCACTTCCTGTATCTTCCTGTTTACGCTTATGAATTTCCTGACACCTCTTGGTATTTAACTCCCAATCATCTCCAACCTGCAAACATGTTGTGTAATGGCCACTAAATCACACCCCTTTCAACTGATTTGTGCCAGTAGTTTATTACCTGTACTTTCCATTTGTGATAGTACAGATTCTATCACCAATGTGTAATGTACAGATTGTAGTGTAGGATGTCTGTGATTGGCTGAGAGCATAGCCATGCCTACTGGCAGGTCATAAAGGATTGCTCCTAGCCAGACTAGGTCATTCTGGACTGGTCGACCTACATGTGATATGCTCCAGTCTTTTAGTTAATAAAAGCCTTGGTTTGGATCAACAAGTCTTTGATTCTTTCGACGTCCTGTACAATTTTATTCACCAAAACATTTTGAAGGGATGGAGTGTATGCTACGGCTTGAACCCCTCAACATCGACCCACAGTCAGCTACAGCCTCGAATGACTTTAAGCAGTGGGTGAGATGCTTCGAAACATACTTACAGCTCTATGATCTTGCTGTGAGAGAGGTCAGCCATCGACTACTAATATTGATGACTATGGTGTCCCTGAGAGTCTACCAGAGTATCCAGGTCGTGACCACTTACGCTGCAGCCATGAAGGTGCTGAAAGGGCTCTACAAGCAAGCGGTGAACAGGGTCTATGCTCTGTACAAAATTGCAACAAGGAGGCAACAGCCCAGCGTGGGGGGGGGGGGGGGGGGCGTGGCAAGATGGCGTAAGGATCAGATGTGTAATCCCTGCCCTCTCTGGTCAGATTTTTAAATGCCCGTTTTTTAACCCTTTATTTTTACATTTTAAAACTTTAATTTTTAGTTTGATATTTTGGTGAGCTATTATGGGTACTAATGTAAAAAAAAACTAATTCTCAGTTACAAAAGAAAATACAGTTTTGAAGTGCAGAAGAATTGGGGCCTAAACAACCTGGAATAGCCGCGGATCAGTTTTCAGCGATCCCCAAGCTTCAACGATTGCCGGTGGGGACAAACCTTAAGGTAACAGTTACTCACCAGTCTCAAGATGGCGATGGTTCGATCCGTTCTGCAGAGGAAGGAGCGCGCTCCCAAGAAATCAGGCACGACTCTGGAGGCCTGCTACAAAGAACTTTCCCATTGGAAGAGACAGGAGCACTGAGGAAGAAGATCCTGATGGCAGACATGCAGTCTGCAGCGACTATGCGCTTGGGTGGCAGTCAACTACGGAGATTTCCGTAATTTTATTTTAAAAATGGTCTGCAGGGGGATGACAACGACGACCCCCTGAGGAAGTCAGGGAGTCGTCGTTGGGTGTCCAAACCCACAGCAAAACTATCAGAATGCTACCTTTTGAAGAGCAACAAGAAGAGGACTTACTTTATTCTGCCACTGTACAAGAAATGGAAGAAGAACTGGAAGAAAGTGAGTTAAAAATCATGGAACCGGATCCTGCATTCCAAACTGCACTTCAGCCTGTTTATATGATGCTTGAAAGTATTGATTTTTATCTGGATGTTATTACTGGTCAATTGAATCAGGTGGTTCAAATGAATACTGATATAATTTCAGACTTAAATGTGGTTAAGGCAGAAGTTAAAGAAAACCGGGAAAACTTCAAAAAATTTGAAGCTTCTTTTTCTGAATGTAAACAGGTACAATTCAATACAGAAACAAAAGTGAAGGTGGAAAAATCAGTTAAAGATTTAGGAGCCCGGTAAAAAGAGTTAACAAGAAAAATGGACTATTTGGAAAACCAAAGCAGAAGAAATAATGTGAAAATTGTGGTTTGCCAGAAGATATAGAGGGTCAAGATTCTGTTAAATTTTTTACAAATTGGATTCCCCAAATGTTGGGGGAAGAGTCATTTCCTGATGGATTAGTATTGGAAAGAGCACATAGAGCTTTAAGAAGACCACCTTTATCCGGTCAGCCACCAAGAGCTGTGATAGTTCGTTGTTTGAATTGTTTGGACAGGGAGACAATCCTTCGACTTGCAGTTCAAAACGCAAGACAAAGGCAAGCTCCAATGATAATTCAGAATAGTAGAGTTTTCTTCTATCCTGATTTGAGTCAAGATGTTATCAGACGCTGACATGAATTTAATTCAGTTAAAGATATTTTATGGCATAAAGGTTACAAATTTGCTTTTCGTTATCCTGCTGTGTTGAAAGTGTTTCATGGAAACTATCAGTTTCAATTCTTTGAGACTGAGCATGAGGCAATGGTTTTTGCTAATTCGTTACCGGATGTCAGAGGACAAAGAAAGAGTCCACCATTATCTCCTAAAAGAAAACCTGATGGACTGGGAAATGGACAAAATGGCAGAAATGGAAAGGATGGGAATGGGAAGAATCGGAATGGAAAGAGCTCATCTACTCTTGAAACTAGTTCACCATCTTGACGAATCTTAAAGCTGAAATTTTTTTTGTAATATGTTAATATTTCTGACTGGCTGGCTGGGGAGGAGGGGATTGCACTCACTTCTTTGTTAGTCATCAGTCACTAGAGGGTTATCCACACCCAGTTTTTTTTTAGGGAATTACTACCTTTTGGTAGGTTTTTTTGTTTTTTTTTATTAACGAATACTATTTCTATTTGGAGGGCCAATATATTTTATTTGAGAAAATTTTTATTTTTTTCCCTTTTTTTGTTATTATTAATTTTGTGATTATTTTTGGTATTTAGTAATTGTATTAGATATGTCGAATTTGAAATTTGCCACCTTTAAAGTTCAAGGATTAAATAATCCGATCAAGTGTAAGTGAGTTTTGGCTTACATTAAAAAGATGAAGATTGATATTGCTTTTTTACAGGAGACGCATTTGAATGAAAAATAAAGTTTAAAATTGAAGAGGGATTGGGTTGGAGATGGTTTTTTTCTATCATTTAATTCTAAAGCTAAGGGAGTAGCAATTTTGATACATCAAAACTTATCTTTTGAATTACAATCAATGGAAATGAATGCAGGATGTATTCTTACGTTGAATTGTAAGATTTTTAATGAATTTTGGACTTTACTTAACATTTATGCACCGAATGTGGATGATGAAGTATTTATTTCGGATGCATTTCTGCTTTTGGGACAAGCTAATGAAAATGTTTTGGTTTGAGGAGATTTTAATTGTGTTTTGGAACCTTTACTAGATAAATTTCCAAAAAATGTTAAAAAATCTAAAATGGCAATTCAAATTTGAGCTTTGATGAAAAATTTTAATTTAGTGGATATCTGGCGACATCTTAACCCAACAGAGAAGGATTTTTCTTTTTATTCATTTAGACATGAATCTTTTTCTAGAATTGATTTTTTTTTAGTATTGGCACATTCGTCCCCGGATTCCATTCCTCAGGCAGAGTCTCCAGGTGGGCGGGAATGCGTGTTGGAGCAGAAGCAGTTTCCATCCTGGGGGGTGAATGTGGTGAGATGTAATTACACCACTAGGTCACCAGGAGTCATCCCGGTGACCTTGTCTAGAAAGCAGTCCAGAGCTCCAGTCTAGCCTTCCAGGTTTGTCTTGCAGAGAGACAAGACGTCTTCTTGTAGATATTAGTTTATTAAATCTGTCTTATAGTCGCACTGCTGTTGTGGTTATTGTCAGCACAGACCCGTCAACGACAAATTCACTCAGGGACTCGTTGAAGGACTCTCACTTTGAACTTGATTTGTTCTTGGAGATTTCTTTCCTGCTTTGCATCGTTCGTTTGTTTGCACCAAGTGAAACCCGGAAGTGCAGACCCCGGGGTTGAAGTGGAAACACACAAGGCGGGAGAAACTCGGCAGCTCCAACCGTGTCCTGATGTAGCAAAGGGAACGATCCAGGACGGAGGTTCCGGGCTGGTTCCCATCATCCAGGGCCCTTCCTCCCCCTCCTGACAGTCGCTCAGACTCTGTCCCCCCTTCCTCGCTGCTTTCTTCCACCTTCTTCCCGGTCACGATTCACACTGCGTTTCCCCGGGGGCAGATTTCACCTGGGAACGTCTCGCTGACCCGGGCCGGCCGCTCCTCTGATGGACAGCTCACACGCCCCGCCTCCTCTGATGGACAGCTCACCCGCCCCCTCCTCTGACGGACAGCTCACCCGCCCCGCCTCCTCTGACGGACAGCTCACCCGCTCCCTCCTCTGACGGACAGCTCTCCCGCCCCGCCTCCTCTGACGGACAGCTCGCTCCGCCCCGCCTCCTCTGACGGACAGCTCGCTCCGCCCCTCCTCCTCTGATGGACAGCTCGCCCCGCCTTCTCTGACGGACAGCTCACCCGTTCCCTCCTCTGACGGACAGCTCACCCGCTCCCTCCTCTGACGGACAGCTCTCCCGCCCCGCCTCCTCTGACGGACAGCTCGCTCCGCCCCGCCTCCTCTGATGGACAGCTTACCCCGCTCCCTCCTCTGATGGACAGCTCACCCGCTCCCTCCTCTGATGGACAGCTCACCCGCTCCCTCCTCTGATGGACAGCTCACCCGCTCCCTCCTCTGATGGACAGCTCACCCGCTCCCTCCTCTGATGGACAGCTCACCCGCTCCCTCCTCTGATGGACAGCTCACCCGCTCCCTCCTCTGATGGACAGCTCACCCGCTCCCTCCTCTGATGGACAGCTCACCCGCTCCCTCCTCTGATGGACAGCTCACCCGCTCCCTCCTCTGATGGACAGCTCACCCGCTCCCTCCTCTGATGGACAGCTCACCCGCTCCCTCCTCTGATGGACAGCTCACCCGCTCCCTCCTCTGATGGACAGCTCACTCCGCCCCGCCTCCTCTGGTGGACAGCTCGTTCAGCCCCGCCCCTTCTAATGGCAGCTCGCTCCGCCCCGCCTCCTCCGATGGGCAGTTCGCTCCGCCCCTCCCCCTCTGATGGACAGCTCACCCCGCCCCGCCTCCTCTGATGGACAGCTCGCTAAGCCCCGCCCCTCTAATAGACAGCTCGCTCCTCTAATGGACAGCTCACCCCGCCCCGCCTCCTCTGATTGACAGCTCCCTCAGCCGCGCCCCCTCTAATGGACAGCTCGCTCCGCCCCGCCTCCTCTGATGGACAGTTCGCTCCGCCCCTCCCCTCTGATGTACTGCTCACCCCGCCCCGCTATATTTCAGTTCGCTCCGCCCTGCCTCCTCTGATTGACAGCTCAATTCGCCCTTACTCTGATTGACAACACTCTAAGCCATGCCTCACAGGCTGCTGCCGCCGGAGGAGTGCGTGGAGACGCCTCGGAGACGTGACGCGTCATGAGCGTCGTTCCCTCAGTGACGGGCCTGATGAGGCGTTGGGAGCCCGGGCGTGGAGGTGAGACTTGTCCCGGGCCCAGCGGCTTTGAAGCGTCCAGGGTCGGGGGTAGGGGTCCCGTGTTCTTAAAGGTGGGGGGTGGTCCCGTGTTCTTAAAGGTGGGGCATGGTCCCGTATTCTTAAAGGTGGGGGGGTCCCATGTTCTTAAAGGTGGGGGGGTGATTCCCGTGTTCTTAAGGGTGGGGGGGTGGTCCCGTGTTCTTAAAGGTGGGGGTAGTCCCGTGTTCTTAAAGGTGGGGGGGGGGTGGTCCCATGTTCTTAAAGGTGGGGTGTCCCATGTTCTTAAAGGTGGGGGGGTGGTCCCATGTTCTTAAAGGTGGGGGGGTGGTCCCATGTTCTTAAAGGTGGGGGGGGTGGTCCCATGTTTTTAAGTGTGGGGGGTGGTTCCGTGTTCTTAAAGGTGGGGCGTGGTCCTGTGTTCTTAAAGGTGGGGGTCCCATATTCTTAAAGGTGGGGGGTCTCATGTTCTTAAAGGTGGGGGGTCCCATGTTCTTAAAGGTGGGGGGTCCCATGTTCTTAAAGGTGGGGGGGTGGTCCCGTGTTCTTAAAGGTGGGGGGGTGGTTCCCGTGTTCTTAAAAGTGGGGGGGTAGTCCCGTGTTCTTAAAGGTGGGGGGGTGGTCCCATGTTCTTAAGGGTGGGGGGGTGGTCTCGTGTTCTTAAAGGTGGGGGGTCCCGTGTTCTTAAAAGTGGGGGGTGGTCCTGTGTTCTTAAAGATGGGGGGTCCCATATTCTTAACGGTGGGGGTGTGATCCTGTGTTCTTAAAGGTGGGGGGTGGTCCCCTGTTCTTAATGGTGGGGGGGTGGTCCTGTGTTCTTAAAGGTGGGGGTCCCATGTTCTTAAAGGTGGGGGTCACGTGTTCTTAAAGGTGGGGGGTCCCGTGTTCTTAACTGTGGGGGGGTGGTCCTGTGTTCTTAACAGTGGGGGAGTGGTCCCGTGTTCTTAAAGGTGGGGGGGTGGTCCTGTGTTCATATAGTTGGGGGGGTTCCCGTTCTTAAAGGTGGGGGGGTGGTCCCGTGTTCATATAGTTGGGGGGTTTCCCGTGTTCTTAAAGGTGGGGGTTGGTCCCGTGTTCTTCAATGTGGGGGGGGTGGTTCCGTGTTCTTAAAGGTGGGAGTGGTCCCGTGTTCTTAAAGGTGGAGGGGCATGTTCTTAAAGTTGGGGGGGGGGTTTCCTTGTTCTTAAAGTTGGGGGGGGGGTTTCCTTGTTCTTAAAGGTGGGGGAGGGTGTTGTTGGGCACGACCAGTTGCCCCAATAATTACAAGGACCAAGATTGAGAGGAATGATAGGCTTTATTGTACAGAAGACTTGAGCTGGCCCAGATCCAAACTAGGGAAGTACAGGGAAGGGGCTCAGACAAACTCTTTTGGCTCATCAGGCTGCTGTTTTTTCGATGCCAGGAGGTAACAGAAGTAGACCTTGTTGATCTTGGACTTGTATAGCGCCTGTAGCTCAGCCATCGCCTCGGTGTAGGTCGTGCAGTTTCTGATGGCCTGGAAAGCCCTCTGACCTTTCTGGCCTAGGCCACAGGGGAGGAGTCCAGGGGAGAGTGTCATCAGGGGGCGGGCCAGCCCGTGCTTTTAGCAGCCAATGAGTACATACAATCCATACCATTACATTCACTCTCTTTTAAACTGAAGTCCCCCCCCCCAACTTTTCAAGGTGGGACCAACAGACAACAAAGCCAAAAAAAATTGTCCAGTTAGATGCACCAGTGACTTCCTCATTCTGCGGGACCAGCGGGGGGCAGGTGTGTCCGTGCTCTGCTGTTTGGGAGGGGAAGCACTCCTTGGGGGTGCAGGGTGGGGAACAGTCTGGGTCAGAATGATGAGTGAGGGCTCCCAGGAGGAAGGGGAGTTTGATGTCTCCTGGAAGACCAACTCCTGAAGAGGAGAGCCAGGCGGCTCGGCCTCTAGTATTGCGCTCCCATGTGGGGTGATCTACTCCGTGGGATGGTCGGTGGCTCGCAGGGCAGTTTCAGGATCTTCAGCCCTCGCCAGGTCTCGGATAGGCACAGTGTCCTTGTGGCCATCGGGGTACCTCACTAACGCGTATTGGAGGTTGGCGAGTATGAGGTGTACCGCTTCTACCAGTGGATCTGTCTTATGGCCCCTCGCGTGTCTCTGTAGTAGGATCGGCCCTGGGGTTGCCAGCCAAGGAGGAATGGAGGAACCATTCGCCGATCTCCTAGAGAAAGCAAACAAGCGTTCATGCGGGGTGGAGTTAGTTGTGGTGCACAGGAGCAATCGGATGGAGTGGAGCACTTTGGGCACTTGTTTTTGGACCTAAGGGGCAGGAGCACCGCCTTCTAGACAGAGGCGTTTTCCCTTTCCACCTGGCTATTACCCCTGGGGTTATAGCTGGTGGTCTTGCTGGTAGCTATGCCTCTGGCCAGGAAGTACTGTCGCAGCTCCTCGCTCATGAACGAGGTCCCCCGATCACTGTGGATATAATCGAGGTACCTGAACAGGGTGAAGATGCTGCTCAGCTCCTTGATTATTGTCGCCGGGGTCATATCCAGGCAGGGAATAGCAAAGGGGAACCTGGAGAACTAATCCACCACAGTCAGGAAATAGGCATTCCTATTTGCGGTGGGTAGGGGGCCCTTGAAATCGACACTGAGCCGTTCAAAAGGGTGTGTGCCCTTAATGAGATGTGCCTTTTCGGGCCGATAGAACTGCGGCTTACATTCAGCGCAGATCTGGCAGCGTCTGGTCGTGGACCTGACGTCCTCAACAGAGTATGGAAGGTTCTGAGTCTTGATAAAGTGGTACAACCTTGTGACTCCGGGGTGGCACAGACCGTCATGGTGGGCATGGAGGTGGTCGAGATGCACAGTGGCGCACGTCCCCCGGGATAGGGCATCTGGGGAACTGGTGAGTTTACCTGGTTTACAAGATGTCATTAATATAGGTGGAGAGCTTGATCCTCCACCTAAGAATCTTGTTGTTTTTGATTTTACCCTGCTGTTTTGTATTAAACATGAAGGCCAAGGCCCTCTGGTCTGTCAGCAGGGTAAACTGTTTGCCGAACAGGTAATGTCGCCAGTGGCGCACCGACTCAAGGATCGCTTGTGCCTCCTTCTCAATCGAGGAGTGCCGTACCTCGGGACTGTGCAGGGTGCGGGAGAAAAATGCTATTGGTCTTCCTGCCTGGTTAAGAGTGGCGGCCTGTGTGAAATCTGATTCATTAGTCTCCACCTGTAAAGGGATGGACCTACCCATCGTGGCCTTTGCGATGTCTTCTCGGATCTGATAGAATGCAGCTTGGGCTTCCACCAATAACAAGAAGGTTGTGGACTTAATTAGGGTGTGGACCTTGTCGGTGTAATTGGGCACCCATTGTGCATAATAGGAAAACAGCCCCAGGCACCTCTTCAGCATCTTTAGGGTGTTTGGGACTGGGAGCTCCATAAGGAGTCGCATGCGGTCAGGGTCCGGGGAAATGACACTATGTGCCATGACGCATCCGAGAACGGCCAGGCAGTCTGTGTTGAACACGCACTTGTCCTTATTGAACATCAGGCTGAGAGACTTGGCTGTACATAAGATCTTTGCGAGGTTCACGTCGTGGTTCTGCTGGTCATGGCCGCAGATGGTGACATTGTCGAGGTATGGGAACGTCGCTGTCAGCTTGTCCTCCTCCACCATCCGATCCATAACCCTCTGAAAAGCAGAGACACCATTGGTAACACCGAAAGGCACCCGCAGGAAGTGAAAAACGTTGCCATCGGTCTCGAAGCCCGTGCAGAGCCGATCGCTCAGGCGAAAGGGGAGTTGATGATAAGCCGACTTGAGGTCAATGGTTGAGAAGACTCTATTGTGTGACCTTGTTGACCAAGTCGGCCATCTGGGGTAGAGGGTACGCATCCAACTGGGTGAAATGGTTGATGGTTTGACTGTAATCAATCACCATCCGGGGCTTGCCTGCCCCTCTGACCATGAAGACCTGTGCCCTCCAGGGGTTGGAGCTAGGGGCGATGATCCCCTCCACCAAGAGTCACTGAACCTTGGCCCGGATGAATGCCATATTCTCAGTGCTGTAGCGCCTGCTCTTGATGGCGATAGGTTTACAGTTTGGGGTGAGGTTCGCAAATAGTGACAGAGGGGCCACCTGTGGGGTGGTGAGACTGCAGGTTGGTGCCAGAGGCTGGGTGCTCAATTGGGGAGGGGGGAGTCCCGTAAGTTGTGGGTTACAAATGGTGAGTGGGGTTTGGGGGCCCCCGATCGCCATCGTCACACTCCTGAACTGACTCTGGAAGTCGAGGCTCGGGAGGATCGGTGCACAGAGCTGGGGCATGACCAACAATATAAATTCATCACAACACTCCGCGCCCCCCCCCCCCACCCCCCCACTGTCAAAGACGTCACACAGTACCCCCAGATACAAGTTCGCTGGTCTTTCGCCGCCATCAACACCAATCTGGTCATCGGCCAAATGGGTATCAAGAGTCTACAGGCCACTTCGGGGTGGATAAAGCTTTCAGTTCTGCCACTATCAAAGAAACAGTTTGATTTGTGCCCATTCACCTCGATCTGCATCATTGAGTTCGTGATTGGGTGAGGGCTGGCTTGGTTCAAGGTAATCGATGCCAGGATGGGTGCATCGTGTTCATCATCGGTGGGGAGGCCCTATGTCCAAGATGGCGGCCTCCATATAGACCACACTGCCAATGTCGATGAAGGCAGAAGTGGTGTTGTTGGGGTTGGAAGTGATGTCGTTGAAAAGGGCTGCCACTGCATAGAAGATGGGGGCAGCATTGAGTAAAATGGTGCCCCCTTACCGTGCACACAGCCAGCACTGGAAGCTCCGACATACACACCACGCTGCTTTGGGATGGGGCTCTGGACCTACAGACTCATTGGTAATGGCCCTTTTTCCCGCAGTCTGAGCAGGTAACACCTTTCACAAGCAGAGACATCGCAGATGTCTTGCCTGCCCACAGAAGTGCCATCTCGTGGATCCTGGCGTCACTGCAGCCGCGGTCGGGTCGGCCATCCCCGTACTGGATAGGCCCGCTTCTGCCTGCGATCGACTCCCCGTGGTGCTGGGCTGAGTCTAAAGTCCTGGCCAGTTGATTCGCCCGTTTCAATGGGAGTTGATCCTTCTCGAGGAGACGTTGTTGGATATAGTCTGACCTCAACTCCAAAGTGCAAGCATCCCAGACCAGGCCATCCATGTACTGAGCACCCAGCACAGGGACCGGGAGTTCCCCAAACAGTCTTTTCCCAGTGTGATCGGGGCTCAGACAAACTCTTCTGGCTCATCAGGCTGCTGTTTTTTCGATGCCAGGAGGTAACAGAAGTAGACCTTGTTGATCTTGGACTTCTATAGCGTCTGTAGCTCAGCCATCGCCTCGGTGTAGGTCGTGCAGTTTCTGATGGCCTGGAAAGCCCTCTGGCTGACTCTTACCTGTAGGACTTTCAGCCTCTTCTCATCCGAGTCGACCACTCCAGCAGTGGCCTCTAGAAACTTGTTAAAGTAACTGATCCATTATTCAGAGTTCAGATGCACCTGGGACTTGGGGATCCACCTCTAGCCGATCGGGGCATGGGAACTTCTCCAGTACTGGAGACGATAAAATTTTACCCCCTCCATAAATCTTCGTCCGCGAAGCCAAGCCAAAGAAAAAAGAAAATTTTATGTACAATAAATTGTTGGGCACGACCAGTTGCCCCAATAATCACAGAGATAAAGACTGAGGGGAACGATAGGCTTTATTGTACAGAAGACTTGAGGTGGCCCGGATCCAAACTAGGGAAGTACAGGGAAGGGAGAGGTGGCCTGACCTTTATGGCCTAGGCCACAGGGGAGGAGTCCAGATGAGAGTGTCATCAGGGGGCAAGCCAGCCCATGCCTTTACCGGCCAATGACTACATTCCATATCATTACAGGGTTCCCATGTCTTAAAGGTGGGAGGGGGGCTCCCATATTCTTAAAGATGGAGGGGGACCCGTGTTCTTAAAGATGGGTGTGGTACCGTGTTCTTAAAGGTGGGGAGGGTCCCATCTTCTTAAAGATTAAGTCCTGAAATTTTTTCATGGTTTAGAGGCCACAAAAACATTAACATTTATTGTTCTTAGCAGGGTCTCAATTTAGGGATCAAGGAGCAGGAGTGAGCTGAATAAGTGGCCAACGCCAGTCTGTTGAGGCGGAGACGGAGTGGCCCACAAGGTAAGATTACCTTCGTCTCTCTGTTATTGTTGGCTCAGTGTAGACCCTTTCCCCTGTCTGACCTGGACAAGTGTGACAAGATCCTAAGAAACCATGGTAGTAAAAGATGGGTTTCCACCCCAGCTGTTGATTACAGATGATGTGTTAAAAGGGCGGTGAGTTCAAGTCTCACCAAGTTGCATTTAAAACGAAATGGATGGGTGTTTCAGAGAGTACAGCTATACCCCCCTTTACAAAACTAGAGTGTCCCTACGGAACCTTTCGTAAGCCGAAATGTCAAATTGAAGAGGCGATGTGACAGCCCCCTCTGGCCGTGTACTGACCATGGCAAGGAATTGGGTGGCCACTGGGAGATCTTCACTATTGCGGGGGAAAGAGCTGAGGTGCTTAACGAAACAATCTCCCAGTCTGGTTCAGTTTTTTCCGATGTAGAGGAGACCACAGCAGGAGCATCGGATGCAGTAGATGATCGCTGCAGATTCACAAATGAAATAATGCTTCAGTTGGAAGGACTGTTTGGGGCCCCAAATGGTGCTGAGGGAGGAGGTGTGTGTGCAAGTGGAGCATCTCCTGTGGACACAGATTGATTGGGGGGTCTGTGGAAGGCAGTGAGGGGAATATGCATCTAGGGGTGGGATCTGGAGCCAGTGAGATGGCATCTTCTGGAGACCTTTTGCTGTGGAAGGTCAATTTGAATGGTTCCATGTCGCCACTCAGACAGGAGCTGAGATGTTTTGACACCAGCCTATCAAAACACTCATCTGGCCTGCCGGAAAACCAGAAGGTCACACCAGGGGGCAGAGACTGTTCATCTGCACCCAGTCTGGTACAGAGCTCTCCAAGTCCTCTCACCTGCAGAGACACCAAGGTTGACACCAGCACCTAGTTCAACCCGTCTCCTCCAACCTAAACAGGGAGGAGCCAGGTGCGCCCGATGCCCAGGTAGTGGGGAAACTGTTAGAGGTGGAACGGGTTGTTGCACTCAGGAGGCAGCCACTCATGGGGACGGGGGCATGGGCGTGGGGAAGGTGCTCAGACTGAGTAGGGGAATTGGTAACCAGAGGACATAGGTTTATAGTGAGAGGGGAGAGCTTTATCAGGAACCTGAGGGGTAATTGTTTCCACACAGAGAGGATGTTGAGTGCATGAAATGAGCTGCTGGAGGAGTTGGATGAGGCAAGTCCTGCTGCAATGTTTCAGAAACATTCGGACAGATTCATGGGTAGGAAGGGGCAGGGGTCCCCAAACCTTTTACGCTGTCAACCCCTTCAGGGACTACATTGCCCCTCATGGACCCACAGGCATGGAATCCCAGCTCTGGACGGGATGTGGGCCTGAGTGCCCTGTATCTCCTTCTCTCCTCCCGTTCCCTCCCAACTACAGTATAAATCGAAGCCAAATGCAACATTGCAGCCACCAAGCTCCACCCTCGTGAGAGCTTGGCCAACACTGCCAAAGGCCCTATTTTAAACTCACCCCTCCCCCCCCCACTTTATTGACCCCCCTCCCCAGTGTTATCAACTCCCTTTCAACCCCCTGGCATTTATCAACCCGTGGGTCGTTGATATCAACTACTTTGGGGACCCCTAGATTAGAGGGACATGGTTCAAATGCAGGCAGGTGGGAGCAGTGTGGGTGGGATGTTTTGGTTTCCAATTTGGGCTGAGTGGCCTGTTTCATGCTATGTGACTCTATAGAGGGATCCATCAAAAGCCAGAGTCACCTCAGTGGCAGAAGATGGTGAGGCCAGTCGGCCCCGTAGTAGCCTGCTGTTGTTTTTCCCCTAATCCTGCTCCTCACACCTACCTCAACCAGCAAACACCCCAGCCTTGCATCTCTCTGTCCAAGGAAGGTGGCGGGAACCAGGCAGGATGCTGATGGGGCATCTGCAGCCTTCATCAATATTGAAGACAGGAAGTTTGTGGATTCTTCTGCCACCATCGCAGGCCTCCGTCTCCCATCCATTCTGGGAATCGAGTGTCTTCCCATTGCTAAATCTGTGCAGTAACGATTCAGGGCCTCCCAATGATTAAGGAGGATGTTGTATTGGAGGGAAACCTCAGAACCTCCTTGAACTATTTTCCAGTTAAACAAGAAAATCTATAGATGCTGGGGTCAAGGGCAAGAAACAGCAATTCTGGAGAAACTCAGCCTAGTCCCTTCATGAAGTATTGAATGATCTCTTGCTGATATGCAGTTTAGAGTGGTGCCGGTTCAGGGACTCTGTGTCAGCCTAATGCAGAAGTAGGCCTCTTCACGGGGTTTGCTGAGGCTCCTGTCTGGACTCAAGGCAGAGATCGAGGTGTGGAGTTTGATTATAAACTCTGAGCTTGGTCTGTACGGGTGTTCACAGACCACTGAGCTGGTTTGCTAATGGGACTTTTTAGTATGGAGGGTCTTATGACCTTTCCAGTGGGAGCTAAGTCGGAAGCCATCACATCTGTCAATCAAGTTCAAGTTCTTTATTTATTTGATATATTCCTTTTCAACTTGCATTGACCAAAGTGCTGTACAAACCAAGGCAATCGATCAAACTAGTACAACTATTTACAGATCAACAGATTAAGGCATTATCTTCTTTGGCTTGGCTTCGCGGACGAAGATTTATGGACCACAATTGCAGTGAATAGAGCAACGCTGTCGGAGGTTAAGAAAGGTACAAAGGGATTCAGACATTAAATGCTAACGACAGAAGGTATGTTTTTAACCTGGATTTAAAGCAGTTGAGGGAGGGGGAGAGTTTAATGGTCAGGGGAATGCTATTTCACAGTTTGGGGGCTGCAACCATGAAGGCCTGGTCTCCCTTTGTTTGAGCTTAGTGCTCGGAACAAGCAGATGCCCTGCAGTAGCTGGCCTGAACTGCTTGGGAGTGGAGTAGGGTGTAAGCAGATCGGAGATATGTTTGGGGGGGGGGGGGGGGGGAAGGGGCGGGGTCAAGGTAGTGGAGGGCCTTTATGTAAATAGCAGCAGCTTGAAGTCAATTCTGAATTGCACGGCACCACTGGAGGGAGGGCAGAATTGTGGGATGCAATCAGAGAAGATAGATTACCGAGGGTGTCAGGTAACTTCTTGGAGAAATTCGGGGGACTGAATAGGATAATCTCAGAGCACGTACAGTGAAAAAAGAATGGGGCCAAGCACAGATCCTTGCTGGCAGGAAAGGGTGGCTGAGGCAAATGTTTAATTGCCCTGTCAGTGAAGTAAGATGTCAACCAGCTCAAGGCCACCCCATTGATACCTGCTGGAGATGATCTATCAGAATAGCATGATCAATGTTGTCAAACGCTACGCTGAAGTCTAGGAGCGTTAGAACAGCAGTGCCGCCTGAGTCCATGGAGAAGAGAAAGACATTGTAAGGCCAACATTAAGGCCAACTGCAAGCTGTGGGGGGCTATGTATTGTGACAGAGTATATAGAGGTATATATATAGATATATATATATATATATATATATATATATATATCTATATATATATATCTATATATATATATATATATATCTATATATATATATATCTATATATATATAGATATGTTTTGGGGACAAATTGGGAAAGGTTTGTTAGAGTAGGTCACATACAAACAGTTCAAAATAGATCTTATTTAAACTACTGGAGCTCTGCCCCATGGTGGATGTATTGGCTCCAGAGCTTTTACAAGAGCTTTTGAAGAGTGCTCAGGAAACTTCACTAATAGATTGTTGTTTGCAAAAGGCAACAGATGAAAGAGCATGTTGGAGCTGCTGCTGTCTGGAAGAGAGCTTGCTGTTGTAAGAGGGTCATATTTGGAGAGGATTTGTACAAGAGGATTTGGAGAATATTGAGTGGGACAGGATATTTTCAGGTAAGGATGTAAATGAGAAATGGAGGATATTCAAAAAAGAAATTTTGAGGGTACAGAGTAGATATGTCCCAATGAGGATCAAAGGAAAGGCTGGAAGTCATAGGGAGACTTGGTTTTCGAGGAATATTGGAAATTTGGTTAGGAGAAAAAGGGAGGTATACAAGAGGTATAAAGAGCAGGGAGCTGAGAATTTGGAGGAGGACTACAAGGAGTGTAGAAGGAATCTTAAGAAAGAAATTAGAAAGGCTAAAAAAAGGCACGAAGAGGCTTTGGCAGACAGAGTAAAAATAAATCCAAAGGGTTTCTATAGGTACATTAAAAGTAAAAGATTAGTGAGGGATAAAATTGGACCCCTTGTAGATAGCGAGGGTAGGCTGAGTGAGAAGTCAGAGGAGATAGGGGAAATTTTGAATGATTTCTTTGCCTCGGTATTCACTAGGGAAAACATATTGAACCAGTTGAAGTAAAGAAAAATAGTGGGGAGGTCATGAAGCATATTAGGATAACCGAGGAGGTAGTGATGGCTGTGTTGAAAAAGATAAAGGTGGATAAATCTCCGGCACCGGACAAATATTCCCAAGGACACTCAGCGAGGCTTGTGGACAGATAGTGAAGCCATTAACAGAGATATTTAGGATGTCACTGGCCATGGGGGTAGTGCCAAAGGATTGGAGGGTGGCGCATGTGGTTCCGCTGTTTAAGAAAGGGTCCAAATGTAAACCTGGGAATTATAGGCCCGTGAGTCTGACGTCTATGGTGGGTAAGTTGATGGAAAGTGTTCTGAGGGATGGTATTTACAAATATTTGGAGGTACAGGGATTGACAGGGAGTAATCAGCATGGTTTTGTCAGGGGTAGATCATGCTTGACAAACCTGATTGAGTTTTTCGAGGGGGTTACAAAAAAGGTTGATGAAGGGAAAGCTGTGGTTGTTGTCTATTTAGACTTTAGTAAAGCTTTTGACAAAGTTCCCCACAGGAGGCATTAAGTATAAATAAGGAGGAGGTGAAATGGATTCAGCAATGGTTGGATGGGAGGTGTCAGAGAGTAGTGGTAGACAATTGTTTGTCCAATTGGATGCCGGTGACTAGTTCCTCAGGGATCGGTCCTGGGTCCACTATTGTTTGTTATATATATTAACGATCTGGAAGTAGGGGTGGGGAATTGGATAAGCAAGTTTGCGGGTGATTGGTGGTGTTGTGGACAGTGAGGAAGATTACCGTAGATTAAAAGGTGATTTTGGAAGGCTGGAAGTGTGGGCTGAGAAATGGCTGATGGAATTTAATACAGATAAGTGTGAGGTGTTACATTTTGGAAAGGCAAATCTAAATAGGTCATATGCATTAAATGATAGGATATTGAGATGTGCAGAGCACAAAGGGATTTAGAAGTGATAGTACCCTCAAGGCTGATACTCAGGTAGATGGTGTGGTGAAGAAGGCATTTGGAATGTTGGCCTTCATAAATCGGAGTATTGAATTCAAGAGTAAGGAGGTTATGATGAAATTGTACAAGGCATTGGTGAGGCCAAATTTGGAGTACTGTGTACAGTTTTGGTCACCAAATTATAGGAAAGATATAAACAAAATAGAGAGAGTGCAGAGAAGGTTCACGAGAAGGTTGACAGGATTTCAAGGTTTGAGTTACAGGGAAAGGTTGTGCAGACTGGGGCTTTTTTCTCTGGAGCGTAGAAGATTGAGGGGGGACTTGATAGAGGTGTTTAAGATTTTAAAAGGGACAGACAGAGTAAACGTGGATAGGCTTTTTCAATTGAGAGTGGGGGAGATTCAAACTAGAGGGCATGGTTTAAGATTGAAGGGGGAAAATTATAAGGGGAACATGAGGGGAAATTTCTTTATGCAAAGAGTGGTGGGGATGTGGAATGAGCTTCCGGCAGACGTGGTCGAGGCGGGATCATTGGTTACATTTAAGGAAAGACTGGATCGTTACATGGATAGGAGGGGACTAGAGGGGTATGGACTGGGTGCTGGTCAGTGGGACTAGGAGGGTGGGGATTTGTTACGGCATGGACTAGTAGGGCCGAACTGGCCTGTTCTGTGCTGTAAATGGTTATATGGTTATATGGTTTTGCAAGCAGAGAGAGTCAAACAGGCTTTTTCTCAGAGAGAGAGAGAGAGAGAGAGAAAGATCACTTGTACAGCCAACAGAAGTAGCTGAGACTGGAACAGGACAAGCTGGCAAGCCCGTTGGAAGACGGCCTGGTCAAAGCCCTTATGGTTCATGCAAGAGGAGAGAACTGGCTGTCTAATGTTTCACTTGGAATAAGGGAAACAAAAAGGAATTCTGTGATAACCTGAAAGAAAGAGGCTATCATCTGGAGAACCCTGAAGGGGCAAGTTTCGTCAGCAAGACACTGGAGTGGCTGATGGAAGTACATTAGTTGTGGATGTCCTCTCTCTGAAAACCGAAAAGAACCTTCCTGAGCAGTAACCATTTACCTTTCGAGCACCAAAGCCTGGTGAACTTTATAAATGTGCACAGTATAAGAATTGCCTGCAACCAGTGAACTTGGAGGAATGATAGGTGAGATTGGACTGTGAGCCAAAGAACTTTTCTGAACTTACACACACATCACGTTCGCTTAGAATTAGAAGGGGGTTAAGTTAAGTTAAAGCGTGATTCTATTTTCATGTTTAAAGATAATTAAAAGTAACTTGTTTAAGTAACCATTTGTCTTGGTGAATATCTATTGCTGTTGGGTTTTGGGGTCTGAGCTCGTAACAGTATCCTGACTGAAACTTTTCATTTATTTTATTTTGGTGCAGGTAACAAGATAGTTGGTTAAGTATTACTTTTTCAAAGACTTTGGCGAGGAAAGGAAGTTTTGAAACTGGTCTGTAATTTTTGGGGATAGTGGGGTCAAGGTTAGGTTTTTTTCAGGAGGGACTGAACCACTGCACGTTTGAAACGGGTTGGGACAGAGTCAGTGGCTAGAGAGCAGTTGATAATGGAGAGGTTGCTTGGACCCGCAATATCGAAGACATCCTTCAGGAGGGTGGTAGTGATAGGGTCAAAGGGGCAAGTTGTAGGTTTCATGGTGTAGTGTACTGGGATTCACTAAAGTTTGCTGTAGTGGACTGGATCCTCCCTCGGGAGCCCATATATAACCCTGGTTTCCCACCTAAACCCAGAACCCCTCTGAAACCTGTGTTGTAAGCTAATAAAAGTGTTAGTTCTCCCTCCAGTGGCGTGTGAGTTTTTATCTTGGCTACAATTTTATAAGCTTAACAAACAAGGATGGAGGCGTTGCTCAAGTCCAATATGCTGCTGAGGAGTTTGCGTATTGGCTGGGCTGGGCTGATTCCAGGCCTACCTGAATGCTACCAGGGATGTCTTCCATACAGACGAGCTCCGAAGGTTGGTGCTCATCTCAAGGGTAGGGATGAAGGGGTATGTAGTTGTCCGATGTACGAGGGCACCGTCGAGGCGCTGAAGGCCCGCTACATGAAGGCCCTGAACGAGGTCTTAGCGAAACACTGGCTCGTCCTATGGTACCAACGGCCGGGCGAGTCAATTGATGACTACCTGCTGGATCTGCAGACGCTGGCAGGAATGAGGCCGCTTTGGGCCATATCCGGGAAGATGAACAGATCTGGAACTCTAGTCGCAGGTGTCCGCTCAAGGTACATGCGGCAGTGACTGCTCAAGTCGGGAAGGAAGGACCTTGCTAGCCACGTCGAGCTGGCCAAATCACTGGAACAGGTCAGTGGCTGGCGCTTCCTGAGCCCGGGAATACTTTTTCTGTGGCAAGGCCAAAGACTCGGCGTGCTCCAGCTGCGGGAAAAAGGGACATTGGGCGAGGGTCTGCCACTTGAAGGGAGGTTCGGGGAAGACCACAACCTATACCACTCCGGCCCCAAGCCGTCTGCCCCGGACTCACTCGAGATCACCTGCTGTGCAACCTACCGCCAACAGAAATGGCGCCGATAAGGCAGCCATCTTGTAGCAGCCCAATTTTGAATCTGGTGCCATCATTGTCAGAGGAGGAGGAAGGAGATCAGCCATCTTCCCGCACCACAAAGTTGATGCCATCTTGTCTGTGGAGGTCAACTCAGGATGGAGGGGGCCACTCAAGGGAAGAACATGGTGTTCCTTGACCAGAACAGACCTCACCAGCTCAGCAACTCGATGGTGACGGTGAAGGTAAACGGACATTCGACCAAATGCCTGATTGACTCAGGCTCCTTGGAAAGTTTCATGGACACACGGACTGTACAAAAATATAACTTAAAAATGTACCTGTCCAATTACCAAATATTCCTAGCCTCTCGGTTCCATTTGGTGTGTGTATTTTGTAAATTTCACATGAATTGTGTGCTCCAGTATTGTTGGGTCTGGACTTCCTGCGTCACCTTAAAAGCTTGACCTTGGAGTTTTCTGCTCCACTTCCCCCGGTAACGATTTGGAATGGAGGGCCCTCAAAATCAGGACCCACTTGCAGCCTCTCGACGCTGAACATCGACCCCCCCCACCCACCCATGTTCCCAAACCTGCCACCAAGAACAGGAGGTACAGCACGGCAGACAGGGAGTTTATAAAGACGGAGACCCATCACCTGCTGGAGGAGGGGATCATCGAACCCACCACCAGCCCGAGGAGAGCGCAAGTGGTGGTAGTAAAGGGGGAAAACAAGTCCAGGTTAGTGATTGACTATAGCCAAACAATGAACAGATACACATTCCTGGATGCAAATCCCCTCCCTCGGACTTCAGATATGGTGAATAATATCGTACTGTATCGGGTCTATTTGACCATCCTACTGAAAGCTGCCTATCACCAGCTACCAATCCATTCCGAGGACTGCTCGTACACGGCATTTGAGGCTAATGGTCAACTCTATCAGTTCCGCATGGTCCCTTTTGGCATTACCAATGGGGTGTATTTTCCAGCAGCAGATGGACAGGATGGTGGACGAGTGCAGGTTGAAGGCTACCTTCCCTTACCTCGACAATGTCACCATCTGTGGCCACACTGTGGAAGACCATGATCCCAATCTCCAGAGCTTTCTCCACGTGGCGAGAGCCCTGAATCTCACCTACAATTCTGACAAGTGTGTATTCAGGACTACACGACTGGCTATCCTTGTCTACGTGGTGGAGAATGGCGTCATTGGCCCCGACCCTGATAAGGTGCATCCCCTGTTAGAGCTTCCCCTTCCCGGGACCATAAAGTCTTTTGAGGAGATGCCTGGGGTTTTTCTCATATTAAGCCCAGTGGGTTCCTCAATTTGCCAACAAGGTTCATTCCCTCTTAAAGACCACCACTTTCCCCCTTTAGACTGAAGCCTAGATGGTTTTTAATTACCTCTGAAGTTACATTGCAAAAGCTGCCATGCATACAGTGAATGAGAATGTACATTTCCAAGTGGAAAATTATGCTTTGGACGTAGCCCTGGCCGCTACTATCAATCAGACTTTTTCTCAAAGACACTTCAAGGCCACAAGCTTCGAACCTGTCTGTGGAAAAGGAGGCTCAGGGCATTGTAAAAGCCATAAGGCACTACTTGACTGGTAGAAGATTTACGCTCTTCATGGACCAGCGCTCTGTCCCATTCACATTCAGCAACATCAAGAATGACAAAATTGCTAGGTGGAGGATCGAACTCTCCACTTATAATTTTGACCACCTCTGAACACACCTGTCAACTGCGGACCATACATAATGAGCTTTACCATCCAGGGGTCACCCGCAATTTTCCCTACTCAATAAAAGAAATCAGGGAAAGCACACCTGATTAAGTCATCCAGGGCCTTCAAGCGGCTCAACATCAATTTTAAGGGACCTCTCCCCTCCACGAACGGGAACATCTACTTTCTCTCAGTCATCGATGAGTATTTCTACTTCCCATTCACCATCCCGTGCCCAGACACGTCCGCCTCATCTGTTATGAAGGCCCTAGATTCTATTTTCACCCTGTTCTGATATCCCAGCTATATTCATAATGACAGGGGCTCAGCCTTCATGAACAATGAGCTACGTCAGAAGATAGATATAATGGAAAATTAAAATAGAAGAAATAATATAAAGATAGTGGGCCTTAAGGAAGATGAAGAAGGCAAGAATATGAGAGAATTTATAAAAGATTGGATCCCCAGGGTCCTAGGAAGACCAGAATTACAGGAAGAAAAGGAAATAGAAAGGGCACATAGAACATTAGCCCCTAAACCACAGCCACAACCAAAACCAAGATCCATTTTAGTAAAATTCCTAAGATATACAACAAGAGAAAATATATTGGAGAAAGCAATGAAGAAAATAAGAGAAGACAAAAAGCCACTGGAATACAAAGGTCAGAAAATTTTTTTCTATCCAGACATAAGTTTTGAACTCATGAAGAAGAGAAAGGAGTTTAATACAGCAAAAGCGATCCTATGGAAAAAAGGATATAAATTTATGATAAAGTACCCAGTGGTACTTAAAATAGTTATTCCAGGGCAGCAAAACAGACTATTCTCGTATCCGGAGGAAGCACGAAAATTTGCAGAACAACTACGAAACAGACAGAGATGAAGACATGTAACGAGAGCAAAAATGACCACGAACTATATGTATGTGTGTATATGGGTATATATGTGTATATATATATAGATATATATATCTATATATATATACACGTATGCATATATGAGTGTATCCGTATTTAAAAGAAAATATATAGAGTATAGATAAGAATTAATAAGGGAAAGAAAGGGAAGAGAGGAAGTAAGTAGGGAATTAAGAGAGTGACCTTTGTTATATATGAAAATTAAAATCTTTTCTGGGGGGGCTGGGTGGGGAGTAGTTATGGTCACTGCGAAATCAGTTGACGCTTGCGAGTGAATTCGCAAATCCAAATGGAGAGGGGAGACATGGTTGCCCGACAAGGGATAAAGGGCAACTGAGGAAGGGGAGGGGATAGTGGGGTTAAAGAAATTTTAGATAGGAGAATAAGGGAAATGTTTGATGTTTTAGAAAGAAAGAAAAGATAAGAAGGAAAAGTGATGATGAGGCAACGGAAAGGAAAGATAAACAAAGTATGAAATGGCTATATTGAACTATATGACTTTAAATATTAACGGAATACATAACCAAATCAAAAGGAAGAAACTGCTAAATTTACTGAAAAAAGAAAAATGGATATAGCATTCGTGGAAGAAACACATTTAACTGAAATGGAGCACAAGAAATTAAAGAGAGATTGGATAGGACATGTAACAGCAGCGTCATATAATTCAAAAGCTAGAGGAGTAGCTATATTAATCAATAAAAATGTACCAATTAAAATAGAAGAGGAAATAATAGATCCAGCAGGGAGATATGTAATGATAAAATGTCATATATATTCGGAGTTTTGGAATTTACTCAATGTATATTCACCTAACGAAGAAGATCAAAAATTTATGCAAGATATTTTTTTGAAGATAGCAGACACGCAAGGGAACATACTAATAGGAGGGGATTTCAACCTTAATTTGGATTCAAACATGGATAAAGCTGGGGAAAAAATTAACAGAAAGAACAAAGTAACCAAATTTATAATTAAATCGATGCAAGAAATGCAACTTTTGGATATATGGAGGAAACAACACCCAAAGGAAAAGGAATATTCATATTATTCGGGTAGACATAAAACATACTCAAGAATACACCTATTCCTGTTATCAGTTCGCATGCAAGACAGAGTAAGAAAAACAGAATATAAAGCTAGAATATTATCGGACCACTCACCCCTAATATTGACAATAGAGTTAGACGACATCCCTCCAAGAATGTATAGATGGAGATTAAACTCCATGCTACTTAAAATGCAGGATTTTAGAGAATTCATTAAAAGACAAATTAAAATGTACTTTGAAATAAATATGGAATCAGTGAAAGATAAGTTTATACTATGGGACGCAATGAAAACGTTCATCAGAGGGCAAATAATAAGTTATGTAACCAAGATGTAGAAGGACTACAATCAGGAAACAGAGCAGTTGGAAAGGGAAATAGTAAATATAGAAAAAGAATTAGCAATGAAGGAAGACACAACTAAAAGAAGAGAATTGGCAGATAAAAAAATAAAATATGGAACACTACAAACATATAAGGTGGAGAAGAACATAATGAAGACAAAACAGAAATATTACGAACTAGGAGAAAAAACGCACAAAATTCTAGCATGGCAACTTAAGACAGAACAAACTAAGAGAATGGTATTGGCATCAAGGAAAAAAGACAAACAAATCACATATAATCCAACGAAGATTAATGAAAACTTCAGAGAATTCTACGAACAATTATACCAAACTGAAAATGAAGGGAAGGAAGACAAAATAGATGAATTTTTAACTAAAATTGAACTACCAAAATTACAAATAGAGGAACAAAATAAATTAACAGAACCATTTGAAATAGTAGAAATACAAGAGATAATAAAAAAACTACCGAATAATAAAACACCAGGAAAGGATGGATTCCCAATAGAATTCTATAAAACATTTAAAGATTTATTAATTCCTCCCCTCCTGGAAGTAATCAACCAGATTGATAAAACACAAAGCTTACCAGATTCATGCAAAACAGCAATAATTACAGTAATACCAAAGACAGAGAAAGATCCACTCGCACCAGCGTCATATAGACCAATATCTTTACTTAACACAGATTATAAGATAATAGCTAAACTATTAGCAAACAGATTGGCCGACTATGTACCAAAAATAGTAAATCTAGACCAAACTGGATTTATTAAAAAAAGACAAACAACAGACAATATTTGTAAATTTATTAACTTAATTCATGCAGTAGAAGGAAATAAAGCTCCAACAGTAGTGGTTGCTTTAGACGCAGTGAAGGCCTTTGACAGAGTAGAATGGAATTATTTATTCAAAGTACTACAAAAATTTAGTTTACCAGAGAAATTTATTAATTGGATTAAAGCATTATATAAGGGGCCATTGACGAAAGTGACAGTAAATGGATATATATCAAAGCAATTTAACTTAAGCAGATCAACAATGCAAGGATGCCCACTATCACCCTTATTGTTCGTGTTAGCTATAGAACCACTAGCAGAATTGATAAGAACAGAAAATAGAATAAAAGGGATAAAAATAAAAGAGAAGGAATATAAAATCAGTCTATTTGGAGATGACGTTATAATATACTTAACAGAACCAGAAATATCAATAAAAGAATTACATAAGAAATTGAAGGAATATGGAGAAGTGTCGGGATATAAGATTAATGCAAATAAAAGTGAAGCAATGCCAATGAATAATGCAGATTTCTCAAAATTTAAGAAAGAATCACCATTCAGATGGCAAATGCAAGCAATACGATACCTAGGTATACAAATAAATAAAAACCTCGGCCATCCATATAAACTCAATTATTATCCACTAATTAAAAAATTACAGGACGACTTAGAGCATTGGAAAGACTTACCACTAACACTGAGTAAAGAAGTTCCCCCTCATGTTACCTCTAAACCTCTGCCCCTTAATTCTTAACTACCGGACACATCTATCACCTAAAATGACAGAAGGAGAAGGGAATGAAAAGAATTGACTCAGTGGAATTTCTTGTTTATTTTTATTGAGTGACAACATTGTTTGATGGGTTTAATGTATCTTAGATTCTGAACTTTAAATGAATGGGAGAGGAGGTAGGGAGGGTGGGATGGGAAGAGGGTGGGGGGGGGGAGAAAACGACACTGTATATATTTGAAAAGGAAAATGTATGTATCTTGATCAATGTGGTTTATAGTGTGAAAAATAAAAAATAAAAAAAACAATGAGCTACGTCAGTATCTGCTGGTGAGGGGCATTGCATCCAGCAGGACTACCAGTTACAATCTTGGGGGAACAGGCAAGTTGAAAAAGAGAACGCCATGATCTGGAAAGCTGTCAAACTTGCCCTGAAGCAAAAAGACCTTCCAGCTTTGCACTGGCAGGATGTCCTCCCCATCGTGCTCCAGTCACTTCAGTCGCTACTCTGCACTACGACCAGTGCTACTCCTCATGAGCTCATGACAGAAGGTCGGCATCAGGGACTATACTCCCAGCCTGGGTCACTAGTCCTGGTCCGGTCCTTCTCAAGAAGCACATGAGGTGAAACAAGTCTGCCCCCCTGCTGGAAAGGGGGCTCCATCCCAACCCCATGTACGCCCACGTGGAGAACCTGGATGGCAGAGGGGACACCATCTCCATCAGGGACCTGGCACCTGTTGGAACAGGGATCCATTGCCTCAGGTGCCCCATGAAGTACCAAGCTTTTTCTCCCCACCCCTGCTCAGGGCCTCAGGGGACCCAGTTCAGGAGGAGAGTGAACCCCCCCACCCCCGCTATCGTCGAACCGGAGCCCCAGCCCATTACCCTTCCATTACAGGAGAACTAGGATACTCAAGAAGCCCAAGGCCCCCTGGTGCTAAGGTGTTCCACTAGGACCAGCAGACCTCCGGACCACCTGAATCTGTGGTGGTGGTGTTGTTGTTTGTCCTTTGTAGTTAAAGATGACCATGGCTTCAAAGTCAAATGGAAGATTGGTGGCTGTGGGTCTGGTGAGTCCAATCTGGACCCTGAAGGCTCACCCACATGTGGGACATAAGTTGGGTGGGTGCTGTCATGGCAATGGATGCTGCTCAGGCCTTGTACACAGTATGCTTTTGTTGCGCCTTGATGATGTGCCTCACTTCAGTGACATGGGCTTCTGTGGTGATCTTGCTGAGCCAAGCTGGACGGTCGACGGCAAGGGTCTCCCATATGTTGATGTCGACACCCAGGCCTTTGAGAGATGCTTTAAGGCAGTCTTTGTAACATTTCTTCTGCCCCCTCCCCCCCCCACCCCCGACTAAGCGCTTGCCCTGACACAGTTCTCCATAAAGCAGCTGCTTAGGCAATCAGGTGTCTGCCATTCTGACCACAGGTCCAGCCCACCTGCCTTGGACTTTCAGCAGGAGGGTGTAGACGCTGCAGAGCCCAGAACGTTCCAGGATTTCCGCGTCGGGGACTTTGTCCTGCCACCTGATGTGGAGGAGTCTGCGGAGACAGCTCAGTTGAAAGTGGTTGAGCTGTTTGCCGTGTTTTGACAGTCCAGGTCTCACTGGCGTAAAGAAGGGTGGTGAGGACCACTGCACAGTAGACCTTCAGCTTGGTGATAAGGCTGAGTCCTCGCCACTCCCAGACGTTCTCACGGAATCTCCCAAAGGCGGCGCTGGCTTTGGCAATCCTGTTGTTGACCTCATCGTCTATGTTCACTGCGCGAGAGAGTATTGTTACGAGCCCAAAGGACCCTAAAACCCAGCAGCAATAGATATTCACCACGACAAATGGTTACTTAAACAAAAGTTGTTTTTAATTATCTTTAAACATGAAAACAGAATCAAACTTTAACTTATCTCTATTAACTTAACTAACCCAACTTAACCTCCTTCTAATTCTTAGCGCACATAAACCCTAACCCTCTCAGAATCTCTGTTACGTCTCCTGGTTTCTTTTCCTCTGGTGGTTAAACTAGTCACAATCATGTTGTTTCATTTAACCTGCTCGGAGTATTCTGGTGAACTCGGCAAGGCCCGGCAGAATGTTTGAAAGAAAAGAGAAATCAATGACTCAGCTTGGACCACGAGAAATGTATCAGCAAAAATGGGGTTTCCCTGGCTCATTCTCCAACCCACTTGCGGGTGGTCTAATTGGAGTCCTGGCAACTGGTGGGTGGGTGAGTTAAACATCCGAGGACTTCTCAGGGTCTCCATCTAAATGCATGATAAGTTAGCAGGTCTCTCAGCAACCAGAGGTAATAAAGGTATATAACCAATATTTCAGGCTTGAGCCCTTCTTCCCAATAGGAGTAAAAAAGCAGACAGGTGCCTGGATTAAAAGGCTGGGGAGAAGGGAAGAAAAGGCAGGGGGGAGAGGACAGACCAACAGACAAATGGTGATAATTGAATATAGATGGCAGGACAGGAGAAAGGTGGTGAGAATTAATTGTGGGAGGGGGAGTTTTGGCTCTGACATTGTGTGTCTTCTTGTCTCATCCTCCTCATGGTTCAAGCACTGCACAGTTTCTCATCTTACTGGCCATGCCTCCAGGGTGTGTTGTCCTGGAACATTGGCTGCAGAGAATGCCTTGCTCCCTCTCACTCCACCATCTTCTCTCCACAGGGTTAAGAAAGCGGCACATTTCCAGGCAGGAAGACAATGCCACGTTGTGGTCTGACCCTCCGACTGAATTCCTCGGGACGATAGTATCAGCCAGATATCTTGGAGATCACCACATGGAGAATTCCGACACCTATTAAGTGTGTGAACTGGCTTCAGCTGAGAGGCTGACATGAAGGGTCAGGTGACCAATGATACTGCAGATAAAACACTCCAAAGTGAAGCGTGTGGTGAGGAGGAGCTTTCTGTGGACATATTGGAATCACATCCCTTCGCTCACCCTGGGGACCCACCGTTCCCATGTTCCAAGTGTGGAGAGGGATTCGCCAATTCTGACGCACTGCTGCAACACCAGTGTGTCCCCACTAGGGGGAACCCATCCCCCTGCTCTGACTGTGGGAAGAGCTTTCAAACCTCCAAGGACCAGAAGGGGCACGGATGTGTTCCCTCTGGGGAGGGTCCGTTCACCTGTCATGTGTGTGGGAAGGGGTTCTCTCGCAAGGGATACCTGCAACAACACCAAATAATTCACACCGGGGAGAAACCGTTCACCTGCTCCCTGTGTGGGAAGGGGTTCTCTCGGCCCTATTGCTTGCAGATACATCAGCGGGCTCACTCTGGCGAAAAACCGTTCACCTGCTCCCTGTGCGGGAAGGGGTTCTCTCAATCCTCCACCCTGTTAAATCACCAGCGGGTTCACAGTGGGGAGAAAAGATTCACCTGCTCACAGTGTGGGATTAGATTCACTCAGTCCTCTACTCTGTTGAGTCACCAAAGAATTCACACTGGGGAGAAACCGTTCACCTGCTCCCTGTGCGGGAAAAGGTTCGCTCGGCCCTCTGGTCTGCAGGCCCACCAGCGGGTTCACACTGGTGAGAAACCATTCGACTGCTCCCTGTGTGGGAAGGGGTTCTCTCAGCCCTCTGGCCTGCGGGCCCACCAGCGGGTTCACACTGGGGAGAAACCATTCACCTGCTCCCTCTGCGGGAAGGGGTTCTCTCAGCCCTTCAACCTGCAGGTACACCAGCGGGTTCACACCGGAGAGAAACCATTCACCTGTTCTCTGTGTAGGAAGGGGTTCTCTGATCCCTCTGCCCTGCTCAGGCACCAGAGAGTTCACACCAGGGAGAAACTGTTCACCTGCTCACTGTGTGGGAAGGGGTTCTCTCAGCTCTCCAACCTGCATGCACATCAGAGTGTTCACACTGGGGAGAAACCGTTCACCTGTTCCTTGTGTGGGAAGGGGTTCTCTAAGCTCTTCAACCTGCAGGCACACCAGCGGGTTCACACAGGGTAGAGACCATTCACTACTCCTGTGCAGGATCGGATTTTCTCAGTCTTGCAACCTGCAGAAATACCAGAGAGTTAATACCGGGGAGAAGTGCAGGAAAGATTCTTACTCTCTGCAGGGAGAGTTTGTTTACCTGCTCCCTGTTCAGGAAGGAGGTCCTTCAGCCCTCTGGTCTGTGGGGACACTAGTGAGTTCTCACCAGGAGAGGGACTGTTCACCACAGACAGTCAGCATCTTTTCCCTCTGGTGAAAGTGTCATACGTTAAAGGGTGTGTGTTTAAGGTGAGGGGGTGGGGGGGGGAAGGGAGGAAGGTTAATGGAGATGTTCAGGACAAATATTTTACCCAGAGAGCAGTGATCACCTGGAACGG
Source organism: Narcine bancroftii (assembly GCF_036971445.1). Lineage (NCBI taxonomy): Eukaryota > Metazoa > Chordata > Chondrichthyes > Torpediniformes > Narcinidae > Narcine > Narcine bancroftii. The sequence continues at coordinate 683,431 of NC_091471.1, read as the reverse complement.
GCTACTAAGTGTTATTGGTTCTTGACAGACCCATAAATATGGAGGAAGGTGGATCATGTGCAGGCAGCAGTTTTGTTTAACTTGGGCATCCTGTTCAGTACAGACACGTGGGCTGAAGGGACAATGTTTCAGAGGCCACAGGTTGAAGGATTGTTGTGTTGATGGGGATTTTCCCTGTAGCCTGAGCTCCCCAGTCTATTATTTGGGCTTCTGCCATCTTTCCCTGCTATTCTGAGTGGGGATCCTGCCGACTAACGCCTTCCATGGATGCTGTCTGACCTGCTCCAGCATTTTATACATCATTGCTGAGGTGAGTGTGGTGGTGACCACTGGCCTGGTACCTGCATGGCTGGACTTTTGTGATGAGATCATAAACCAGCCAGGAGATGTCAACGACATTGTAAAGTTAGTCTTTGGGCTGGATACAGGGTAACACAGATCATATCACTTATACAGTAGACTCAGAAGTGAGGTCATTTTTGGAATCTCTGTGTTTTGGAAAGGCAGAGTTAGAGAAAAATTGAAGTGGTCTTGATTGAAAACTCAAGTACTAATTGTGGTTCTTAAAAGCATTAGGGCTGGAGCTGTTTCAAAACTCAAGTACAATTGAAGGGACCTGTACTCAGACTTTATGGAGACATGAATCACTTAAACCTGGACACAGATGAGATGAGATATTTTTGTGGATGTGAAGTGAAATTTGAAGGAAGGCAAAAGGTTATCTACTATGAGTTGTGTTTTGGTGAAATGAAACTGAAACAGTGGTTATGTCATGTCACATGATTTCAGCGAAACATAAATGAAGGCACAGAGAGACATTATGAATCCAGACTGAAGCAATTGGCCATCCTGTGAAAGACACGAGGGTGAAACATTTGTCTCTGGAGAGAGAGCGAGATACTGTTCTGTATTGTATTATCCTTATCATAGGAGATACTCAAAATTAGTGGCTTTAAAGTAAATAAGACTTCACTCTTGATTAAGAAAGAACTCATCTTGAAGATTGCAGTTCCTTAACCTTAACAAGAAAACACTCAGATGAAGAATATCTCTGAAAGATAACTTATCAAAAGACTCATGAGTTTAAAGAGATCTGAAGACATGATGTTAAAAAGTGCTTCATAATTACTCCTGAACTGTGATTTAAAAAGCTTCAAGCAGCAAAAGATGTTTAATGCTGATGTTTAAAATGGAGTTTTCAGACAAATGCAAACTAATGGCTTGGATTTTCACACTCACACACAAACCCATACATTTGCACATAGTGGGGTTTATGATAGAGTTAAGTAAGAAATGTTATTAATAGTTTAATAAAACTTATTTTGAATTTTCCATTGCTCTTCATTTGTTAGTTTTATTACGAGCCCAGTGGAGCCCAAAACCAGTAGCAATAGATATTCACCAAGACAAATGGTTACTTAAACAAAAGTAACTTTTAATTATCTTTAAACATGAAAACAGAATCACACTTTAACTTAACTAACCAACTTAACCCCCTTCTAATTCTAAGTGCACATGTATGTGATGTGTGTGTAAGTTCAGAAAAGTTCTTGGGTTCACAGTCCAATCTCACTTCTCATTCCTCCAAGTTCTCTGGTTGCAGGCAATTCTTATACTGTGCACATAATTTCACATTTATAAAGTTCACCAGGCTTTGGTGCTTGAAAGGTAAATGATTACCACTCAGGAAGGTTCTTGTTGGTTTTCAGAGAGAGATTTGTTGTTCCAGGACACCCACAACTGATTCATTTTTAATCAGCCAGTTCAGTCTCTTGCTGATGAAACTTGCCCCCTCAGGGTTCTCCAGATGATAACCTCTTTCTTTCAGATCACCACAGAGTTCCTTCTTGTTTCCCTTATTTCAAGTGAAACATTAGACAGCCAGTCCTCTCCTCTTGCAAGAACCACAAGGGCTTTGACCAGGCTGAACTGAGAATTCACAACCCATCTTCCAAATGGGATTTTCCACAAGCTTGCCAGCTTGTCCTGCTCCAGTCCCAGCTGGTGTTGCTGACTGTAAAATTGCAGAACTGATTTCTCTCTTCTCTACTGCAAAACGACATGACCCCCTTAGAACAGCAAGTTCCCCTCCAGACAGTCTGCGGCTCCGACAAGTTCTTTCATCTGTTGCCTTTTTATAAACAACAATCCATTAGTGAAGTCTCTTGGGCACTCTCCAAGCCTTTTGCAAAGGCTCTTGGTGCTGGCCTGTCTAGCATGAGCAGAGCTCCAGTATTTTAAATAAGATCTGTTTTAAAGTGTTTGTATGTGACTTACACTAAAAATCCTGCCCCAATTTATCTCCCAATAACATATACAATACACTGCTTAAAGAAATCTCTTGGTGCCTGCCAAATTGACCACCGCCAGTGGGCTGATATTGCCTCAAACCATGCATCTTGGCGCCTCACAGTTTGGCGGGCAGCAACCTCCTTTGAAGAAGACCGCAGAGCCCACCTCACTGACAAAAGACAAAGGAGGAAAAACCCAACACCCAACCCCAACCCACCAATTTTCCCTTGCAACCGCTCCAACCGTGTCTGCCTGTCCCGCATTGGACTTGTCAGTCACCAACGAGACTGCAGCAGACGTGGACATTACCCCTCCATAAATCTTCGTCCGCGAAGCCAAGCCAAAGACAAGACAAACACAGCATAATCTGTCACATTTTCCCCCTTCAAAGGAATTTTAACTTGAGTTAAAAATGCATTTATAACTAACCTGTCTTTAAAATCACTAAAGTGGTAACAATACACAATATATAACATGTTACAATACAGGAATCCAATGCTTAGAGTTTATATTTCTATCCATGATCAATTTTAACATCTTGACAAACAATCTGCTATCGCATTATTTGAACCTCTGATATGATTAATTTGCAGATTATATTCTTGTAATATTAAACTCCAGTTTAACAATCTTCTGTTTTTATTCTTCATTTAATTTTAAAAACACCAGAGGATTGTGGTCAGTAAATATCACAATTGGTTCATGAGAGGTACCGAGATATACATCAAAATTCTGCAGAGCAAATATTATAGAGAACAATTCTTTTTCACTAGTGGAATAGTTCTTTTGATAAACATTGAATTTATTTTTGAAAAGTAGGAAGGTCAATTTCATTACGTTTTTGCAATAAAACTGCACCTGCTGCTCTCCACTGGCATCCACAACTAAATTGTTTCAAAATCTTATTCATGGTTTTCTTTACACCAAGGTGACCACCTAAAGATGCACTGTGGGCTAAATTTAATATTTCATTGTGGTAATTTCTAGGAACAACCACCTGATGAATCACCCCCCCCCCCCCCCCACTCTTGATTAGCAGGAATATCAAGAGGTCTCCATTTTCTCATCAATAATTTGCCCTTCAAGTAATAACCACAAGCTATTTCTCCAATCTCCTGGTCAGTTACTACTTTGTCTGCTAAGTCAACAGACTTGTATCTGCTCTCTGCTGCCGAATGAACTCTTTCCTTGACAAAGAGAAATCCTCACTTTCACAATTACCCTGCTCTTTCAAAGCCATTTCAGAAGTACTGGGCAAATCTCTGTCAACTGGATCTAGGAACATATGAAGTAGGAACAGGAGTAGGCCAAAAATGGTCCATCAAGCCTGCTCCGCCATTCAATACAATCATGGCTGATCTAATTTATGACCTAACTCCACCTACCTGCCTTCTCCCCATATCCCCTAATTCCTCTATCATGTAAAAATTTATTTAACCAAATTTTAAATATGTTTAATGAAGCAGCCTCAATCACTTCCCTGGTTAGAGAATTCCAAACATTCACTACTCTCTGGGAAAAACTATTTTTCCTCATCTCTGTCCTAAATCTACTCCCCCGAATCTTGAGACTGTGTCCTCTCGTTTTAGTTTCCCTGGCCAGCTCATAAAACCTTCCTACATCTATCCTATCCATACCCTTCATAATTCTATATGTTCCTATAAGATCTCCACTCATTCTTCTGAACTCGAGCGAATACAATCCTATACGATTTAATCTTTCATCATAAGTCAACCCCTTCATCCCAGGGATCAACCTAGTAAACCTCCTCTGGACCGTCTCCAAAGCCAGTATACCCTTCCTCAAATATGGAGACTAGAACTGGACACAGTACTCCAGGTGCGGTCTCACCAGTACCTTATACAGTTGCAACATTACCTCCCTACTCCTGAAAGGGATTAATCAAGAGAGCAAAAATAAATTACGAAAGTAAGCTTGCGGCAAATATAAAAACTGACTGCAAAAGCTTTTATAAATATGTCAAGAGGAAAAGATTGGTGAAATCCAGAGTAGGTCCCTTGCACTCGGAATCAGGGGAATGTATAATGGGGAATAAGGAAATGGCAGACCAATTAAATTCTTGCTTTAGTTCTGTTTTTACAAGAGAGGATACAAATAACCTCCCAAGGATGTTGGGAAACATAGAGACTAATGCAAGGGAGGAACTGAAAGAAATCAGTATCTCTAAGGACATGGTCTTGGGGAAATTGATGGGATTGAAGGCAGATAAATCCCAAGGGCCTGATAATCTACATCCTAGGGTACTTAAGGAAGTGGCCATTCAGATAGCAGATGCTTTTAAGAATTATTTTCCAGAACTCGATAAACTCAGGATCAGTACCCATGGATTGGAGGGTAGCTAATGTTACCCCGCTATTTAAAAAGGGGGTTAGAGAAAAAGCGGGGAATTATAGGCTGGTGAACCTTACATCAGTAGTGGGCAAAATGATGGAATCCATTATTAAGAATGTAATAGCGGAGCATATGACTAGCAGAGAAGGGATCGGACGGAGTCAACATGGATTTACAAAAGGTAAATCGTGCTTGACAAATCTATTGGAATTCTTTGAGATGGTGACAGGTAAAATAGATGGGGGAGAGCCAGTGGATGTGGTGTACCTGGACTTCCAAAAGGCCTTCGATAAGGTCCCGCATAAACGACTGGCTTTCAAAATCAAGGCTCATGGGATTGGGGGCAAAGTATTGATGTGGATTGAGAACTGGCTGGCAGGTAGAAGACAGAGAGTTGGGATAAATGGCTCATTTTCTGAGTGGCAGGCGGTGACCAGTGGGGTGCCACAGGGATCTGTACTGGGACCCCAGCTGTTCACAATTTACATTAATGATCTGGATGAGGGGATTGGATGTAATATCTCCAAATTTGCAGATGACACTAAGCTAGGAGGGGTTGTGTGCACGGAAGAGGGGGTCAGGAAGCTCCAGTGTGATTTGGATAAATTGAGGGACTGGGCAGATCCATGGCAAATGCACTACAATGTGGATAAATGTGAGGTTATCTACTTTGGTAATACAAACCGGAGGGCAGATTACTATTTGAATGGCAATAGATTAAGAGATGGGGAAGTGCAGAGAAACCTAGGGGTACTTGTACACCAATCTCTGAAGGCGAGCATGCAGGTACAGGAGGCGGTTAAAAAGGCAAATGGTATGTTGGCCTTCATATCAAGAGGGTTTGAGTATAGGAACAAGGATACCTTACTGCAGCTGTACAGGGCCTTGGTGAGACCCCACCTGGAGTATTGTGTGCAGTTTTGGTCACCTTATCTAAGGAAGGATGTTCTTGCGATGGAGGGAGTACAGAGGCGATTCACCAGGCTGATACCTGGAATGGCAGGAATGACTTATGAGGAAAGATTGCGCAAATTGGGATTGTACTCGCTGGAGTTTAGAAGATTGAGAGGGGATCTCATAGAGACATATAAAATTCTGGCAGGACTGGACAGAATGGATGCAGATGGGATGTTTCCAGTGATGGGAAAATCCAGAACCCTGGGCCATGGTTTGAGGATAATAGGCAAACCATTTAGGACCGAGATGAGGAGGAATTTCTTGACCCAGAGAGTGGTGAATCTGTGGAATTCATTGCCACAGAGGGCAGTAGAGGCAGGTTCATTAAATATATTTAAGAGGGAATTAGATATATTTCTTCAGTATAAGGGTATTAAAGGTTACGGAGAGAAGGCGGGGATGGGGTACTGAACTTTAAGATCAGCCATGATCTCGTTGAATGGCGGAGCAGGCTCGAAGGGTCGAATGACCTACTCCTGCTCCTATCTTCTATGTTTCTATGAATTCAATTCCTCTAGCGATGAAGGCCAACATTCCATTTGCCTTCTTAATAACCTGCTGCACCTGCAACCTAACTTTTTGCGATTCATGCACAAGCCCTCCCAAGTCCCTCTGCACAACAGCATGCTGTAGTTTTTCACCCTTTAAATAATATTCAGCTCTTTTATTTTTCTTGCCAAAGTGGATAACCTCACACTTACTAACATTGTACTCCATCTGCCAGACCTTTGCCCACTCATCCAGCTTAACTCTATCCCTCTGCAGACTCTCCACATCCTCATTACAATTTGCTCTTCCATTCAATTTGGTGTCATCCGCAAACTTGGCTACACCACATTTTGTCTCCTCCTCCAAGTCATCAGTGTAAATGATGAACAGTTGTGGGCCTAACACCGACCCCTGCGGCACCCCACTTACTGCTCTCTGCCAACCTGAAAAACTCCCACTTATCCCGACTCTCTGCCTCCTGTCAGACAACCAATTTTCAATCCATGCCAATAGACTTCCCCGGACTCCACTTTCCTGTAACTTACTGATAAGTCTCTTGTGCGGAACCTTATCAAACGCTTTCTGGAAATTCAAATGTACAACATCAACCTGTTCTCCTCTATCCACCGCATCCATTATATCCTCAAAGAATCCTAACAAGTTTGTCAAACAAGATCTTCCCTTTCTAAAACCATGCTGCGTCTGCCTGATTGAACCCTTACATTCCAAAAATTTCACAATTTCATCTTTAATGATGGCTTCAAGCTTTTTTCCAACTACAGATGTCAAGCTAATTGGGCGATAATTTCTAGTCTTCTGCCTATCAATAATTTCATAGACATCGACTTTGTAACTGCACACACAGGATATATCTCACAATTATCTTCCACCTCATCTTTCCAAGGCCTACTTGTTAATCTCAAAACTGACTCAATTTTATCCTCTGCCATATCATTCCCTAATAAATATGCAACCCCCTGCATGGGGAACTTTGAAATTACTCCTAACACAACAGGTCCTTTAACTAATTCTGAATTTAGCTCTATATTGTGAAGAGATATCGACTCCACCTCACCTCCAACACCTTTAATCAAAGTTGTTTCCTCTGTGTCAGTCCTTTGATCAAGAGATAAAACACCTTGTACCAACAATGACTGAGCAGCCACAGTATCTCTCAGAATTTTAACTGACCTGTGATTCTCCCTCCTTTACTGAAACAAAAGGTTTGAAAACATCCATGACACCCTTATCAGGTTTGGAACATCTGCTCTGCCCAAATTCAACTGTTTGAATTACATGCTTCTGGTAAAATCTCCTTTTCTCTTTTGTTTTTCAATACTAGACAATTCGCAATAACATGACCAGGTTTCTTACAAAAATGACATACAAATCCAGAAGTTCTGTCCTTTCCAACCTTCATTTCATATTTTCTCTTAACACTCTCTCCAGCTGTAATTTCAGGCTTTCTATCCTGCTCCATATTAATCCTCTGAACAGGCTTATTAATCTGTTCCACGTTAACTTTCAGAAAATGCCTCCCATTCTGAGATGTATTTTTGTGAATCAGAGCAAATTCATCTGCTAATCTAGCACTTTGTTTCCATGTCTCCACACTTCTCTCATCCAGGTACAATTTAATCTCCTTTGGGACACACCTTTTAATTTCCTCAATTAACATCAATCTCTCAATCTCTCAAAATCATTGTTTATTCCTTTTGAGGTGCATCAATGGTCAAACCATACAGATTCTTCAGAGCAAAATCCATAAGATTGATTCCATGTTTTTATCAAACTCCTAAATTTTTGTCTATATGCTTCTGGAACCAACTCGTAAGCTTTCAATACTGCTTGTTTAACAGTATCATAATTTGCCACTTGCTTTGCAGTCAAGCTAGAGGATGCAATTTGTGCTTTTCCATTCAATGCACTTTGGAGCATATAACATATAACCATATCACAATTTACAGTATGGAAACAGGCCATATCAGCCCTTCTAGTCCACACCAATTTAAATGAAACTCCACTAGTTCCACCTAGCGACTCCCACACCTATAATCTTCCAACCCCCTCACATCCATGTACTCATCTAACCTCCTCTTAAATGACAGAATTGACCAATGTTAGTACAGCAAGGCTCGCCAGTGGGGAGACAGGCAGCTTGGCAGACATTCACCAGAGAATCTCAAGAGGGAAATTAGAAAGGCAACAAAAAAGGTATGAGGAGTCCATAGCTAATAAGATGAAGGTGAATCTTAACGGGTTTTATAGTTACGTGAACAGTAAAAGGAGGGTTAAGGATAGAGTAAGTGTACTGGATGATGGGACCGGTGGACTATGTAAGGAACTGTATGAGATGGGAGAGATATTTAAAAAAATTCTTATCTGTATTTACAAGGGAATGGGAGATTGGGCTTTATGTGATAAGTGAGGCAAAGGACTTAGTTATGATCTTATAGAGTCAATTAAGGTGAATAAGTCTTCTGGTCCTGATGGGATTTTCCCCAGGACTTTAAGGGAGGTCAGGGAGCAAATAGCGGGGGCACTGACAGTGATTTTTCAAAGATCACTGGAGGAAGGTGTGGTACCGCGGGATTGGAGGGTTACAAATGTAGTTCCGTTGTTTAAAAAAGGCATTAGGTGTAGGCCAAGTAATTACTGGCTGGTAAGTTTGACTTCGGTGGTGGGGAAGGTTATGGAGGGTGTTCTTCGTGATAGTATATACGCATATCTGGACAGGCAGGGATTGATTAGGGGCACCCAGCATGGGTTTCTAAAAGGAAAGTCATGTTTGACGAACCTTGTTGAGTTTTTTGAGGAGGTGACAAAAAAAAAGTGGATGAAGGTAGGGCGGATGATGTGATCTATTTGGAATTTAGTAAGGCTTTTGATAAGGTTCTGCATGGAAGGTTAATAAGGAAGGTTCAGTCACTAGGAATTAGTAGAGAGATTGTGACATGGGTTTAGAGGTGGCTGGAAGATAGACAGCAGAGAGTCATGGTGGACAACTGTCTGTCAGTTTGGAAGCCTGTGACAAGCGGGGTGCCTCAAGGATCGGTGCTGGGTCCCTTGTTGTTTATCATTTATATTAATGATATAGAGGAGGGTGTGGTTAACTGGGTAAGTTAATATGCAGACAATATGAAAATAGGGGGAGCAGTGGATTGTGAGGAAGGTTTTCTTGGGTTACAGAAGGATTTGGTTTGTTTGGAAGAGTGGGCTGAAAGATGGTAGATGGAATTCAATGTAGACAAGTACGAGGGGCTGCATTTCGGTAACAATAACCAGAATAGGACATATACAGTTAAGGGGAGGGCATTGGGGAATGCACAAGAACAAAGAGTTCTTGGAGTTCTGATGCAGCATTCCTTGAAGGTGGATTCCCATGTAGACAGGGTGGTTAAGAAGTCATATGGTATGTTGGCCTTCACAAATCATAGATTTGAGTATTGGAGTTGGGAGGTGATGCTGTGGTTGTTTAAGGCATTGGTGAGGCCAAGTGTGGAGTACTGTGCTCAGTTCTGGTCTCCAAATTATAGAAAGGATATAGATAAGGTGGAGAGGGTGCAGAGAAGGTTTACAAGGATGTTGCCTGGCTTACAGCATCTGGATTACAGGGAGAGATTAAGGAGACTAGGACTTTATTCATTGGAACATAGACAACTGAGAGGGGACTTGATAGAGGTATTTAAAATTATGAAATGAATAGATAGACTAAACATAAACAGACTCTTACCCCTGATGGCAGGGGAGGTTGGAACAAGAGGTCATGAGTTAAGGGTAAGGGGGAAAAACTTTAAGAGAAATATTAGAGGTGGCTTTTTCACTCAGTGAGTGGTGGCAGAATGGAATGAACTTCCAAATGAGATAGTTGCAGCAGGGTCCCTTCTGTCATTTAAGAGAAGATTGGATGTGTACATGGAGGTGAGGGGGTTGGAGGGTTATGGGCAGAGAGCGGGAGGGTTGAGCTAGTAGAGTTGTTCTAGTGAACTGGTGCGGACTCAAAGGGCCGACATGGCCTGTTTCCACGCTGTAAACGATTATATGGTTATATATAAACTAATTAATATCCTTTCAATACATTTCTTATGTCTTTTCTTCTTCTCCCTTATCATCCCCCCTTTCCCTATCATGTAGGCTCTAACAAGGGGAAACATTTCAAATTCCTGGGAAAACTGGATGATAGAAGGCAGCTGTCTTCATTACTTCATTTCTGTATTTTTCACAAGGCAGATTTTTAAAAATAATTCCTTCTGTGTGATTCGTTTTTACTCCTATACAAGTTAGAACCAGGAAACAGTGCAGAAGAGGAACACCATTTTTTCTCCGTTACTTTTTAAAATCCAACAACTTGTGAAATTGCTGCATGGTTGAAGCTCTCTGCAAGGCAGGTTTCAAATTACTGCAGATAACTTCCAGTTCAAGCTCTTTAACCCCCTTCTTCCTCTCTCATGCACAGTCTTTCTACTGTTAATGAAAGTGTGAGGCAAGCTTTCAAGTTTCTTTTTTTCCAAAAGACCAACAATTTTACATTGAAGCTAAGTTTGAAACTTTATCATAATTAAGAGACACAGATCTGGACACTGTGGCTGCTGGGGTACATCTGGGGGTGGCCTTACCCACAAGGAATCTTTTGATTCGTCCTTCTCATCACTCTGTAAGAATAGGATGGCCCTGCCTGACATCGGGTCCCCGGGATTTTCTTCTTTCACCTTCTGTTTGTAAACCATTTAGCGCCTGAGGGAACGTGTTACCATCCTAATCGTAATTATCATATCTTCAATCTGAAATGCTCAATGAGTTTCACATTCTGTAGTTGGTCCTGGTCTGTTCCTTATTTAAATTTAATTTTTATTACATATTGCTGTGGAAAAAGAAACTTAAGCACAGAGGAATTACTGCTAAGGAAGCCTTTATTTGAAAAGCCTGGTTCCAGGGAGAGACCAGTATCCTCTAAAAGCGATGATCCAAGTCTCTCTCTCTCTTTCTCTTGCTAGAAGAAGCTTGTATATTTATAATCAGAATACATGTGATAACTGCAAAATTTGCAACTGAAAAAAACAAAGCTCTTTACAAATTGTGTCAGAAATCCATCAACTTGAAGGTCGTTAAAGCTTATCAAAACAGAAAGAGAACTAAAAGAAACTTGTGAGAAAAATTCAGTCCTCCCTGTTAGAGATAACACTCTTTAGCTCATCCATCTTCTAGCTTCATAGTGGACCGACGGAGGAGTCAGGGTGTGGGTTTAGAACAACAATTTGTTCAGAGCAGACACCAAAGTTGTGTCAACAATAAATGTTGTAAGAGACGAAGTAATAAAAACAAATTGTGAAGCTTCAAATCATCAAATTTCCTCCACACACATCTTACATGGAGAAAAGTTTAATTTCAGCCTTAAATAAATATACTGCACAGACAGAGTGGGAGCTGCCAATCAGGATTAACTTTGATTACCAAACAATATTCCAGACATGTAATTGAGATCCCCAATGTTTCCTCCCCTGTGGCTCCCATTATCTCTCCAGTTCTTATACTTTTCTCCACATTAGTTGCTTTGCCATGGCTATATTACTACCATTATAAATACTTTTCTTGCCTCGTGTAATTGAAATGGAACTGGTCCCTTTTCTGATATATCATTACCTTTTTAACTCGACCATAATTTTACCTAGGCCAGCTCTTTCCTGGCCTACTGCTCAATTCCTACCTTTTTTAGAGTTGTGCAACTCACTCCAATTTAAATTTTTACCATGCTTCAGATAGAAAGAATACATTGGCTGTCCTGGGGTCCCCACATCATTCATTTCCAGCATTTTGCCCCTAGGAGTGTTTACTTCTGGCTTATCACACACTTTTCCCATGTTGTCTTTTTGTTCTTCTGCGCCATGTCAGGGTCCTGAGACCTTTGTGCGGGGATTTCCCCTCTTAACAACCAGTCTAAGGCAGGGCATCAGAACTTGGACAACATGTTATGTTGGACAGTACTTTTATCTTTTCACCAAGCAAATCTTCAAGCCCTTATCCTCTGTGTGCTCAGGAGCTGGGAGGTGATGCTGCAGTTGTTTAAGGCATTGGTAAGGCCTGGTTTGGAGTACTGTGTTCAGTTCTGGTCGGAGAGGGTGCAGAGAAGGTTTACAAGGATGTTGCCTGGCTTACAGCATCTGGATTACAGGGAGAGATTAAGGAGACTGGGACTTTATTCATTGAAACGTAGAAGGCTGAAAGGGGATTTGATAGAGGTTTTTAAAATTATGAAAGGAATTGATAGAATAGACAAAAACAGAATCTTTCCCCTGAGGTCAGGGGAGGTTGGAACAAGAGGCCATGAGTTAAGGGTAAGGGGGAAAAACTTTAAGAGAAATATTAGTGGTGGCAGAATGGAATGATCTTCCAGAGGAGATAGTTGCGGCAGGGTCCCTTCTGACATTCAAGAGTGTCTTGGGTAAATTTATACCTCTCATTTTGTTCATTTTAGATTGGTCACAGTGTTTGAGCTACCGAAAGAAAATAGACACACACGCCGAGAGCAGTTCAGTTTATACAAGTCTTTATTACTAAATCTAAAGCTGAATTCACACTACAATATGCAAGCCCTTCCCAGTTATACTTATCAACACCTGGACTGGTCCCAACTGCCGAAGCGAGGTAACGACTGCACACTTGTAGTAGGTTGTCGGGGCGCCGGTAGCAGCTTCTCCACCTCCCTCGACCGGGACGTTAGCTGGACTCTTGAAGTTCTTCTTCTTGCTGAGAGATGTTGCCACCTCTTGGAGAGTCTCAAACTTCAGCAGTGGGACCATGGCTTATATTAGCCAAAAGTTGTTTACTTCAGATCTTATCTCTTTGAACAAATGATTTAATTATTTTCAAGGTCTTCTGACAGTCTGCGACCAACAAAAGACAACTGCATCACTGGGCGGCCTCATGGTGGAAGTTGGATAATGTCTATTGATTCATATGCATCCCTGGGCCCAATAGTATAAATTAGATAATGTCTTCTGATTCAACTGCATCCTGGACCCCATGGTGGAATTTAGGTGTGTCTACTAAATATGCATCCTGGGCCTCATGGTGTAAATTGGATTATATCTGCTGATTCTAAAAAACAAGCAGGTTCTCAGCCTTGCAGCTGCAGAAGTAAAAAACACAGTTTAAATCTTCCATTACATTCCACCCCTTGGACACAGGCTGTCAGACACGAGACCTAACAAGCATTTGAGTACAGAAGGAGCGAAAAAGAGAAACTAAAACTATAATAAGCAATAATGCGAGCAACCAACGGAGAATATTGTGGCCCAATCCCCCAAATGTACCATTTCACCATGAAAAAGGATTCCAATCAAGGCTCAAACTATCCTTGTGGGCCACAATACACAGACACTGAAGCTCATGAACAGATTTTGAAACATGCTTAGCAATATCAGATATATTAGTGGATACATCGGGCCGTGTCCCGCACGGGCAACTCCCTCGGAACGTCCTCGACATTACAAATCCAAATGCTGGCATCAAAGCAGCGGTTAAGCCAGATCAGCAGGAGCACAAGATGGAGGATTTGGAACAAAGAAGCCTAACATATGTCACTCACGATGCCATAAGTGTTCAGTATTTAAACAAATTAAACCATCATGTCCCTCAATAGCTACCCACCGAGTGTTACCCTGGACAGGTGTCACTATTTCCCCTTTTACAGGAGGGCCACTACCTGATGGTGCAGGTGGCACTGCAGCACGGTGGACCAAAACTCCTTTGTGACGTATCATTAGGCTATCCTCGACCATTGGTCCCATTGTCATGGAGGCGACGTCTTTTTGACGACATTCACAGTTTGTCACATCCATCAATCAGGACAACAGTCAAGATCATGTCAAATAAGTACATATGGCATGGTGTTCAATGGGCACGAATGTGTATCTCCTGCCAGTCTGCAAAGATTCAGTGCCATACCCTTCAGCCTTTCCCAACAGTACACAGGAGGTTCGAGCACGTACATGTGGACCTGGTCAGACCATTACCAGTGTCACAGGGCATGAAGTATATTCTAACAGTGGTAGACCGCTGCACGCACTGGCCAGAGGCCATCCCATTACCAGACAGTGTTACTGAAAGGTGCAAGCGCGTTCATCCTGAATTGGATCGCTAGATTCGGTGTGCCTACAGACATAACTTCGGACTGCGGGCCACAGTTCACTTCAGCATTATGGTCTACCCTTGCACGTTTTTGTGGTACACAGCTACACCACACCACGGCATACCATCTGCAGTCCAATGGCCTGGTTGAGCATTTCCACCAACAGCTTAAATCTGCGCTTAAGGCCCGAATCACCGGCCCCAACTGGGTCGATGAGCTACCATGGGCTCTGCTGGGGGTACACACGGCTCCAAAAGAAGACTTCTCTGCATCATCTGCAGAGTTGGTGTATGGTGCGGCCCTTACAGTTCCAGGAGATGTTCATTTCGCAGCCAACTCTGACCTGGATGTCCTTCAACAACTCCACAGTGGTATTGCTAACAGCAAGCTGACTTCTACCAACTGGCACAGCAACCCTAGACAACAAGTGCCCCCATCACTCCTGAATGTTGACTTCGTATTCATTCGTAGACAAGTCCCAGGGGCACTGATACAAAAACCATACGAAGGACCAATCTGCATCATTATGAGAGACGGAGTCGTGTATACCTTGGACATTGGGGGACATTCATAGACAGACTTAAGCCTGTCCATACAACCCTACTACACCCATTCAGTGCCCTCAACCTAGACGACGTGGGCATCCGCCTAAGATGTGCGTGTCTGGTATTTTAATTTACGGTGATGATTCGGGGAGGTGATGTAGCGGCTATGTAGCGGGTTGAGCGGGTGCTCAGCACCGTAATGCAAACCACCACCATCAGTGCAGTGCACGGACTTACCCAAGGGCTGGCATGCTAGTGGTACTAAGTGCCGAGGGACAGCACGTTGATCAGCTGGGTCCCCTGCAGAAAGGCTCGGGACGTTAACACATCTCAATTTAAACCTGCTGATCCTGTGCACAAGCAGCCGTCCCTTAACAAGGCCCCACCTTGTCCCGTGGAGCCTGGGATAGGCAGGGAATAAAAGCCACTTGTAAAGCTTCAGTAAACCAGTCTTGAGTTGACTACTCTGGTGTGTGTTTCTATTTCTTTAGTCGCTCTACCATAGTAGCCGCTACAACAGTGAGTTGCACAACTCAGAAAAAGGTAGGAATTGAGCAGGAGGCTAGGAATGGGCTGGCCAGGGAAACTTATGGTCGAGTTAAAAAGGTAATGATATATCAGAAAAGGGACCGGTCCCATTCGTGTTCCAATTACACGGAGCAGGAAGAGAATTTATAATGTTAGTAATACAGCCATGGCAAAGCAACTAATGTGGAGAAAAGAATAAGATCTGGAGAGATAATGAGAGCCACAGGGGAGGAAACATTAGGTATTTCAATTACATGTCTGGAATATTGCTTGGTAATCAAAGTTTATCCTGATTGGCAGCTCCCGCCCTGTCTGTGCAGTATATTTATTTAAGGCTGAAATTAAACTTTTCTCCATGTTATTTGTGTAATAAAAATTAAATTTAAATAAGGAACAGACCAGCATCAACCACAGAATGTGAAACTGATTGAGCATTTCAGATTGAAGATATGATCATTATGATTAGGATGGTAAAACGTTCCCTCAGGCGCCAAATGGTTAAGAAATAGAGGGTGAAAGAAGAAAACCCCAGGGACCCAATGCCAGGCAGGGCCACCCTATCCTTGCAGAGTGATGAGAAGGAGGAATCAAAAGATTCCTTGTGGGTAAGGCCACCCCCATATGTACCCCAGCAGCCACAGTGTCCAGATCTGTGTCTCACTATGATAAAGAAGTTTCAAACTTAGCTTTGATGTAAAATTGTTAGTTATTTTGAAAAAAAAACAAACTTGAAAGCTTGTCTCGCACTTTCATTGACAGTAGAAAGACGAAAGTTATCTGCCAGCCACACTTATTTGATCAGATAGACATATGACTAAAGGAGGTTGCCAGGGTATTCACTTTACAACGCAATCACTTCTGAATTTACACAGCCAGCATATTTCTCAAATAACAGTTACCCCATGTGTTTTGATGGTCCGAGATGGGGATGTGGGATGGTAAAATTGAAAGAAGATTTGCCTTGTATAGAAGAACACTTCTGGGAACACGATTATGAGATTAAGGAAGGACACTTCTCATGCACTTGTTTAAGGAAGGTTTGAATTTAATTCAAGGAACTCAGGTAGTTTGTGGGGATGCTGCTGGGAAAAAAATGGGGAAAATAAAGTAAGGGTAGGAAAAATCACCCTCAAATTTACTTAGAGAACCAAGACATTGATATAACAAATGTGCTGAGACCCCACCACATGTTATCAGTTAACGAAAGCCGATGTGTTACAGGAAACAGCCTCCCTGCCTTGTTTGCCATTGGGACACTAGGACCTCTTGTCATCCATGCCCAGAAAATGCGAGAGTTAGAAGATGAATCATTGCCGAGGAGTGTCAAAGGACCATAACGAACCTGTTACCCTTGGATCTGACATTGGTTGGCGAGTCCTCAGCTCCATATCCCTTGGAAGATCAGCTGGGGTGGTGGCTGCCAAGAATCGCAATCATCTCATCTGTGGTTTAACAGCATTGAGCAATGGGACAGTGGCAGGGTTGGAGGCTGTTAGTTGAGAATTGGTAGAATCGAGGCTTTTCTCACAACAAACCAGATATGTGGTGGATTATCAGTTTGCTACCCAGGGTGGTCTAACTTGATTATAGGGGATAAGTGCATTACAAAGGTTGCAGATGGATCTTTAGAGGTAATGCAAGATATCCATAATTAGTTCGAGAGTTTTAGACAGGGACCGAGGGGCAGAATAGATGGCTTGCTTGGTTGACCTGAATATTTGGAGGGCCATGAGGGAGTTATACATCTTACATACATGTTAACTAATTAAAACTTATAAACCAAAAGACAAAAGAAAAGGAATGTAGTATTAAAGTGAATTAAAACACAAAATGGAAGCCTGATGTCAAGATTGAGAAGAGGCTCCATGAATGATATGGGTTGGTATCAACAGATGGCTTTGGAGTTCAGGCAGTGCAGATAAGAAATACATGACAAGTTCTCTTTTTAGATTCCCTGGGAGACTGGTTTGATTCAAAAAGAGAGGATGATAAGGGAGAAGAAGTATACTGAAATGATATTAATTAGCTTATATATAACCATTTAGAGCTGAAACAGGCCATGTCAGCCCTTCGAGACCGCACCAGTTCACTAGAACAACTCCACTAGCTCAACCCTCCCGTTCTCCACCCATAACCCTCCAAACCCCTCACATCCAACCTTCTCTTAAATGACAGGACCCTGACACAACTATCTCATTCGGAAGTTCATTCCATTCTGCCACCACTCGCTGAGTGAAAAAGCCACCTCTAATATTTCTCCTAAAGTTTTGCCCCCTTACCCTTAACTCATGGCCTCTTGATCCAATCCCCCCTTCCCTCAGGGGAAAGATTGTTTTTGTCTATTCTATCAATTCCTTTCATACTTTTAAATACCTCTATCAAGTCCCCTTTCAGCCTTCTACGTTCCAATGAATAAAGTCCCAGTCTCCTTAATCTCTCCCTGCAATCCAGATGCTGTAAGCTAGGCAACATCCTTGTAAACCTTCTTTGCATCCTCTCCACCTTATCTATATCCTTTCTATAATTTGGAGACCAGAACTGAGCCCAGTTCTCCAAACCTGGCCTCACCAATGCCTTAAACAGCTGCAGCATCACCTCCCAGCTCCTATGCTCAAAACTATGATTTATGAAGGCCAGCATACCATGACTTCTTAACCACCCTGTCTACATGGGAATCCACCTTCAAGGAACGCTGCACCAGAACTCCAAGATCTCTTTGTTCTTGTGCATTCCCCAATGTCCTCCCCTTGACTACATAGGTCCTATTCTGGTTATTTTTACTGAAATGCAACACCTCACACTTGCCTACTTTGAATTCCATCTGCCATGTTGCAGGATTTGTTCTCTAACAGAATGGAAAGCCTTACTACCAATAATTTGAATTGCGAAGAATGCAAAATGGATTAACTATATTTATTATAACTAACAGAGATTTATCAATTATTCCAATGATGCATTGAGTGCCCTGGCAGAACAGGTTGATGTGACTAGCAAAATGACATGGCAGAATCGACAGACTTTGGACTGGTTAATGGCTAAAGAAGGAGGTGTCTGCATTATGGTTGGCAAGCAATGTTGTACCTTTATTCCAAACAACAGAGCTCCAAATGGTTCCGCATGGTTGTCTTTTCCTCAGGCTATGAATAAACTTAAGAATCTGCGGCAAGAATTAAAGGAGAATGCTGATTATGGCCACCATTTCTTTAACTGGTTACATGTGAACTTTGGGGTTCATGGGTTACTGAGATTGTGATGAGTGAAGTAGTCGTATTAGTAATTCTCCTCTTGACCGGATGCTCCTTGATGCCACTCATTAAGAGAGTTTTTTTTTTAAAATTTGGGTAAGCACAGCCACCCCTATGATGCTGCAAAGGATGGAATCAGTGAGGGTTATCAGTGGGAGAAGGAGATACAGGCTCAGATAGAACTGGAGCTTTGAGAAGCTGAATGTTGGAGGCTGGGGAATATAGATGAGTATGTGGAAATAGGCAGCGAGGAACTGGCTGATGGTGGGTTAGGGACGAGTGTGCAATGTCCCCTTTGTTGGGATATGCTGCTTCTAAACCACCACAACTGCTTAGGGAGTAGTGATGAAATCACAAAAGGGGGAATGAGAAAGGAAAGGGTTAACAGCTAGTGAGAGTGTAGCTAGGTTTTGCAGCATTCTAGTAAGGCAGGCATGGCAATTCAAAAGGACCAATTGACGACTAACTATAGGAATGTACTCTGAACCAATCAATGAGCTGGTCTGATAAAAGGTTGTCAATCATCTGTGGCAAAGGAATTTGTACTTAGTAGCAATTGCATTGGGTAAGAATGTATTGTGTGAACTTTTGATTGGGACAAATGTAACTCTGCCCATGTGTGAGCAAGACAAAGGGAAAGCTTTAAAACACATGGTCAGTCTCACTGCCAGTTTTTATAGAGAAAGAATCTTTGTGAGGCCTTGTGCAGATAATGCACAATTCTGCAGAATAAAGGTGGACCAGACAAAAGTTTTGGTAATGTCATATCGTAGAGTCCACCGAACAAACCGGAATCCACACTATAGGAGGGAATAGCATTATCTGGAGTGAGACAGAAGAAAAAGGTAGAAAAGGGGAAAGTCAAAATGGAGGACAGAAAAAGAATAATGCAATGGATGAAAAAGGCCACATTGCAACTTGACTGAAAAAGACACCAAGTGTGAGGCCATTTTATCTGAATTACCAGAGCAATGGAAAGTACAGGTAATAAACTACTGGCACAGATCAGTCGAAAGGGGTGTGATTTAATGGCCATTACACAACGTGTTTGTAGGTTGGAGATGATTGGGAGTTAAATACTCAGGGGTGTCAGGAAATTCATAAGCGTAAACAGGAAGATACAGGAAGGGGATTAACTCTTCATTCCGGATGGGATTAGGGTGATAGTGAGAGATGATCTAGTTTGTGGGGAGCAGAATGTGGAATCGATCTGGGTAAAGATTAGGAATATGGGTAATAATGGGATAGAAATCACAGGTGGGAGAAGACAACAGGTCACCAAATAACAGCATTACTGAGGGACAGGCACTGGTCGAGGTGTTTAAAGGACATTCAGGCAGTGACATGCTGTTGGGTCTGGAGATAATGTTGCCTAGAAGGTGCTTCAGAAGACTAGAACGAGGACAAAATCTTCTGGTCACAGCCATTTTATTTACTGTCCATCAAGGTACAGGCCAGACAGGATTCAACTGTGCTAGCCAGCCCAGCAAGTACAAAGAGGAAGTAACCCAGGGGATCTGATACAGTTTAGATGAAAAATCCGATGAACAGGTGCAGCAGGTCGACTGGGGATTATACAAACACACGGAGAGCTGGAGCTGCAAGGAACATCCCCACTGGAACAACAATCTGGACCCCAATCATCAATCCCACCCCCAAACTGGAGGGACACCTTCTATTCCGTCTCCAAAGTCTCCAACCAGACGGCATCAATATCGACCTCCAGTTCCTGTCATCCCTCCGTTTATTTTCCTGCAGCTCCCCACCCCCTTCCCTTCCTTCTCCCATCACATCTCCTTAACCCTCTCCTCTGCACTTCTCTCTTCTCCCCTCCCATATTTAAACCTGTGCCACCCCCTCTCCCCTCACCTTTTTATTCAGGCTCTGTCTCATTTTTATAACTTCTGGTGATGGGCTCAAGCCCCAAATCGTCCACTCCCCTTACTTGTTCTGGACGCCGCATGACCTTCCTCATCACCTGAAAATCCAGAGGTTGCAGCCTGGAGTTTCAACCCTTCACCTGTAAACATCAAAGGGGAACTTGCACGGCTGAGTCTCGTCCACAGTTAACAATGCCGACATCTCCTGTCTGGTTTATGATCTTGGCACAGAAGCCCACCCACAGACCCTAGGGCTGCGTGAACTCCTCCCCACACAGGGAGAAGGTGAACTGGACCCTCCCCAATGGAAAATTAACAGTGGGCCTGCAGAGAGGAGGAATTAGTGAATCCCTTTTCTCACTTGCTGGATGAGAACGGTCTCTCCCCGGTGTGAACCCGCTGGTGGGCCTGCAGGCTGGATGGCCGAGAGAACCCCTTCCCACACAGGGAGCAGGTGAACGGTTTCTCTCTGGTGTGAACCCGCTGGTGTGTCTGCAGTGTGGAAGACTGAGAGAACCCTTTCCCACACTGGGAGCATGTGAACGGTTTCTCCCCAGTGTGAATTCTCTGGTGTGATAGCAGGTTGGAGGGATGAGAGAACCCTTTCCCACACAGGAAGCAGGTGAATGGTTTCTCCCCAGTGTGAATTCTCTGGTGCTGTAGCAGGGTGGAGGACTGAGAGAACCCCTTCCCGCACAGTGAGCAGGTGAACGGTTTCTCCCCAGTGTGAATTCTCTGGTGTTGTAGCAGGGCAGAGGATTGAGAGAACCCCTTCCCGCATAGGGAGCAAGTGAATGGTCTCTCCCCAGTGTGAATTCTCTGGTGTTGTAGCAGGTTGGAGGGATGAGAGAATCCTTTCCCGCACAGGGAGCAGGTGAACGGTTTCTCCCCAGTGTGAATTCTCTGGTGTTGTACCAGGGTGGAGGACTGGGAGAACCCCTTCCCGCACAGGGAGCAGGTGAAAGGTTTCTCACCAGTGTGAATGTTCTGGTGTTGTAGCAGGTCAGAGGACTGAAAAAACCCCTTTCCGCACAGGGAGCAGGTGAATGGTCTCTCCCCGGTGTGAATTCTCTGGTGCCGCAGCAGGTCGGAGGAGCGAGAGAACCTCTTTCCGCACAGGGAGCAGGTGAATGGTTTCTCCCCAGTGTGAATCCGCTGGTGACTCAGGAGACCGGTAGGTTGAGAGAATCCTTTTCCGCATAGGGAGCAGATGAACGGTTTCTCCCCGGTGTGAATTCTCTGGTGTTGCAGCAGGTAGGAGGATCGAGAGAACCCCTTCCCACACACACAGCATTTAAAGCCTTTCTCCCCAGAGTGAATATTCTGGTGCTGCAGGAGGCTGGAGGACTGGGTGAACGGATTCTCCTCAGGGGGAACACACCTCTTCCCACATACATGGCAGGTGAACGGACTCTCCCCAAGGGGAACACGCCCCTTCCCACATACGCGGCAGGTGAACAGACTCTCCCCAGGGGGAACACACCCCTTCCCACACACGCGGCAGGTGAACAGACTCTCCTCAGGGGGAACACACCCCTTCCCACACACGCGGCAGGTGAACGGACTCTCCTCAGGGGGAACACACCCGTGCCCCTCCAGGTCCTTGGAGGTTTGAAAGCTCTTCCCACAGTCAGAGCAGGGGGACAAGCTCCCCCTAGTGGGGACACACTTGTGTTGCAGCAGTGCGTCAGAGCTGGCAAATCCCTCCCCACACTCGGAACAGGGGAACGGTGGGTCCCCAGGGTGAGCGCAGAGATCTGATTCCAACAAGTCCACAGGAAGGCCCTCCTCACCACACACTTCACTTTGGAGTGTTTTATCTGCCGTATCACTGGTCACCTGACCCTCCATGTCGATCAATCAGCTGAAGTCCAGTTCACACACTTAATAGGTGTAGGGATTCTCTGTGCGGTGAACTCCCAGATATCTGGCTGATACTATCGTCCCGAGGAATCCAGTCGGAGGGTCAGACCACAACATGGCATTGTCTGAAGCTTTCTGCCTGGAAATGCGCCGCTTTCTTAACCCTGTGGAGAGAAGATGGTGGAGTGAGAGGGAGCAAGGCATTCTCTGCAGCCAATGTTCCAGGACGACACCCTGGAGGCATGGCCAGTAACATGACAAACCGTGGAGTGTCCTGAACTGTGAGGAGAATCAGTACAGACACGTCGACACATGTGGATGAAATTTAGCACGTGTTGATGGAATTTAGCACGTGTTGATGGAAAGGAGAGGAAGCAACAAACACTGGAGACCAAGCAACACATTATGAACCCAGGATTTACTGTTCTATGGACAACACTTTAGTAAACATGTAACGATGAGAGACGTAGCAGGAAACATTTCAAATTTTAAAGCAGAAAGCTCATGTTACTTTTTGTTTGGGAGGTCGATAACTGCATTATTACCCAGAATCCTTATTGGTTCAGAAACTGCTCTGACAAAAGAGCCTCAACAATGCACACTTAAACTGTATTTCCACATCAACGTCCCACTGTGATGTCAAAAGGATGAACAACTTTCAAACAACTGGAACCACCCGACCCACCCACAGTCACATTCGGGACCTGTCACTCAATCACTACCACCCCACATGACAACGTCCAAGAGTCAATCACATTCGCTCCCAACTGCACACGGGGATCCCCGAGCAGCAATGGTGGGGGATGGGAAAGGGGGTTCCTTTGCAAAGATGCTGCTGGTGGCAGGAATTCAGCACATCCAAGAGCCGAGTACGATCAGAGGCTGGGGCATTTGCTAGAGCTGTCAGGGGAGCTTTAAATTAGTATGGTTGGGGACAGGGTTTCAAGTTAGGCAGGACAGCAGGGAGAGGATTTGTAGGCAAAGGAAAGAGGCATATTTAAATAATTTGAGGGTGGAACGGCAGGAAGTAATAAATAGATGCTATAATGACTATTGTGAGAATGGTAGAAAGTATAATAGGCAGCAGGTAGGATGTAGGAGATACCTGAAATGTATTTATTTTAATGCAAGGATTGTTGTTAGGAAGTTGGATGAGCTAAAGGTGTGGATTGACACATGGTTTTATGATGTCGTGGCCATTAGCGAGACATGGTTGAAGGAGGGTTGTGACTGGCAGTTAAATATTCCAGGATTTCGCTGCTTTAGGTATGACAAAATTGGTGGAGTAAGGGGGAGGTGTATTTCTTGTCAGGGAAGATATTACAGTGGTGCTGAGGCAAGATAGACTGGAGGGCTCATCCAGGAAGGCAGTGTGGGTAGAACTAAAAAATAAGGGTGAGGTTACTATTATAGGGGTCTATTATAGACCTCCAAATGGGGAAAGGGAACTAGAAGAGCAAATGTGCAAGGAAATAGCTGAGATGTGCAGAAGGAATAGGGTGGTGTTGGTTGGGGATTTCAATGTTCCTAACATAGATTGAGAAACACAGTCAGTGAGAGGGCAGGATGTTTATACAATGTGTTCAGGACTGCTTTTTGCAGCAATATGTTGAGACACCCACTAGAGAGGGAGCAGTGTTAGCTCTGTTGTTTGGGAACCAAATAGGGCAGGTGACGGGGGTAAGCGTTGGGGAGAACTTCGGATCCAGTGACCATGGGTCCATTAGCTTTAGCTTAACGATGGAAAGGGATAGGTTGGGTCTGCAGTCAAAGGTCTTCGAATGGGGGAAGGCCAGATTTGAAGAAATGAGAGGAGATTTGCAGAGAATTGTGTGGGCTGATCTTTTTGCTGGAAAGGATGCAGAGGAAAATTGGAGGGCATTTAAGGGTGAGATTTTGAGAGTAAAGTCCAGCCAAAAGGCAAGTCCAAAAGTTTAAGGGAGCCGTGGTTTTCTAAAAAATTAGGAAGTTGGTATGGGATAAGAGGGAGGCCTAAGCAAAATATAAGAAACAGAAGATTGAGGAGATGTATGATCATTACTTAGATTGCAGGAAGAACCTTAAGAGGGAAATTAGAAAGGCAAAAAGGTATGTCCATAGCTAATAAGGTGAAAGTAAATCCTAAAGGTTTTTACAGTTACGTGAACAGTAAAAGGAGGGTTAAGGATAGAGTAGGTTCACTGAATGATGGGACTGATGGACTATGTGAGGAACCTTATGAGATGGGGGAGATAGTGAATGATTTTTTTGTTCTCATCTGTATTCACGAGGGAAAGGAACATTGGGATATACGAGATAAGAGAGGCAAAGGGCTTAGTTATGGAGAGGATAGGGATTAGTAAAGTGAGGGTTTTGGAGCTTCTAGGGTCAATTAAGGTGGATAAGTCTCCTGGTCCTGATGGGATTTTCCCCAGGATGTTAAGGGAGGTCAGGGAACAAATAGCAGAGTGACAGTAATTTTTCAAAGATCACTGGAGGAAGGTGTGGGTCCTTGGGATTGGACGGCTGCGAATGTAGTTCTGTTGTTTAAAAAAGGCATTAGGTGTTACCCAAGTAATTATCAGCCAGTAAGTTTGACTTTGGTGGTGGGGAAAGATATGGAGGGTATTCTTTTTATATAGTATATATGCATATCTGGATAGGCAGGAATTGATGAAAGGCACCCATCATGGGTTTCTAAAAGGAAAATCTTGTTTGACGAACCTTGTTGAGTTTCTTCAGGAGGTGACAAAAAAAAAGTGGATGAAGGTAGAGCGGTGGATGTGATCTATTTGGATTTTAGTAAGGCTTTTGATAAGGTTCCACATGGAAGGTTCAGTCACTAGGGATTAATAGAGAGATTGTGAGATGGGTTCAGAGATGGCTGGAAGATACACAGCAGAGAGTCATGGTGGACAACTGTCTGTCAGGTTGGAAGCCTGTCACAAGCAGGATGCCTCAGGGATCGGTGCTGGGTCCCCTGTTGCTTAACATTTATATTAATGATTTAGAGGAGGGTGTGGTTAACTGGGAAGGCATTTTTGCAGATGATACAAAAATAGGGGGAGTGGTAAATAGTGAGGAAGGTTTACTTGGATTACAGAAGGATTTGGTTTGTTTGGAAGAGTGGGCTGCAAGATGGCAGCAGATGGAATTCAATGTAGACAAGTGTGAGGTGTTGCATTTCAGAAAAAATAACCAGAATAGGACATACACAGTTAAGGGGAGGGCATTAAGGCACGTAGAGGAACAGAGGGACCTGGGGGTTATGGTACAGAGTTCACTGAAGGTGGATTCCCAAGTAGACAGGGTGGTTAAGAAGGCATATGGTATGCCGGGCTTCATAAATCATAGTGTAGAGTATAGGAGCTGGGAGGTGATGCTGCAGCTGTTTAAGGCATTGGTGAGGCCAGGTTTGGAGTACTGGGCTCAGTTCTGGTCTCCAAATTATAGAAAGGATATAGATAAGGTGGAGAGGGTGCAGAGAAGGTTTACAAGGATGTTGCCTGGCTTACAACATCTAGACTACAGAGAAAGATTAAGGAGACTGGGACTTTATTCATTGGAACATAGACGACTGAGAGGGGATTTGATTGAGGTATTTAAAATTATGAAGGGAATAGATAGACGAGGTGTAAGACTCTTTCCCCTGAGGGCAGGAGGCCATAAGTTAAGAGCAAGGGGGCAAAACTTTAGGAGAAATGTTAGAGGTGGCTTTTTCACTCAGCGAGTGGTGGCAGAATGGAATGATCTTCCGAATGAGATAGTTGCGTCAGGGTCCCTTCTGTCATTTAAGAGAAGGTTGGATGTGTACATGGATGTGAGGGGGTTGGAGGGTTATGGGTGGAGAGCGGGAGGTGGGAGCTTATGGAGTTGTTCAAGTGAACCGGCGCAGACTCGCAGGTCCGACATGGACTGTTTCCGCGCTGTAAACAGTTATATGGTTATAATGAGGCAGATGACAGGCAAGGAACGGGAAGAGTACACAGGCCTGGATGTTGGCACCTCCAGATACAAAGTGGAATCTCTCTCTCTTCCCTTTTCCGTCTCCTTTCCCCCAGCTCTGCTTCCACACTCCAATCCCCTTTCCACATCAATCATCACCTTTTCTTGCCTACCCTTCCATCCATATCCAATTGTCACCTTTTGTCTGTCCGATGGCACAGTGATTGCGACTAACTTAATAACCAGTGGAAAGCTTTCAGTAAAACATTCAACAAAAAACAAAACTTTAACCATTGGCACAATTAATAAGGCAAAATGCTAGTGTGACAGAATATTTAGAGGTGTTTTGGGAAGGATTATTAGTGCTGGCTGCACACAACATTTTAAAACACAGAATATTTGCAGGAATTTTGCAGAGTGCCTTTCGCAAAAAGAGCAACAAAATTGCAGCATATAGCTTGCCTGGGAGAGCATGATTTTTGCAGGCAGACAGAACAGCTTTGCTCCCAGCGAGGGAGGGTGTGAAACAGAAGGCACTTTCAGGCGGACAAAATCCCCTGAAGTAAAGCCACATATTATGCCCATATGTGGCTGTCGGGAGGCCACCTGAAAGCACAGGAGGCACATGCATGGCGAACTTTGTAACCCTCTTCCGGGAGGGATAATCGCCAGAGCACTGAGGTCCCCCCTCCCCCCCAACACCTGAATGCAGCCACTTGAAAGCGGCTGCTAAGGGGATGACTATCAGCTGGTGAGCGCCTGAAAGCTCCCCTATCTGCTGCCCCTGCGCCCCAGTGTGGGACGTCAGGGCAGGGGCAGCTGGCATGGGCAGTCAGAGTTAGGGCAGCCGGCGCAGGCTGTAGGGGTTGGGGGCAGCCGCGCGGGCTGTAGGGGCTGAGCAGTGGGATCAGTGTGGGGACTGACATGTGGCTATGGGGAGAGCAGAACAGTGGGATCAGTGTATGGGGGCTGACACGGGGCTATGGCGAAAGAGCAGAACAATGGGATTAGTGTGGGGGCCCACACGGGGCTTGGGGAGAGAGCAGAACAGTGGGATCAGTGTGGGGGCCCACACGGAGCTATGGTGAGAGAGCAGAGCAATGGATCAGTGTGGGGACCGACATGGGACTGTGGGGAGAGAGCGGGGAAGTGGGATCAGTATGGGGACAGCCTGCACCAGCCACCCCAACTCTGACAGCCCACGCCGGCCACCCCAGCACTGACAACCCACACCAACCACCTCAGCTCTGACAGCCCACCACCCCAACACTGACAGCCCAAAGGGACAGAAGCCGGAGTGCGCTCCAAGGCACCTCCCGTGCAGCCACCCATTTCAGGTGGCCAGCGCTTCCACCTGATCGACCATTCCACAGGGCTGAATCCGCTTCTGCAGGCGCATTCTTGGTGGAGAATATACCTGAATGCAGCTAGGGAGGAAATCAATTCCAGAAGGACAAAGCTGGCAAACCTTTGGAAGACTGGCTGTCTGAAAGGTGACCTGAAAGGAGGAGAATCATCCAGAAAACCCTAAAGGGGGCAAGTTTCGTCAGCAAGACTGATTAAACAGGAATCAGGAATCAGATGCAGATGTCCTGGAACAAAAGGAATCTCTCTCTGAAAACCAACAAATACCCTCCTGAGTGGTAACCCTTTGCCTGTTCAGCACCAAAGACTGGTGAACTTTGTTAATGCTAACTTCTGTGCACAGAACAAGAACTGCCTGCAATCAGTGAGAATGGACTGTGATCCAAAGAACTTCTCTAATCTTAAATACACATTACTCACACGTGTATGAGGGGGAGGGGAATTAAGTAGGTTAAGTAAGTTGATAGAAATAAGTTAAAGTTTAATTCTGTTTTCTTGTTCAAACTGTGTTGCATATCTATTACTGCTGGTTTTTGGGGTTCTCTCTACTCCGTTTAAGGAAGAATTTAAGATTAGTATGTTTTAATTTAAAACAGATCCTGACAATTCATTATGTTCATTTTATAAGATATTACATTATGGAAAAAATTCAGACCATAAAATTAATTGGGATAAGAGTGAGGTCAGTCCACTTGTTGAGGGGGAATTATGATTGATGTAAACAAATTGTTCAATTTAAATGGATGCAAAATTCAATATTTAAGTGTGGCGGCACACATCCTCATGGCGAACCAGCCCCACTTGTATCGCCACGTGGCAGGGCAGCCATGGGGAAATGGCGTTGTCAGAGGTTATGGTATATAGTACCCTCAAAGTTGATACTCAGGTAGATAGAGTGGTGAAGAAGACATTTGGAATGTTGGCCTTCATCAATCGGAGTATTGAATTCAAGAGTTGGGAGGTTATGATGAAATTGGATAAGAGTGAGGCCAAGTTTGGAGTACTGTGTGCAGTTTTGGTCACCAAATTATAGGAAGGATATAAACAAAATAGAGAGAGTGCAGAGAAGGTTCACAAGAATGTTGACAGGATTTCAGGGTCTGAGTTACAGTAAAAGGTTGTGCAGACTGGGGCTTTTTTCTCTGGAGCGTAGAAGATTGAGGGGGATTTGATGGAGGTGTTGAAAATTTTAAAAGGGACAGACAGAGTAAACGTGGATAGGCTTTTTCAGTTAAGAGTGGGGGAGATTCAACCTAGAGGGCATGGTTTAAGATTGAAGGGGGAAAATTATAAGGGGAACATGAGGGGAAATTTCTTTATGCAAAGGGTGGTAGGGATGTGGAATGAGCTTCCAGCAGACGTGGTTGAGGCGGGATCATTGATTACATTTAAGGAAAGACTAGATAGTTACATGGAGAGGAGAGGACTGGAGGGGTATGGACCGGGTGCTGGTCAGTGGGACTAGGAGGGTGGGGATTTGTTCCGGCATGGACTAGTAGGGCCAAACTGGCCTGTTCTGTGCTGTATATGGTTATTATGGACTCCAGCCTCCCTTCCAGCGCCCACCCTGGGCAGCGATGATGACGTCACAATGCACCAGGTAACTGAGCTCCTGCTGCCCTTAAAGGGGGCGGCGCTGAATGTGAATAAATACAGTCATTAACAACCTTCAGTGTGGCAGCAGTGATTTCCTTCAGCTCCTGCAAGTGCTACAGTGGTAACCCCGACATTTATCTAGGCCCAGCGAATGATGGACGTAGCTGAGGTGAACGCTGTAGCCCTCAAACTTCCCCCCTTCTGGCCCCATCGCCCATGGACCCATGATTCGGAGCCGCACAGGAGTGTGGGTATGACAATGGCTCTGTACACGCTGATCTTTGTGTGTTTCTTCAGGTGGTTGTTTTTCCAGACTCTTTTGTGTAGTCTTCCAAAGGCGCTATTTGCCTTGGCGAGTCTGTTGTCTATCTCTTTTGTCGATCCTTGCATCAGACGAAATGGTGCAGCTGAGGTAGGTAAACTGGTTGACCGTTTTGAGTTTTGTGTGCCCGATGGAGATGTGGGAGGGCTGGTGGTCATGGTGAGGAGCTGGCTGATGGAGGACCTCAGTTTTTTTCAGGTCGACTTCCAGGCCAAACATTTTGGCAGTTTCCGCAAAATAGGATGTCATGCACTGGAGAGCTGGCTCTGAATGGGCAACTAAAGCGGCATTGTCTGCAAAGAGTAGTTCACGGACAAGTTGCTCTTGTGTCTTGGCGTGAGCTTGCAAGCCCCTTAGATTGAAGAGACTGCCATCCGTGCGGTACTGGATGTAAACACCTTCTTCATTGTTGAGGTCTTTCAGCCCCTGTGTCCAAGTTTGGCCTCACTCCCCAGCAGCGTGCTTCCAGGCTTTACACCTGGATGGGTTGGGGAATCGCAGCCCCTCAGCCCTCATGGACAAAATGCTGGCCCTGGCAGAGGATCATAAGCCGTGTTTCCGCTTCCGCCAGATATTCTTTGAACAGGTCCCAAAAGATATCCAGCTCCATCTGTCCGGAGGACTTTTCCGACCCCCACAAGGCCGCAGCACGGGCAGATGCCCACTGGGATGCCAAACAGGAGAACGAGGCAGCCCTCAGCCAAGTCTCCAAGCTGGGGCCCCGCCGTCTGCAGGATACCCCAAGCACATGCATGAGGGAACCCAGTCAACATTGTGCCTTTATCACCAGCTCTGGGGAGTGAAAGCCTGCAAGTGCCGCCAGCCCTGCGACGTCCAGTGGTATGGCCAGGTAAACCGCCATTGATGGCTGCCACGGTTGGCCACGTGAACAGCCTCCTTTACATCACTAACAAGTCCATGGGCCGCTGGTTCCTGGTGAACACAGGGGCTGAGCTGAGCGCCCTCCCCACTACAGTGCTGGAAACTCGAACCCGGACCCCTGGTCCAACCCTGTGGGCTACCAATGGTTCTGCAATCAAGACCTATGGCATCCGTAGGGCACAGATACAGATCGGGGATGAAAGGTTCACTTGGAGGTTCGTCCTGGCCTCGGTGGGCAGTGCGCTGTTAGGGGCTGACTTCCTAAGGGCTTAGGGTCTGCTGGTGGACGTGAGGGGCAGGAGGCTGCTCAATGCCCGCATCTTTCGCTCAGTGCGCCTGGGCATGGACAGATGACGACAGACCCAAAACCGCCACAGTAGCCACTGCCACAGATGAATTCGCCGAGATCCTCAGTGAGTTCCCTGCCATCTTGGAGCCACACTTCTATGTCACCTCCCCCCACCATGGAATTTTCCATCACATCTTCACAAAAGGCCCCCTGCTGCATGCCAGACCTAGACAGCTGCCGCTGGAGAAGCTAAAGCAGGTAAAGGAGGAATTCTCCAGACTCCAGGAGTTGGGCATCGTTTGGTAGTCAGATAGCACCACTGCACATGGTCCCGGAGACATCAGGGGGTTGGAGATCCCGCGAAGACTACAGACAGCTAAATGATGCCACAACTCCAGACTGGTACCCGGTCTCCCTTATCCATGACTTCGCAGCCAACCTCCACAGTGCGCGGTTCTTTTCAAAAGTTGATCTGGTGCGCGGATACCACCAAATCCTGGTCCACCCTGATAACTTTGGAAAGACCACCATTATCACCCCTTTCAGCTTGTTCAAATTCTTCCGAATGCAGTTTGGGTTGAAAAACGCAGCCCAGATGTTCCAGCACCTCATGGACGCAGTGGGTAGAGATTTGGACTTTGTCTTTATCTACCTAGATGACATCCTGGTATCCAGCTGCAGCCGCGAAGAGCACAAGTTCCATCTCCGTACCCTGTTCGCCCAGCTGCCAGAAGTCGGCCTCACAGTCAACAAGGCCAAATGCCAGTTTGGCCTGGGGCACAACATCTCAGTGTCTGGGGCAGCTCTGGTATCGGAGAAAGTGGCAACTGTCCAGCGATTTCCCAAACCCTCCTCCCTCAAGGACCTGCAGGAATTTGTGGGAATGACAAATTTTTACCATAGATTCATCCCCAACGTCGCCCGCATCATGCGCCCTCTTTTCGCGCTGATCGCGACGAAAGAGAAGACCCTGGCCTGGTCGGAGGAGGCAGACAAGGCCTTCACTGCAACAAAACAGGCCCCCACAGAGGTGACTTTGTGGGCGCACCCATGCCCAGAAGCACTCCTGGTGCTCCCGGATAACGCTTCTGCCACGGCGGTCGGTGAAGTATTGGAACAGTGGCTGGATGGGCAGTGATGCCCATTGGTCTTTTTCAGTAAGCTGTTGTGGCTGCCGGAGCTTAAATACAGTGCATTTGACCGGGAGCTCCTGGTGCTGTACCTGGCCATCCGCCACTTCAGATACTTCTTGGAGGGCAGAACTTTCACCGTTTTTACTGATCACAAGCGCCTTACCCAAGCACTAGCTATGGCCAAGGACCCAAGGTTGGCCAGGGAACAGCACCATCTGTCCTATATATCCGAATTCACTACAGACATCCAGCACCAGGCGGGCAAGGACAATGTAGTCGTGGATGCACTCTCCCGTCCAGCCATCACAACGCTAGCTCCCGGCCTTGACTACGCCCAACTCGCACAGGCTCAGTAGCAGGACGCCGAAGCTCAAACTCTCCGGATCGCCATCTCAGGTCTCCAGCTCGAGGATATCCAGCTTCTTGACTCTGCCCAGCCGCTGCTCTGCGACACCTCCATCAGCTCACCGTGCCCAGTAGTCCCACAGGAGTGGAGGGCTAAGGTCATCAGCTCTATCCACGATCTTGCCCACCCCTCAGTAAAAACTACTGTGCATATGGTGGCATAGCGATTCATCTGGCATGGCCCCAAGAATGAGGTGGCAGCGCTAACCCGCAACTGCATTAGCTGGCAGACATCTAAAGTCCACAGACACACGTAACTCGGCAACGCGGAGGTTCCAGCATATCCACATGGATGTCGTGGGCCCTTTGCAGTGTCCAGGGAGTCGTGGTACTGGTTTACCATAGTGGACAGAGCAACCAGGTGGCCAGAAGCCATCCTGGTCCATGAGGTGTCAGTGGTGACATGTGCTAGAGCCCTGGTCAGCCAGAGGATCGCTCCTTTCAGTGTGCTGGCGTACATCATGAGCAATAGAGGCGTCCAATTTACCTCTGCACTGTGGGAGCAGCAGGCAAGGCTTTTAGGGGTAACACTGCACCACACCACGGCTTACCACCTACAGTTTAATGGTATGGTAGAAAGGTTCCACCGACACCTAAAGTCCGCTCTGATGGCAAGACTTTCTGGCTCTGACTGGGTGGCTGAGTTGCCCTGGGTTCTTTTTGGGATTAGGACGGCGTCCAAGAGGGACCAGCAAGCCTCGTCAGCAGAAATGGTTTATGGCACGCCACTCTCCCTGCCAGGCAAATTCTTCAGCCTGGAGGCCAAGATGACGCACAATGAAGGTGAGCGACTCGCGGACCTCTGTAAACGACTGGGCAACCTAACCCCACACCCCCATCGCACCATGGCACCCGACCTTCCCATCGACCAAAAGATTGGGATGTGGCGCAATTCGTGTTTGTCCAGAGAGGACCACAGAGGGCCCCGCTGCAGTGCCCATACGAAGGCTGATGGAATTTAATACAGATAAATGTGAGGTGCTACATTTTGGAAAGGCAAATTTAAATAGGTCATATACATTGAATGGTAGACAATTCAGGAGTGCAGAGCAACAAAGGGATTTAGGAGTTATGGTAAATAGTACCTTCAAGGCTGATACTCAGGTAGATGGTGTGGTGAAGAAGGCATTTAGAATGTTGGCCTTCATAAATCGGAGTACTGAATTCAAGAGTAGGGAGGTTATGATGAAATTGTACAAGGCATTGGTGAGGCCAAATTTGGAGTACTGTGTACAGTTTTGGTCACTAAATTATAGGAAAGATATAAACAAAATAGAGAGAGTGCAGAGAAGGTTCACGAGAATGTTGACAGGATTTCAGGGTCTGAGTTACAGGGAAAGGTTGTGCAGACTGGGGCTTTTTTTTCTGGAGCGTAGAAGATTGAGAGGGGATTTGATAGAGGTGTTTAAGATTTTAAAAGGGACAGACAGAGTAAATGTGGATAGGCTTTTTCAATTAAGAAAGGGGGAGATTCAAACGAGAGGACATGGTTTAAGATTGAAGGGGGAAAATTATATGGGGAACATGAGGGAAAATTTGTTTACGCAGAGGGTGGTGAGGATGTGGAATGAGCTTCCAGCAGACGTGGTCGAGGCGGGATCATTGGTTACATTTAAGGAAAGACTGGATCGTTACATGGATAGGAGGGGACTAGAGGGGTATGGTCCGGGTGCTGGTCAGCAGGACTAGGAGGTTGGGGATTTGCTACGGCATGGACTAGTAGGGTCGAACTGGCCTGTTCTGTTCTGTGGTTATATGGTATGGGTCCCTTCGGGACCAAGGTTCTCTGGCAGTCAGGTGGAACTTTTACTTTAGATGTGGGGAGCAGGGACCGCTTAAAAGCTGCTCATTTGGATTTGTCACAGCCGGTGCAGAAGGCCGTGCCCAAGTGCCGGCTGCTAAAGTGACAGGACGCGTATCTGGATTTGGGGGGGTGGAGGGAAGAGGGTTG
The DNA here is from genome assembly GCF_036971445.1 of Narcine bancroftii. NCBI lineage: Eukaryota > Metazoa > Chordata > Chondrichthyes > Torpediniformes > Narcinidae > Narcine > Narcine bancroftii. The sequence goes on along the minus strand of NC_091471.1, from coordinate 649,285 downwards.
TGTGGCAGCGCACATCCTCATGGCGAACCGGCGCCACTTGTATCGCCACCTGGCGGGACAACCATGGGGAAATGGCATCGTCAGAGGTTTCTCTCTGACTCCAGCGCCCACCCTGGGCAGCGATCATGACGTTACAATGTACCAGGTGACTGAGCTCCTGCTGCCCTTGAAGGGGGAGGCGCTGAATGTGAATTAAAAGTTGTTAACAACCTTCAATGTGGCAGCAGTGATTTCCTTCAGCTCCTGCAAGTGCCACATAGGTATTAAAATTGATGAAAATTTAGATAAGGTTGAATTTTTTTACTGTTACTTGGTAAAAATTAATGATTTAAATAGGTGGAATGATTTACCTATAATTTTAATAGGTAGAGTGAATTATATTAAGATGAATATTTTTCCAAGGATCCAATATCTTTTTTAATCTATCCCTTGAATATACCCCAAAATTTTTAAAAAATCTTAATTTCATTGTTAGAAAATTATTATGGAAAGGGAAAATAATGATTACCTTTGGAAAAGTTGACTTGGAAATTTGAATTGGGGGTTAACAACTTCAACATTTTCAGAATTATTATAAGGCTGCCCAATTGAAATTTATTGCTGGAATGTTTGTTTTCAATGAACCTTCAGTATTGGTAAATACAGAGTTAGCTAAAATTGATGAGGAATTTATTTATAAATGGAAGTCAAAATTGTTAGTTGGCAGAGATCCAGTGATATTGAAACATCTAATTAAATTATGGAATTAAATTGATGATGAATGAGGTGGAAAAGGTAAAATTTCATCCAAAATGCCTCGAATTAAAAAAAAATTCTTTATGGTTAATGATCAATTTTTCAAAATATGAAATCAATTGGGGATTAAAAGGTGGAGGATACATTTGAAGCAGCTCCCCCTTCCCCTCGCGACGCGGGACCCGCTGAGCCCCGGACCCGCTGAGCCCCGAACATCTCACCTCTAGGCCCGGCACGTCACTGAAGGAACGGTGCTCATGACGCAACACGCTTTCCACCGCCGGCGCTCGGTAGCACGTGATGGGGCGGCACAAACCGGGAGGCGGAGCGAAAGGAGCTGTCATATGAGGTGGGGCCGGGGCGAGGCGCACTGTCAATTAGAGAAAATGGGGCGGAGCGAGCTGTCCATCAGAGGGGGCGGGGAGAGCTGACAATCAGAGGAGGAGGGAGATGTCCATCAGAGGAGGAGGGAGATGTCCATCAGAGGAGGCGTGGCGTGTGAGCTGTCCATCAGAGGAGGGGGCGGGGTGAGCTGTCCATCAGAGGAGGCGTGGCGTGTGAGCTGTCCATCAGAGGAGGGGGCGGGGTAAGATGTCCGTCAGAGGAGGCGGGGCGTGTGAGCTGTCCGTCAGAGGAGGGGGCGTGGTGAGCTGTCTATCAGAGGAGGCGGGGCGGGCGAGCTGTCTATCAGAGAAGGGGGCGGAGTGAGCTGTCCATCAGAGGAGGCGGGGCGTGTGAGCTGTCCATCAGAGGAGGCGGGGCGTGTGAGCTGTCCATCAGAGGAGCGGCCGGCCCGGGTCAGCGAGACGTTCCCAGGTGAAATCTGCCCCCGGGGAAACGCAGTGTGAATCGTGACCGGGAAGAAGGTGGAAGAAAGCAGCGAGGAAGGGGGGACAGAGTCTGAGCGACTGTCAGGAGGGGGAGGAAGGGCCCTGGATGATGGGAACCAGCCCGGAACCTCCGTCCTGGATCGTTCCCTTTGCTACATCAGGACACGGTTGGAGCTGCCGAGTTTCTCCCGCCTTGTGTGTTTCCACTTCAACCCCGGGGTCTGCACTTCCGGGTTTCACTTGGTGCAAACAAACGAACGATGCAAAGCAGGAAAGAAATCTCCAAGAACAAATCAAGTTCAAAGTGAGAGTCCTTCAACGAGTCGTTGACGGGTCTGATGGTGGAGGGGGAGCAGCTGTTCCCGAACCTGCTGCTGGGAGTCCTGTGGCCCCGACCCCTCTTTCCTGATGGCAGCAGCGAGAACAGAGCGTCTGCTGGGTGGGGTGGGTCTTTGATGGTCGCTGCTGCTCTCCATCCGTGTCCTCGATGGTGGGGAGGCTTTTGCCAGTGATGTATTGGGCTGTGTCCATGATGTTTTGCAGATCTTTCCGCTCAGGGCTATTGGTGCCCACCGACCAGGCTCACACTTTCCACAACCCTCTCAATCAGTTGGCCAGTTTTTGATGTCGTCCCAACCCTCCGCAAACTCTGAAGAAGGTGCAGGTGCTGACGTGCTTTCGTCACCATGACATTCGTGTGTTGGGTCCAGGAAAGGTCCTCAGAAATAGTGGCTCCCAGGAATTTAAATGTGCTCACCCTCTGATTCCCCAATGATCACTGGATCGTTCATCTCTGGTTTTCCCCTCGTGAGATCCACAATCACTTTCTTGGATTTGGTGACATTGAGTCTCTCCTGCCCGCTGACATTATCACCCCTTTAATTTGGGGGGATCGTCAGCAAATTGTCAATGGTTATTGTCACGCAGAGCGACACAATCAGAAGTGTAAAGTAAGCAGAGCAGGGGGCTAAGAACACAGCCCTGTGGTGCTCTGGTACTGATGGAGATTGTGGAGGAGATGTTCTTCCCGACCTTCACTGATTGTGGTCTGGAGTTGAGGAAATCCAGGATCCATTTACATGGTGGGGTATTGAGGCCCAGGTCTTGGAGTTTGCTGATCAGTTTTCAGGGAATATTGGTGTTAAATACCAAACTGCAGTTGGTAAAGAGCATCCTGGTACACGCGTCTTTGCCGTCCAGTTGTTCCAAGGCTTTGTGCAGAACCCGTGAGATGGCATTTGCTGTACAGGTGTTGCCAGGGTCGGCAAATTGGAACAGAACCATACCGCCAATTAGACAAGAGCTAATATGCCTACAGGATGTTGCCTGGATTGGAGAATGGGTCTTATGAAGCAGGGTTAACAGAACTGGGGGCTTTACTCTCTGGAGGGAAGATGGAAGGTGCCTTAATAGAGGCCTTATGAGAGGCACAGATAGGGTGGGCAGCCAGCACCTTTTTCCTGAGGTGCCAGTGGCCAAAACCAGATCTGCTTAATGTGAGGGGAGGAAAGTTCAGGGGATGTATCACGGGAACGTTTATTTACACAGAGTGTAGTGGGTGTCTGGAATGCATTTCAGGGGGTTGGGGCGGAGGCTGAGAGAATGAGGACATTGAAGACATTCTTGGACACATTTATGCCAGAAAGATCAAGGAGGGTCAGTTTGTTGAGTAGGTTTACACAGGTTGGCAGAACATTGTGGACTGAAAGGCCTGGAATGTGCTAGAATGTTCTATCTCATGGAGTCTCAAACACTGAAACAGACCCTTCAGCGCAATTTGTCCATGGTGGTCAACTTGCCTGCATTCCACCCAGATCCCTCCAACCACTTACTATCCATGTACTGGTCTGAATATCAGTTAAACCCTGTAATGGTTCCCCAGCCTCTGGCGGCTTGTTCCACTGACCCACCACCCCAGTGTGGAGATCTCTTTCAAATCTTCACCCTCTCACATCACACGTACAGCCCCCAGCTCTCCACTTCCTGACCTTGGGACTGGGGCTTGGGTAATGGCGAGGTGGGACCGGCTGGGTTTTTATCCCCATGAGAGAAGGCAGCTGATGATGGGAGAATGACACAGAGGTTGGTAAAGTTGGGGGGAGGGTAGCTTGGATAAAGGGGGATGGTCACACTGTTCTCCCCCAGAGTAGATGATTCAAGAACTCATCCAGAGCGCAGGTTCAAGATGAGAGGGGGGAGGTTTAAGAGGAACCAAAGGGGTAACATTTTCAAACAGTGCTGGTCCGTAACCGGAACCAGCTGCCAGAAAAAGCTGTAGAAGTGGGTCTTCACCTCGACCCCAGGCCGCAACTTTTAATAAACTCTCCTTGAATCTGGTGGTGCACGATGTCATATGAAGAGAGACCATTTCCACACCGACGCGACATGTCTGTCTATGGCCTCATGCACTGCCAAATCAAGGACACACTCAAATTGGAGAAACTACACCTTAGAGTTCATCTCGGCACCCTCCAACCAGACCTCCAATTAACTCTCTCCTGCTCTCTCTTTCCCTGCCCCTCCGACTCCTTTCCTCATGCTCCCCATTCTCTTCCCTTCTTCCTCCTATCAGACAGATCCCCTTCTTAGCCTCTGCCCTCTCCCCCTTGCTTCTCATCTCTCTCTCTCTCTCTCTCTCTCTCTCTCTCTCTCTCTCTCTCTCTCTCTCTCTTCTCCCCTCCCACCTGTATCCACTGATTACCTCTTGTTAACCTGCGCCCCCCCCTCCCCCACCATTTTTTTAATTCAGCCAATCTGCCTGATTTTGGCTTGTTAAAACTAATAAAATCTTATTAGTATGAACACAGGAACAACAATGGAAAATTCACCAGACAGGGGCAAATACAAATAATAGTTTTTATTAAACGATTATTTACATAACCTTTCTCTAAACTTAACTCCCTCTTAAACCCCATGCTGCGCAAATGTAGATATGTGTGTCTGTGTGAGTGTGTCTGTGTTTATGCGTCTGTGTTGTTACAAGATCAAACCAGCAACCACAAAGAAGACATATCACAGGGGTAAAGATGAACAATTACTTTATTAACACAAATTCACCTTCAAATTTTTAATTCAAAATCCCCCCCCCTTTTATAACAATGCCCACTGGTTAATATACAAATTTCTATAATAATCTATAACTAATAAATTCCCCAGCCTAAATATGACATATGTAATCAAAGTCAAAGTTATATTTCCAACCAGCCCACAGGAAAAAAAAGTAGACACAAAATAAACACATAAGACAAAACTTCGATTACAATTGAAGTAAAGATCGTAAACAAAATTCAGTTTGTTTGGTAAACTGAAGCCAAAAGATCTTTGAGAGAGAGCACAAAATTTGAATTGGTCTTCTTGTTTTGCTTGCAGGGAGAGGAACAGAGACTCGGTCCAGATCCTTCTGGCTGCCTTCAGAATGTTCCTCCCTTTTAAAATGCCCAACCTTCTAAACTGCCTCCCAGACAATGACTGCTTGGGCCTCCTTCCACTCCACAGCACACCCAATGGTAGTTTGCCTTCCAAGACCAGAAATTTCTAAATCATCTTCTGCACTTGTCCAGTCCGTCTCCCACTCTCAACAGTCCACCTTCACCTTGGCTCTAAAAGGCAAACTGTCACTTTATAACCATTTACAGACTGGAAACAGACCATGTCGGCCTTTTGAGTCCGCACCAGTTCAGTAGAACAACTCCACTAGCTAAAACCTCCCACTCTCCACCAATAACCCTTCAACCCCCTCACCTCCATGTACACATCCAACCTTCTCTTAAATGACAGAAGGGACCCTGACGCAACTATCTCTTTTCTTTTTCAATCTTTTTATTATTATTATAATTTATAAACACATACAGTTCAAAGAGATATAAAAAATACATAGTAAGTAATGAATTAATACAGAGATATTAAACAATAATATTACAGAATAAAAATATATCATAAAAAATTTTTTTAGATCAGTTTAGGGTGTGAACTATCTCTAAAAAAAAAGATATAATTAATAACAATATATGAAAAAAGAGAAAAAAAAACCCCAAAAAAGAAGAAAAAACAAATCTGAATTTAAAAAAACTTAAAAAAAACCCTACAGATATAGCTAAACCACGCCGATCACTCCGATCTCATCTTACAGCCCAATTATCATACATAATCATAGAAAGAAAACAGAGCCAGATCAACTCACCACAAATGAAAATATTGAATAAATGGTCGCCAGGTTAACTCAAACTTAGAAGGGGATTAGAAGACAGAGTTTCTAATTTTCTCTAAATTTAAACATAGTATAGTTTGGGTAAACCATTGGAAAACAGTGGGAGGATTAACCTCTTTCCAATTCAATAGTATAGATCTTCTAGCCATTAGTGTAAGAAAAGCAATCATACGATCTGCAGGAAGAGATAAATAAGTCAAATCTATCATAGGTAATCCAAAAATTGCAGTAATGGGATGTGGTTGTAAATCAATATTCAAAACAGTAGATATAATGGAAAAAATTTCCTTCCAATAATTCTGTAAAGAGGGACAGGACCAAAACATATGTGTAAGGGAAGCTATTTCCAATTGACATTTATCACATATAGGATCGATATGAGAATAAAAGCGATGGAGTTTATCTTTAGACATATGAGCTCTATGAACAACTTTAAACTGTATTAGTGAATGTTTTGCACATAGAGAAGAAGAGTTTACCAGTCGCAGAATTTTATTCCAATTTTCATGAGAAATATGAAGGTTGAGTTCTCTTTCCCAATCATTTTTAAACTTTTCAAAAGTCCCAGAATTTATTTTTGTAATTATATTATATAATTTAGATATCACACCTTTTGGAGGGAATTTAGAATATAGTATATCCTCTAAAACAGTCGTAGTCTCCCGATTGGGAAAAGAGGGTAAAGTCGAAACTAAGAAACTCCTAATCTGCAAATATCGAAAGAAATGAGATCGAGGTAAATCATATTTCATGGATAATTGTTCAAATGACATGAAAGAGTTATCCAAGAATAAATCTGAAAAGCATGTTATACCTTTAACTTTCCAGAGTAAATAAGCTTGATCAATTAGAGAGGGATGAAAAAGGAAATTTAGTACAATAGGAGTTTCCAAGATAAAATGACTTAGGCCAAAAAATCTCCGGAATTGAAACCATATACGTAGTGTATGTTTAGCCATTGGATTATCAATTTGTTTATATAATTTAGTAAGAGTAAAAGGGAGAGCAGCTCCCAAAATAGAGCTAATTGAAAAATTTTGTATCGGTTTAATTTCTAAATTTACCCAATGGGGATTTAGAGATAATTCTGAATAATTCAACCAATACCTTAAGTAACTAATATTAATTGCCCAGTAATAAATTCTAAAGTTGGGTAATGCCAACCCTCCCTCTAGTTTAGATTTCTGTAAATATTTTTTCCCCAATCTAGGATTCTTGTTTTGCCAAATATACGAGGACAATTTGGAATCGACCTTATCAAAAAAAGATTTAGGAACAAAAATAGGTATAGCTTGGAATATATATAAAAATTTAGGTAAGATCATCATCTTAATAGCATTAATTAGGCCTAACATGGATAGGGATAATGGTGACCAATTGGTAAGTAAACTGCCGATCAGGTCCAATAGAGGGAAAAAATTAGTCCTAAACAAATCTTTATGTTTTTTACTAATCTTAATCCCTAAATATATAGCAACTATCTCATTCGGAACTTCATTCCATTCTGCCACCATTCGCTGAGTGAAAAAGTCACCTCTAATATTTCTCCTAAAGTGTTGCCCCCTTACCCTTAACTCATGGTCTCTTGTTCCAACCTCCCCTGCCCTCAGGGGAAAGAGTCTGTTTATGTCTAGTCTATCTATTCCTTTCATAATTTTAAATACCTCTATCAAATCCCCTCTCAGTCGCCTTTGTTCCAATAAAGTCCCAGTCTCCTTAATCTCTCCCTGTAATCCAGATTCTGTAAGACAGGCAACATCCTTGTAAACCTTCTCTGCACCTCTCCACCTTATCTATATCCTTTCTATAATTTGGAGACCAGAACTGAGCACAGTACTCCAAACCTGGCCTCACCAATGTCTTAAACAGCTGCAGCATCACCTCCCAGCTCCTATACTCTATACTATGATTTATGAAGGCCAGCATACCATATGCCTTCTTAACCACCCTGTCTACATGGGAATCCACCTTTAGTGAACTCTGTACCATAACCCCCAGGTCCCTTTGCTCCTCTACGTGCCTCAATACCCTCCCCTTAACTGTATATGTCCTATTCTGGTTATTGTTACCGAAATGCAGGCCCTCACACTTGTCTACATTGAATTCCATCTGCCATCTTTCAGCCCACTCTTCCAAACAAACCAAATCCTTCTGTAATTCAAGGAAATCTACCTCACTATCCACCACTCCCCCTATTTTCATATCATCCGCATATTTGATTACCCAGTTAACCACACCCTCCTCTAAATCATTAATATAAATAATAAACAACAAGGGACCCAGCACCGATCTCTGAGGCACCCCGCTTGTCACAGGCTTCCAACCTGATATACAGTTGTCCACCACGACTCACTGATGTCTATCTTCCAGACATCTCTAAACCCATGTCACAATCTCTCCACTAATTCCTAGTGACTGAACCTTCCTTATTAATCTTCCATGCGGAACTTTATCAAAAGCCTTACTAAAATCCAAATAGATCACATCCTCTGCTCTACCTTCATCCACCTTTTTTGTCACTTCCTCAAAAAACTCAACAAGGTTCGTCAAACATGACTCCTTTTATGCTGGGTGCCCCTAATCAATCCCTGCCTATCCAGATATGCGTATATACTATCTCGAAGAATACCCTCCATAACCTTCCCAACCACCGCCGAAGTCAAACTTACTGGCCGATAATTATTTGGCCTACACCTACTGCCTTTTTTGAACAATGGAACAACATTTGCAACCCTCCAATCCTGTGGTACCACCCCCTCCTCCAGTGATCTTTGAAAAATCACTGTCAGTGCCCCCACTATTTGTTCCCTGACCTCCCTTAAAGTCCTGGGAAAAATCCCACCAAGACCAGGAGACTTATCCACCTTAATTGACATTAGAAGCTCCAAAACTCTCGCTTTACTAATCCCTATCCTTTCTATAACTAAGCCCTTTGCCTTTCTTATCTCGTATAGCCCAATGTCCCTTTCCCTCGTGAATACGGATGAGAAAAAATTGTTCAATATTTCTCCGATCTCATACGGTTCCTTACGTAGTTCACCGGTCCCATCATCCAGTGGACCTAGTCTATCCTTAACCCACCTTTTACTGTTCACATATCTGTAAAAACCCTTAGGATTCACCTTCGCCTTATTAGCTATAGACTTCTCATACTTTCTTTTTGCCTTTCTAATTTCCCTCTTTAGATTCTTCCTGCAATCTAAGTAACAACCCTTGTTTTTTATATTTGGTATAGGCCTCCCTCTTGTCCCGAACCAACTTCTTAATTTCACCAGAAAACCATGGCTCCCTCTAGTCTTTAGTCTTCTCCTTTGGCCTTATTGGAACATGAAGATCCTGTTCTCTCAAAATCTCACCCCTAAATGCCCCCCAAATTTCCTCTACATCCTTTCCAGCAAAAAGATCATCCCACACAACTCTGTAAATCCTTTCTCATTTCTCCAAATCTGGCCTTCCTCCACTCAAAGACCTTCAACCTCGGACCCAACCTATCCCTTTCCATCATTAAGCTAAAGCTAATGGACCCATGATCACTGGATCAGATGTTCTCTCCAACGCTTACCTCCGTCACCTGCCCCATTGCATTCCCAAACAACAGATCTAACACCACTCCCCCTCTAATTGACGTCTCAACATATTGCTGCAAAATGCAATCCTGAACACAATGCATAAATACTAAGCCATCCTGTCCTTTTACTGACTGCGTTTCCAAATCTATGTTTGGAAAATTGAAATCCCCAACCAACAGCACCCTATTTCTACTGCACATCTCACCTATTTCCTTGCCCATTTGCTCTTCTCGTTCCCTTTCCCCATTTGGCGGCCTATAATATACCTCATAATAGTAACCTCACCCTTCTTATTTTTCAGCTCTACCCACACTGTCTCCCTCGACAAGCCCTCCAGTTTAGCTTGCCGTAGCACTGCTGTAATATCCTCCCTGACAAGTAATGCCACACCTCCTCCTTTTAATCCACCAACTCTGTCACATCTTCTTTCTTTGGCTTGGCTTTGCGGATGAAGATTTATGGAGGGGTAATGTCCACGTCAGCTGCAGGCTCGTTTGTGGCTGACAAGTCCGATGCGGGACAGGCAGACACGGTTGAAAGGGAAAATTGGTTGGTTGGGGTTGGGTGTTGGGTTTTTCCTCCTTTGTCTTTTGTCAGTGAGGTGGACTCTGCGATCTTCTTCAAAGGAGGTTGCTGCCCGCCAAACTCTGAGGCACCAAGATGCACGGTTTGAGGCGATATCAGCCCACTGGCGGTGGTCAATGTGGCAGGCACCAAGAGATTTCTTTAGGCAGTCCTTGTACCTCTTCTTTGGTGCACCTCTGTCTCGGTGGCCAGTGGAGACCTTGCCATATAACACGATCTTGGGGAGGCGATGGTCCTCCATTCTGGAGTCGTGACCTACCCAGCGCAGTTGGATCTTCAGCAGCGTGGATTCGATGCTGTCGGCCTCTGCCATCTTGAGTACTTCGATGTTGGAGATGAAGTCGCTCCAATGAATGTTGAGGATGGAGAGGAGACAACGCTGGTGGAAGCGTTCTAGGAGCCATAGGTGATGCCGGTAGAGGACCCATGATTCGGAGCCGGACAGGAGCATGGGTATGACAACGGCTCTGTATACGCTAATCTTTGTGAGGTTTTTCAGTTGGTTGTTTTTCCAGACTCTTTTGTGTAGTCTTCCAAAGGCGCTATTTGCCTTGGCGAGTCTGTTGTCTATCTCGTTGTCGATCCTTGCATCCGATGAAATAGTGCAGCCGAGATAGGTAAACTGGTTGACCGTTTTGAGTTTTGTGTGCCCGATGGAGATGTGGGGGGGCTGGTAGTCATGGTGGGGAGCTGGCTGATGGAGGACCTCAGTTTTCTTCAGGCTGACTTCCAGACCAAACATTTTGGCAGTTTCCGCAAAACAGGACGTCAAGCGCTGAAGAGCTGGCTCTGAATGGGCAACTAAAGCGGCATCATCTGCAAAGAGTAGTTCACGGACAAGTTGCTTTTGTGTCTTGATGTGAGCTTGCAGGCACCTCAGATTAAAGAGACTGCCATCTGTCACATCTAAAGCAGCGAAATCCTGGAACATACAACTGCCAGTCACAACCTTCCTTCAACCATGTCTCACTAATGGCCACAACATCATAATGCCACATGTCAATCCACACCTTTAGCTCATCAAGCTTCCTTACTACGCTCCTTGCATTAAAATAAATACATCTCAGGAATCTCCTACATCCTACCTTCTTCATATCCCATTTTCACTATTTTCACTACATCTTTTTACTACTTCCTGCTTTTCCTCCCTCAAATTATTCAAACTTGTCTCTTTCCTTAGCCTACAAATCCTCACCCTGCTGTCCTGCCTAACTTGAAACCCTGTCCCCAACCATACTAGTTTAAACACCCCCCTGACAGCCCTAGAAAATGCCCCTGCCAGGAGACTGGCCCATCTGGGATTAAGATGTAACCCATCATTACGGTATAGGTCCCATCTTCTCCAAAAAAAGTCCCAGTGGTCCAAGAACTTGAAACCCTCTCTCTTACTCCACCCTTTTAGCCATGTGTTTAACCTCCACCTAATTCTATTTCTGTCCCCACTATCACATGGCACAGGAAGCAATCCAGAGATTACCCCCTTAGTGGTCCTCCTTTTAAGATCCCTACCCAACTCCCTATACTCATTCTGCTGGACCACTTCCTCCTTCCTTCCAACATCATTGGTACCAACATGTACCACAACCTCAGGCTCCTCACCCTCCCCTTTTAAGATGTTCTGAACGTGCATATTCACATCCCGGACCCTGGCACCAGGAAGGCAAACTACCATCAGGTTTTCCTTATTGCGTCCACAAAAACCTCTGTCTATCCTCCTAACCATTGAATCCCCTATAACTATCACCCTTCTCCTTTTATCCCTACCTTTCTGGATCACGCAGGTTGACACCACACCTCTGCCCACCATAGTCTGATTATCCCCCTCCTCAGTACTCAAGGTGGAGTACCAATTTCTGAAGATTACAGACTCTGGTGTTTGCACATGAACCTGACCCCTCCCTTTTCTCTTCCTAACGGCAACTCACTGCCCCTCCTCCCGTGGCCCCTGTGCGACCACTTGCCTGCAGCTCTTGTCTACAATAGCCTCATTCTCCCTAACCAGAGTGAGGTCATCGAGCTGCAGCTCAAGTTCCTTGACCCGGTTCTTCAGGCCACACTCCTTATCCTTTTCAAACACAAAACCACACAACACATAGGCCAATGCACAACACAGAACTCTGTAACAGTGTATGTGTGTGCGTATCTGTGTATGTCTGTATAAGAACTGGCTGCAATCAGTGAACTTGGAGGAAGTGAGATTGGACTGTGAATTAAAGAACTTTTCTGAACTTACATACATATTAGATACAAGGGGGTTAAGTTAGGATAGTTAAGTCAATAGAGATAAGTTAAAGTTTGATTCTGTTTTCATATTTAAAGAAAATTAAAAGCAACTTTTGTTTAAGTAACCATTTGTCTTGGTGAATATCTTATTGCTGCTGGGTTTTGGGGTCCTCTGGGCTCATAACTTTTTATAGGAGCTCGTCCTTTCGGATTGAAAATTGGAGTTTTTGTGATTTATTAGTTAATTGGGTTTTTTTCAAGCAAATTTAAAGCATGTGTGGAAAAACAGCAGAATGGATGTTGATACATTTTTGTCACAAACCATCAGCTTGAGAGCAAGAAAAAAGAGGAACTGATGGTTATTTCTAAGGCATTAAAACTGACTGAAGTTAATTGGATGAGGAAATGACAAATTCAGGGGATTATAGTGAAATTTTATATAGGTGAGGGAACATTTGTTGAGAAAGACTTAGAAATTTTTCGAGAGGACAGATCTTTTGAGCTGGAATTGTAATTGGAGAAATTGAAGATGGAAGAAGAAAGAGGGAAATGGGATTTTGAGTTGAAGAGACAACAATATGAAGCAGAGGAAGCTGAAAACGGAGTGAAGAGATTGAAAGGGACAGACGGTTTCAATTAGAGAAGTTAAAAATGGAGATGGAGGGAAGTAAGAGAGCAGAGGCTGTAACTCCTGGGGAGAGGTTGTTGGCTAGTAGAGAGGTAAATCTAGTGCCTCCTTTTGATGAGGGAGATATAGATACCTATTTTCACCTTTTTGAAAAGGTTTCTGAGAGCTCAAGATGGACAAAAGAAAAATGGCCTCTTATGCTTCAAAGTGTATTGAAAGGAAAAGCACAATTGCATCCTCTAGCTTGACTGCAGAGCAAGTGGCAAATTATGATACTGTTAAACAAACAGTATTGAAAGCTTATGTGTTAGTTCCAGAAGCGTATAGACAAAAATTTAGGATTTTGGTGAAAACATGGAATCAATCTTTTATGGATTATGCTCTGAAAAAAATCTGTATATTTTGACCATGGTGCACCTCAAAAGGAATAAGACAGATTGAGAGAATTGATGTTAATTGAGGAAATTGAAAGGAATGTTCCAAATGAGATTAAATAATGAAATGAGATGGATGAGAGGGACGTGACGGCAAATGGCTAGATTAGTAGATGAATTTGCCCTAATTCACAAAAATACATTTCAGAATAGTTGGCATTTTCAGAGAGTTCATGTGTTCAGAAGGTGAATGTGGAGCAGACTAATAGCCTGAAATTAAGTCTGGAGAGAATGTTAAGAGAAAAGATGAAGGTAAGGTGGGAAAGGACAGAACTTCTGGATTTGTAAGAAACCTGGTCATGTTATTGCGAATTGTCTAGTATTGAAAAAGAGACGAGAAAAGGAGGTTTTACCAGAGGTATAGAAAACATAGAAACATAGAAGTTAGGAGCAGGAGTAGGTCATTCGACCCTTCGAGCCTGCTCCGCCATTCAACGAGATCATGGCTGATCTTAAAGTTCAGTACCCCGTCCCCGCCTTCTCTCCGTAACCTTTAATACCCTTATACTGAAGAAATAGATCTAATTCCCTCTTAAATAGATTTAATGAACCTGACTCTACTGCCCTCTGTGGCAATGAATTCCACAGATTCACCACCCTCTGGGTAAAGAAATTCCTCCTCATCTCGGTCCTAAATGGTTTGCCTATTATCCTCAAACCATGGCCCCGGGTTCTGGATTTTCCCATCCTTGGAAACATCCCATCTGCATCCATTCTGTCCAGTCCTGCCAGAATTTTATATGTCTCTATGAGATCCCCTCTCAATCTTCTAAACTCCAGCGAGGACAATCCCAACTTGCGCAATTCCTCATAAGTCATTCCTGCCATTCCAGGTATCAGCCTGGTGAATCGCCTCTGCACTCCCTCCATTGCAAGAACATCCTTCCTTAGATAAGGTGACCAAAACTGCACACAATACTCCAGGTGGGGTCTCACCAAGGCCCTGTACAGCTGCAGTATGGTATCCTTGTTCCTAGACTCAAACCCTCTTGATATGAAGGCCAACATACCATTTGCCTGCTGTACCTGCATGCTCGCCTTCAGAGACTGGTGTACAAGTACCCCTAGGTCTCTCTGCACTTCCCCATCTCTTAATCTATTGCCATTTAAATAGTAATCTGCCCTCCGGTTTGTATTACCAAAGTGGATAACCTCACATTTATCCACATTGTAGTGCATTTGCCACGTATCTGCCCAGTCCCTCAATTTATCCAAATCACACTGGAGCTTCCTGACCCCCTCTTCCGTGCACACAACCCCTCCTAGCTTAGTATCATCTGCAAATTTGGAGATATTCCATCCAATCCCCTCATCCAGATCATTAATGTAAATTGTGAACAGCTGGGGTCCCAGTACAGATCCCTGTGGCACCCCACTGGTCACCGCCTGCCACTCAGAAAATGAGCCATTTATCCCAACTCTCTGTCTTCTACCTGCCAGCCAGTTCTCAATCAACATCAATACTTTGCCCCCAATCCCATGAGCCTTGATTTTGGAAGCCAGTCGTTTATGCGGGACCTTATCGAAGGCCTTTTGGAAATCCAGGTACACCACATCCACTGGCTCTCCCCCATCTATTTTACCTGTCACCATCTCAAAGAATTCCAATAGATTTGTCAAGCACGATTTACCTTTTGTAAATCCACGTTGACTCCGTCCGATCCCTTCTCTGCTAGTCATATGCTCCGTTATTACATCCGTAATAATGGATTCCATCATTTTGCCCACTACTGATGTAAGGCTCACCGGCCTATAATTCCCTGCTTTTCCTCTACCCCCCTTTTTAAATAGTGGGGTAACATTAGCTACCCTCCAATCCATGGGTACTGATCCTGAGTCTATCGAGTTCTGGAAAATAATTCTTAAAGCATCTGCTATCTGAATGGCCACTTCCTTAAGTACCCTAGGATGTAGATTATCAGGCCCTTGGGATTTATCTGCCTTCAATCCCATCAATTTCCCCAAGACCATGTCCTTAGAGATACTGATTTCTTTCAGTTCCTCCCTTGCATTAGTCTCTATGTTTCCCAACATCCTTGGGAGGTTATTTGTATCCTCTCTTGTAAAACAGAACTAAAGTAAGAATTGAATTGGTCTGCCATTTCTTTATTCCCCATTATATATTCCCCTGATTCCGACTGCAAGGGACCTACTCTGGATTTCACCAATCTTTTCTTCTTGACATATTTATAAAAGCTTTTGCAGTCGGTTTTCATATTTGCCGCAAGCTTACTTTCGTAATTTATTTTTGCTCTCTTGATTAATCCCTTTGCCCTCCTTTGGTGCATCTTGAACTGCTCCCAGTCTTCGGTTGTGGTACTTTTTTTGGCCAATTAATAAGCTCTCTCTTTGGACCTAATGCTGCCTCTAATTTCCCTTGTTATCCACGGTTGAGTCACCTTTTTTGGTTTATTTTTATGCCAAACTGGTATAAACGATTTTTGCAATTTCTCCATTAGATCTGTGAATGCTTTCCATTGTCTATCCACAGTCAACTCCCCCATAAACACCACCCAATCAATCTTACTCAACTCCCGTCTCATACCATCATAATTCCCTTTATTTAAATTCAGGACCTTAGTCTCAGTTTTAATTTCATCACTCTCCATGTCGAGTGAGAATTCGATCATATTGTGGTCGCTCCTACCCAAAGGGCCTGGTACAACAAGATTGTTGATTAGCCCCTTATCATTGCATAATACCCAATCTAAAATGGCCTGCTCCCGAGGTGGTTCCTCGACATATTGGTCTAGATAACCGTACTGTAAACATGTATTCAGACAGTTGAATTTAAGAAGAGCAGATGTTCCAAACCTGGTAAGGATGTCATGGATGTTTTCAAACCTTTTGTGTCCGAGGGCTTAGTTTCAGTAAAGGAGGGAGAATCATAGGTTCCAGTTAAAATTCTTAGAGATACTGGGGCTGCTCAGTCATTTGTTGGAAAGTGTTTTAATTGTGGATCAAAGGATTGACACAGAGGAGACAATTTTGATTAAAGGTGTTGAAGGTGAGGTGGAGTCGATATCTCTTCATAATATCGAGCTAAATTCAGAATTAGTTAAAGGACCTGTTGCAGTAGGAGTAATTTCAAAGTTACCCATGCAGGGAGTCTCACTTTTATTAGGGAATGATTTGGCAGAGGATAAAGTTGGGTCAGTTTTGAGATTAACAAATCGGCCTAGTCAGGATGAGGTTGAAGAGGATTGTGAGATATATCCTGCATGTGCAGTTACAAGGTCTTTGGCGAAGGAAATGATGAGAGCTGAAGATCGAGTTGATAGAGACTTGCCCAGCGCTTCTGAAATAGTTTTGAAAGAGCAGGGTAATTGTCAGAGTAAAGAATTTCTCTTTGTCATGGTAAAAGTTAATTCAATAACAGAAAACAGGTACAGATTTTGTTGACTTAAGGGACAAACCAGTAAGTGAACAGGAGATTAAAGAAATGGCTAGTGGACATTACTTGAAGGGTGAATTGTTGATGAGAAAATGGAGACCTCTTGATATTCCTGCTAATGAAGAGTGGGGAGTGATTAATTAGGTGATAGTTCCTAGAAATTACTGGAATGAATTTTTAAATCTAGCCCACAGTACACCTTTGGCTGGTCATCTTGGTGTAAAGAAAACCATTAATAAGATTTTGAGACAATTTTTATGGCCTGATCTGAGAAAGGATGTTGTAAATTGGTGTCAGACATGTCATTTTTGTCAGGTTGTGGGGAAACCTAACCAGAGTCCTCCAGTGGCTCTAGTGGAAGATCTCTGAGATGCATTTATTTCAATGCAAGGAGTGTGGTAAACAAGGTGGATGAACTAAAGGTGTGGATTGACATGTGGCCTTATGATGTGATAGCAATTAGTGAGACATGGTTGAAGGAAGGTTGTGACTGGCAGTTAAATATTCTGGGATTTTGCTGCTTTAGATGTGACAGAATTGGCGGGGTACGAGGGGAAGGTGTGGCGTTGCTTGTCAGGGAAGATATTACAGCAGTGCTGAGGCAGGATAGACTGGAGGACTCATCGCGGGAGGCTCTGTGGGTTGAACTAAAAAATAAGAAAGGTGAGGCTACAAATATAGGGATATGTTATAGGCCACCAAAAGAGGATAGGGAAGTGGAAGAGCAAATGTGCAGCGAAATAGCTGAAATGTGTAGTAGAAAAAGGGTGGTGATAGTTGGGGATTTCAAATTTCCTAACATTGATTGGGAAAAACAATCAGTGAGAGGGCAGGATGGTTTAGACTTTGTACAGTGAGTTTACAATTGCTTTTTACATCAGTATGTTGAGGTGCCTACTAGAGGGGAGGCAGTGTTAGATCTATTGTTAGGGAATGGAATAGGGCAGGTGACTGAAGTGTGTGTTGGTGAGAACTTTGGATCTAGTGATCATTGGTCCATTAGCTTCAACTTAAATATGGAAAGGGATAGGTTAGGTCTGCACTAGGTGTGTCGAGCTGCAGATTCTCAGGGACCGTGTTAGGGAACTAGAGCTGCAGCTCGATGACCTCAGGCTGGTTAGGGAAACAGAGGAAGTCATAGACAGGAGTTACAGCCAGGTGGTCACGCCAGGGCCACGGGAGGATGAAAGGTGGGTAACTGTTAGGAGAGGGACAAAAAAATGTAAGGTGCCAGAGATGAGCCCTGTGAAAGTAACCCTCAGCAATAAGTACGCCTCTTTGAGCACTGTTGAGGGGGACGTCAAGGTTGGGGGGAGCGACAGTGGCTGTGCCTCTGGCACGAGGTCGGCCCCTGTAGCTCAGAAAGGGAGGGAAAGGAAGAGGAGGGCAATTGTGGTAGGAGACTCCATAGTTAAGAGGACGGATAGGGGATTCTGCGGACGCAGCAAGGAGAACCGGATGGTGGTTTGCCTCCCTGGTGCCAGGGTCCGGGATGTTGCTGCTCGTGTCCCGGATATCCTAAAGTGGGAGGGACAGGAGCCAGAGGTCGTGGTACATGTAGGTACCAATGACATAGGGAGAAATAGAGAGGAGGTCCTAAAAAGTGAGTACAGGCAGTTAGTTAGGGAGTTAAAAAGAAGGACCGCAAAGGGGGTAATCTCTAGATTACTCCGTGTGCCACGTGACAGTGTGAATAGAAGTAGAATGAGGTGGAGGATTAACATGTGGCTGAAGGGGTGGAGTAAGGGGCAGGGTTTTAAGTTTCTGGATAACTGGGACCTTTTTTGGGGGAGATGTGACCTGTACAGTAAGGACGGGTTACACTTAAATCCCAGGGGGACCAGAATCCTGGCAGAGGTATTTGCTAGGGCTACTCAGGATCCTTTAAACTAGAATGGTTGGGGGGAGGGAACAAAATAGTACAGAGCAGTAAAGAGAAGGTTAGAATGCAAACAAAGAAAGTTTGTAGTAAGTATTTGAATATGGATGGGCAGGTGATAGAGAAGGGAAATGCTCTGGAAGAAGATGAAGGGCAATTGGCAGGAAAAGTAAATAATGTTGTTATTAAAGATGAGGGAAAACAGGGATTAAAAATTGGGAAATCTCTGAAATTCATATATTTTAATGCCAGGAGTATTGTAAAAAAGGTGGATGAGCTGAAGGTGTGGATTGATACTTGGAAGTATGATGTGGTAGCGATTAGTGAGACATGGTTGCAGGAGGGATGTGATTGGCAGCTGAATATCCCTGGGTTTCGTTGTTTTAGGTGTGGTAGAGTTGGAGGGGCAAGAGGAGGTGGGGTTGCATTGCTTGTCAGGGAAATTATTACAACGGTGCCTAGGAAGGATAGATTAGAGGGCACATCCACGGAGGCTATTTGGGTGGAACTGAGGAGTAGGAAAGGAGAGGTTACACTTGTAGGGGTGTATTATAGACCACCCGGAGGGGACCGCGATCTAGAGGAGCAAATCTGTAGGGAGATAGTAGATATTTGTGATAAGCACAGGGTTGTAATTATGGGAGATTTTAATTTTCCACATATAGATTGGGAAACACATTCTGTGAAAGGACTGGATGGGTTAGAGTTTGTGAAATGTGTGCAAGATAGTTTTTTACAACAATATGTAGAGGTGCCAACCAGAGAAGGAGCAGTGTTAGATCTACTGTTGGCAAATGGGATGGGTCAAGTGACGGAGGTTAGTGTTGGCGAGCACTTCGGGTCCAGTGATCATAATGCCATCAGCTTCAATGTCATTATGGAAAGAGAGAAGTCAGGGCCAAGGGTTGAGGTTTTTGATTGGGGAAAAGCTAGATTTGAGGAGATGCGAAAGGACTTGCAGGGTGTGGATTGGGACAATTTGTTTTATGGGCAGGATGTAGTAGAGAGATGGAAGTCTTTTAAAGATCAGATTTTGAGAGTGCAAAAGCTTTATGTTCCTGTTAGGTTAAAAGGAGGGGCAAAAGGTTTGAGAGAGCCGTGGTTTTCAAGGAATATTGGAAACTTGGTTCGAAGAAAAAGGGAGGCATACATTAGATATAAGAAGCATGGAGTTAAGGGGATGTTTGAAAGATACATTGAATGTAAGAGGAATCTTAAGAGAGGAATTAGGAAAGCTAAAAGAAGGTACGAGGAAACTATGGCAAGCAGGGTGAAAACTAATCCAAAAGAGTTCTACAAATATGTTAATGGTAAAAGGAAAGCTAGAGACAAAATTGGTCCCTTAGAGAATCAGAGCGGAAAACTGTGTGTGGAGCCTAGAGAAATGGGGGAGATATTGAACAGTTTCTTTTCTTCGGTATTCACTAAGGAGAAGGATATTGGGAGATGTGAGATAAAAAAAGCAAATTGGGTAAATATGGGGAATATAGAGATTACAAAAGATGTAGTTTTAGGGCTTTTGAAGAATATAAAAGTCTCCAGGACCAGACGGGATCTTCCCCAGGACATTGAGAGAAGTGAAGGAGGAAATAGCAGAGGCTCTGGCGGTAATTTTCCAAATGTCATTAGATATGGTGATAGTGCTGGAGGATTGGCGCATTGCGCATGTGGTTCTGTTATTTAAAAAGGGTTCAAGGAGGAAGCCTGGCAACTATTGGCCTGTAAGTTTGACGTCTGTGGTAGGTAAATTAATGGAGAAAATTCTTAGAGATAGTACTTATAAACATCTGGATAGACAGGGTCTGATCAGGAGCACTCAACATGGATTTGTGGGAGAAAGGTCATGTTTGACCAATCTGATTGAATTTTTTGAAGAGGTGACTAGGAATGTGGATGAGGGTAGCGCAGTGGATGTTGTCTATATGGACTTCAGTAAGGCCTTCGATAAGGTACCACATGGAAGGTTAGTTAAGAAGGTGCAGTCTTTCGGTATAAATTTTGAGATAGTCAAATGGATTGAACATTGGCTGAAAGGGAGAGGCCAGAGAATGGTAGTGGATAATTGTCTGTCAGGTTGGAGGCCGGTGACCAGTGGTGTGCCTCAAGGATCTGTATTGGGCCCATTGTTGTTCGTTATATACATTAATGATCTAGATGATGGGGTGGTAAATTGGATTAGTAAATATGCAGACGATACTAAGATAGGTGGAATAGTGGATAATGAAGAAGGTTTTCAAGGATTGCAGAGGGATTTGGGCTGCTTAGAAAAGTGGGCTGAAAAATGGCAGATGGAATTTAATGCTGATAAGTGTGAGGTGCTTAATTTTGGTAAGAAGAATCAGAACAGGACATACGTGGTAAATGGGAGAGCATTGATGAATACAGAAGAGCAGAAAGATTTAGGAGTAACGGTACATCGTTCCCTGAAGGTAGAAACTCACGTGAATAGGGTGGTGAAGAAGGCTTTTAGTATGCTGGCCTTTATCAATCATTGGATGGAATATAGGAGTTGGGAGATGATGTTGAGACTGTATAAGACGTTGGTGCGGCCTAATTTGGAGTTCTGTGTGCAGTTCTGGTCGACTAATTATAGGAAGGATATAAACAGAGTGGAGAGAGTGCAGAGAAGGTTTACCAGAATGTTACCTGGGTTTAAGCATCTAGAGTATAGGGAGAGATTGGACAGATTAGGTCTTTATTCTTTGGAGCGTAGAAGGTTGAGAGGAGATTTGATAGAAGTATTTAAGATTATGAAAGGGATAGACAGAGTGGATGTGGATAGACTATTTCCGTTAAGAGGAGGAAAGATTAAAACAAGAGGACTTGAGTTAAGAATTAAAGGGCGGAGGTTTAGAGGTAACATGAGGGGGAACTTCTTTACTCAGAGAGTGGTAAACATGTGGAATGAGCTTCCGGGAGAAACAGTGGCGGCAGAGTCAATTGTATTATTTAAGAAAAGGTTGGACAGATATATGGATGAGAAGAAGATGGAGGGTTATGGGCATTGTGCAGGGAGGTGGGACTAGAGAGGGGTGTTTGGTTCGGTGCGGACTAGAAGGGCCTAATGGCCTGTTTCCGTGCTGTAAATTGTTATGTTATGTTATGTCTGAGGTTGAAGGTCCTCAACTGTGGGTAGGCTAGATTTGAAGAAATGAGAAGGGATTTGCCGAAAAGTATATGGGCTGATCTTTTTTCTGGAAAGGATGTAGAGGGGACTTGGAGAGTATTTAAAGAAGAGATAAGGGTTTTTATAGATACATGAACAGTAAAAGGAGGGTTAAGGATAGGACTGCTGGAAAATGGGAGCAGTGAACTGTGCGAGGAACCATATCAGATGGGAGAGATATTAAACGATTTTTTCTCATCTGTGTTCACTAAAGAAAAGGACATTGGACTATGTGAGATAAGTGAGGCAAATGGCTTAGTTATGGAAAGGATAGGGATTAGTAAAGAGAGGGTTTGGGAGCTTCTAGGGTCAGTAAAAGTGGATAAATTTCCTGGTCCTGATGGGATTTTCCCCAGGATGTTAAGGGAGGTCAGGGAGCAAATAGCTGAGGCACGATCAGTGATTTTTCAACAATCACTGGAGGAGGGTGTAGTGCCATGGGACTGGAGGGTTGCTAATGTAGTTCCGTTGTTTAAAAAAGGCACGAGGTATCGACCAAGTAATTATAGGCCTGTAAGTTTCACTTCGGTGGTAGGGAAAGTTATGGAGGGTATTCTTTGAGATGGTGTGTATGAATATCTGGATAGGCAGGGATTGATCAGAAGCACCCAGCATGGGTTTGTGAAAAGGAAGTCATGTTTGACGAACTTTGTTGAGTTTTTCGAAGAAGTGACAAGAAAGGTGGATGAAGGTAGTGTAGTTGATGTAGTCTATCTGGATTTTAGCAAAACTTTTGATAAGGTTCCACATGGAAGGTTAATAAGGAAGGTTCAGTCACTAGGGATTAATAGAGAGATTGTGAGATGGGTTCAGAGATGGCTGGAAGATACACAGCAGAGAGTCATGGTGGACAACTGTCTGTCAGGATGGAAGCCTGTGACAAACGGCGTGCCTCAAGGATCGGTGCTTGGTCCCCTGTTGTTCATAATTTATATTAATGATTTGGATGATGGGGTGGTTAACTGGGTAAGTAAATACGCAGACAATACGAAAATAGGGAGAGTCGTGGTGAAGTGCCAGTTGATGAAGTAGACAAAGAGGATGTGGTCAAACAATAATCATGGCTTTTATTAGCAGAAACTAATGGTACAATAATGAAAGACAATGGGTGCATATACAGTTATACACAAGGGGAGTGTCCTTAACAGTAGAGATAATGCACAGCCAATGTTAGTACAGCAAGGCTCATCAAAGAGAAGACAGGCAGCTTAGCAGAGATTCATCACAGGTGGATAGCGAGGAGGGTTTTTAGGGATTACAGAGGGATTTGGTTTGTCTCAAAAAATGGGCTGAAAGATGGCAGATGGAATTTAATGTCGAGAAGTGTGAGGTGCTTCATTTCGGAAAAAATAATCAAAATAGGACATTTGTAGTAAAGGGGAGGACATTGTGGAATGCACAAGAACAAAGAGATCTTGGAGTTACGGTGCAGCGTTCCTTGAAAGTGGATTCCCACGTTGACTGGGTTGTTAAGAAGGCATTTGGTATATTAGCCTTCATAAATCATAGCATAGATTATAGGAGCTGGGAAGTGATGTTGCGGCTGTTTGAGGTATTGGTGTGATAGTATAGATTCTATCACCAATGTGTATATGTACAGATGGTCGTGTAGGATGACTGTGATTGGCTGAGAGTGTAGCACCACCTACTGGCAGGTCTTAAAGGATTGCTCCTAGCCAGACCAGGTCATTCTGGACTGGTCGACCTACATGTGATATGCTCCAGACTTTTAGTTAATAAAACCTTGGTTTGGATCAACAAGTCTTTGGTTCTTTTGACGCGCATTACAATTTTATTAACTAAAATAAATTTTGAAGGGATGAAGCGTATGCTACGGCTGGAAAGCCTCAACATCGACCCACAGTCAGCTACAGCTTGAATGACTTTAAGTACTGGGTGAAATGCTTCAAAACTTATAGCTATACTTATAGCTCTCTGATCCTGCCATGATAGAGGACAGCCATCGACTACTAATATTGATGACTATGGTGTCCCCGAGAGTCTACCAGAGTGTCCAGGATGCGACCACATATGCCGCAGCCATGAAGATGCTGGAAGAGCTCTACAAGCGACCGGTGAACAGGGTCTATGCTCGGTACAAACTTACTACAAGGAGGCAACAGCCCGGTGAGTCCTGTAAAGCTTATATTCAGGCACAAAGGGCAATGGGCAGGGACTGTGCCGGCACAGACAAAACTGCTGTGGAGACTACAGATGATCTCATTTGGGATGCTTATGTAGTTCGATCCAATGAGGTGAGGCAGCGCCTGCTAGAGCATGGGGGAGAAAACCTAGAGGATGTGATCTGGATCGCAGAGACGATGGAGGCTGCAATCTTAAGTATGGACATGTACTCTCGGGGCTGGACCCCACACTCTAATGTGAGTAGGATGCCCTCCATCTACCCTACTACTGCCGCTACACTGCCCGATGCAACCCCAAAGTGTTATTTCTGAGCACAGAGCTGCGGCAGTACCTTCTGGAGCGTGGTATTGCTTCAAGCAGGACCACCAGCTATAACCCACGCGGTAATGGGCAAGTCGAAAGAGAGAATGCCATGGTCTGGAAAGCGGTTACACTTGCCCTCTGGTCCAAAGGTCTCCCCACCTCTCACTGGCAGGATGTGCTTACTAGTGTCCTACACTCCATCCACTCCCTCCTATGCACCGCGACCAATGCCACCCCCCATGAAAGGATGTTCTCTTTCCCGAGGAAATCTGAATCGGGTACAACCATACCAGCATGGCTCATGGTTCCCGGTCCAGTCCTTTTATGACGCCATGTCCGGTACTCTAAGAATGACCCCTTGGTTGACCGAGAGACTCTGCTCCATGTGAATCCGCATTATGCCTATGTTGAGTACCCGGACGGACGGGAGGATACTGTCTCGGTAAGAGACCTAGCCCAAGCCGGATCAGGCGCAGCAGTGCCTTTAACCCAACCTCCCCCTATTCCTTCTCTCCCAGGTCATCTGCTTGAACAGAGAGACCAGCATCACCCCACCAGCTCAGGCCAGACTGTCGACAATGCCGTTGGGGAATTGAGCGAAGCAGTGGCCGCACCTGGTGACACGATTCCGGCAAACCCTATCCCGGCACCACAGTTGTCACGCCGGATGGTCAGGCCCCCTGACCGGTACAGCCACTAACTTCCATCCACCCTGGGGTCGGTTCTCAAAGAAAGGTTGAATGCAATAGTAGATTCAATCACCAATGTGTTTATGTACATATGTACAGATGGTAGTGTAGGATGACTGTGATTGGGTGAGAGTGAGGCCACACCTCCTGGCAGGTCTTAAAGGATTGCTCCTAGCCAGACCAGGTCATTCTGGAGTGGTCGACCTACTTGTGATATGCTCCAGTCTTTTAGTTAATAAAAGCCTTAGTTTGGATCAACAAGTCTTTGGTTCTTTCGATGCGCATTACAATTGGTGAGGCTAGGTTTGGAGTATTGTGTTCAGTTCTGGACTCCAAATTATAGGAAGGATATAGATAAGATGGAGAGGGTGCAGAGAAGATTTACAAGGATGTTGCCTGGCTTAAAATACCTAGAGTACAGAGAAAAATTGAAGATGTTAGGACTTTATTCATTGGAATGTAGATGGTTGAGAGGGGATTTGATAGAGGTGCTTAAAATTATGATGGGCATAGATAGACTAGATGCAAGTAGACTCTTCCACGAGAATAGGGGAGGTTGAAACAAGAGGACACAAGTTGACGGTAAGGGGGCAAAATTTTAGGAGAAACAATAGAGGATGCTTCTTCACTCAGAGAGTGGTGGCTGAATGGAATAATCTTCCGGAGGAAATAGTTGAGGCAGATTCAATTCTTTCATTTAAGAGGAGGCTGGATATATACAGGGGGTTGGAGGGTTATGGCTGGAGAATAGGTGGGGGGATCTAGCGGAGTTGTTTGAGTGAATCAGCATGGACTTGAAGGGCCGAGATGGACTATTTCCATGCCATAAACTGTTTCTTCCAATCGACTCCTTTCTCATTTCCACAAAATTGGCCTTTCTCCAATTTAGGACCTCAACTCGAGGACCAGACCTATCCTTATCAACAAGGAACTTGAAACTAATGACATTATGGTCACTGGGCCAAAAATGTTCATCTACACAGACTTCTGCACCTGACCTGCCTGGTTCCCGAGAAGGAGATCCAGTATTGACTTCTCTCTCATTGGTACCTGTACATATTGATGTAGAAAACATTCCTGAACACATTTGACAAACTCTAAGCCATCCAGTCCTTTTGCAGTATGGGAGCCCCAGCCAATATGTGAAAAGCTGGATGTTAGTTCCCCTCCAGTTCAGATGCAAACCGTCCCATCGGAACGGGACCCACCTTCCCTGGAACAAAGCCCAATGATCCAGAAACATGAAGCTCTCCCTCCTGCACCATCTCATTAGCCATGTGTTTAACTGTATTTTCATTTGTTTCAAGTATCACTAGCATGTGGCATGGATAACAATCCTGGGATCACCACCCTGGAGGTCCTTTGCTTCTAACTTTGATCCAACTCCATAAACTCGCCTAGCAGGACCTCCACACCCTTCCTACCCACGTCATTGGTCCGTACCTGGACCACGACATGGGGCTGCTCATGCTCCCCCCTTAGTGCCAGGAGAACTCAATCCGAGATAGAGGAGCTGCAGCTGGATGCACCTCTTGGGCACAGACTGTAATGGTCTGGGGTTTTCACAAACCCTCTGATTCTACATATATGATAAGTGTCCATTTGCAAAAGATACTTATAAAGGGGTCAACTGTGATATAGAGAATTTAGGTTAAAAAGACTTAAGTTAAAATGTGATGATTAATCATAAACAGGGAAGCCAGAACGGACAGAGAGTTTACTAGCAGTCAAGGACAGAAGGAGCTGCTGAATATGTTTTTTTAAACCTATCTTTTCATGGTCATAGTGAGAGACATGCAGGAGACAAAGGATTGATAAGAAGTGTGAGAAACAGAATTCAGTGAATGTAGAGTTCACAGCGTACGTAACGAACGTGATAATTAATAATGCAGTTATACTTAGAATGTTTTTGTAATACTAACCAATTAAAACAGTATTAATAAGAAGGGGAAGGGCAAATAATAAAGGTATAAAAATCAATGCACTGTATGTATCGGGGCTTAACTGGTGAGAAACCAGTTGAGTCCAACTCTGCAGACTTGTAAATAAAGCTTGTCGTGTCATCAGTTTTAAAGAGACTCATGTGTGAGAAGTTTTATTTCTGACAAATGGGGGCTCGTCCGGGATCTACACTCCGGCCGTGAGGGGAGGCGAGAAGAGGGACATCGGAGGCGGTGCACCCCACTGAGTTCAGCGGCTCCTAGTCCCTTGCTCGTCGCTTCGGGCGGCTTGAGCGAGTGGTATCCGGACAGGGTGACACGACAAGATGGAGAGGAGAAGGGTGACGGTTCAATCCCCGGGAAGACACCGGTAAGTGACGACTTACGATTGTGGTGTGGGGATTGGGTAACAGGTGTAACGGGATACACCTGTTTGGATAAAAACCTAACGGAATAGATTAAGTATAGATCTTTTGTCGTTGTGTGAGAACCCTGTCGCGGGACTCTAGGATAGACCCCAGGGAAACCTCGGCGGTAACCGAAGGAGGGACAGCACCTCCGACGAAGTGCCGAGAAGAGAGGGGTCAACCCCAGGAAAACCTCAGCGGTAACCGAAGGAGGGACAGCACCTCCGACGAGGCGTCTGAGAGGAAGGGAGTAGGGTCCAGAGCGAGAGGGTCCTCAGCAACGATAAACAGATCTAGGTGGGAAAATGGGAGGATCAAAATCTAAGGGCTCGTCTGAAAATTCAGGACAATTCCTGGGAGTACCCCTTGACAGCCCTTTGGGGAGAATGTTTGAAAATTGGGATAGTAATAGATATCGGGACAAAAACCAAGAAAAAGATGGTTCAATATTGTCTCCTTTGGTCGAAACAACCTATTAAAGGTTCCTCGGTCTGGTGGCCGAAATTTGGATCTGATGAGGATTGGGTTAGACAAGCATTAAACATATATGTAAATTCGAGACCAAAGGTGAATCAAGAAGAGTCAGCATATGCATTTTGTTGGGTTCCCTGGCCAGGATCCTTAACAGAATGTTTTAAATTGAGAGTGGCAGGAGAAAAGAAATGGGAACCTCTGGACAACCTTCCCCCTCCTTATATTCCCCCGGTGCCTACTGCGCCCGAGGAAAGCTTATTACCGGAGGGGAAAGGTGATGAATCTGATTGCCCCGAAGGGGGCCGGGATAAAAAGGATGAATTAAGGGAGTCGGACCCTAAACTTCCACCGGTAAACCGACCCTGGACAAGATCCCAGACTGGTCCAGGACCATCAAAGTTTTCAGTAAGCCTAAATCCCCTGAGGGAAGTTCCTATGGGAGGACCGGGAGGGGGAACGGGATATGTGAATGTTCCCCTAACTAGTACAGAGGTGCGGGGATTTAAGAAAGAAATGAAAAAGTTATTGGAAGATCCTATAGGACTGGCCGAACAGCTCGACCAATTCCTGGGACCAAACACATATACGTGGGAAGAGATGCAGGCAATAATGGGAACATTATTTTCACCCCAGGAGAGGCAGATGATTCGACGGGCTGCCCTCCTCATGTGGGAATATGAACAACCTGGGGACCCTAGACCCCATGAACAAAAATATCCCTTAAATGAACCCAGGTGGGACAAACGAACACCCGAGGGATTGGCAAGTATGAGACAATATAGAGAGTGGACAATTAAAGGGATACGGGAGGCTGTGCCAAAGGGTCACAATTTCACCAAGGCATTTGGGAACCACCAGGGGAAAGACGAGTCCCCTACTGATTTTTTGGAGAGGGTGAGAAAGAATGTCCAACAGTATGCGGGCGTGGACCCTAGTACACCAATGGGTGAACAGCTTATTCGAATTGAATTTGTTTCAAAATCATGGCAGGACATTAGAAAGAAACTAGAAAAGGAGGAGGACTGGAGCGAAAAACCCCTAAGCGACCTGTTAAAAAAGGCGCAAAAAGTATATGTGCAGAGAGAAGAAGAAGATCAAAAGAAGGCGACAAAGGTTATGGTACAGACTATCCGACAGATGAATGCCGAATCCAGAGGGGAAAGAAAACAAAACCTTCCTCTAAACAATCCAAGATATCCAAGAGAGGGAAGACCCCGGAGATTCGTTAAGTGCTATTACTGCAATGAGGAAGGACACTTTAAGAGGGAATGCCCCCGATACAAGAGGGAATTGCGTGCCCTCTAACTTATGGAAGAAGATTAGGGGTGTCAGGGGTTCCAAATGTTAGGGACCAAGTATAAGAGGGAACCCCTGGTAAAACTAAAAATTGGTCCCAAGGGAGAAGAGGTGGTGTTTATGGTGGACACAGGAGCGGAACGAAGTAGTGTAATAACTGTGCCAATCGGAACTGAGCCTATAAAAAGTAATTTGACAATTTCTGGGATAGAAGGAGCTCCCAGAATGGTATCAATAATTCCCCAAGTAACAGTGAAACTGGAAGAAAGAGAAGGGGTACAAGACCTCTTGTTATTACCTTCGGCTGGATTTAACCTCCTAGGAAGGGACTTACAGGCTCTCCTAGGTTTGGGTGCTCTCCCTGTGGACGGAGAAGTGCGAGTCCACCTCTGCGCTTTAAAGGAAGAGGATGAACGGCAGATTGACGAGAGAGTCTGGTATAAGGAGGGAAATCGAGGAGGTCTGGACATCCCACCTTTACATGTCACATTAATACCAGGTCATCAGCCGGTAAGGAAACGTCAGTATCCTATTTCTTTGGAAGGGAGAAAAGGGCTACAGCCGGTAATTGAGACTTTAATACGAGACGGACTATTAGAAGAATGCATGTCACCTTATAACACCCCTATACTCCCAGTAAAAAAGTCAGATGGATCCTATCGCCTAGTTCAGGATCTAAGAAGTTTGAATGCTATTGTTCAGACCCGCCACCCAGTGGTGCCTAATCCCTATACTATTATGAGTCGGATTCCCCCAGACCATGAGTGGTTTAGTGTTATCGACTTGAAGGATGCCTTCTGGACTTGTCCGTTAGAAGAGGAAAGTAGAGATATGTTTGCGTTTGAATGGGAAAATCCATGGACAGGTAGACGGAGACAGCTTCGGTGGACTGTATTGCCCCAAGGGTTCACTGAATCTCCGAACCTGTTTGGACAAATGTTAGAACAAATCCTGGCGGACTATCCACAATCTGATGATTCCCAACTAATGCAGTATGTGGACGATTTACTATTATCAGGACCCAAGGAACAAGAAATGAGGGGAGATACAATTAGACTCTTGAATTATCTGGGGAAAAAGGGTCTACGGGTGTCCAGGAACAAGTTACAGTTCGTTGAGAGAACTGTGGTATATCTGGGACACCAGATAAGTAAAGGACAGAAACGGATTACCCCTGAACGGATTGCGGGAATCACTAGAATGCCGTTACCCCGTAATAAGAAGGAAATAAGACAATTCCTGGGACTCTTAGGATACTGTAGGTTATGGATAGAGGACTACTCAGCTTTGGTGAAGTTTATGTATGATAAACTGACAAATGAAAATGACTATCCATTAAAATGGACCCAGGAGGAGGAGGGATGGTTCGAGGACTTGAAACATCGCCTAACACGAGCCCCAGTGCTCACTCTGCCCTCTTTAAAACAGCCCTTCCAGCTATTTGTCACTCATAACCAAGGAACAGCTGTGGGAGTTTTAACACAGGAAAAAGGCGGTCAGCGACACCCAGTAGCTTTCCTTTCCAAAATGATGGACCCAGTGTCTCGCGGATGGCCGACGTGTATCCAGGGAGTAGCGGCTGCTGCTCTGTTGGTAGAGGAAGCACGTAAACTTACTTTTGGAGGAAAGATGACTGTGTACACCTCCCATTCTGTGAGTGTTTTATTAACACAAACTGCCCATCGATGGCTGACTGATTCTCGTATATTAAAGTATGAAACCATTTTAATGGTTGGAGAAGATTTACAGTTTGCAAAAATTAATAGCTGCAACCCAGCTCAGTTTTTATACGGCAGTGAAACAGAGAAAGAGGTGGAGCATGACTGTGTCGAGTTGACAGATCTTCAGACCAAGACCCGAGAAGACCTTTGCGATACTCCGCTGGGAGAAGGATATGAATTCTACATTGACGGCTCCGCCAGATGTGTTGACGGAATGAGAAGAAATGGGTATGCTATAATAGAAGGAAATACTTGGAAAGTAGTAGAATCCACGAGACTACCCGGAAGCTGGTCAGCACAATCCTGTGAACTATATGCCTTGCAGAGAGCCCTCAGAATATTGGCAAAGAAAATTGGAACGATTTACACAGATTCCAAATACGCATACGGAGTAGTGCATACCTTTGGTAAGATCTGGAAGGAGCGTGGTCTAATTACATCAAGAGGAAAGGAATTGGCACACGAACAGATGATTACTCTGACTCTAGAAGCCTTAACATTACCCCAAGAAATAGCAGTGGTCTACATACCAAGCCATCAAAGGGGAGATAACCCGACAGCAATTGGAAACAGACTGGCTGATGAAGAAGCCAAAAGAGCAGCCATGCAACAAGAAGTCCGTTTGCTGACTTTAATCCCAATAAGGCAAGGCATAAAGACAGCTCCCATTTTCACTGCTAAGGAAGAAAAGAACATGGATCAGCTGGGCGCAAGCCAATTACCTGATGGAACATGGAAAACACCAGATGGAAGAACTGTTCTAAATAAAGAAATAACTCGCAACATTTTAAAACACCTGCATCAACAGAGCCACTGGGGCACTCAAGCCTTATGTGACACAGTGCTTCGAGAATATGTGTGTAAGGGAATCTACACCTTGGCCCAACAAGAGGTGCAAAATTGTTACCTATGCACAAAAATTAATAAGAAGATAATGAGGACAGGGACCATGGGAGGTCAACCATTAGCCATACGCCCTTTTCAACGTATCCAGATCGACTTCACAGAGTTACCTCAAGTTCAAAGATGGAAATATCTGTTGGTGATAATAGATCACTTTACCCGATGGGTAGAAGCCTTCCCAACAATAAATACTACAGCCTCTACAGTAGCTCGCCTCCTCTTAGAGCAGATAATCCCCAGATATGGTATAATGGATTCTATAGACTCAGACAGGGGTCCACATTTTTCTTCAAAAATCCAGCAATTGATTTGTGATGCATTACAGGTCTCTTGGAAATTACATACCCCTTGGCATCCACAAAGCTCAGGGAAGGTCGAGCGTATGAATGGAACACTAAAAATCCAATTGACAAAATTAATGGTGGAAACTAAAATGCCTTGGATAAAGTGTCTGCCCCTAGCCTTATTGAGAATTCGTACTGCCCCACGAAAAGATGTAGGGCTGTCCCCTTATGAAATGATGTTTGGGCTTCCCTTCTGGAGTACAGTTGAGGGGTGTCCCACCTTGGGGGAAGGGGATATATTTGTTAGGAACTATTTACAGGCACTGTCACGCTCTCTTACAGATTTACGAAAGAGAGGACTATTGGCACAAACACCGCCTCTAGACTTTTCTTTACACAAAGTGGAACCAGGAGACTGGATTCTTATCAAGACCTGGAAGACTGAAAAACTCCAGCCCCAGTGGGAAGGTCCATACCAAGTTCTCTTAACTACAGAAGCTGCAGCACGAACAAGAGAGAAGGGGTGGACACACGCATCCAGATTTAAGGGACCTGTAGAGGCGCCACAGGACCCTGATACGAACTCAGATTGGACTTGTATTCCTGGAGAAAAACCTCTTACCTTACGATTTCGCAAAAAGACTTAATTCACAATGTTATTGTTATGTTCTTTGATTTTTCTTAGTTTGCCTATGTCTTTATCAGGTGTGAAATGTAAGAAATGCAGAGATACAGTGGTCCTGTTTCAGGACCACATTTGGGGAAGAAAGGAAGGTAATTTCATTTCCCATACCTCAGTTCCTGAGAAATGCTGGGCAGAAAATACCACCCAACATCCATATACCCCTTGTGTGGAAAAAGAAGGAAATAATATGGGTCATTATATACAGATTCCTAATACCACTCCTTTCCCTCTTAACGGTTGGAAAGGTGACTCAAGCCCACCATGCCCTGATGGACTCTGGTTTTGCATACACCAACGTACTGTTCCAATGAGAAGTTACACTCCACACTCGAAATTGCCTGTCCCTTTAAGACAGCCGGACTTAGTTCGAGTCCATCCAAATAACCATGTAAGTTTCGGTAATGTAATTGAGGGAGATAACCTTTTTGTAGATCTGGCAACTAAAATTGCAGGAACTTTTAATGTAACTAATTGTTGGGTCTGCGGGGGTCCACGGATGTCAGAACAATGGCCTTGGTGGGGAGAACCTCTCAATTCATTGACCATGATTTCCCGCATTTGGACAACTAACCGAACGAGATCAAGAGAAACCTGGTCTCTCTCTAACGTCCCCTCTGGTTTTTATTGTCTCTCACGAGCCGGCAAATACCCAGTAGGAGAAAGTCCCTGCAAGGCTGTA
The DNA here is from genome assembly GCF_036971445.1 of Narcine bancroftii. Lineage (NCBI taxonomy): Eukaryota > Metazoa > Chordata > Chondrichthyes > Torpediniformes > Narcinidae > Narcine > Narcine bancroftii. The sequence continues at coordinate 616,109 of NC_091471.1, read as the reverse complement.
TGGATTCGCATTTCGCCTGGTGTTTTCACTTGGTTTCCTAAACCTCAGACTTGGTTCTTATCCACTGTTTTTAAAACTAATTGCCTACCCCTGTCTAATAGCAGTATTCAGTTTTGGAATTGTACCACTTCCACCATCACAGGACCATACCAATCAAATCCTGTTCTTAAAAGAGTTTGGGAAAGGGGGTATGGAGTATCCCCAAATGGATTATTCTGGGTATGTGGTAATAAAGCTTATACTCGTCTTCCCTCACAGTGGAGTGGAACTTGTTTCCTAGGAATAATCCGCCCAGAATTTTTCCTTCTACCCCACGATCACGGTCATAAATTAGGCGTGAAGCTCTTTGATACATTACATCGTGAACCCCGCTCTACCACGGTACATTTGGGAGAATGGAGAGATGATTGGCCTCCAGAGCGCATAATTCAATATTATGGTCCCGCTACATGGGCTCAAGATGGATCTTGGGGTTATCGTACTCCTATATATATGTTAAATTGCATAATTCGCTTACAAGCAGTGCTTGAAATTGTTACAAATCAAACAGCTATAGCCCTGCAATTACTTGCATCCCAGCAAGGTCAAATGCGCTCTGCTATATTATCAGAACCGTCTAGCCCTAGACTATCTCCTAGCCACGGAAGGAGGTGTATGTGGCAAACTTAATTTGACTAACTGCTGCTTACAGATTGATGATAATGGAAAAGCCATTCGTAAAATCGCTGATAATATTCGTACATTGTCCCATGTACCGGTTCAAACCTGGCATCCTTTCCCACAATTTAATTGGATGGACAAATGGTTTGGAGGAACCTGGTGGCGTACCTTCTTGTGGGTCATCGGAGGTATTTTATTCCTCCTACTTATTTTGCCCTGTATTATTCCCTGTCTACGCAGCCTGGTGATTTCCATGGTCGAACAAGCTATGCAACCAGGGGGGATGGGAGACCCTGTAAGACTTTTATTTCAGCGTGAGATTAATGTATCATAAAACATTTCTCTTCCCTAGCTTAGAATCCCCATTCATATCTATACATATATTCAACACATTTTAAAGAGAGAAAGGGGTGGATTGTGATATAGAGAATTTAGGTTAAAAAGACTTAAGTTAAAATGTGATGATTAATCATAAACAGGGAAGCCAGAACGGACAGAGAGTTTACTAGCAGTCAAGGACAGAAGGAGCTGCTGAATATGTTTTTTTAAACCTATCTTTTCATGGTCATAGTGAGAGACATGCAGGAGACAAAGGATTGATAAGAAGTGTGAGAAACAGAATTCAGTGAATGTAGAGTTCACAGCGTACGTAACGAACGTGATAATTAATAATGCAGTTATACTTAGAATGTTTTTGTAATACTAACCAATTAAAACAGTATTAATAAGAAGGGGAAGGGCAAATAATAAAGGTATAAAAATCAATGCACTGTATGTATCGGGGCTTAACTGGTGAGAAACCAGTTGAGTCCAACTCTGCAGACTTGTAAATAAAGCTTGTCGTGTCATCAGTTTTAAAGAGACTCATGTGTGAGAAGTTTTATTTCTGACATCAACTGTGTTAGATATTATGGATAATAGTCATTTAATAGAGATAAAATTTAACCCTTTTGAATTGCATCTTCTGTTGTTGCTGGTTTGAGACGTAACCCTAAGAGTCTCAATGTTCCAGCCTCCACCACCATCCCTGGCAAGGGATTGCAGTCCCCCACAACTCTCTGCGTCTCCTCTAAACTTCCCTCCCTTCACTTGTACACGTCCTCTGGTGTTGCTATTCCTTCCCTGCAAAACTGGTGCTGTCTGTTCAACTTATATCTTGAAGACATCTACAGTCTCCATTCTCACACACCAGTGCAAGAACGGTTCCTGAGTCCGTGGCACGCATGCGCAGGGGGACGGAGCCTAGGTCCGTGGCACGCATGCGCGGGGACGGCTTCCCTTTCGCTTCATTCTTGAACAGGTTTGTTGTCGCGGATCGAAGTCGATTCAACGCCGAATCCGGGAGCGGAGATCCGGATCCCGAACTGGGGGCTCCCGTGGTTCCAGGGCTTGCACCACCCGGCTAGAGATCGCTTCTCCCCGGGTCCCAGCCTTGGTGTGGATTCCTAGCTCTCCAGGAACCTCCATCGGGCTGGGCACACGCTGTGTGCTCCAGGGGCAGGACTGCATTGATTTATCCCCTGGTCACACCCTCTCGTTCCCGCAGAGATGAACCCATTTCACTGCTCCGATTGCGGGAAGAACTTTAAAAGGTCGAGTGACTTAACGAAGCATCAACGGGTCCACACTGGGGAAAAGCCTTTTGTCTGCTCCGAGTGCGGGAAGGGCTTCACCCAGACCTCCAACCTCCGGATGCACCAGCGGGTCCACACCGGGGAGAGGCCCTTCACCTGCCCCGAGTGCAGCAAGGGCTTCACCAACAGGTCCAGCCTTGAGATACATCGACGGATCCACACCGGGGAAAGGCCCTTCACCTGCCCAGAGTGCGGCAAGGGCTTCACCCAGACTTCCGACCTGCTGATCCACCAACGAGTCCACACTGGGGAGAGACCCTTCACCTGCGCCAAGTGCGGCAAGGGCTTCACCCATACCTCCAGCCTGCGGATGCACCAGCGGGTCCACACTGGGGAGAGGCCCTTCACTTGCCCCGAGTGCTGGAAGGGCTTCACCAACAGGGCCAACCTTGAGATACATTGGCGGGTCCACACCGGGGAGAGGCCATTCACCTGCCCTGAGTGTGGCAAGGGCTTCACCCAGCCCTCCAACCTGCTGACTCACCAGCGGGTTCACAGCAGCGAGAGTCCATTCACCTGCTTCAGCTGTGGCAAGAGCTTCACCCAGTCAGCCGGCCTGTTGAAGCACCAGCAAATCCACAAATGAGCCAGATTTTGTGGTTGATCTGACCCCTCACTCCTGTTGTTCTAACCAGGGTCGGACTGTGTCCAATGTCCAGCTGATCTTAACATCCTGTAACCATCATGCAGGTTAATGTACTTGACACATGCCAATTAAATGACCTGGACCTTGAACATCCAGCAGATTGTCTGTTGAATAGTGAATGGTCTTTCTGCTGCTCAACCACAGAACTTTACAGAAGCAGGTCATTTGGCCCGTCTATTCTGTGTTGAACTATTCTACCCAGTTCCATTGACTTTAAGTCAACCAAGAGCTTCTCCCTCCTCTGGTGATGGAGGGAGCTGGGGCGGGGGGGAATCTGGATGAGGGAGCCTGGCCATTTGAGGAGCAGTACCTGGGGGGGGGGGGGGGGGTGGGTGGGTAAGAGTCTGGAAACCTTTGCCACAAGTGGGGATGGGTGTTTCATAAACTGATATTTGGAAACTCAAGGTGAATAAATGTTTTCCGAACCAAGGGGCATGGGGTGTGGGTGGTCATTCGGAGTTGTGTCGCAGATCAGCCTTGATAGGTCATAAAGTTATGCAGCCCATAAAGCAGGCCCAGCTTGTTCATGCTGCCCCATTTGGCCCACACCCCTGTTATACCCTTCTGATCCATGTTCCTGAATATATTTCTTATAAGTTCACCCACCTCTGGTGGTTCATTCCACATGCCCTCCCCCCACCCTCTGTGTAAAGTTAAATAGGGGAGTCTGCAGACGCTGGGACTGCAGAGCGATACTGGAGAAACTCAGCATCAATAGGGTGACCCACGTTTCGGGCCTGGCCCTTGATTGGGTCTGAGCAAAAAGCAGGTAGACACCTATATAAAAAGGAGGAGAAGAGGGAGGAACAGGGGAAGCAGAGACATGATGGGGGTAGCTCTCTGGGGAAGGGGTGGGGAGCTGGAGGAAAGGAGACAGGGAATAGGGAAAGAGAGGGACTCGGGGGAGGGGTTTAATGGAAACAGGAGGTCGATGTTAATCCCACCTGGTTGGAAAGTGACTGGATGGAATATTAGAGGTTCCTTCAATTTGCAGGCAGCCTGAGTTTGGCTGTTCTTGAGGCCGTGGACAGACGTGGGTGTGGGATTGGGACCTAGAATTGAAATGGTTGCTCACTGGGAGATCTGTTATTTACAGCAGACAGAGGCAAGGTGCTCGACGAAACGAGCTCCCCGTCTTGGGTCCAGTCTCTGACATAGAGGAGGCCACATTGGGAACAATATACCTCTGAGTCATGGTGTTCCCCTTCAGACTGTTCTAAACCTTGCCCCTCTGCCCTTAATTCTCTGCCCTCTAGTGTTAGATCCCCTCCATCCTGGGGAAAAGATGATGCCTGATGCCCTTCTCCATACCCTTGGTGATTTTATACATCTCCATAAGGTCCTGCCTCCCTCAGCTCCAGCCTCTCCTGACAATTCACAAGAATGTTGAATCCTTTTTTTGGCTCATTCAACCTGTTATTAACCAGGGATCTCTGATGGTGTAGGTGGGGATGTCTTTGTGGGTATATGTATGTGGGGGTGTGTCTGTGTGTGTTTGTGTATGTGTGTCTGTTATTGCTTTGTGTGTCTGTGGGTGTCTTATTTGTGTCTGTGTGTGTGGGTGTGTGTGTAGGTGTGTATGTATGTGGATGTGTGTGTGTGTTTTTTTCCTGTGTGAATTCTATAGTTTACACTAAGACATGCCCAGGACCTACTGCATTGTGAATCCTTCCAACATGTTCCACCATCACAGCCCTCTGTCCTCTTCCCCATCACCTCTCAGCTTCTTTCCCTACCACCTGTACCAGCCTATTACCCACTCCCTCCCCCTCAGTTTTCATTGCCACACACACACTCTAACTTGCTTTACCATTTCTCTAGTCCCTTTCCTCCTCGTTCCTCTCCCCCGAACCACCTTCCTTGTCCAACACCCCCACCTTCCCTCCTCCAGCTCCCCACCTCCCTCCGTTCCACCAATCAGAATGCACCTTTCTCAGCCCTTTACTCCCTCCCCCTCCATCACCTCTTGGCCCTTTTGCTTCTTCCTCCTGCCACCTGTCAGAGGCCAGCCCATGCCCCTTCCCCACCACCCAGCCCATTTCTCGGGTGAAGGGTTCCAGCTCGAGACGACGACTGTTGATTTTGTTGCACAGTTGCTGCCCGACCCACTGAGATCCTCCAGCATTCTGCGCCCTGCTCCAGCTTCCCAGCATCTGTGGGCTTCTCGTTGGATCATCTTCACTACTGGATCCCCGTGTGGGTTTGAACATCTTCGATCAGTGGGTGGCCCAGTTCACCCATGTGAGCTCACGGCTCGGTTCAAATCTCGTCTGGAGAAAGTCCATCCTTGACTCTCCACCTTCCCCTCATCCATCTTGCTGGATTCCCGTGTCCACATTTCAGGAATTGGAGAGAATAGGAAGGGGAAGAGGCTGAAAGAGCAGAGCACCCTTGTGGCCATTCCTCTCAACAATTACACTGTTTAGATACAAGGAAAAGTAGAGGTGGTGACATCTCTGGCACAGAAGCTAGCCCCCCACCCCCCACACAGCTCAGAAGGGAAGGGAAGAAGACAAGAGCAATGGTGATTGGGGACTCATTGGTTAGACAAGTGGATAGGAGATTTTGTGAATGTTTTCAATGTCAGGGGAGTCTCTGATTGAGTTCATTGCATTCTAGAGTGGGTGGGGGTGCAGCTGGATGTCATGGCCCATGTGGGGACCAATGACATAGATAGGAGTGGGGATGAAGTCTTGATGAGGGAATATAGGGAGTTAGGGAAGGAGTTAAAAAGCAGGACCTTGGAGGTGGTGATCTCGGGATCGCTGCCTGTGCCACGTACCAGAGAGGTTAGGAATAGGAAGTTGTGGCAGATGAATGTGTGGCTGAAGAGTTGGTGCTGGGGGCAGGGGTTTGGATATGTGGATCATTGGGATCTCTTCTGGGGAAGGTCTGACTTGTACAAAAAGGATGGGGTGCACCTAACTGGAGGGGAACCAATATCCTGGTGGGCAGGTTTACTAGTTGTTGGGAAGGGTTTAAACTAGTTTGACAGGGGGTGGGAATCAGAAAGTGAGTGCAGAGATTAGGGTAGAAGGACAAAAGCATGATGCTATGTGTTCTGAGTTGGGGAGGAAAGATGGACAGGGGACAAAACATAGAAGGAGAGAGTTAGAGGGGTTGAAATGTGTCTGTTTCAACGCTAGGAATATTAGGAATAAAGGGGGTGAATTTAGAGCTTGGATCAGTACGTGGAACCACGATGGTGTGGCCATTACAGAGTCTTGGCTGAAGGAAGGGCAGGATCGGCTGATATAGGAACTGGAGTTTAGGGATTTTAAAAGAAATAGGATGGGAGGGAGAAAAGGAGAAAGGGTGGGAGTAGGATTACTGGTCAGGCTGTAGAAAGGGAGGGTCCACTGAGTCAGTGTGGGTGGAAGTCAGAAACAGGAAGGGAGCTATCGCTGTGCTGGGAGTTGTCTATAGGCCCCAAATAGCTCTCGGGACATGAGGAGCAGATGAGCAGGCAAATTTTGGAATGGTGGGAAATACAGGGTTGTAGTTATGGGTGATTTCATCTTCCCTAACATTGACTGGCACCTCCTGACTGCAAGAGGGATGGACGGGGCTGAAGTTGTCAGGTGTGTTCAGGAAAAATTCCTTACACAGTACGTGGAGCGGCTGATGAGAGGAGAGGCCAGACTGGATCTGGTTCTGGGGAATGAACATGGTCAGGGGACGGACCTCTTGGTGGCAGAGCATCTTGGTTAGAGTGATGACCACAACGAAGCTCAGGGAATAGATAAAAACAGACAAACTGGGGTAAGTGCTTAACTGAAGAAGGGCTAATTATGCGTATGTGAAAAACAGAAGGATGTCGAGAGTGAAAGAGGGGCCACTCAAGGATAAAGGAGGGAACATGTGCCTGGAGGCGGAGGTGGTTGTGGAGGGGGATCCTAAATGAATACTTTCCGTCAGTATCACAAGAGAAAAGGACCTTGATCAGGGTGAGGTTGGAATAGAACAGGCCTGTGTGCTCGACAGTGTGGAGATTAAGGAAGTGTTGGATCCGCTTAAAAACATCAAGATTGATAAGTCCCTGGGGCCGGATGCGATATACCCCAGGCAGCTGTGGGAAAGGAAGGAAGAGATAGCTGGGGCAGTAGCTATGATCTTTGAATCCTGTTTCCGCAGGGGAAGTGCCGGAGAATGGCAAATGTCATCCCCTTGTTTAAAAAAAGGTAATATGGAGAATCCTGAGAATTTTGGAAGACCGTGAGTCTTAAGTCAATTTTGTGTAAACTAATAGAGAGGATTCTTAAGGATAGGATCTATGAGCATTTGGAGAAGTCCAGTCTACTCAAGGAGAAGGTCTATGGGATGGTGGGATTCATTAATTGGGGAATTGAATTGAAGAGTCGAGAGGTCATGTTACAACCCTACAAATCTCTGGCGAGACCACATTTAGAACATTGTGTTCAGTTCTGGTCACCTCATTACAGGAAGGATGTGGAAGTTGTGGAGAGAGGCAGAGGAGATTTACCAGGATGCTGCCTGGATTGGGAAACAAGTCTTATGAGGCAAGATTAGCAGAGCTGGGCCGTTTCTCTTTGAAGCTTAGAAGGATGAGAGGAGACTATAGATGTCTACAAGATTATGAGAGGCAGAGATAAGTTGGATAGACAGCGCCTGTTTTGCAGGGAAGGAATAGCAACACCAGAGGACGTGTACAAGTGAAGGGAGGGAAGTTTAGAGGAGACGCAGAGAGTTGTGGGGGACTGCAATCCCTTGCCAGGGATGGTGGTGGAGGCTGGAACATTGAGACTCTTAGGGTTACGTCTCAAACCAGCAACAACAGAAGATGCAATTCAAAAGGGTTAAATTTTATCTCTATTAAATCCATAATATCTAACACAATTGACCCCTTTATAAGTATCTTTTGCAAATGGACAGCTGTCATATATGTACAATCAGAGGGTTTGTGAAAACCCCAGATCATTACAGTCTGTGCCCAAGAGGTGCATCCAGCTGCAGCTCCTGACAAACTGAGTTAGGGAACTGGAGCTGGAGTTGGGTGAACTCAGGATCTTTCGGGAAGCAGATGGGGTGATAGTTTTAGGGAGGCAGTTTCCCCTGGGAGACAGGTAGCTGGGTGACTGTCAGGGGAGGCGAGGGGAAGAGGGAGAAGGAGCAGAGTACCCCTGTGGCTGTTCCCATCAATAATAGGTAAACCGATTTGGATACTGTTGATGGAGACGACTCACCAGGGACAAGTTGTCGTGGTCACGTCTCTGGCTCTGAAACTGGGCCCTTGGCTCAGAAGGGAAGGAGGAGGCAGAGGAGAGCAGTAGTGATATGGGAATCAATAGTTAGGGGGTCAGATAGAAGGTTCTGTGGGAGAGATCGAGTATCTTGGATGGTCTGTTGCCTCCCTGATATCTCGGATCGTGTTCTCCTGGTGCTAAGGGTACTGAGGGTACTGGTACTGAGCAGCCAGATGTCGTGGTCCAGGTACGGACCAATGACGTGGGTAGGAAGGGTGTGGAGGTCCTGCTAGGAGAGTTTATGGAGTTGGGTCAAAGTTAGAAACAAAGGACCTCCAGGGTGGTAATCCCAGGATTGTTATCTATGCCACGTACTAGTGAGGCTTGAAACAAATGAAAATACAGTTAAACACGTGGCTAATGTTTCTGGATCTATGCCACATGCTAGTGAGGCTTGGAACAAATGAAAATACAGTTAAACACGTGGCTAATGTTTCTGGATCTATGCCACGTGGTAGTGAGGCTTGAAACAAATGAAAATACAGTTAAACACGTGGCTAATGTTTCTGGATCATTGGGCTTTGTTCCAGGGAAGGTGGGTCCTGTTCCGATGGGATGGTTTGCATCTGAACTGGAGGGGAACCAACATCCAACCTTCCACATATTGGCTGGGGCTCCCATTCTGCAAAAGGACTGGATGACTTGGAGTTTGTCAAATGTGTTCAGGAATGTTTTCTACATCAATATGTACAGGTACCAATGAGAGAGAGGGCAATACTGGATCTCTTACTGGGGAACCAGGCAGGTCAAGGGCAGAAGTCTATGTAGATGAGCATTTTCGGCCCAGTGACCATAATGTCATTAGTTTCAAGTTCCTTGTGGATAAGGATAGGTCTGGTCTTCAAGTTGAGGTCCTAAATTGGAGAAAGGCCAATTTTGTGGAAATGAGAAAGGAGTTGATTGGAAGAAGCTATTTTCTGGCAAGGACGTGTCCGGCAAGTCAAGGCCTTCAAGGGTGAGATTTTGAGGGTTCAGAGTTTGCATGTTCCTCGCAGGATTAAAGGCAAAATCAACAGGCATAAGGAGCCTTGGTTTTTGAGGGATATTGGTGATAAGATTAAGAAGGAGAGAGAGGTGTATAACAGATAGAGGCAACAAGGAGCAAATGAGGTACTAGCAGAGTAGGGAAAATGTAAGAGAATAGTAAAGAGGAAAATCAGGATGCAAAAAGAAGGCATGAGGGTGATTTGGCAGATAATGTGAAGGTAAATCCAAAGGGTTTCTACAAGTACGTTAAGAGAAAGAGGAAAACAGGGACAAAATTGGTCCCCGAGAGGTTCAGATGGTTAACTATGTGGAGTCTCACGTAATGGGGGAGTTTTTTTTTCATCAGTATTTACTCAGGAAACTGGCAGAATCTATGTGGATGGAAGTGAAACAATTGGATGGGTTATGGAATAAACAGAGATTAAGGACGAGGAGGTGGTGCTGCCTTACAGCAGATAAAGGGAGAATAATCCCCTGCGCTGGAAATGATATTCCCTGGCACCTTGAGGGAGACAAGTCAAGAAATTGCAGCGGCCGTGATGGATATATTCAAAATGTCCTCAGCAATGGGAGAGGTGCTAGAGGATGCAAGGTAGCTCACATTGTCCTGTTGTTTAAAAAGGGCTCCAAAAATAAACCAAGTAACTATTGGCCAGTGCACCTGATGTCAGTAGTAGGTAAATTATTGGAAGGAGTTCTGAGTGACAAGATATTTATGTTTATGGGTGGATTAAGGACAGTCAGCATGGATTTGTGCATGGTAAGTCCTGACCTCTTACTCAATATATTCTCTCCTATTCTTGTCCATCACTCAGCCTGGACTCTCCCCCCCCACCTGCCCCTTGTCAAACCCGGACCCCACGACAAGCCTGGACCCCCCACCTGCCCCTTGCCGAGCCTGGACACCCCCCACTTGCCCCTTGCCAAGCTCAGACCCCCACACCTGCCCTTCATTAGGCCTGGACCAACTCACCTGCCACTCAATGAGCATGAAGGGGGGTCCTGCCCCTTTGACTGTCTATTTTCCCCATTTCTGCTCAGTTTTATTCCACACTCCCATTTCCCTTCTCCACTTTATCCCCCTTGTTCCCCTCCTCTTTGCCCCTTTATCTCTTGTGCCCTTCCCTTGCCCTTTTATCCCTTGTTCCCCTGCCTTTCGCCCCTTTATCCCCCTTGTTCCCCTCCCCTTTTATCCCCCCTTGTTCCCTCCCCCTTTATTCCCCCCTTGTTCCCCTGCCCCTTTATTCCCCACTTGTTTACCTCCCCCTTCGCCCCTTTATCCCTCCTTGTGCCCTCCCCTTTGCCCCTTTATCCCTCCTTGTGCCCTCCCCTTTGCCCCTTCATACCTCCTTGTGCCCTCCCCTTTGACCCTTTATCCCTCCTTGTGCCCTCCCCTTTGCCCCTTTATCCCTCCTTGTGCCCTCCCCTTTGCCCCTTTATCCCTCCTTGTGCCCTCCCCTTTGCCCCTTTATCCCTCCTTGTGCCCTCCTCCTTTGCCCCTTTATCCCCCTAGTTCCCCTCCCCTTTGATGGATCCTGGATTTCCTCACCTCCAGACCACAATCAGTGAAGGTCGGGAAGAACATCTCCTCCACAATCTCCATCAGTACCAGAGCACCACAGGGCTGTGTTCTTAGCCCCCTGCTCTGCTTACTTTACACTTCTGAATGTGTCGCTCCGCGTGACAATAACCATTGACAATTTGCTGACGATATCCCAGAATTAAAGGGGTGATAATGTCAGCGGGCAGGAGAGACTCAATGTCACCAAATCCAAGAAAGTGATTGTGGATCTCACGAGGGGAAAACCAGAGATGAACGATCCAGTGATCATTGGGGAATCAGAGGGTGAGCACATTTAAATTCCTGGGAGCCACTATTTCTGAGGACCTTTCCTGGACCCTACACACGAATGTCATGGTGACGAAAGCACGTCAGCACCTGCACCTTCTTCAGAGTTTGCGGAGGGTTGGGACGACATCAAAAACTGGCCAACTGATTGAGAGGGTTGTGGAAAGTGTGAGCCTGGTCGGTGGGCACCAATAGCCCTGAGCGGAAAGATCTGCAAAACATCATGGACACAGCCCAATACATCACTGGCAAAAGCCTCCCCACCATCGAGGACACGGATGGAGAGCAGCAGCGACCATCAAAGACCCACCCCACCCAGCAGACGCTCTGTTCTCGCTGCTGCCATCAGGAAAGAGGGGTCGGGGCCACAGGACTCCCAGCAGCAGGTTCGGGAACAGCTGCTCCCCCTCCACCATCAGACCCGTCAACGACTCGTTGAAGGACTCTCACTTTGAACTTGATTTGTTCTTGGAGATTTCTTTCCTGCTTTGCATCGTTCGTTTGTTTGCACCAAGTGAAACCCGGAAGTGCAGACCCCGGGGTTGAAGTGGAAACACACAAGGCGGGAGAAACTCGGCAGCTCCAACCGTGTCCTGATGTAGCAAAGGGAACGATCCAGGACGGAGGTTCCGGGCTGGTTCCCATCATCCAGGGCCCTTCCTCCCCCTCCTGACAGTCGCTCAGACTCTGTCCCCCCTTCCTCGCTGCTTTCTTCCACCTTCTTCCCGGTCACGATTCACACTGCGTTTCCCCGGGGGCAGATTTCACCTGGGAACGTCTCGCTGACCCGGGCCGGCCGCTCCTCTGATGGACAGCTCACACGCCCCGCCTCCTCTGATGGACAGCTCACTCCGCCCCCTCCTCTGATAGACAGCTCGCCCGCCCCGCCTCCTCTGATGGACAGCTCACACGCCCCGCCTCCTCTGATGGACAGCTCACACGCCCCGCCTCCTCTGATGGACAGCTCACCCCGCCCCCTCCTCTGATGGACAGCTCACACGCCCCGCCTCCTCTGATGGACAGCTCACACGCCCCGCCTCCTCTGATGGACAGCTCACCCCGCCCCGCCTCCTCTGATGGACAGCTCGCTCAGCCTCGCCCCCTCTGTTGGACAGCTCACCCCGCCCCCTCATCTGATGGACATCTCGCTCAGCCCCGCCTCCTCTGATAGACAGCTCGCCCGCCCCGCCTCCTCTGATAGACAGCTCACCACGCCCCCTCCTCTGACGGACAGCTCACCCGCCCCGCCTCCTCTGACGGACAGCTCGCCTCGCCCCCTCCTCTGACGGACAGCTCGCTCCGCCCCGCCTCCTCTGACGGACATCTTACCCCGCCCCCTCCTCTGATGGACAGCTCACACGCCCCGCCTCCTCTGATGGACAGCTCACCCCGCCCCCTCCTCTTATGGACAGCTCATCCCGCCCCCTCCTCTGATGGACAGCTCACCCCGCCCCCTCCTCTGATGGACAGCTCATCCCGCCCCCTCATCTGATGGACAGCCCACCCGCCCCACCTCCTCTGATGGACAGCTCACACGCCCCCTCCTCTGATGGACAGCTCGATCAGTACCGCCCCCTCTGATTGACAGTTCGCTCCTGCCCGTCTATGATTGACAACGCTCTCAGCCATTGCTCGCAGGCTGCTGCCGACCGTCACGTGCTGCCGGTCGAGGAGTGCGTACTGACGTCATGGAGACGTTTCGCGTCATGAGCGCCGTTCCCTCCGCGCCTGGTGAAGCGTTGGGACCCCTGGCGTGGAGGTGAGAGGTATCCCGGTGCTCTCCGAGGTTGTTGGGGGGGGTGTGTGTGTCCCGCGTTCTCGAGGGGGGGGGAGTGTGTCCCGCGTTCTCGAGGGGGGGGTGTGTGTCCCGCGTTCTCGAGGGGGGGGTGTGTGTCCCGCGTTCTCGAAGGGGGTGTGTGTGTCCCACGTTCTCGAGGGGGGGGGGTTTTCCGCGTTCTCGAGGGGGGGTGTGTGTCCCACGTTCTCGAAGGGGGTGTGTGTGTCCCACGTTCTCGAAGGGGGTGTGTGTGTCCCACGTTCTCGAAGGGGGGGTGTGTGTCCCGCGTTCTCGAGGGGGGGGGGAGTGTGTCCCGCGTTCTCGAGGGGGGGGGTGTGTGTCCCGCGTTCTCGAGGGGGGGGTGTGTGTCCCGCGTTCTCGAGGGGGGGGGTGTGTGTGTCCCGCGTTCTCGAGGGGGGGGGAGTGTGTCCCACGTTCATGAAGGGTGGGGTGTTTGTGTTCTAAAAGGTTGGGTGGCGTGTTTCCGTGTTCTAAAAGGTGGGGGTTGTCCTGTGTTCTAAAAGTGGGGGGGGGGCATGTTCCCATGTTCTAAAAGGTTGGGGGTCCCATGTTCTTAAAGATGGAGTGTTCCCGTGTTCTTAATGGTGGGGGGTGAACTGTGTTCTTAAATGTGGTGGGGCATGTTCCTGTGTTCTTAAAGTTGGGGACCTTGTTCCTGTGTTCTAAAAGGTGGGGGGGGGGGGTCATTCCATGTTATAAAAGGTGGGGGTGTGTACAGTGTTCTAAATGGTGAGGTGATGTCCTGTGTTCTAAAAGGTAGGGTGGGGCCTGATCTAAAAGGTGCGGGTGTCCCATGTTCAAAAAGGTGGGGTGGCGTGTTCCCATGTTCTGAAAGGTGGGGGGAGAGTGTCCCATGTTCTAAAAGGTGGGCTGGTGTGTTCCTGTGTTCTAAAAGGTGGGGTGGCGTGTTCCTGTGTTCTAAAGTTGGGGAGTGTCCCATGTTCTTAAAGGTGGGGGGGAATCTCGTGTTCTAAAAGGTGGGGTGGGGGTATCCCATGTTATAAAAGATTGGGGCCATTCCTGTGTTCTAAAATGTGTGGGGAGTGCATGTTCCTGTGATCTAAAAGGTGGGGTAGTGCATTGCTATGTTTAAAAGGTGGGGTGAGTTCCCGTTTTCTACAATGTGGGGGACGCGTTCCTGTGTTCTAAAGGTGGGGAGTGTCCTGTGTTCGAAAAGGTGGGTGGGCATGTTCCAGTGTTCTAAATTCTGGTGGGCATGGCATTATCATGTTCTAACAGGTGGGGGGCTTTGTGTGTTCTAAAATGAGGGGGTGCATTCCTGTGTTCTAAAAGTTGGGGGTGTCCCAGGTTCTAAAAGGTGAGGTGGGTGTGTCCCATTTTCTAAAAGGTGGGGTGGCATTTTCCTGTGTTCTAAAAGGTGGGTGGGTGTTCCCATGTTGAAAAAGGTGGAGGGGTGTCCATTGTTCTAAAATGTGGGGGCGAGTTACAGTGTTCTAAAGGTGGGGAGTGTCCCGTGTTCAAAAAAGTGGGGGGGGCATGTTCTATTGTTCTAAATTCTGGTGGGCATGGCGTTATCATGATCTAACAGGTGGGGGGCTTTGTGTGTTCTAAAATGAGAGGGGTGCGTTCCTGTGTTCTAAAAGTTGGGGGTGTCCCAGGTTCTAAAAGGTGGGGTGGGTGTGTCCCATGTTCTAAAAGGTGGGGTGGCATTTTCCCGTGTTCTAAAAGGTGGGTGTGCATTACCATGTTCTAAAAGGTGAGGGGTGTTCCTGTGTTCTAAAAGGTGGGGGGTCTGTTCCTGTGTTCTAAATGGTGCAGGGCTTGTGTTTCTGTGTTCTAAAAGGTGGAGGTGTTCCAGTGTTCTTAAAGGTGGGAGGGTGTTCTCATGTTGAAAAATGTGGGGGGGGGTGTCCATTGTTCTAAAATGTGGGGGCATGTTGCAGTGTTCTAAAAGGTGGGGTGGGTGTATCCCATGTTCTAAAAGTTGGGGGGTGTCCCATGTTCTAAAAGGTGGGGTGGGTGTATCCCATGTTCTAAAAGGTGGGGTGGGTGTATCCCATGTTCTAAAAGGTGAGTTGGGTGTATCCCATGTTCTAAAAGATGGGGTGGGTGTATCCCATGTTCTAAAAGGTGGGGTGGCATTTTCCTGTGTTCTAAAAGGTGGGTGTGCATTACCATGTTCTAAAAGGTGGGGGGTGTTCCGTGTTCTAAAAGGTGGGGTGGGGTCTGTTCCTGTGTTCTAAATGGTGGAGGGATTGTTCCCGTGTTCTAAATGGTGGGGGGGAGGTCATGTTTCTGTGTTCTAAAAGGTGGAGGTATTCCAGTGTCCTTAAAGGTGGGAGGGTGTTCCCATGTTGAAAAAGGTTGGGGGGGTGTCCATTGTTCTAAAATGTGGGGGCATGTTGCAGTGTTCTAAAAGTTGGGGTGTATCCTGTGTTCTAAAAGTTGGGGTGTATCCTGTGTTCTAAAAGTTGGGGTGTATCCTGTGTTCTAAAAGTTGGGGTGTATCCTGTGTTCTAAAAGTTGGGGTGTATCCTGTGTTCTAAAAGTTGGGGGGTGTCCCATGTTCTAAAAGGTGGGGTGGGTGTGTCCCATGTTCTAAAAGGTGGGGTGGGTGTGTCCCATGTTCTAAAAGGTGGGGTGGGTGTGTCCCATGTTCTAAAAGGTGGGGTGGGTGTGTTTCTGTGTTCTAAAAGGTTGGGTGGCGTGTTCCTGTGTTCTAAAATGTGGGGGTGTCCCGTATTCTAAAAGGGGGGGGAATTTTCCTGTGTTCTAAAAGGTGGGTGGGCATTACCATGTTCTAGAAGGTGGAGGGTGTTCTGTGTTCTAAAAGGTGGGGGTACGTTCTCATGTTCTAAAAGGTGGGGGGGTGTTCCTGTGTTTTAAAAGGTGGGGGGGCATGTTTACATGTTCTAGAAGGTGGGGGCGTGTTATTCAATGTGGGGGTGTATCCTGTGTTCTAAAAGTTGGGAGGCGTTCACATGTCTAAAAGGTGGTGAGGGTGTTCCCGTGTTCTAAAAGGTGGGGGGGGCGTTCCCTTGTACTAAAAGGTGTGGGAGATCCCGTGTTCTAAAATGAGGGGGAGTTTCCATGTTCTAAAAGGTGGGTGAGGGTGCAGCGTTCCGTGTTTTTAAAGATGGGGTGGGGTCCCCATGTTATCAGGGACTGGGTGGGCTGCAAGTCCGTATTGTCAGGGGAAGGAGAAGTGAGTCTGTGTTGTCGGGGGGAGGGGGATGTTGGTGTCCCAATGAGACAATAGGTAGAATCAATGAGATAGGTAGAGTAAATGATGTAATCGTTAGAGACCATCTAGGAAATAGCGCTCATAGTAGGATTGAATTTCTCATTCAGATGGAAGGGGAAAGAGTTAGATCTAAAACTAATATATTATGCTTAAACAAGGGTGACTACCATCGGATGAGGGAGAAATTGGGCAGAGTGGACTGGGAGCACAGGCTAATTGATGAAACAGTTGAGGAACAGTGGAAGATTTTCAAATAAATATTTTGTAATGCTCAACAAAAATATATTCCGGTCAGGA
This sequence comes from Narcine bancroftii, assembly GCF_036971445.1. Lineage (NCBI taxonomy): Eukaryota > Metazoa > Chordata > Chondrichthyes > Torpediniformes > Narcinidae > Narcine > Narcine bancroftii. Next base: position 599,769 of record NC_091471.1, on the reverse strand, counting down.
AAAAGGGCAGCAAGAGAGGGAAAAATCAACCGTGGTTAACAAAGGAAATAAAGGAGAGTATGAAATTGAAGGTGCAGGTGTACAAAGCTGCAAAGAGCAGTGGGAAACTGGAAGATTGGGAAAACTTTAAGAGACAACAAGGGGTTACAAAGCGGGTAATAAGAAATGGGAAAAAGGATTATGAAAGTAAATTGGCACAAAATATAAAAACAGAAAGCAAAAAATGTTATAAATATATAAAACGGAAGAGGGTGGCCAGAGTTAACATAGGACCCTTGGAGGATGAGAAAGGAAAACTGGTAGCAAAAAATGAGGAAATGGCTGAGGCATTGAACAAATATTTTGCATCAGTCTTCACGGTGGAAGACACATCCAGCATGCCCAAGTGCAGAGTTAAGGATGCGAATGTTGGGGAGGGCCTTGATAAAATAGTTGTTACAAAGGAAGTAGTGATGGAGAAACTAATGGGACTAAAGCCAGACAAATCACCTGGTCCTGATGATATGCATCCAAGGGTTCTGAAGGAAATGGCAGGTTATAGTTGATGCATTGGTGGTCAAAGACCAAAATTCCTTGGACTCTGGGCAGGTCCCGGCAGACTGGAAGACAGCAAATGTCGCACCACTTTTTAAGAAGGGATGTAGGGAGAAGACTGGAAATTGTTGGCCAATTAGCTTGACGTCTGTAGTTGGAAAAATGCTTGAAGTCGTCATTAAAGATGAAATAGTGAAACTTTTGGAATGTAAGGGTTCAATCAGGCAGACGCAGCATGGTTTTAGAAAGAGAAGATCTTGTTTGACAAACTTGTTAGGATTCTTTGAGGATATAATGGATGCATTGGATTGAGGGAAACAGATTGATGTTGTATATTTGAATTTCCAGAAAGCGTTTGATAAGGTGCCACATAAGAGACTTATCAGTAAGTTACAGCAAAGTGGAGTCCGGGGAAGTCTATTGGCCTGGATTGAAAATTGGTGGTCTGACAGGAGGCAGAGAGTCGGGATAAATGGGAGTTTTTCAGGTGGGCAGAGAGTGGTAAGTGGGGTGCCGCAGGGGTTGGTGTTAGGCCCACAACTGTTCATCATTTACATTGATGACTTGGAGGAGGGGACAAAATGTGGTGTAGCCATGTTTGCGGATGACACCAAATTGAGTGGAAGAGCAAATTGTAATGAGGATGTGGAGAGTCTGCAGAGGGATAGAGTTAAGCTGGATGAGTGGGCAAAGGTCTGGCAGATGGAGTACAATGTTAGTAAGTGTGAGGTTATCCACTTTGGCAAGAAAAATAAGAGCTGAATATTATTTAAAGGGTGAAAAACTACAGTATGCTGTTGTGCAGAGGGACTTGGGAGGGCTTGTGCATGAATCGCAAAAAGTTAGGTTGCAGGTGCAGCAGGTTATTAAGAAGGCAAATGGAATGTTGGCCTTCATCGCTAGAGGAATTGAATTCAGGAGTAGGGAGGTAATATGGCAACTGTACAAGGTACTGGTGAGACCGCACCTGGAGTACTGTGTCCAGTTCTGGTCTCCATATTTGAGGAAAGATATACTGGCTTTGGAGACGGTCCAGAGGAGGTTTACTAGGTTGATCCCTGGGATGAAGGGGTTGACTTGTGATGAAAGATTAAATCGTCTAGGATTGTATTCGCTTGAGTTCAGAAGAATGAGAGGAGATCTTATAGAAACATATAGGGTTATGAAGGGTACGGATAGGATAGATGTAGGAAGGTTTTTTGAGCTGGCTGGGGAAACTAAAACGAGAGGACACAGTCTCAAGATTCGGGGGAGTAGATTTAGGACAGAGATGAGGAAAAGTAGTTTTCCCCAGAGAGTAGTGAATGTTTGGAATTCTCTATCCAGGGAAGTGGTTGAGGCTGCCTCATTAAACATATTTAAAATTCGGTTAGATAAATTTTTACATGATAGAGGAATTAGGGGATATGGGGAGAAGACAGGTAGGTGGAGTTAGGTCATAAATTAGATCAGCCATGATCGAATTGAATGGCGGAGCAGGCTCGATGGGCCATTTTTGGCCTCCTCCTCTTCCTACTTCCTATGTTCCTATGTAAGTTCTCTGTTGCAGTGCACTCTGTGTTAACTGAATTCAAGTTTTGCAGAAATAATAAAGTTGTACTTTTAACAAAGTTACGTCCTGAAATTTGTTCAAGGTTTAGAAGCCACAAAAACATTAACACTTGTCCTTCTTTCCAGGGTCTCAATTTAGGGGTCGCTGAGCAGGAGTGGGCTGAATAAGTTGCCAACGCCAGTCTCTGGAGACAGAGACCGAGGGGCCCACAAGGTAAGATTACCTTCGTCTCTCTGTTATCGTTGGTGCGGTGTAGACCCTTTCCCCTGTCTGACCTGGACAAGTGTGACAAGATCCCTAGAGACCCGAGTAGTAAAAGGTGGGGTTGATTTTCCACCCCAGCTGTTGATTACAGATGATGTAAGAGGAAGGGGAGGTCCTGTTGTGTTAAAAGGGTGGTGAGTTCAAGTCTCACCAAGTTACGATTAAAACAAAATGGACGGGTGTTTCAGAGAGTACAGCTATACCCCTTTCTACAAAACTAGAGTGTCCCAACGGAACCTTTCGTAAGCCGAAATGTCAAATTGAAGAGGCGATGTGATTGCCCCCTCTGGCCGTGTACTGACCATGGCAAGGAATTGGGTGGCCACTGGGAGATCTACACTATTGTGGGGGACAGGCCTGAGGTGCTTAACGAAACAATATTCCATTCTGGTCCAGTTTTTCCAATGTAGAGGAGACCACAGCAGGAGCACTGGATGTAGTAGATGATCGCTGCAGATTCACGAGTGAAATGATGCTTCAGTTAGAAGGATTGTTTGGGGCCTCGAATGAGGGAGGAGGTGTGGGTGCATCTCCTGTGGACACGGGTAGGTCCCAAGGGGATGATTGGTGGGAGAGTGGACAAGGGAGTTATGGAGAGGCCAGTCCCTGCGGAAGGCGGTGAGGGGAATATGCATCTAGGGGTGGAATCTTCTGGAGACCTTTTGCTGCAGAAGGTCAATTTGAACGGTTCCTTGTCACTACTCAGACAGGAGTTGAGACGTTTTGACACCAGCCTCTCAAAACACTCATCTGGCCTGCGGGAACACCAGAAGGTCACACCAGGGGGGAGAGACTGTTCATCTGCACCCAGTCTGGTACGGAGCTCTCCAAGCCCTCTACCCTGTTGAGACACCAAGTTTGACACCAGCATCTAGTTCAACCCGTCTCCTCCAACCTAAACAGGGAGGAGCCAGGTCCGCCTGATGCCCAGGTAGTGGGGAAACCTGTTAAAAGTGGAATGGGCTGTCGCACTCAGGGGGCAGCCACTCATGGGGGCGGGGGGTGGTTGGGGGGAGGGGAAGGTGCTCAGGCTGAGTGGGGGAATCGGTAACCAGAGGACATAGATTTATGGTGAGAGGGGAGAGCTTTATTAGGAACCTGAGGGGTAATTGTTTCCACACAGAGGGTGTTGAGTGCATGAAATGTGCTGCTGGAGGAGTTGGATGAGGCAAGTCCTGCTGCAATGTTTCAGAAACATTCCAACAGATTCATGGTTAGGAAGGGGCAGGGGTCCCCAAACCTTTTACGCTGTCGACCCCTTCAGGGACTATGTGGCCCCTCTTGGACCCACAGGCATGGAATCCCAGTGCTGGACGGGGTGGGGACTGATGAGGAGGAGGGGGGGTGGTGGCACTGGATGTGCTCCGTATCTCCTTCTCTCCTGTTCCCTCCAAACTACAGTATAGATCGAGGCCAAATGCAACATGGCAGCCACCAAGCTCTGCTCTCATGTTGGCAGTGAATAGTGCAATGCTGTCGGAGGTTGGGAAAATACAAAGGGTTTCAGACATTAAATGCTAACGATAGAAGATACAGGTTTAACCTGGATTTAAAGCAGTTGAGGTAGGGGAGAGTTTAATGGCCAGGGGAATGCTATTTCACAGTTTGGGGGCTGCAACTGTGAAGGCCTGGTCTCCCTTTGTTTGAGCTTAGTGCTCGGAACAGGTAGGTGTCCTGCGGTAGTGGAGTGGAGTAGGTTGTAAGCAGATTAGAGATGTGTGGTGGGGGGGAAGGTCAAGGTAGTTGAGGGCCTTGTATTTAAATAGCAGCATCTTGGTCGATTCTGAGCCACACAGCAGCCACTGGAGGGCAGAATTCAGGTGATATGGCCCCTCTTCTTGGCATCTGTCAGGTGTGTGGACAAAGGCGTGGTTCAGTTAGGTTCTGGGTGGTGGGGGGGAGGGATATTTTTCCTTTGTTGATGAAGAATTTTTAAAATACTCACATTTGGCAGGATATGTGTCCAGGTTTGTAGTGGGTGGAGGGCCGACAACTGACGTTATGGTGCTAAAGAAGACTCTGGGGTTACAGGAGTTATTGGCGAGGAATTTTGTTTTCTCGGCCTCCTGATGTGCGTTCAGGTTGCATTTCCAGATCTCGAGGGAGACATAGAGTTTGTCTCACTTCCACCTCTGTTCAGCTTTCCTTCATTCTGTTCTTAGGGCCTTGGTCACATTGTTAGGTCAAGGCATTGTCTTGGGATTGGGTTTATTAATTTGAATGGAGCCAGGATTGAAGAGGAGGTTGCATTGAACAGATAAGTGAGCTCCTCAGTATTGAGGTAGGGTGGGGGGGGGGGTGGTGGTGCCTCAATGGTGGGAGTACCTGGAGCAGCAATGAGGGCTCTTGCAAACTCCCACAGGTGAGCACATACCTTCTGATTTATTTTGGGCGTACCTGTGACGGCCCCATTAGCCGTATGGGGTATAAAGCCAAACACGAAGAGGAACTGGGTCTCTTTACTCCTGGAAACAAACCTGAGCTCCACTCCAGGTTGCAAACTATGGGCCATTTGCAAGGTGTGTGCTAGTAATGGGCTGGGGCTTATTGTGGTTCATGCTGAGAATCTTTATTGTGCCTGTGTTGTGACAATACTTTCCCTGACTAATCAGGGTGCTGTACCCACCCAGATCGATGGTGGCAGGTGTTTGTTGCATCTTTTAACTTTTTAATTGTCTGTTATAGTAGTGAGTGATGTAAGTGTATTGTCTGCCCCTTGTCTGTGCGCATGTGTGCATGAGCCAAGGCAGCCACGTGGTCAGGGACTCTCCCAGCTGTCATCTATAGCGATTTTCCCCAGTCCAGTCAGCTTTTTGGGGAAACTCGTGGCACCCTGACCCTCCTCTACCTCCCCATTGGAACAGGCTGGTAGAGTGAATCTGTCCCATTGGGAAGCGGGCATCCTGGGAAACAACCTGCGGGTGTCGCCGGAGGTGGCTGGCCAGGATGCATTCCTCTGGGACTGTGTGAGTGTGGTGGTCCAGGCCATGTCCCCCTCCCTTTTGGGACTGTGTGAGTGTGGTGGTCCAGGCCATGTCCCCCTCCCTTTTGGGACTGTGTGAGTATGGTGATCCAGGCCATGTCCCCCTCCCTTTTGGGACTGTGTGAGTGTGGTGGTCCAGGCCACGTCCCCCTCCCTTTTAGAATGGGATCTGCAGTGCCAGGCAGAGTGGAGCGCACTAGAACATGGAACCAGGGCTATCAGGGAATGGGCTCTGATCACTGGGTTCTACAAAGGCACCTACGACCACGACTTTCATGAAAGACATGGTAGAAAAATCAAAACAGAGGACAAAAAAAATTCAACGCAATAGACTAAGAAGGCCACATTGCAACTTGATTGAAAAAGTCATTTGGGCTCAGTCAGGTCAGACTCGGGGTCGGAGGAGACAGTGAGTCAGTGCCTGGTGTCGGGTGAGAGGAGGAGGAGGAGCTGGGAGTTAATTGGGGTTAATTGGTAAGGGGCAAATAAAAGGAGTAGAAAAGGGGGGAGCGGCCAGCGAGGAGCGGCGCAGTGAGTGAGTGGCCCAGTGAAGCAGTGGGGACTTTGGTTTGAGGGACTTCGGTGAGCAGGGGCTAAGAAGGAGCTTATTAGTAAAGGGTATTATAGTAAGAAAGGAGGAAATGGAGTCAGTTGGGGTAGTTAAGTGCTCCAGTTGTGGGATGTGGGAAGTCGGAGACACCACAGCTGTTCCTAACGACTACACCTGCAAAAGGTGCATCCAATTGCACATAATGAGTTACCGTGTTAGGGAGCTTGAGCTGCAGTTGGATGAACTGAGGATCATAAGGGAAGCAGAGGGAGTGATAGTGAGGAGTTACAGGGAGACAGTCACCCCTAGAAGGCAGGAGTCAGGGAATTGGGTGACTGTGAGGAAAGGAGGGAGAGCGCCAGTGCAGAGTACCCCTGTGGAAGTGCCCATCAGCAACATGTATTCGGCTTTGGATACTGTTGGGGGGAACAGCTTATCAGGGACAAGTCGTGGGGGTCAGGTCTCTGGCACAGGGGCTGCCCCTGAGGTTCAGAAGGGAAAGAAGGATAAGAATAGGATTCTTGTAGTTGGGGACTCATTAGTCAGAGGGACAGATAGAAGGTTTGTGGGAAGAGATCGGGGATCCAGGTTGGTTTGTTGCCTCCCTGGTGCCAGGGTCAAGGATATCTCTGATCGAGTACATAGCATTCTGCAAGGGGAAGGAGAACAGCCAGAAGTCGTGGTCCATGTGGGGACCAATGACTTAGTTAGAAGTGGGGATGAGGTCCTGAAACAGGATGATGTAGAATTAGGTAGGAAGTTAAAAAACAGGACTTCCAAGGTAGTAATCTCTGGATTGCTGCCCGTGCCACGAGCTAGTGAGGGTAGAAATAGGAGGATGTGGAGGATGAATGCGTGGCTAAAGAGATGGTGCAGGGGGCAAGGGATAAGATTTCTGGATCATTGGGATCTCTTCTGGGGAAGGTCGGACCTGTACAAGAGGGACGGACTCCACTTGAACTGGAGGGGGACCAATGTGCTGGCAAGTTGATTTGCTAGAGCTGTGGGGGTAGGTTTAAACTAGTTTGGCAGGGGGGTGGGGAACAGAGGGTGAGAGCAGTGTCCAGGGAGTATGGCCACCTAGCTAGGAATAAAAAAGATAACAAAGGTAGGATGGAGATTAGGGTAGAAGGTAAAAAAGAGAATATATGTGAGGGTCATTCTCTGAGATGCATATATTTTAATGCAAGAAGCATAGTGAACAAGGTAGATGAGCTGAGAGCATGGATAGATACTTGGGGTCACGATATTGTGGAAATTAGTGAGACCTGGCTGCAGGAGGGGCAGGACTGGCAACTTAATGTTCCAGGATACATTTGTTTTAGATGTGATAGATCAGGGGGTAAAAAAGGAGGAGGAGTTGCTCTGCTTGTTAGGGAGGGCATTACTGCCGTGAGGTCGCAGGATGGTATGGAGGGATCGACCAGTGAGGCTGTTTGGGTGGAATTGAAAGGTGGAGGAGGCAAGAGGGTGCTAATAGGGGTGTATTACAGACCACCAAATGTGCCAAGGGAATTAGAGGAACAAATTTATAGGGAGATAACGTATATTTGTGAAAATCATAGGGTAGTGATCATGGGAGATTTTAACTTCCCACACATTGATTGGGATACCCATACGGTTAGAGGGCTGGATGGGCTGGAGTTCGTTAAATGTGTTCAATTAGTAGAAGAACCGACTCGGGATGGTGTAATACTGGATCTCCTGTTAGGGAACGAGCTAGGTCAGGTAGCGGACATTAATGTTGGAGAACCAATTGGGTCTAGTGACCATAATTCTGTTAGTTTTAGGGTAGTTTTAAGGAAGAGCAAGGAGAAGCCTAAAGTTGAGGTTCTGGATTGGAAAAGAGCAAATTTCGTAGGAATAAGAAGGGATTTGGGGAGTATTGAGTGGGACAGGATATTTTCAGGTAAGGATGTTAATGAAAAATGGAGGATATTCAAAAAAAAAATTTTGAGGGTACAGAGTAGTTATGTCCCAGTCTGGATCAAAGGAAAGGCTGGAAGTCATAGGGAGGCTTGGTTTTCGAGGAATATTGGAAATTTGGTTAGGAGAAAAAGGGAGGTGTACAGGAGGTATAAAGAGCAGGGAGCTGAGAAGTTGAAGGAGGACTACAAGGAGTGTAGAAGGAATCTTAAGAAAGAAATTAGAAAGGCCAAATAAAGGCATGAAGAGGCTTTGGCTGACAGAGTAAAAATAAATCCAAAGGATTTCTATAAGTACATTAAAAGTAAAAGATTAGTGAGAGATAAAATTGGACCCCTTGTAGATAGCGAGGGTAGGCTGAGTGAGAAGTCAGAGGAAATGGGGGAAATTTTGAATGATTTCTTTGCCTCGGTATTCACTAGGGAAAAAAATGTTGAACCAGTTGAAGTGAAGAAAAATAATGGGGAGGTCATGAAGCATATAAGGATAACCGAGGAGGTAGTGATGGCTATGTTAAAAAAGATAAAGGTGGATAAATCTCCCGAACCGGACAAAATATTCCCTAGGACACTCAGGGAGGCTAGTGGACAGTTAGTGGGGACATTAACAGAGATATTTAGGACGTCACTGGCCACGGGGGTGGTACCAAAGGATTGGAGGGTGGCGCATGTGGTTCCTCTGTTTAAGAAAGGGTCCAAATGCACACCTGGGAATTATAGGCCTGTAAGTCTGACGTCTGTGGTGGGTAAGTTGATGGAACACTGTAATAGCATCTGAGGGATGCTATTTACAAATTTTTGGACGTACAAGGATTGATAGGGAGTAATCAGCATGGTTTTGTCAGGGGTAGATCATGCTTGACAAACCTGATTGAGTTCTTCGACGGGGTTACAAAAGAGGTTGATGAAGGGAAAGCTGTGGATGTTGTCTATTTAGAGTTTAGTAAAGCTTTTGACAAAGTTCCCCACAGGAGGTTAGGAAAAAAGGAGGAGGCATTAGGTATAAATGAGGAGGTAGTGAAATGGATTCAGCAGTGGTTGAATGGAAGGTGTCAGAGAGTAGTGGTAGACAATTGTTTGTCCAATTGGAGGCCGATGACTAGTGGAGTTCCTCAGGGTTCGGTCCTGGGTCCACTATTATTTGTTATATATATTAACAATCTGGATGTAGGGGTAGAGAATTGGATAAGCAAGTTTGCAGATGACACAAAGATTGGTGGTGTTGTGGACAGTGAGGTAGATTACCGTATATTAAAAGGTGATTTAGGAAGGCTGGAGGTGTGGGCTGAGAAATGGCTGATGGAATTTAATACAGATAAATGTGAGGTGCTGCATTTTGGAAAGGCAAATTTAAATAGGTCATATACATTGAATGGTAGACAATTCAGGAGTGCAGAGCAACAAAGGGATTTAGGAGTTATGGTAAATAGTACCCTCAAGGCTGATACTCAGGTAGATGGTGTGGTGAAGAAGGCATTTGGAATGTTGGCCTTCATAAATCGGAGTATTGAATTCAAGAGTAGGGAGGTTATGATGAAATTGTATAAGGCATTGGTGAGGCCAAATTTGGAGTACTGTGTACAGTTTTGGTCACCAAATTATAGTAAAGATGTAAACAAAATAGAGAGAGTGCAGAGAAGGTTCACAAGAATGTTGACAGGATTTCAGGGTCTGAGTTACAGGGAAAGGTTGTGCAGACTGGGGCTTTTTTCTCTGGAGTGTAGAAGATTGAGAGGGGACTTGATAGAGGTGTTTAAGATTTTAAAAGGGACAGACAGAGTAAATGTGGATAGGCTTTTTCAATTAAGAAAGGGGGAGATTCAAACGAGAGGACATGGTTTAAGATTGAAGGGGGAAAATTATATGGGGAACATGAGGGAAAATTTGTTTACGCAGAGGGTGGTGAGGATGTGGAATGAGCTTCCAGCAGACGTGGTCGAGGCGGGATCATTGGTTACATTTAAGGAAAGACTGGATCATTACATGGATAGGAGGGGACTAGAGGGGTATGGACCGGGTGCTGGTTGGGGATTTGCTATAGCATGGACTAGTAGGGCCGAACTGGCCTGTTCTGTGCTGTAAGTGGTTATATGGTTATTGAGTGTGAGGGCACTTTATCGGAAAGCCCAGGGCACTGGAAACCAGGTGAATAAACCATTGGCACAAATCAGTCCAAAGGGGAGTGAGTTAGTGGCCATAACACAAAAGTAGTTGGAGATTATTGGAAATTAAATATAAGGTAATTTGAAGGACAGGCAGGAAGATAGAGGAGGTGGGGAATCTCTGTTGATTCAGGGTGATATCAGGGTGACAGTGGGAGATGATAAAGTTTGTGGGGAGATGAGTGTTGGAGATGGGAGAGGTGGGGAATCCCTGTTGATTCTGGGTGAGATCGGGGTGGCAGTAGGAGATGATGTAGTTTGTGTTGGTTGATCTGGGGAGAGATCAGGGATTAGGTGACGTCATGGACATGTGGTTCTCACTGGTGGTTCTCAGCACCACCTGCTGGCCACCTGGTGTATGTGCAGTTCATGTTGAGAATTCGTCTCATTGGTCAGTTGTGGTCACGTTGTAGTTCAACAAGCAGACTCAAAGTTAGTGATTAAAGATTTTAATAACCTGAAATGTGAGGCCCTTCTTGAACCATATAATCATATACAGCACAGAACTGGCCAGTTTGGCCCTACTAGTCCATGCCGGAACAAATCCCCACCCTCCTAGTCCCACTGTCCAGCATCTGGTCCATACCCCTTCAATCCTCTCCCCTCCATGTAATTATCCAGTCTTTCCTTAAATATAAATAACGTCCCTGCTTCAACCACCTCTGCCGGAAGCTTATTCCACATCCCAACCACCCTTTGCATGAAGAAATTTCCCATCATGTGCTCCTTATAATTGTTAGAAATAGAAGTACCTTTAAAGAAATTGCTCGAGACAAATATTGAGAACAAAGAACATTTATTACAACAACAATGCAAAGTTGGGTGCTTCCCCTTACCCTGGGAATACACATGTACACTGGGGCTCACCCAACTTTTATACAGTAAATTTCAGTATCAGAATACCCTCCCCCTTACATTCTTCTGCCCCCTGGATGGGTTTGGCAGAGGCAATCCTTCCTGCCTACGTGCAGTTTCAGTATACTTGGAGGACCAGGGGGTATCCTGTCGGTGTCCCTTCATGTTATTGTCCTTATTCACACCTTCCTGATTCTCAGAGCTACAGTCTCTTGGTATGTAGAGTTGGCTCATCCTGCCTAGGGTTGACTAATTTAATATGTATAACTTTGTAAATCAGTGTAAGGTTAACTAATTAGATATGTAGAACTTGGCACTTCTGTCTATCCAGACTACCTCAACTTCCTACATTCTATTGTTCCTTACCGCTCCTTATCTTATTCTTATGGTGGCTCATTGATCTTGTCACAAAGACTAGAAGATTCATATGTTAATCGTGCTGACTCTGCTTTCCTGCATCCTAATTCCCAAGCTCATCCTGTTTGTACTGGTTACAGCCATTAACTGATGTATGAATTTTAGTTTCCTTCATGTTCATAATTTTAGATCAGTTTTCCCATCTCTCACATAATTTTCCCCCTTCAATCTCAAACCATGGCCTCTGGTTTGAATATCCCCCACTCTTAATTAGAAAAGCCTATCCACGTTGACTCTCTCTGTCCCTTTTAAAATCTTGAACACCTCCATCAAATCCCCCTCAATCTTCTACGCTCCAGAGAAAAAAGCCCTGTGAGGTGTTGTTCTCATTGCAAAGAGAGCCAGGGGGAGAACCTTTAGCCAATTTAATCCTGTCTCCTCCGCTAGTTTAGCAAGTTTATTTTATAAAGTCCCATTTATGCTTTTTACTATCCCTGCTGCCTGAGGGTGGTGGGCTCAGTGAAACTGCAGTTTGATCCTGAGATGTCTACATACTTTTCATTTACTTTAGCTGTAAAATGCGGCCCATTATCAGAACTGATGATGGTTGGCAACCAGAACCTCAGTATTATTTCTTGCCGAATATCACCTCCTGTTGTTCCAGCTACACCACCATTCAATATGATCATGGCTGATCAGTACACGGTTCCTGCCTTCTCCCCAAATCCCTTGATCCCCTTAGACACAAGGGCCAAATCTAACCTACTCTTAAATATTGACAAGGAACCAGCCTCAACTACTTCCTGTGCCAAAGAATTCCACAGATCCACCACCCTCTGAGAAAAGAAATTTTTTCTCATTTCAGTCCTGAAAAGCTTCCCCCTTATCCTTAAACTGACCAGTTCTGATTTAAGAATTTTATAAGATCCCCCCTCAATCTTCTATATTCCAGAGAATACAAGCCTAGTCTATCCAACCTTTCTTTATATGCAAGTCCTTCCATCCCCGGTATCATTCTAGTGAACCTTCTCTGCACCCGCTCCATGGCGAGGATGTCCTTCCTCAGATAAGGAGACCAAAACTGCACACAGTACTCCAGATGTGGTCTCACCAAGGCCCTGTACAGCTGTAGCAGGATCTCTGTACTCCTGGACTCAAATCCTCTCACTATGAACGCCAACATAGCATCCGCCTTCCTCACCGCCTGCTGCACCTGCACGCCCACTTTCAACGACTGATGCACAGCAACACCCAAGTCTCTCTGCAGCTCCCCTTTTCCTAAACAGATATCATTTAAATAATAGTCCTCTTTCCTGTTCTTACCTCCAAAGTAGATAGCCTTGCATTTATCCACATTATATTGCATCTGCCACATCTTGGCCCACTCGCCTAACTTGTCCAAATCACTTCGCACCCTCGTAGCATCATCAACACAGCCAACCTCGCTACCCAACTTCATGTCGTCTGCAAATTTTGAGATATTGCTATCTATTCCCACATACAAGTCATATCATAGGAACTCCCTGACCACAGCGGGATGGTAACTGGGTACAAACCCAACACTGAGACACTCCCATGGTCTTAACACGTAGGAGAGATGTACGAAAATATGTGTGGTCATGCGAAGGGCCCCCCTCATTCCCTATTACCAAGTATGTAAAAAAAAAAATCCCAGAATCAATATATGCAATGTCCATGGTGTTGTAGCAGGCTGGGTCAACCCCACACACGATGGGCTGAATTGCCGTAGCGAACAGCCAGCACGGAAGGGCACAGGGGCTTTCCCCCTACCGCGCAGAAGTTCCAGGCTGCAGGAGCGTGTTGCCAGGGGAACAGCCAAGCCTCACAGCAGCATTATGACATGACTCCCATGAGCCCGTCACCTCCCCTGAAAAGGAACACGCAAGGTTTGAATAAATGGCAATCACTGGTTTACTTGCTTGGTGTGGACAGCGTTTATTTCAGCAGCTCTGCCTTTAGCACTGATACAGTGGTGACCCTGAACAGGTTCTAACATCTTTAGAACCCACAACACACAGTAAGATGAATCCTGTTGACTCGTCCATAGCCCAAGCGGATCTCCAATAGATCTCCTGCGGCAGTTTACATCCCCAAATGTACAACGGACATTCGCCATGTCGCAGGGAAGTCCAACGTGGTAGCTGATGCACTGTCCAGGTCAACGGTCATTGAGACACAGCTCATCTTGCCAGGGACCAGGCTGAAGATGCCGACGCACAGGGATACCGCACCGCCATCACCAGCTTACAACTTGAGGAGTTTGCGCTGGACCCAGGAGGCCCAACACCCCAGGTCAATCCTGCCCACAACCTGTAGACAGTGGGTATTCAATGAAGAGCATGGACTCTGTCAAACTTCCAACAGTCTGCCTCATTTCTGACAGGTTCGTGTGGCATGGGATTTGATGCAAAGTTTCCCTTTTGGGCAAAAACCTTGAAGGATGCCAGTGAGCCAAAGCCCATTGGCACACTAAAGGCCCAGTGTAACATTTCCCACCCGCAGAAGGCAGGTTCGACCATATGCACATGGACATTTTAGGACCCCTTCCCATCAGTCGGGGATGAGTTAATTTTTCACCATGGTCAATCACTTTATACGGTGGCCAGAGGCAGTGCCCATGCCAGCCTGCAACATAGAGACCTGTGTAAGAGCCTTTACCTCACAGTGGGTTGCCCATTTTGGAGTCCCTTCACACACAACTTTGGACCAGGGAGTCCAGTTTACCTCTTCCCTCTGGGCGACCATGGCCGAATTCTGCAGCAGCCAGCTACACCACACAACTGCCTACCACCCTCAATCCAAAGGGCTGGTAGTGCTCTTTCACTGCCATCTAAAAGCAGCACTCAGATCACTGCTGCATGGGTCCATCTGGATGGATGGACTTCCATGGGTCCTGCTGGGCATCCACACAGAACCTAAAGAGGGCCTCCCCACTTCATTGGCGGAAATGGTCTACGGTGCACCGCTCTCCATCCCAGGCAAATGCCCTGGACATCCTACAGAAGCTGAGGATCCACACCGCCTACCCACGTCCACAGCCAACCACCACACACGGGACGCCAACCAGCCATGTCCCACAAGAACTCAAAGGCGTGGACTTGTGAAAGGGCTGTCAAGGTACTGAGAAGGGAGGGGGTTGTATATACTCTAGACATGGGAGGCAGGCATGACATGTTTACAGTCGACCACCTCAAGAAAGCACACTTGGACTGTTCAGAGCCTTTCCCTGCCCCTATATTATGGCATAGGGGGGGGGGTCACCTGCCCAAAGACAATATCCCAAACCTTACCCAAATAGACTACAATTCTGGGGGGTGGGGGGGGGGGGGATGGTGTAGCAGGCCAGGTAAACCCTACACATAATGGGCTGAATCGCCGTAGTGAACAGCCAGCGCGGCAAGGCACAGGGACTCCCCCCCCCCCCCCCCCCCCCCTCCTACTGCGCAGTAGTTCCAGGCTGCAGGAGCGTGTTGCCATGGGAACGGCCAGGCCTCACGGCAGCGTTATGACATGACTCCCGTGTGCCTGTTGCCTCCCCTAAAATGGAACTCGCGTGGATTGAATAAACGGCAGTTACTGGTTTATTTGCTTGGTGTGGATGGTGTTTATTTCAGCAGTTCTGCCTTTAGCGGGGCTAAAGTGTCCTGTTTATGAACGACTCTGGTTTCAGTGACATCACGAGTTCTCCCTTCTCTCACCAATCCTCTTACAGTCCTTAAAGTGTATCTACCGGGATTGCCCTTCGACCTTTACCACTGTGGGTATGGTAAGTAATACCTGAAATGGACCCTTCCACTTAGGAGCCAACTTCTGCCCCCAATTCCTGATCAATCCTGTTTCCAGTTGGACTTCCTTCCTTTGAGCATTCCGAACCTGTAAATATACAGTCTCAAGAATCTCAGTGAGTTGTCGAACATAGCTAATCATCTTTTCACTCAGGGGATGTAAATCCAGGCAAGCTTCCATACTTTTAGCAGCTGCCCAAGGGGTATGTAATGGTTTCCCAAATAAAACTTCAGCTGGTGTTAATCCTGTACCACTGTGAGATGTCGTTCTCATTGCAAAGAGAGCCAGGGGGAGAACCTTTAAGCAATTCAATCCTATCTCCTCAGCTCGTTTAGCAAGTTTATTTTATAAAGTCGCATTTACGTTTCTACCATCCCTGCTGCCTGTGGGTGGTGGGCTCAGTGAAACTGCAGTTTGATCCTGAGATGTCTGCATACTCTTCATTTACTTTAGCTGTAAAATGCGGCCCATTATCAGAACTGATAATGGTTGGCAACCAGAACCTCGGTATTATTTCTTGCAGAATACCACCTCCTGTTGTTCCAGCTATGGCATTTGGAGCAGGGATACCCTCTATCCATCTACTGAAATGATCAAGTATCACCAGACAATATATATCGTTATGTACTCCAGGTAATTCAATAAAATCAATCTGAGCGCATTCAAATGGGCTGGTAGGCAGTTGTGACTTTCCCAGCATATATTTAACAGCTTTACCAGGGTTATTTTTCTGACAAATAGTACACTCAGATGCTTTTAGAAACATAGAAAAATAGGTGCAGGAGACGGCCATTTGGCCCTTCAAGCCTACACCACCATTCAATATGATCATGGCTGATCAGTACACGGTTCCTGCCTTCTCCCCATATCCCTTGATCCCCTTAGACACAAGGGCCAAATCTAACCTACTCTTAAATATTGACAAGGAACCAGCCTCAACTACTTCCTGTGCCAAAGAATTCCACAGATCCACCACCCTCTGAGAAAACAAAATTTTTCTCATTTCAGTTCTAAAAAGCTTCCCCCTTATCCTTAAACTGAACCAGCTCTGGTTTAAGAATTTTATAAGATCCCCCCTCAATCTTCTATATTCCAGAGAATACAAGCCTAGTCTATCCAACCTTTCTTTATATGCAAGTCCTTCCATCCCCGGTATCATTCTAGTGAACCTTCTCTGCACCCCCTCCATGGCGAGGATGTCCTTCCTCAGATAAGGAGACCAAAACTGCACACAGTACTCCAGATGTGGTCTCACCGAGGCCCTGTACAGCTGTAGCAGGATCTCTGTACTCCTGGACTCAAATCCTCTCACTATGAACGCCAACATAGCATCCGCCTTCCTCACCGCCTGCTGCACCTGCATGCCCACTTTCAACGACTGATGCTCAGCAACACCCAAGTCTCTCTGCATCTCCCCTTTTCCTAAACACATACCATTTAGATAATAGTCCTCTTTCCTGTTCTTACCTCTAAAGTGGATAACTTTGCATTTATCCACATTATATTGCATCTGCCACATCTTGGCCCACTCGCCTAATTTGTCCAAATCACTTCGCACCCTCATAGCATCATCAACACAGCCAACCTCGCTACCCAACTTCTTGTCATCTGCAAATTTTGAGATACTGCTATCCCCACATCTAAGTTGTTGATATGTAATCAACTGTGGCTCCAGCACGGAGCCCTGTGGTACCCCACTTGTCTGTATTTCAGCATTTAAATGATGGAGCCACCATGTCTAGCACTATTTTCACCATTTCCTCCTTAGCAAGGTGGGTCACAGTGTGTATATAGTTAAGCAACACAAGTAAAAATGCATCAGGTACACAGTCTTGTCCAGCAGGGCTGGTCCATCATTCAGTTTCTGGATCTCTGACGCACCCCTGCTGTTTCCAGAGCTTAATCAAATGAGCAGGTGCATCCCCCTGAAGTTTTGCTACATCCCCCATATCAGGCAAGACTATTCTACAGGTGCCTAACCTTATTTTGGATTTTCGGGTCTGGACACCTGCCGTTGTTCAGAATCTTCTGGATTTCAGAATCATTTTGATTTCGATCCCTTTAAGTTCACCCAAGTAATACTGCCATCTCCCTCCCCCTTCTTACCCACCCGAGTCGCACTAGCATCTCTCTCTTTCTCTCTCTTCCCCCCACCCCCCCCCATGCTAGAGCTAGGAGAACAGCCCCCTTCTTGGTTCCCCTGTGCTGGCGCTGGCACAACGGTTGAGCTACCACTAGAGGATGTTGACAACTGTCAGAGGACTGAAAGTGGTGGCGGTGGGGGGGTTTGACAGCTGTAGAAGTGCTGGGCTACCACTAGGGGACATTGACAGCTGTCAAAGTGCAGGAACCACACGCTGGAAGTCGGTGGGCTTGCAGGAGAGTGAGCCTGCAGCTGCTAACCTCCCCACCAATGGAGAGAGCTGGAGGCAGCGCTGGGCAGCTTAAAAAACCCAGAGGATCATTCTGGAGAGGTTCATTGGTGGAGTGTGCAGGACTAACTAGTGTCTCTCCTGACCTCTTTCAAGGAAGAGGACTCATGTGCCAGAAGGGTATGACTGAACCCTAAGGAGGACTTTGGATGGTCACTCAAGAAAGGTGTCCGAAGAAGAGGACTCGTGTGCCAGAAGGTCACCTGCGAACCCTTAAGTTGGCTTCGGAGGTGTGAACCCCATCTCGTGACCAGGAAGTCATTGTGGAAATTCCTGGATAAAGGAAGTGGTAGCCCATTCAAACCCCAAGACGGCCTTGTGTTCCCCTGACAAACTTGACAAGACTTGTGTGAGGGTTTTTGGTTTTGTGGTTAATTTTTGGAAATGTTGGTGATTTTTGGGGCATTACAGCCTGGACTGTAATGGTCTGGGTTTTTTCCACATACGCTGTATATAAGTATGGAAGTATATAGAGTGGCCAATAAGACTGGTGATCTGGTGTTGGATTTATTGAGTTAATTCTATTATTGTTCGTTTGTTAATAAATTTTGTGTTAAACTTAACTCATTCGTTTGTGTGCCTCCCAATTCCTGCTGGGATGTGTAACTTTATTTTATGTTGTCTCTTCTCCCTTTGATGTGCGTTGTCCATCAGGAAATGGCGTCACAGAGAACACTGCCCACCGGCCAATCAGTGCCTCCCACGGCTGTTAGTCCCACCTGTGAGCGGATTGGCAGATGCAGCGTCCAACAGCGTGTGAGCTGGTGTCAATCAGAGAAACACAAGCAACTGCAGCAAATACACGGACGTGCTGGAGAAACTCACGCATCCATAGGGAGTAAAGGGAACCAACATTCCGGAACATTCTCTCTTGCCCTCCTCCTCCATCTCCTTCCCTACATCCCCAGCCCCTTCTCTCCGTTTCCTGTCAGAGCATCCCCTTCTCGGTCCTATCCTCGCCCCATCCCTTCTCAGCTTCTCCCCCTCCACGTACATCCTCTAATGTTCTATCCTGGGTTCCTCCCCCCACCTCTTTATTCAGGGGTTTACCTGATTCGTGACGGGGGGCTCAGGCCCCTAACATTGTTTACCTTTTACTTCCTATGGATGCTGCGTGACCTGCTGAGTTCCTCCTGCCCTCCACCCCAGCATCTGCAGATTTTCTTGTTAACAGACTGAGAAGTGGGAAATTTGTGCAAATTTACCACATAGCAGGTTATGTAAAAAGGCCACATGGGAAATTATTAGCTCATTTCCATCCCAACATTTTTCCCGCAGGAGCCCTAGAAATGTTTGCGGACCATCTGCAGTCTGAATTGAACTGCAAGCTGTCCACAACAATACGCCAATGAATATGATTTACCTGAGGATGCACGATGACAACGTTCAGCCCATCATGCGTCATCACCAACCTCCCCACAGCCTGTGTCTCACTGAGAGGATTCAGACAAGTCGTTGGATCAAAACCGCAAAACAAACTCACTGGTCCCAAATGAATTTTCAAAAGCAAATCCATTGGTGATTATCAGATTGATTTCAATATCTAAAGCAAACATGGCGGGGGGATAGCGGACGCATTGCATTCAGCATAATTTAAATTTATGGTTCAGTCGGGTGTGGTTTAATTCATGCCCTCTTCCCCCATGCCCAACTATTCATGGGAAGGAAATTCAAACTATTACTGCACCAAATCTTTGGCCTCCTCTAATTATTTTCATCTCTAACTTGCATACTTTTGTGATCCCATTCTGGTACGGAACTTAAAATAACATTAGGCTCCTGATTGCAAATAGACAAACATTTGTTCCTGTGACCAACCTCTCTCACTACTCTGCAAACTTCTGGTGAATGAGAGGCAATCATTTGCTGAATATAAGTCAACATACTAGGATTAAATGTGGCAAAATGAGTGTGTTTAGTGGATCCCAGGTTACATTTGACATTGATGTCGCTGACAACATTGATGTAGTGATACTGTACATTGACATAAGTTGCACATCCTAGTTGATGTCAACCCTCCAGCATCACACAACAGAGGAAGTCAGTGTAAACGTGCTTCCAGTGTGAACAATCATCACTCCAGAGGTAAATTTATTTTGGGAAGTTATCAGAACTTGTGTCTAAGAACCATAAAAGGCTCGTTGCTTTGTCTTTTGTTGAATGTTTTGCTGAATGTTTTCCACTGGTTATTTGCATCGTCGGACAGACAAAGGTGACAATTGGATATGGATGGGTGGGTAGGCAAGAAAAGGTTATGATTGATGTGGAAAGGAGATTGGAGTGTGGAAGCAGAGCTGGGGGAAAGGAGACGGAAATGGGAAGAGAGATTCCACTTTGTATCCGGAGGTGCCAGCATCCAGGCCTGTGTACTCTCCTTGTTCCTTGCCCATCACCCACCCCATTATCCGGCATCTGACCTTACTCAGCTCTTGGATGTGCTGAATTCCTGCCACCAGCAGCATCTTTTCAAAGGAACCATTGCTGCTCGTGGATCCCTGTGTGCAGTTGGGAGCGAATGTGATTGACTCTTGGACGTTGTCATGTGGGGTGGTAGTGATTGAGTGACAGGTCCCGAATGTGACTGTGGGTGGGTCGGGTGGTTCCAATTGGTTGGAAGTTGTTCATCCTTTTGACATCACAGTGGGAAGTTGATGTGGGGATACAGTTTACATGTGTGTTGTTGAGGCTCTTTTCTCAGAGCAGTTTCTGGACCAATAAGGATTCTGGGTAATAATGCAGTTATCGACCTCCCAAACATGAGCCTTCTGCTTAAAAATGTGAAATATTTCCTGCTACGTCTCTCATCGTTACACGTTTACTAAAGTGTTGTTCACAGAAATAGGCCCATAGAACAGTAAATCCTGGGTTCATAATGTGTTGCTTGGTCTCCAGTGTTTGTTGCTTCCTCTCCTTTCCATCAACACGTGCTAAATTTCACCCACATGTGTCTACATGTCTGTACTCATCCTCCTCACAGTTCAGGACACTCCACGGTTTGTCATGTTACTGGCCATGCCTCCAGGGTGTCGTCCTGGAACACTGGCTGCAGAGAATGCCTTGCTCCCTCTCACTCCACCATCTTATATAACCACTGAAAGCATAGAACAGGCCAGTTCGGCCCTACTTGTCCATGCCATAGCAAATCCCCAACCTCCTAGTCCCACTGACCAGCACCCGGACCATACCCCTCTAGTCCCCTCCTATCCATGTAACGATCCAGTCTTTCCTTAAATGTAACCAATGATTCCGCCTCGACCACGTCTGCTGGAAGCTCATTCCACATCCCCACCACCCTCTGCGTAAACAATTTTCCCCTCATGTTCCCCTTATAATTTTCCTCCTTCAATCTTAAACCATGTCCTCTAGTTTGAATCTCCCCCTTTCTTAATTGAAAAAGCCTATCCACGTTTACTCTGTCTGTCCCTTTTAAAATCTTAAACACCTCTATCAAGTCCCCTCTCAACCTTGTACGCTCTAGAAAAAAAAGCCCCAGTCTGCACTACCTTTCCCTGTAACTCATACCCTGAAATCCTGTCAACATTCTCGTGAACCTTCTCTGCACTCTCCCTATTTTGTTTATATCTTTCCTATAATTTGGTGACTAAAACTGTACACAGTACTCCAAATTTGGCCTCACCAATGCCTTGTACAATTTCATCATAATTTCCCTACACTTGAATTCAATACTCCGATTTATGAAGGCCAACATTCCAAATGCCTTCTTCACCACATACCACATACTCATACCTGAGTATCAGCCTTGAGGGTACTATTTACCATAACTCCTAAATCCCTTTGTTCCTCTGCACTCCTCAATTGTCTACCATTCAATGTATATGACCTATTTAAATTTGCCTTTCCAAAATGTAGCACCTCACATTTATCTGTATTAAATTCCATCAGCCATTTCTCAGCCCACACCTCCAGCCTTCCTAAATCACCTTTTAATCTACGGTAATCTACCTCACTGTCCACAACACCACCAATCTTTGTGTCATCCGCAAACTTGCTTATCCAATTCTCCACCCCTACATCCAGATCGTTAATATATATATATATAACAAATAATAGTGGATCCAGGACTGAACCCTGAGGAACTCCACTAGTCACCGGCCTCCAATTGGACAAACAATTTTCTACCACTACTCTCTGACACCTTCCATCCAACCACTGCTGAATCCATTTCACTACCTCTTTATTTATACCTAATGCCTCCACCTTTTTTCCTAACCTCCTGTGGGGAACTTTGTCAAAAGCTTTACTAAAGTCCAAATAGACAACATCCACAGCTTTCCCTTCATCAACCTTTTTTGTAACCCCCTCGAAGAACTCAATCAGGTTTGTCAAGCATGATCTACCCCTGTCAAAACCATGCTGATTACTCCCTATCAAACCCTGTACCTCCAAAAATTTGTAAATAACATCCCTCAGAACACTTTCCATCAACTTGCCCACCACAGACGTCAGACTTACAGGCTTGAATTTGGACCCTTTCTTAAACAGAGGAACCACATGCGCCACCCTCCAATCATTTGGCACCACCCCCGTAACCAGTGACATCCTAAATTTCTCTGTTAATGTCCCCACTAACTGTCCACTAGCCTCCCTGAGTGTCCTAGGGAATATTTTGTCCGGTTCGGGAAATTTATCCTCCTTTATCTTTTTTAACACAGCCATCACGACCTCCTCGGTTATCCTTATATGCTTCATGACCTCCCCACTATTTTTCTTTACTTCAACTGGTTCAACATTTTTTTCCCTAGTGAATACCGAGGCAAAGAAATCATTCAAAATTTCCCCCATTTCCTCAGACTTCTCACTCAGCCTACCTTCGCTATCTACAAGGGGTCTAATTTTATCTCTCACTAATCTTTTACTTTTAATGTACTTATAGAAACCCTTTGGATTTATTTTTACTCTGTCAGCCAAAGCCTCTTCATGCCTTTTTTTGGCCTTTCTAATTTCTTTCTTAAGATTCCTTCTACACTCCTGGTAGTCCTCCTTCAACTTCTCAGCTCCCTGCTCTTTATACCTCTTGTACACCTCCCTTTTTCTCCTCACCAAATTTTCAATATTCCTCGAAAACCAAGCCTCCCTATGACTTCCAGCCTTTCCTTTGATCCAGACTGGGACATAACTACTCTGTACCCTCAAAATTTCTTTTTTGAATATCCTCCATTTTTCATTAACATCCTTACCTGAAAATATCCTGTCCCGCTCAATACTCCGCAAATCCCTTCTTATTCCTTCGAAATTTGCACTTTTCCAATCCAGAACCTCAACTTTAGGCCTCTCCTTGCTCTTCCCTAAAACTAACAGAATTATGATCACTGGACCCAATTGGTTCTCCAACATTAATGTCCGCTACCTGACCTAGCTCGTTCCCTAACAGCAGATCCAGTATTACACTGTCCCGAGTCAGTTCTTCTACTAACTGATTTAGAAAACAATCCTGAGCACATTTAACGAACTCCAGCCGATCCAGCGCTCTAACCCTATGGGTATCCCAATCAATGTGTGGGAAGTTAAAATCTCCCATGATCACTACCTTATGATTTTCAGAAATATACGTTATCTCCCTACAAATTTGTTCCTCTAATTTTCTTGGCACATTTGGTGGTCTGTAATACACCCCTATTAGCACCCTCTTGCCTCCTCCACCCCTCAATTCCACCCAAACAGCCTCACTGGTCGATCCCTCCATACCATCCTGCCACCTCACGTCAGTAATGTCCTTCTTAACAAGCAGAGCAACTCCTCCTCCTTTTTTAACCTCCTGATCTATCACATCTTCTCTCCACAGGGTTAAGAAAGCGGCGTGTTTCCAGGCAGGAAGCTTCAGACAATGCCACGTTGTGGTCTGACCCTCTGCTGGGTCTTCTCAGTGAATTAGGAGCACAGAGATCACTGCATGGAGAATTCCTACACCTCCTGTGTGCGTGTACTGGACGTTGATGTGGGGATATAGTTTACATGTGTGTTGTTGAGGCTCTTTTGTCAGAGCAGTTTCTGGACCAATAAGGATTCTGGGTAATAATGTCCATACTGATCCTTCTCACAGTTCAGGACACTCCACAGTTTGTCATGTTACTGGCCATGCCTCCAGGGTGTCGTCCTGGAACATTGCCTGCAGAGAATGCCTTGCTCCCTCTCACTCCACCATCTTCTCTCCACAGGGTTAAGAAAGCAGTGCGTTTCCAGGCAGAAAGCTTCAGACAACGCCATGTTGTGGTCTGACCCTCCGACTGGATTCCTTGGGACCGTGGTATCGGCTAGCACAGGGATCACTATGGAGAATCCCTATACCTGTTGAGTGCATAAAATGGTCTTCAGCTGATGGCTGACATGGAGGGTCAGGTGAACAGTAATACAGCAAATAAAACACTCCAAAGTGAAGCCTGTGGTGAGGAGGGGCTTCCTGTGGACTTGTTGGAATCACATCCCTGTGCTCACCTTGGGGACCCACCGTTCCCCTGTTCCGAGTGTGGGGAGGGATTTGCCAGGTCTGACGCATTGTTGCATCACCAGTGTGTTCCCACTAGGGGTAGCCCATCCCCCTGCTCTGACTATGGGAAGAGCTTTCAAATGTCCAAGGACCTGGAGGGGCACAGGTGTGTTCCACCTAGGGAGAGTTCATTCACCTGCTGCATGTGTGGGAAGGATTGTGTTCCCCCTGGGGAGAGTCCATTCACCTGCTGTGTGTGTGGGATGGGGTGTGTTCCCCCTGGGGACAGTCCTTTCACCTGCTGCATGTGTAGGAAGGGGTGTGTTCCCCCTGGGGAGAGTCCATTCACCTGCTCCCTGTGTGGGAAGGGATTCTCTCACTCCTCCACCCTGCTGAGGCACCAGAGAATTCACAGCAGGGAGAAACCGTTTATCTGCTCACTGTGTGGGAAGGGATTCTCTCAGCCCTCCGACCTGCTGCGGCACCAGAGAATTCACACAGGGGAGAAACCATTCACCTGCTCCCTGTGTGGGAAGAGGTTTTCTCACTCCTCTGACCTGCTGAGGCACCAAAGAGTTCACACTGGGGAGAGACCATTCTCTTGCAGCAAGTGTGGGAAGGGATTCGCTGATTCCTCCTCTCTGGAAAGCCACCGAAGAATTCACACCGGGGAGAGACCGTTCACATGCTCAGTGTGTGGGATCGGATTCATCCGGTCCTCGTACCTTCTGAGGCATCAGAGAGTTCACACAGGGGAGAAACCGTTCACCTGCTCACTGTGTGGGAAGGGGTTCTCTCATTCTTCCAATCTGCTGAAGCACCAGAGAGTTCACACAGGGGATAAACCGTTCACCTGCTCCCTGTGTGGGAAGGGGTTCTCTCATTCTTCCAATCTGCTGAAGCACCAACGGGTTCACACTGGAGAGAAACCATTCTCTTGCAGCAAGTGTGGGAAGGGGTTTGCCCAGTCTTCCACTCTAGAGAGTCACCAAAGAATTCACACCGGGGAGAGACCGTTCACCTGCTCAGTATGTGGGATCAGATTCACCCGGTCCTCATACCTTTTGAGGCACAAGAGAGTTCACACTGGGTAAAAATTATTCACATGAACTGTGTGGGAAGGGATTCGCTGATTCCTCCTCTCTGGAGAGCCACCGAAGAATTCACACTGGGGAGAAACCGTTCACCTGTTCACTGTGCGGGAAGGGGTTCTCTCGGCCCTCCAGCCTGCAGGACCACCAGCGGGTTCACACTGGGGAGAAACAGTTTACATGCTCACTGTGTGGGAAGGGTGCCTCTCGATCCTCTGACCTGCTGAAGCACCAGAGAATTCACACCAGGGAGAAACCATTCACCTGCTCCTTGTGTGGGATCGCATTCACCCGATCCTTGTTCCTTCTTAGGCACACTGGGTTGAAACTGTTCACCTGATCTCTGTGCGAACAGCAATTCTTTCAGTCCTTTGGCCTTTAGGCACCCACACCAGGGAAAGATCGTTCAACTTCTCCCTGTGTGGGATTGGATTCAATCAGCCCTTGGGCCTGCGGACCTATCAGCAATTTCACACTGGGGAGAGACCGTTCACCTAATCTCTGTGTGGGAAGAAGGGTTCTTTCAGTTCTCTGGCTTGAGAACATAATCAACATGTTGTTTCTGCCATATTTGTTTGTATATATTGTATAAAAAAAGTAAAATCTACCAGATAAATGGTAGATTGGAGTTTAA
Organism: Narcine bancroftii; assembly: GCF_036971445.1. Classification (NCBI taxonomy): domain Eukaryota; kingdom Metazoa; phylum Chordata; class Chondrichthyes; order Torpediniformes; family Narcinidae; genus Narcine; species Narcine bancroftii. Next base: position 574,178 of record NC_091471.1, on the reverse strand, counting down.
AATTTTGACCTTAGAGAAGTTCAAAATTTTCTCTGTGGGAAGGAGGTTCAATGTTTTTGTGTTAATATTAATCTTTAAAGTTGTTATAGAATTATGCCTATTGTTACAGTGAGTTGTGAGTTGGTACAGGGTCACACACATTTACAGAAGATGCACACGGTTTGCATTCAGACAGAGAGGACATTTTAGAGTCACCGTGGCTGAAAAACAGGACATAATGGAACTGAAGCGGATTCTTAATTGATTCCAGGACAATGGGTGTGGATACCCAGCATTTTGCTGGCAGCTGTTCAGTCAAGCAAGCTTTCCCTTGAGTGACATGGGCTCAGACTGTCCGAAGCCATAACCACTTGGACAGAGATGAGGTCTAATGTTTTTGTGGATTTGAAGTGGTAATTTGAAGGAAGGCAAAAGGTCATCTGGGTTTCGAAGAAATGAAACTGATGTCATGTCACATGATGGCAGAGAGACATTTTGAAAAGAAGAGATTGACCCTTCCGTGGAAAGATAACTTGAAAGAGAAGTCTCTGGAGAGAGAGGGAGATGCTATTCTGTGTTATCCTTATCACAGGAGATAATCAAAGTAAGTGTTTTTTAATTAAGTAAGATCTCTTCTGATTGCCTCGAAGAAGCAGCCTCATGTGTCCCTGAAATGTGGTCATTTCTGATTAAGAAATAAATCATTATGAAGTTCACAGTTCTGTAACCCCACCCAGATAGTTCACAGTTCTGTAACCCTACCCAGATAGATCACGGTTCTGTAACCCCACCCAGATAGTTCACGGTTCTGTAACCCCACCCAGATAGTTCACGGTTCTGTAACCCCACCCAGATAGTTCACGGTTCTGTAACCCCACCCAGATAGATCACGGTTCTGTAACCCCACCCAGACAGATCACGGTTCTGTAACCCCACCCAGATAGTTCACGGTTCTGTAACCCCACCCAGATAGTTCACGGTTCTGTAACCCCACCCAGATAGTTCACGGTTCTGTAACCCCACCCAGATAGTTCACGGTTCTGTAACCCCACCCAGACAGATCACGGTTCTGTAACCCCACCCAGATAGATCACGGTTCTGTAACCCCACCCAGACAGATCACGGTTCTGTAACCCCACCCAGACAGATCACGGTTCTGTAACCCCACCCAGACAGATCACGGTTCTGTAACCCCACCCAGACAGATCACATTCTGTAACCCCACCCAGACAGACCACGGTTCTGTAACCCCACCCAGATAGTTCACGGTTCTGTAACCCCACCCAGATAGTTCACGGTTCTGTAACCCCACCCAGATAGTTCACGGTTCTGTAACCCCACCCAGATAGTTCACGGTTCTGTAACCCCACCCAGACTGATCACGGTTCTGTAACCCAACCCAGATAGATCACGGTTCTGTAACCCCACCCAGACAGATCACGGTTCTGTAACCCCACCCAGATAGTTCACGGTTCTGTAACCCCACCCAGACAGATCACAGTTCTGTAACCCCATCCAGATAGTTCACAGTTCTGTAACCCCACCCAGATAGTTCACGGTTCTGTAACCCCACCCAGACAGTTCACGGTTCTGTAACCCCACCCAGACAGATCACGGTTCTGTAACCCCACCCAGATAGATCACGGTTCTGTAACCCCACCCAGACAGAGCACATTCTGTAACCCCACCCAGACAGATCACGGTTCTGTAACCCCACCCAGACAGTTCACGGTTCTGTAACCCCACCCAGACAGATCACGGTTCTGTAACCCCACCCAGACAGATCACGGTTCTGTAACCCCACCCAGACAGAGCACATTCTGTAACCCCACCCAGACAGATCACGGTTCTGTAACCCCACCCAGATAGTTCACGGTTCTGTAACCCCACCCAGACAGATCACGGTTCTGTAACCCCACCCAGACAGATCACGGTTCTGTAACCCCACCCAGATAGTTCACAGTTCTGTAACCCCACCCAGACAGATCACAGTTCTGTAACCCCATCCAGATAGTTCACAGTTCTGTAACCCCACCCAGATAGTTCACGGTTCTGTAACCCCACCCAGACAGTTCACGGTTCTGTAACCCCACCCAGACAGATCACGGTTCTGTAACCCCACCCAGACAGATCACGGTTCTGTAACCCCACCCAGATAGTTCACGGTTCTGTAACCCCACCCAGATAGTTCACGGTTCTGTAACCCCACCCAGACAGATCACGGTTCTGTAACCCCACCCAGACAGATCACGGTTCTGTAACCCCACCCAGATAGTTCACGGTTCTGTAACCCCACCCAGACAGATCACGGTTCTGTAACCCCACCCAGACAGATCACGGTTCTGTAACCCCACCCAGATAGTTCACGGTTCTGTAACCCCACCCAGACAGATCACGGTTCTGTAACCCCACCCAGACAGATCACGGTTCTTTAACCCCACCCAGACAGATCACTGTTCTGTAACCCCACCCAGATAGTTCACGGTTCTGTAACCCCACCCAGACAGATCACGGTTCTGTAACCCCACCCAGATAGTTCACGGTTCTGTAACCCCACCCAGACAGATCACGGTTCTGTAACCCCACCCAGACAAATCACGGTTCTGTAACCCCACCCAGATAGATCACGGTTCTGTAACCCCACCCAGACAGATCACGGTTCTGTAACCCCACCCAGACAGATCACGGTTCTGTAACCCCACCCAGACAGATCACGGTTCTGTAACCCCACCCAGACAGATCACGGTTCTGTAACCCCACCCAGACAGATCACGGTTCTGTAACCCCTCCCAGACAGATCACGGTTCTGTAACCCCACCCAGATAGTTCACGGTTCTGTAACCCCACCCAGACAGATCACGGTTCTGTAACCCCACCCAGATAGTTCACGGTTCTGTAACCCCACCCAGACAGATCACAGTTCTGTAACCCCACCCAGATAGTTCACGGTTCTGTAACCCCACCCAGATAGTTCACGGTTCTGTAACCCCACCCAGACAGATCACGGTTCTGTAACCCCACCCAGACAGATCACGGTTCTGTAACCCCACCCAGACAGATCACGGTTCTGTAACCCCACCCAGACAGATCACGGTTCTGTAACCCCACCCAGACAGATCACGGTTCTGTAACCCCACCCAGATAGTTCACGGTTGTGTAACCCCACCCAGACAGATCACGGTTCTGTAAACCCACCCAGACAGATCACGGTTCTGTAACCCCACCCAGATAGTTCACGGTTCTGTAACCCAACCCAAACAGATCACGGTTCTGTAACCCCACCCAGACCGATCACGGTTCTGTAACCCCACCCAGACAGATCACGGTTCTGTAACCCCACCCAGATAGTTCACGATTCTGTAACCCCACCCAGACAGATCACGGTTCTGTAACCCCACCCAGATAGTTCACGGTTCTGTAACCCCACCCAGACAGATCACGGTTCTGTAACCCCACCCAGACAGATCACGGTTCTGTAACCCCACCCAGACAGATCACAGTTCTGTAACCCCACCCAGACAGATCACGGTTTTGTAACCCCACCCAGACAGATCACGGTTCTGTAACCCCACCCAGATAGTTCACGGTTCTGTAACCCCACCCAGACAGATCACGGTTCTGTTACCCCACCCAGATAGTTCACAGTTCTGTAACCCCACCCAGACAGATCACGGTTCTGTAACCCCACCCAGACAGATCACGGTTCTGTAACCCCACCCAGATAGTTCACGGTTCTGTAACCCCACCCAGACAGATCACGGTTCTGTAACCCCACCCAGACAGATCACGGTTCTGTAACCCCACCCAGACAGATCACGGTTCTGTAACTCCACCCAGACAGATCACGGTTCTGTAACCCCACCCAGATAGTTCACGGTTCTGTAACCCCACCCAGACAGATCACGGTTCTGTAACCCCACCCAGACAGATCACGGTTCTGTAAGCCCACCCAGATAGATCACAGTTCTGTAACCCCACCCAGACAGATCACGGTTCTGTAACCCCACCCAGACAGATCACGGTTCTGTAACCCCACCCAGATAGTTCACGGTTCTGTAACCCCACCCAGACAGATCACGGTTCTGTAACCCCACCCAGACAGATCACTTTTCTGTAACCCCACCCAGACAGATCACGGTTCTGTAACTCCACCCAGACAGATCACGGTTCTGTAACCCCACCCAGATAGTTCACGGTTCTGTATCCCCACCCAGACAGATCACGGTTCTGTAACCCCACCCAGATAGTTCACGGTTCTGTAACCCCACCCAGACAGATCACGGTTCTGTAACCCCACCCAGACAGATCACGGTTCTGTAACCCCACCCAGATAGATCACGGTTCTGTAACCCCACCCAGACAGATCACGGTTCTGTAACCCCACCCAGACAGATCACGGTTCTGTAACCCCACCCAGATAGATCACGGTTCTGTAACCCCACCCAGATAGATCACGGTTCTGTAACCACACCCAGACAGATCACGGTTCTGTAACCCCACCCAGATAGATCACGGTTCTGTAACCCCACCCAGATAGAAATTAGGCTAAAAGGAGACATGAGGGAAGGTAACAATAAATCCAAAGGGTTTCTACAGGTACAAAGTAAAAGAATAGGGAGGGAAAAATTGGGCCATTGAGGATCAGAGAGGTTGGCTATGTGAGAAGTTATGGTTTTAAATATATATATATATATATAAAAAGGAGAACAACAGAGAAGGTTTGTCTGCAATTAGAGAAGGCTTGTAGACAAAGTTTGGGGGTGGAAAGACAGGTTATCGAGAAGGAAAACTATCGATGCAGTGATGGAGGGGGGATGATGGTGATAAATTATAGAGTTGACCATAAAGATGGGACAAGCAGAGGGAAACGTGGGAAATCTCTGAGATGCATTTACTTCAATGCTAGGAGTGTTGTAAGGAAGGTGGATGAGCTGAAGGTGTAGATAGACACTTGGCAGTATGACATGGTGATGATTAATGACACTTGGTTGCAGGAAGGTTGTGACTGGCAGTTAAATATTCCAAGATTTTGCTGCTTTAGGTGTGATAGAATTGAAGAGGTGAGAGGGGGTGGTGTGGCATTGCTTGTCAGGGAGAATATTACAGCGTTGCAGGTGCAAGGTAGATTGGAGGGCTCGTTAAGGGAGGCAGTGTGGGTGGAACTGAGAAATGGGGAAGGAGAAGTTACAATTATAGGGGTATATTATAGACCACCTAATGGGGAGTGAGAAATAGAGGTGCAGATATGTAAGGGAATAGCAGAGATTTGTAATAGGGTTGTGTTAGCGGGGTTTTTAATTTTCCTAATATAGATTGGACAACACAGTCAGTGAGTGGGCTGGATGGCTGAGAGCTTGTAAAATGTGTGCAGGATTGCTGTTTGCAGCAATATGTTGAGGTACCCACTAGAGAAGGTGCAGTGTTGGATCTACTGTTGGGGCATGAAACAGGGCAGGTGACGGAGGTGTGTGTTGGGGAGCACTTCAGATCAAGTGATCATGGTACTGTTAGTTTCAATACAATTATGGAAAGGGATAGGTCTGGGGGGGGGGGTGTGGCAAGATGCAGCATAGGAGAGCTGGACTTTTAAGTACCCGTTTTTAACCCTTTGTTTTCAAGTTTGAACTTAATAAATTTTAGTTTAAAGTATTAAGGAACTGTTATGGCCATTAATGGTAAAAAGATTAAACCTCAAGTGCAGAAGAAGTTACATTTTCGAAGTGTTGAAGATTTGGGGCCTAAACAACTTGTTACAGCTTCAGGTTTAACTTCCTTAGTGCCTAAACCACAAAGACTGCCTGTGGGAGCTGAAAAAAAATGTCTACTACTCACCAAGTGAAGGACGGCGCTGGAATTACCTGTTCTCTGGAAGAAGGTGCATGTTCCCAAGAAGTGGATCCTGATTCTGGAAGCCTTTCGATTTTAACGGAGGGAGCACGCAGGAAGATGACTCCATTGTCTGAAATGCATCAGGAAGCATTTCAAACTGAAGATATCGATTTCCTCTGTGATTTTGCGCAAAAACAATGAGCTGCAGGGGGAGTCCAGTGTCAACCCGCTGAGGAAGTTGGGGTGCTGTCGCTGGGAGTCCAGACCCGCAGTAAAACCGTTAAAATGCCTTTTGTTGAGTTGCAGCAGGAGCTGCAGTTACCTGGTTCTGCCACTACATCAGAGCAAGCAGTGCTCAGCTTTTCTCAGTTACAATATATGCAGTTAAATGCTGTCACCCAAACTTTAATGAATGAGCTGGCTCAAATGAATGCTAGTATAAGTTCAGAAATGAATACAGTTAAAGCACATGTGGAAACGTCTTGTGAAGATTTTTAAAAATTTCAGTCTGCTTTTTTGGAATGTAAACAGCAAGTGGTTTCTAACACAGAAAAAGTGTTGAAGGTTTAAAAATCAGTTATAGAATTGCAAGAACGCGAGAAGGAGTTAGAGAGGAAAATAGGCTACTTGGAGAATCAAAGCAGAAGGAATAATGTGAAAATCGTTGGTCTGCCAGAAGGTATGGAAGGACAAGACCCTCTTCGTTTTTTAAAGACTGGATCCCACAAGTACTAGGGCAAGATTTTTTTTCTGGAGGCTTAGTATTGGAAAGAGCTCATAGAGCTTCAAGAAGAACACCTTTACCTGGTCAACCACTGAGACCTGTAATAATTCGATGTTTGAATTATTTGGACAGAGAAGCAATACTTCGTCTAGGAGTGCAAAATGCGAGACGACAAACTCTGTTATTGATTCAGAATAGTAGTTTTTTAAAATCCTGATTTGAGTCAAGAAGTCATTCAACGTCGATGTCGATTTAATCCAGTTAAAGAAGTTTTGTGGTGTAAAGGTTATAAGTCTACTTTTCGCTATCCGATAGTGTTGAAGGTGTTTTATGGAGACTATCAATCTCGGTTTTTTGAGAATGATCGTGAAGCAATGATTTTTGCTGATTCATTGCCAGATATAAGAGGACAAAGACGTAGTCCACTATTGTCTCCTAAAGAAAAATCTGGTTGTTCTGGAAACGGAAGAAATGACAGAAATGGGAAGAATGGGAATGGAAAGAGCCCAACTTCTTTTGAAATGGGATCTCCGAGTTTGGAATCTCTTGGATGAATAGAAGAATTTTCTTATTTTTATTTTACTTTTTATGTTATTATGATATTTTGATGTTATTCTTTGTTCGACTGGGGAGGGAGAGATTTGCTCTATTAGTCATCAGCCACCGGTGGGTGACCCACACCCAATTTTTGTTTAGGGATTACTACCTTTTGGTAGTTTTTTTTGGGGGGGGATTTTTTTTTAATTTTTATTTTCATCTTACTTAGCTTTTAATTTGTGATTTTTTTCTCCTATTGGAGGGCCTATATACGTTGATTTGGATTTTTATATAAAGATATTATTGGTATTTAGTAATATTAGTAGATATGTCAAAGTTGAGGTTTGCTACTTTTAATGCTCAAGGTTTAAACAGTCCGATGAAGCGTAAATGAATTTTGGCGTATATTAAGAAAATGAAAATTGATATTGCTTTTTTACAAGAAACACATTTGAATGTCAAAGAAAGTATGAAATTGAAGAGGGGCTAGGTAGGGCATGTATATTCTTCTTTATTTAATTCCAGGGCTAAAGGTGTAGCAATTTTGATACATAAAAATTTATCTTTTGAATTACAATCAATGGAGGAAAAGGCAGGATGTATTCTTAAATTGAATTGTAAGAATTTTAGTGAATTTTGGACTCTACTTAATATTTATGCCCCAAATGTAGATGATGAAATATTTATTTCAGATGCATTTTTATATCTGGGTCAGGCTAATGATAATGTTTTAGTTGGTGGTGATTTTAATTGTGTTTTGGAACCTTTATTAGATAAACTTCGAAAGAAAGTTAAGAAATCTAAAGTGGCAGTTCAGGTTCAAGCATTGATGAAAGATCTTAATTTAGTAGATATTTGGAGGTGACTTAATTCGACAGAGAAAGATTTCTCCTTTTATTCATCTAGACATGAATCATTTTCAAGGATTGACTTCTTTTTAGTATCGGCACATTTACAAGGGAAAATACAACAAGCGGAATATAAAAGTAGGGTGATTTCAGATCATTCTTTGTTATACTTTACATATGCAACTTCTGAGAAAATTCAAGTGGCCTATCGTTGGAGGTTTAATACAATGTAATTAAAAATATGGAATTTATTGATTTTTTTGAAAAAACAGATTAATTTTTTTTAAAGAAGATTCTAATTCTATTCAAAGTAAATTTGTATTATGTGATGCTATGAAAGCTTATTTGAGAGGACAAATAATTAGTTATATTTCTAAAATAAAAAAAGAATCAATTAAATCAGAGTTTTGAATTAGAGAAACAGATTGATAAGTTAAAAAATGAATTTCAGAAAGATGCTACAGAAGATCAGAAAATAGAATTATCAGGGTTGAAGCTGGAATAAAATAGTTTGCAATCTTATCAATTTGAATGTGTGATTAATAAGACTAAACAACGGCATTATGAATGGGGAGAGAAAGCACATAAGGTATTGGCGTGGTAATTAAAGAAAGAACAGGTTTCGAGGACTATTAATGCTGTTAGACGGAATTCTTTTATCACTTATAAACTTCATGAGATTAATGATGAATTTTATTCATTTTATAAAAAGTTATATACATCTGAAGAAAAACAAGAAACTGGATCGATTGATCTTTTTTTTTAATCACAGTTGAATTTACCAACATTAGAGGATGCAGATATACAGGAGTTGGAAGAACCATTTACTGATTCGGAAATTAAAATGGCTATGATGGAAATGCCGAATGGTAAATCGGCTGGTGATGATGGATTTTCGGTTGAATTTTATAAAATCTTTTACGATGATTTATCTACAATGTTTGGGGATGTATTACGTCAAGTTGGAGAACATTATGAATTTCCTGAGTCTTGTTCTAGTGCTTTAATTACAGTAATTCCTAAAAAAGGTAGAGATCCTTTGAAAGTATCTTCATATAGGCCAATTTCGTTGTTAAATGTAGATTATAAAATAATAGCTAAAATTTTAGCAAATAGATTGGCTAAACTTTTAGCTAAGTTGATCTATATGGATCAGACAGGTTTTATAAAAAATAGATATGCCTCAGATAATATTCTGTGTGTGATTAGTTTGATTAATAGATTTCGACAATCTTTAGATCACCCGATGGTGATATCTTTAGATGCAGAAAAAGCATTTGATAGAGTTGAGTGGAATTTTTTGTTTAAAGTTCTGGAGAAATTTAAATTTGGTCCTTTCTTTATTGGTTGGATTAAGGCTTTATATAGTAAACCGGTAGCTAGAGTATTGATGAATGGTTTGATTTTGGAACCATTTAAATTGACTCGATCAACTCATCAAGGTTGTCCTTTATCACCAGCTTTGTTTGCGTTAGTGATTGAACCTTTAGCACAGCTGATAAGACAAAATATACAGATAAAAGGTATGAAAGTTTTAGATGAGGAGTACAAAATTAATTTATTTGCCGATGATATATTGGTGTATTTAACAAATCCAGCTCAATCACTTTTGCACTTGAAGGAGTGTCTGACACAATATGTCTTTCTGGATATAAAGTTAATTGGGAAAAAAGTGAAATGTTACCGGCAAGTGAAGAAGATTATTCAGTTTATAAGAATATTATTAATTTAAAATGGATTGATCGAATTAAATATTTTGGTATAATTTTGAATGTTAATTATCAATTTTTATATAAATTAAATTATGTTCCATTAATAAAAAAAAATAAAACTGATTTGATTAAATTGGAAAGATTTACCTATTAATTTATTGGGTAGGAAAAATACAATTAAGATGAATATTTTTCCACGTATGCAATATTTGTTTCAATCTATTCTGTATAAACTTGATAATTTTTTTCAAGATTTGAATAAAATGGTTAGGGAGTTTTTATGGAGAGGTAAATTTTCAAGAGTAGCCTTGAATAAATTAACTTGGAAATATGAGTTAGGGGGATTACATTTACCACATTTTTGAAATTCTTTTAATGCCTTCCCTCACCTCTGCACTACTATTTGGAGGCCTATATACCACCCCCACTAACGTTTTCCGCCCCTTGCTATTCCTCAGTTCTACCCATATAGATTCCGCATCTTCTAAGCTAATATCCTTCCTGTCAATCGTGTCGGTCCCTTCTCTCACCATCAATACTACCCCACCCCCTTTTCTTTCTTGCCGATCCCTCCTAAATATCGTATACCCCGGGATGTTAAGTTCCCAGGCTTGCCCACCCTGCAGCCATGTTTCTGTAATCCCAATCAAATCATATTTGTTTATCTCAATTTCCACAGCTAATTCATCTACCTTGTTCCAAATGCTTCTTGCATTAAGATATAAAGCCTTCAGATTTGCTTTTTTCACCCTCCTTGCTCCACTTCTCCTTGTTGTAAGTGAGGTTGGCATCATGGTCCTGCTGGTCTCGATCGCAGATAGTGACATATCCAGATACAGGAATGTCACCTTCAGCTTGTGCCAGTCTATCATATGATCCATCTCCCGCTGGAAGATGGAGACCCCGTTCGTGACCCCAAAGGGAACTCGGCGGAACTGGTACAGGTGCCTGTTCACCTCAAAGCCTGTCTTGGGTAAACTTATACCTCTCATTTTGTTCGTTTTAGATTGGTCACAGTGTTTGAGCTACTGAAAGAAAATACACACACACACCGAGAGCAGTTCAGTTTATACAAGGCTTTATTACTAAATCTAAAGCTGAATTCACACTACAATATGCAAGCCCTTCCCAATTATACTTATCAACACCTGGACTGGTCCCAACTGCCGAAGTGAGGCAATGACTGCACACTTGTAGTAGGTTGTCGGGGCGCCGGTAGCAGCTTCTCCACCTCCCTCGACCGGGACGTTAGCTGGACTCTTGAAGTTCTTCTTGCTGAGAGATGTTGCCACCTCTTGGAGAGTCTCAAACTTCAGCAGTGGGACCATGGCTTATATTACCCAAAAGTTGTTTACTTCAGATCTTATCTCTTTGAACAAATGATTTAATTATCTTCAAGGTCTCCTGACAGTCTGCGACCAACAAAAGACAACTGCATCTCTGGGCCTCATGGTGGAAGTTGGATAATATCTACTGATTCATATGCATCCTTGGGCCCCATAGTGTAAATTTAGATAATGTCTTCTGATGCAACTGCATCCCTTCTTGCATAAGCTGGTCTAGGGTTCTCAGCCTTGCAACTGCAGAAGTAAAAAAAAACACAGTTTAAATCTTCCATTACAAAGGCGGTGTAGGGCTTGTTCCTCTGGTGGATGGGGATTTGGTGATAAGCCAACTTCAGGTCAATCGTGGAGAAAACCCAGTTGCGGGCTATCTCGTTGACCATGTCGGTGATCATCGGCAGGGGGTAAGCGTCCAGCTGGGTGTACCGGTTAATGATCTGGCTGTAATCCACAACCATTCTTGGCTTACTTCCCCCTTTGACCACCAGGACTTGGGCTCTCCAAGGGCTGTTACTGGGCTCTATGATGCCTTCCACCAGAAGCCGCCGCACCTCCGCCTTGATAAAATCTCTGTCTGTGGCGCAATAGCACCTACTTCTAGCGGTGATCAGCTTCCAGCCTGGCATAAGGTGTGTGAAGAGCACCGGGGGGGCGGGGGTGATGCGTAGTCTGGAGAAGCCGCAGGTTGGCCGGGGCTGGTAGGTCGGCGTGCTGTGTAGCATGAGTGGAGGTTGGGGCCCCCAAAGGCAAGGGTGACACTCTGCAGCTGGCACTGGAAATCCAGGCCCAGGAGGACTGGGGCGCAGTTTGTGCACAACCAGGAGCCTGAACCCTGTGTATGTCTCCCCTCCCACAGTTATATCACCCAAGCAGCGCCCGAGGGTACCAGCAGTCTTGTCCTTGGCGGTGAGGGCAATCGAGAAGGTGGTGGGGTGGACTTTTAATTTCAGAGAGTGAGCCACGCTCGGGTGAATGAAACTCTCAATGCTGCCACTGTCGAACAGGCACTTTGTTACCTGCCCGTTGACTTGCACGTCCATCATAGAGAGCCCGAGGTTGTGGGGGATGTTCCTCATCAGAGTGGTGGCAGCCAGATTAATCTCTGGGTCAGAGACATCACTCTCCAGTTGTGTGCGGCAATTTATGGCATTCAGAGGTGTGGGGAACATTGGTGGGGCGGCCTGGTCATTGCCCGTGTTGACCATATCATCCCTGTCATCGTTGGAGGACCTCCGTGTCAGCATCTTCCCGGCCCAAGATGGCGGCACCTCGGGGGGGCCTGTGGCGTGGCTGGCCTCCTTTCCCAGCTGTGTTTGTCACACTGGGGGAAGTGACATCATCGCAGCCAGCGGAAGTGATATCACTCCGTCAGCCAGAATTGATGTCATGCAGGAAGCAGGAAATGGCATAATTGTAGTCTTCGGCAAGCGGCGCTGGCAAGAGCGGGGGCTGGTCCAGGTGTACGGGACACACGGATCATCACTGGTCAAGCCAAATGCTGCACCGTCGGGGTCGGGGAAGGCAGAAGTGGTAGCAGGGACAATGGCGTCGCCCGGCAAGTGCACATGGAGGGATCTGCGGGGGTGGCGGGGGGGGGGGGTCATAGAGGGGCGCTGAGCTGCCGACTGGCTTTGAGAGGCACACTTTAGCAAAGTGGCCTTTCTTGCCACTTCGGGAACAGTACCAATTCCTAGCCGGGCAGTTTTCGTGCGATCATCAGTCTGACCCACACCAGGACCCACAGTACTTACAGGGGCACTGGGCGCACGCTGCCGCTATATTCTCTTCCCCAGCTTGGTCTAGGGCTGCAGCTGCTGTGTGAGGCAGCCATGAGGGAGCCTGGAATCGAATGCTTCAATGCGCAGGGCTGCAGCTTCCATGGTTCTGACCACTTTCATAAGTCTTGGCCAGGGTGTAGATGCTATCTTTGAGCAGCTTCTGCCGGATGGCCCTCAAGCATAGCCCTCAGATGAAGGCATCCCAGATCAGTCTCTCGACCTCCTCTACGTCTACCTGGGTTCAGCTAGATGTGGTCGGGCCAACTCTCGCAGGTGCCCCAGGTAAGACTCAGCCATCTCCCCAGGTTGCTGGGCTCATGGGGGCTTGTACAAGGTCTTGAGAGTGTCCATTGCTTCTTTATTCTTGGAGCAGCCTTTGGTTGCCTGGAAAGTGTGGGGACTCAGCTTTGATTGGAATAGAACAAGCTTCTGATCTGAGTCCAAGATGCCATCTGCGTGCACCTCGATGATTGCTTCAACCACGTGCCTCCAGATTTCTAAGCGTGTTTGGGCTTCCAGGTGGTGTGGGTCAACTTCGAGGCTCCCTGCACTCAGGAATTTTTCCATAGCAGCCGTGGGAAAAAGTTTTTGTGGATTAAATTGTGGTGCACTGTTAGACAGAACCAGACACACACAAAGTAAAGACTATACAACAGGCTTTAATCAACAAAGACTTCCACAGAGCCAGGCTGGCTGTTGCTGCAGTAACTCTGACTAAAACTTCGGAGGCTCTCTCTTTGGACCCAATGCTCTCTCTAATTTCCCTTGTTATCCACGGTTGAGTCACCTTTTTTGGTTTATTTTTATGCCAAACCGGTATAAACGATTTTTGCAATTTCTCCATTAGATCTGTGAATGCTTTCCATTGTCTATCCACAGTCAACTCCCCCATAAACACCACCCAATCAATCTTACTCAACTCCCGTCTCACACCGTCATAATTCCCTTTATTTAAATTCAGGACCTTAGTCTCGGTTTTAATTTCATCACTCTCCATGTCGAGTGAGAATTCGATCATATTGTGATCGTTCCTACCCAAAGGACCTCGTACAACAAGATTGCTGATTGTGGACTGATTATGAAAAAGTGTTTTTTTATATATTGAACTATCAGCTGGTGGGGATGGGGGATGGTGGACGACTCTGCATCTTCCAATGTCGTCTGCCACTATGGTGTTGACCACATCCGGTCTATAGAGGGGGGACCACAACGGTGGTTTTTTTGTTGTTGTTTTAGGGTTTTTTTTATTTTAGTTTTATATATTGCTAGTTTTAGGTATTTTTTTAAAGGAACTTCAATTTTGTGTAAGGGTTTGTTGGGTGCCACTTGAAAGGAGAGAATGAGTAAATTGAATTTTGCGACATTTAATGTTAAAGGGCTTAATCATCTGATAAAAGGAAATGTGTGTTAGATAATATCAAAAAGATGAAGGTGGACATTGCATTTTTACAAAAGACTCCTCTGATGGAGGAAGAACATCTGAAATTAAAACGGGATTGGGTCAGGCATGTGATAGCTTTTTCTTTTAATTCCAAAGCTCAAGGAGTAGCAATTTTGATACGTTAAAAAAGTGCCTTTTATTTTGGAATCTTATTTTGCTAATGTAGGTAGAGTCATGAAGGTTAACTGTAAATTATTTTCAGAAGTGTGGACTTTGATGAATCTGTATGCACCGAATGAGGACGACGTAGAATTTGTTACCGACGTGTTTTTGTATTTGAATCAATCCAATGAGAAAATTATGATTGCAGGGGATTTTAATTGTTGTTTGGATCCATTGTTGGATAAATCTCCAAAAATTGTGAAGAAAACTAAAATGGCAAAAAGAATATCTGAGTTGATGGGCGATTTATATTTAGTGGAAATATGGAGACAGATGAATCTGACTGAAAGATTTTTTTCTGCACGGCACGATTTGTTTTCAAGAATAGATTTTTTTTGGTATCACCACATTTGTAGGGTTGAATTGGACAAGCTGAGTATAAGAGTAGGATTTTATCTGATCATTCACTATTGTTAATTTCATGTAGTGGCACTGAGGTGCCAGAAATTATTTATCATTGGAGATTTAATGAAATGTTGTTTGAAAAAAAAACCTTGAATTTGTTACATTTGTAAGAGACCAGATCAGGCTTTTCTTAGAAATGAATGAGGGGTCAGTTCTGTTATGAGCCCAAAGGATCCCAAAACCCAGCAGCAATAGACATTCACCAAGACAAGTAGTTTTTAAAACAAAAGTTAATTTTAATCAACTTTAAACATGAAAATAGAATCAAACTTTAACTTAACTCTATACTTATACTTAACTATACTCTATACTAATCTAGATTAACCCCCTTCTAATTCTAAGCGCACGTGTATGCAATGTGTGTGTAAATTCAAGAAAAGTTATTTGGTTCACAGTTCAATTTCACTTCTTCTTCCAAGTTCTCTGGTTGCAGGCAATTTTTATACTGTGCACAGAATTTAACATGTATAAAGTTCACCAGGCTTTGGTGCTCAAAAGGTCAATGTTTACCACTCAGGAAGGTTCTTGTAGGGTTTGCAGAGAGAATTGTTTGTTGTTCCAGGATTTCCACAATTGAGGTATTACCATTAGTCACCTCAATGTCTCGTGGATGAAACTTGCCCCATCAGGGTTTTCCAGGTGGTAACCTCTTCCTCTGAGCCACCACAAAGCTCCACTCTGTTCCTTTTATTGCAAGAGAAACATCAGTTAGATGGCACTTCCAGTCATGCTTTGGAACTTTTCATCAGTTCTTCCTGGATTACTGTTCAGATGCTTTTCAGTGTCACACACACAGACTGACTGAGAGAGCTTGTGTCCTCTATCTCTCTCTCTCCAATGGAGATGCCAGTAAAAAGCATGTGACTCATGTGACTTGCAAAAGCCCCACCTTCTCCAGCAAACAACAGGAGTTCTTCCTTCAGCTCAAGTTGTTATCCTAAATATAAACAAAACCCAGGAGTGACCTTTCTGTGAGCACTTTGCAGAAAGGGTATTTATCGACAGCCTGACTCCAGCAAGACAATGGTCAAGCATTTTGTGAGCCGTTGGCACCTACTGGTTGAAATAACAGAGATCCTGCAATGTGAATTCTTCAGTCTTTCAAATAAGATCGGTTTTAAAATGTGTGGATGTATGTGACCGACTCTAAATCTCACCAAATTCCCCAAAATATTATAATCATTACAGTTCAAAGTAAGTTTATGCTATGGGATACTTTCAAAGCATATTTACTATGCCAAATTATTAGTTATTCTCCAAGAGTGAAGAAGCAATATATGGCAGAGATTCGGGATTTAGAAAAGGAAATTGCAGCTTTCGAAAAAACATTTCAGAAAAATGCAACTGAGGATAATAAAATATACTTATCTAAATTGAAACTTTGGTACCATACAATGCAAACTTATAAATATGAAAGAATGATCCAGCGATCCAAACAGCGGTATTATGAGCTGGGTGAAAGTACATAAGTTTAAGCTTGGCAATTGAAAACTGAACAAGTTTCTAGAAATATTAATGCAATTAGGAGTTGCCACAAGTGGGGATGGGTGTTTCATAAGCTGATATTTGGAAACTCAAGGTGAATGAATGTTTTCCGAACCAAGGGGCATGGGGTGCAGGTGGGCATTTGGAGTTGTGTCGCGGATCAGCCTTGATAGGTCATAAGTTCTGCAGCACATAAAGCAGGCCCTTTGGCCCAGCTTGTTCATGCTGCCCCATTTGGCCCACACCCCTGTTACACCCTTCTGATCCATGTTGCTGAATATATGTCTTCTAAGTTCACCCACCTCCACTACTTCCTCTGGCAGTTAATTCCACATGCCCTCATTCTTTACTCTCTGTTTAAGGTTAACTAGGGGAGTCTGTAAATGCTGGGACTGCAGAGCGATACTGGAGAAACTCAGCATCCCTAGGGTGACCAACGTTTTGGGCCTGGCCGTTGATTGGGTCTGAGCTAAAAGCAGGGAGACACCTATATAAAAAAGAGGAGGAGGGAGGAACAGGGGAAGCAGAGACATGATATAGGGAAAGAGAGGGACTTGGGGGAGGGGTTTAATGGAAACAGGAGTCGATGTTAATCCCACCTGGTTGGAAAGTGTCTGGATGGAATATTAGAGGTTCCTTCAATTTGCAGGCAGCCTTGATTTGGCCGTTCATGAGGCCATGGACAGACGTGGGTGTGGGAATGGGACCTAGAATTGAAATGGTTGCTCACTGGGAGATCAGTTATTTACAGCAGACAGAGGGAAGGTATCTTGACTAAATGATCTCCCTGTCTTGCGTCCAGTCTCTGACATAGAGGAGGCCATATTGGGAACAATATACCTCTGAGTCATGGTGTCCCCCTTGCGACTGTTCTAAACCTTGCCCCTCTCACCTTAACTCTCTGCCCCCTAGTTTCAGATCCCCTCTGTCCTGGGGAAAAGATGATGCTTGATGCCCTTCTCCGTACCCTTCTTTGGCTTGGCTTCGTGGATGAAGATTTATGGAGGGGTATGTCCATGTCTGCTGCAGGCTCGTTGGTGACTGACAAGTCCGATGCGGGACAGGCAGGCACGGTTGCAATGGAAAATTGGTTGGTTGGGATTGGGTGTTGGGTTTTTCCTCCTTTGCCTTTTGTCAGTGAGGTGGGCTCTGCGGTCTTCTTCAAAGGAGGTTGCTGCCCATCGAACAGTGAGGTGCCAAGATGCACGGTTGGAGGCAAGATCAGCCCACTGGCATGCCCTTGGTGATTTTATAAATCTCCATAAGGTCCTGCCTCCCTCAGCTCCAGACTCTCCTGACAATTCACAAGAATGTTGAATCCTTTTTTTGGCTCATTCAGCCTGTTATTAACCAGGGTCCTCTCTGTGTGTGTGTGTGTGTGTGGTGTTTGTGTGGGTGTGTGTAAGTATGTGTATGTTTGTGTGTGTGTATGGGTGTGTGTCTGTGTGGGCGGACGGATGTGGGTGTATGGGTGTGTGTATGTGTAGGTTTGTGTTGTAGGAGTGTCTGTGTGTGTTTTTTCCCTGTGTGAATTCTATAGTTTACACTAAGACATGCCCAGGACTTACTGCTTCGTGAACCCTTCCAACATGTTCCCACCATCATGGCCCTCTGTCCTCATCCCCATCACCTCTCAGCTTCTTTCCCTACCACCTGTACCAGCCTGTTACCCCCCCCCCCCTCAGTTTTCATTGCCACACACACCCTCCAACTTGCTTTACCATCTCTCTGGTCCCTTTCCTCCTCGTTCCCCTCCCCTGAACCACCTTCCCTTCCACCAATCAGAATGCACCTTTCTCAGCCCTCTGCCCCTTTACTCCCTCCCCCTCCATCACCTCATGGCCCTTTTGCTTCTTCCTCCTGTCACCTGTCACCGGCCAGCTCGTGCCCCTTCCCCACCACCCAGCCCATTTCTCGGGTGAAGGGTTTCTGCTCGAGACGACGACTGTTGATTTTGTTGCACAGATGCTGCCCGACCCACTGAGATCCTCCAGCGTTCTGTGCCCTGTTCCAGCTTCCCAGCATCTGTGGGCTTCTCGTCTGATCTCCTTCACTACTGGATCCCCGTGTGGGTTTGAACATCTTCGATCAGTGGGTGGCCCAGTTCACCCATGTGAGCTCACGGCTCTTGGTTCAAATCTCGTCTGGAGAAAATCCACCCTTGACTCTCCACCTTCCCCTCATCCATCTTGCTGTATTCCTGTGTCCACGTTTGAGGAATTGGAGAGAACAGGAAGGGGAAGAGGCTGAAAGAGCAGAGCACCCTTGTGGCCATTCCTCTCAACAAGTACACTGTTTTAGATACAGGGACAAGTAGAGGTGGTGACATCTCTGGCACAGAAGCTAGCCCCCCACCCACCACACAGCTCAGAAGGGAAGGGGAGAAGACAAGAGCGATGGTGATTGGGGACTCATTGGTTAGACAAGTGGATAGGAGATTTTGTGAATGTTTTCAACGTCAGGGACGTCTCTGATTGAGTTCATTGCATTCTAGAGTGGGTGGGGGAGCAGCTGGATGTCATGGCCCATGTGGGGGACCAATGACATAGATAGGAGTGGGGATGAAGTCCTGATGAGGGATTATAGGGAGTTAGGGAAGGAGTTAAAAAGCAGGACCTTGGAGGTGGTGATCTCAGGATTGCTGCCTGTGCCACGTACCAGAGAGGGTAGGAATAGGAAGTTGTGGCAGATGAATGTGTGGCTGAAGAGTTGGTGCTGGGGGAAGGGGTTTGGATTTGTGGATCATTGGGATCTCTTCTGGGGAAGGTCTGACTTGTACAAAAAGGATGGGGTGCACCTAACTGGTGCCAATATCAGGGAACCAATATCCTGGTGGGCAGGTTCACTAGAGCTGTTGGGGAGGGTTTAAACTAGTTTGACAGGGGGTGGGAATCAGAAAGTGAATGCAGAGATTAGGGTAGAAGGACAAAAGCATGATGCTATGTGTTCTGAGTTGGGGAGGAAGGATGGGCAGGGGACAAAACATAGAGGGAGAGAGTTAGAGGGGTTGAAATGTGTCTGTTTCAACGCTAGGAATATTAGGAATAAAGGGGGTGAACTTAGAGCTTGGATCAGTACGTGGAACCACGATGGTGTGGCCATAACAGAGTCTTGACTGAAGGAAGGGCAGGATCGGCTGATATAGGAACTGGAGTTTAGGGATTTTAAAAGAAATAGGATGGGAGGGAGAAAAGGAGAAAGGGTGGGAGTAGGATTACTGGTCAGGCTGTAGAAAGGGAGGGTCCACTGAGTCAGTGTGGGTGGAAGTCAGAAACAGGAAGGGAGCTATCGCTGTGCTGGGAGTTGTCTATAGGCCCCAAATAGCTCTCGGGACATCAGGAGCAGATGAGCAGGCAAATTTTGGAATGGTGGGAAATACAGGGTTGTAGTTATGGGTGATTTCATCTTCCCTAACATTGACTGGCACCTCCTGACTGCAAGAGGGATGGATTGGGCTGAATTTGTCAGGTGTGTTCAGGAAAAATTCTTTACATAGTACAAGGAGCGGGTGATGAGAAAAGAGGCCAGACTGGATCTGGTTCAGGATAATGAACCTGGTCAGGGGGCGGTCCTCTTGGTGGCAGAGCATCTTGGTGAGAGTGACCACAACTCCCTGAGCTTCAACAAAGCCATGGAAAAGGATAAAAACAGCCAAACTGAGGTAAGTGTTTAACTGGAGAAGGGCTAATTATGTGTATGTGAAGAACAGGATGTTGAGAATTAAGGTGGCGCCACTCAAGGATAAAGGAGGCAACATGTACCTGGAAGAGGAGGTGGTTGTGCAGGGGGATCCTAAATGAATACTTTCCGTCAGTATTCACAATAGAAAAGGTCCTTGATCAGGGTGAGGTCAGAATAGAACAGGCCTGTGTACTCGACAGTGTGGAGATTAAGGAAGTGTTGGATCTGCTTAAAAACATCAAGATTGATAAGTCCCTGGGGCCGGATGTGATATACCCCAGGCAGCTGTGGGAAGGGAAGGAAGAGATAGCTGGGGCAGTATCTATGATCTTTGAATCCTGTTTGGCTGCAGGGGAGTTGCCAGAGAATGGCAAATGTCATCCCCTTGTTTAAAAAAAGGTAATAGGGAGAATCCTGAGAATTCTAGAAGACCGTGAGTCTTACGTCAATGGTGTGTAACCTATTGGAGAGGATTCTTAAGGATAGGGTCCATGGGCATTTGGAGAAGTCCAGTCTACTCAAGAAGGTCTATGGGATTCTGGGATTCATTTATTGGGGAATTGAATTGAAGAGTCGAGAGGTCATGTTACAACCCTATAAATCTCTGGCGAGACCACATTTAGAACATTGTGTTCAGTTCTGGTCACCTCATTACAGGAAGGATGTGGAAGCTGTGGAGAGAGGCAGAGGAGATTTACCAGGATACTGCCTGGATTGGGAAACAAGTCTTATGAAGCAAGGTTAGCAGAGCTGGGCCGTTTATCTTTGAAGCTTAGAAGGACAAGAGGAGACTATAGATGTCTACAAGATTATGAGAGGCAGAGATAAGTTGGACAGACAGCGCCTGTTTTGCAGGGAAGGAACAGCAACACCAAAGGACGTGTACAAGTGAAGGGAGGGAAGTTTAGAGGAGATGCAGAGAGTTGTGGGGGCCTGCAATGCCTTGCCGGGGATGGTGGTGGAGGCTGGAACATTGGGGGCATTTAAGAAACTCTTAGGGTTACGTCTCAAACCAGCAACAACAGAAGATGCAATTCAAAATGGTTAAATTTTATCTCTATTAAATGACTATTATCCATAATATCTAACACAATTGACCCCTTTATAAGTATCTTTTGCAAATGGACACATCATATATGTAGAATCAGAGGGTTTGTGAAAACCCCAGACCATTACAGTCTGTGCCCAAGAGGTGCATCCAGCTGCAGCTCCTGACAAACTGAGTTAAGGAACTGGAGCTGGAGTTGGATGAACTCAAGATCATTCGGGAAGCAGATGGGGTGATAGTTTTAGGGAGGCAGTTTACCCTGGGAGACAGGCAGCTGGGTGACTGTCAGGGGAGGCAAGGGGAAGAGGGAGAAGGAGCAGAGTACCCCTGTGGCTGTTCCCATCAATAATAGGTAAACCGATTTGGATACTGTTAGTGGTGATGACCCACTAGGGATAAGTTGTAGTGGACATGTCTCTGGCCCTGAGACTGGGCCTTTGGCTCAGAAGGGAAGGAGGGGGCAGAGGAGAGCAGTAGTGATTAGGGATTCAATAGTTAGGGGATCAGATAGGAGGTTCTGTGGGAGAGATCGAGTATCTTGGATGATCTTTTGTCTCCCTGATATCTCAGATCGAGATCTCCTGGTACTAAGGGGGGAGCGTGAGCAGCTTGATGTCGTGGTTCATGTATGGCCCAATAACGTGGGTAGGATGGGTCTGGAGGTCCTGCTAGGAGAGTTTATGGAGTTGGGTCAAAGTTAGAAGCAAAGGACCTCCAGGGTGGTGATCCCAGGATTGTTATCTATGCCATGTACTAGTGAGGCTTGAAACAGAATGAAAATACAGTTAAACACGTGGCTAATGAGATGGTGCAGGAGGGAGGGCTTCATGTTTCTGGATCATTGGGCTTTGTTCCAGGGAAGGTGGGTCTTGTTCCAGGGAAGGTGGGTCCTGTTCTGATGGGACGGTTTGATCTGAACTAGAGGGGAACTAACATCCAGCCCTCCCACTTATTGGCTGGGTCTCCCATACTGCAAAAGGACTGGATGGCTTGGAGTTTGTCAAATATGTTCAGGAATGTTTTCTACATCAATATGTACCAATGAGAGAGAGGGCAATACTGGATCTCCTACTAGGGAACCAGGCAGGTCAGGTACAGAAGTCTGTGTAGATGAGCATTTTGGACCCAGTGACCATACTGTCATGAGTTTCAAGTTCCTTATGGATAAGGATAGGTCTGGTCCTCGAGTTGAGGTCCTAAATTGGAGAAAGGCCAATTTTGTGGAAATGAGAAAGGATCTCAGAGGAGTCGAGTGGAAGAAGCTATTTTCTGATAAGGATGTGTCCGGAAGGTCAAGGCCTTCATGTGAAGGTAAATCCAAAGGGTTTCTAAAAGTACGTTAAGAGAAAGAGGAAAACAGGGACAAAACTGGTCCCCGAGAGGATCAGATGATTAACTATGTGGAACCTCACGTAATAGGGGAGTTTTTTTTCATCAGTATTTACTCAGGAAACTGGCAAAGTGTATGTGAATGGAAGGGAAACAATTGGAGGGGTCATGGAACATTCAGAGATTAAGGAGGAGGAGGAGGAGGTGGTGCTGCCTTATAGTGGATAAAGGGAGACTAATCCCCTGCACTGGATGATATTCCCTCGCACCTTGAGGGAGACAAGTCTAGAAATTGCAGGTGCCCTGACAGATATATTCAAAATGACCTCAGGCAGGGTAGAGGTACCAGAGGATTGCAAGGTAGCTCACGTTGTCCTGTTATTTAAAAAGGGCTCCAAAAATAAACTAGGTAAATATTGGACAGTGCACCTGACGTCAATAGTAGGTAAATTATTGGAAGAAGTTCTGACAGACAGGATATTTATGTTTAGACAGCCATGGGCGGATTAAGGACAGTGAACATGGATTTGTGCGTGGTAAGTCTATTGTCCATCACCGGGCCACGCCTGACTTATGCCAAGCCTGGACCCATTCAGCCCCACCTACCCCCTGCTGAGCCTGGACCCCCCTTCCACCTGCCCCTCACCAAACCCAGACCCCCACACCTGCCATTCAACAAGCCTGGACCCCCCTCCTGCCCCTTGCACAGTCTATTTTCTCTATTTCTGCCCAGTTTTATCCAACACACCCATTTCCCTTCTTTATTACCTTCTCCCCATTGCCCCTTTATCCTCCCTTATTCTCCTCCCCTTTTCCCCTTTATTCCTTGTTCCCCTTCCCTTCGCCCTTTTATCCCCCCCTTCTTCCCCTCCCCCTTTGACCCTTTATCCCCCCTTGTTCCCCACCCTTTATCCCCTCCCCTTCACCCCTTTATCCCCCCCTTGTTCCCCCTCCCTGACCTTTTTTAACCCCTGTTCCCTTATCCTTCACCCCTTTATCACCCTTGTTCCCCTCCCCTTCACCCTTTTATTCCCACTTGTTTACCTCCCCTTCACCCCTTTATCCCTCCTTGTGCCCTCCCCTTTGCTCCTTTATCCCTCCTTGTGCCCTCCTCCTTTGCCCCTTTATCCCCCTAGTTCCCCTCCCCTTTGATGGATCCTGGATTTCCTCACCTCCAGACCACAATCAGTGAAGGTCGGGAAGAACATCTCCTCCACAATCTCCATCAGTACCAGAGCACCACAGGGCTGTGTTCTTAGCCTCCTGCTCTGCTTACTTTACACTTCTGATTGTGTCGCTCTGCGTGACAATAACCATTGACAATTTGCTGACGATCCCCCCAAATTAAAGGGGTGATAATGTCAGCGGGCAGGAGAGACTCAATGTCACCAAATCCAAGAAAGTGATTGTGGATCTCACGAGGGGAAAACCAGAGATGAACGATCCAGTGATCATTGGGGAATCAGAGGGTGAGCACATTTAAATTCCTGGGAGCCACTATTTCTGAGGACCTTTCCTGGACCCAACACACGAATGTCATGGTGACGAAAGCACGTCAGCACCTGCACCTTCTTCAGAGTTTGCGGAGGGTTGGGACGACATCAAAAACTGGCCAACTGATTGAGAGGGTTGTGGAAAGTGTGAGCCTGGTCGGTGGGCACCAATAGCCCTGAGCGGAAAGATCTGCAAAACATCATGGACACAGCCCAATACATCACTGGCAAAAGCCTCCCCACCATCGAGGACACGGATGGAGAGCAGCAGCGACCATCAAAGACCCACCCCACCCAGCAGACGCTCTGTTCTCGCTGCTGCCATCAGGAAAGAGGGGTCGGGGCCACAGGACTCCCAGCAGCAGGTTCGGGAACAGCTGCTCCCCCTCCACCATCAGACCCGTCAACGACTCGTTGAAGGACTCTCACTTTGAACTTGATTTGTTCTTGGAGATTTCTTTCCTGCTTTGCATCGTTCGTTTGTTTGCACCAAGTGAAACCCGGAAGTGCAGACCCCGGGGTTGAAGTGGAAACACACAAGGCGGGAGAAACTCGGCAGCTCCAACCGTGTCCTGATGTAGCAAAGGGAACGATCCAGGACGGAGGTTCCGGGCTGGTTCCCATCATCCAGGGCCCTTCCTCCCCCTCCTGACAGTCGCTCAGACTCTGTCCCCCCTTCCTCGCTGCTTTCTTCCACCTTCTTCCCGGTCACGATTCACACTGCGTTTCCCCGGGGGCAGATTTCACCTGGGAACGTCTCGCTGACCCGGGCCGGCCGCTCCTCTGATGGACAGCTCACACGCCCCGCCTCCTCTGATGGACAGCTCACTCCGCCCCCTCCTCTGATAGACAGCTCGCCCGCCCCGCCTCCTCTGATGGACAGCTCACACGCCCCGCCTCCTCTGATGGACAGCTCACACGCCCCGCCTCCTCTGATGGACAGCTCACCCCGCCCCCTCCTCTGATGGACAGCTCACACGCCCCGCCTCCTCTGATGGACAGCTCACACGCCCCGCCTCCTCTGATGGACAGCTCACCACGCCCCCTCCTCTGACGGACAGCTCACCCGCCCCGCCTCCTCTGACGGACAGCTCGCCTCGCCCCCTCCTCTGACGGACAGCTCGCTCAGCCTCGCCCCCTCTGTTGGACAGCTCACCCCGCCCCCTCATCTGATGGACATCTCGCTCAGCCCCGCCTCCTCTGATGGACAGCTCACCACGCCCCCTCCTCTGACGGACAGCTCACCCGCCCCGCCTCCTCTGACGGACAGCTCACCCCGCCCCGCCTCCTCTGATGGACAGCTCGCTCAGCCTCGCCCCCTCTGTTGGACAGCTCACCCCGCCCCCTCATCTGATGGACATCTCGCTCAGCCCCGCCTCCTCTGATGGACAGCTCACCCCGCCCCCTCCTCTGATGGACAGCACTCCAGCCGCGCCTCCTCTGATTGACTCCTCGCCTCGTCTGATTGACACCTCGCTCCGCTTCCTCTGATTGACAGTGTCCTCCGACCTTACTCTAATTGACAGCTCGTTCCGCCCCGCTCCTCTGATAAACAACTCCAGCCCCGCTTCCTCTGATGGACAGCTCGCTCCACCCCTCCTTTTCTGTTGGACAGCTCGCCCCGCCCTGTCTCATCTAATTGATGGGTCGCCCGCCCCTAACTCTCCGATTGACTGCTCGCTCCACCCCGCCTCCTCTGATTGGCAGCTCCCTCCGCCCCTTCCTCTGAGTGACACCGCTCTCAGCCACGCCTCCCAGGTTGCTGCTGCCCCGACACGTGATGCCGGAAGCGACGTTTGCGTCATGAGCACAGTTCCCTCAGTGACGGGCTGGGTTTGGTGAGGCGTTGGGAGCCCGGTTGTGAAGGTGAGACTTCTCCTCGACTCAGCGGCTCCGGGGTGGGAGTGGGTGGGGCTCGTACTTTTAAAAGGAGGAGGTGGTCACGTGCTGTTTAAAGTGGGGTCACGTGTTCTAAAAAGGGTGGGATCACGTGTTCCTAAAGGTCGGGTCACGTGTTCCTAAAGGTTGTTGGGGGGGGGGGTGTTCCCGTCTTCTGAAAGGTGGGCGGCGTTAAGGCGTGTGTGAAATATAAAGTGTTCACAATCACTCCTCTGGAGACAAAGTCTTGGAGAACAGGTTCCGCGTTATTTCGAGTCGGGTGTCCCTGGTCTGGAGACACATCGAAGGTTCAGAATCATCACTCTTTTATACAATCCCAGGCTCAACATCACCCCACCTTCATTTACCTTCTTCCAATCAGAATCCCAATACATTACAATGTTCTCCTTCTCCCTTCCATCAATCCAGGTCTCACTCAGTTCCTCCCTCTTCATACATCGCATGTTATGTTAATTAGTTCATTCTCTCCTTGTCTCTATTAAGCAAGTGCAGTACTAGCTTTAGACTACCTTAGGTCACTGTACCAGACTGAACCAGATCCTTGCATCCCTGGGGCTCCTGATAAGAAAGGGCCCACTAGCCAGTACTGTCTACTCTCAAGCTTTTATCTACATACTTTGCATTCCATCCCTTTTCACAGAATGGTGTGAGTTTAATCATTTTCATCCATATTTCACAATTCCTCCTTTTCTCTTTACCGTGTATTTCTATTAAACTGCATTATTGATCACCTATTGTTTCCTCAAATTGTTGTAACATGAGTTGATATTGTCGTTCTTCATCTGCCATGGGGTTTTTTAATACCATCTGCTTCGCTCCAGTAGCTGAGTAGATGAATCTGGTAATAACACATCGTAGGATGGCCAATCCAATAAATAAACCCACTATAATCATTAAACCAAGGTGCATTAACCATGGGCCCCAATCTTCGAAATTCCAATCTCCCCATGTCCAATCTCCCCATACACCTCCTTTTTGATATTTGTCTCCAGCCTCTCAGATTTTCTCTCTATACTTTTTAATATGGATCGCCAAATCTGTAATATTAGCTGATTCATCCGGGATGTATGTGCAACAGCGTATTATTGAAGTTTTCTTTTCTGTCCCTTTTTACTCGTCTTTCTTTGGTGGGTCCACTGGTCCCTTTATTTTTGAAGCGTATTCTTGAACCGTGTGTCCACCCTTTTTCCTTCATTCAGACCGCTGTTTCTGTGGTCAACGGTACCACAGATATGATCCGTTCCACCGGGGCTGACGCTTTTCCTCTTTCCATGATTTGATAAGGACCCATTCACCAGCATTCACAGAGTGGATAGGGAAATCCAGAGGAGGGCTCTGTGCCAGCAGACCCTTAGCTTTTTAATCTGCAAGAGAACGAGAGACTGCCAGTAAATAGTTCCTTAAAAACACATCATTACTTTAAACTGTAGGTCTTCCTTCTACCCGCCCCAAATATGGGAGTTCAAATAACATCTCGTAACGGGATATTCTAATGTCTTGTCTTAGGGTTAGGGTTCAGGGTAATTTAGTCTCTTCTTTTAGTTTTATAATTTGCATTTTTAAAGTGGCATTCATTCATTCGCTCCACTCTTCCCAAACTCTGTGGATGCCATGGTGTATGCAGCTTCTATTTTATCCCTAAGGCTTCACAGACCAGGTTGTGAATTTTAGAAGCGAAGTGCATTCCTCGATCTGAATTGATGGACTCAGCTATTCCATAGCGGGGTACAATTTGCTCCAGAATTATTTTTGCCACTGGTTGTGCAGTGGCATTGACGAGGGGGAACACTTCAACCCATCTTGTGAAGTGGTCCACTATTACTAGTAGAAATTTCCATCGCTGGACCTGAGGGAAATCAGTGAAATCCACTTGTATCTACTGAAATGGTCGGATTGCTAAAGATTGTCCTCCTCCAGGCATAGCTTTCATAACTTTCTTATTAACCTTTATACAGATCAGGCTAAAGAGATGGTGCAGGGGAATTCTGGATCATTGGGATCTCTTCTGGGGAAGATCGGACCTGTACAAAAGGGACGGACTTCACTTGAACTGGAGGGGGACCAGTGTGCTGGAAAGCACATTTGCTAGAGCTGTGGGGAAAGGTTTAAACTAGTTTGGCAGGGGGGTGGGGAACAGAGTGTGAGTGCAGTGTCAAGGGAGCATGGCCACCTAGATAGGAATAATAATGATAACAAAGGTAGGATGAAGATTAGGGTAAAAGGTAGAAAAGAGAATATAGGTGAGGGTCATTCTCTGAAATGCATATATTTTAATGCAAGAAGCATAGTGAACAAGGTAGATGAGCTTAGAGCATGGACAGATACTTGGGGTCATGACATTGTGGCAATTAGTGAGACCTGGCTACAGGAGGGGCAGGACTGGCAACTTAATATTCCAGGATACATTTGTTTTAGATGTGATAGAGCAGGGGGTAAAAAAGGGGGAGGAGTTGCTCTGCTTGTTAAGGAGGGCATTACTGCCGTGAGGTGACAGGATGGTCTGGAGGGATCGTCCAGTGAGACTGTTTGGGTGGAATTGAGGGGTGAAGGAGGCATGAGGGTGCTAATAAGGGTGTATTACAGACCACCAAATGGGCCAAGAAAATTAGAAGAACAAATTTGTAGGGAGATAACGTATATGTGTGAGAATCATAAGGTAGTGATCATGGGAGATATTAACTTCCCTCACATTGATTGGGATACCCATACAGTTAGAGGGCTGGATGGGCTAGAGTTCATTAAATGTGTTCAAGATTGTTTTCTAAATCAATTAGTAGAAGAACCGACTCGGGACGGAGTAATACTGGATCTCCTGTTAGGGAACGAGCTAGGTCAGGTATCAGACATTAATGTTGGAGAACAAATTGGGTCTAGTGATCATAGAGTTAGTTTTAGGGTAGTTTTAGGGAAGAGCAAGGAGGGGCCTAAAGTTGAGGTTCTGGATTGGAGAAGAGCAAATTTCAAAGAAATAAGGGACTTGGGGAGTATTAAGTGGGACAGGATATTTTCAGGTAAGGATGTAAATGAAAAATGGAGGATATTCAAAAGAGAAATTTTGCGGGTACAGAGTAAATATGTCCCAGTGAGGATCAAAGGAAAGGCTGGAAGTCATAGGGAGGCTTGGTTTTCGAGGAATATTGGAAATTTGGTTAGGCAAAAAAGGGAGGTGTACAAGAGGTATAAAGAGCAGGGAGCTGAGAGTTTCAAGGAGGACTACAAGGAGTGTAGAAGAAATCTTAAGAAAGAAATTAGAAAGGCCAAAAAAAGGCACGAAGAGGCTTTGGCTGACAGAGTAAAAATAAATCCAAAGGGTTTCTATAAGTACATTAAAAGTAAAAGATTAGTGAGGGATAAAATTAGACCCCTTGTAGATAGCGAAGGTAGGCTGAGTGAGAAGTCAGAGGAAATGGGGGAAATTTTGAATGATTTCTTTGCCTCGGTATTCACGAGGGAAAAAAATATTGAACCAGTTGAAGTAAAGAAAAATAGTGGGGAGGTCATGAAGCATATAAGGATAACCGAGGAGGTAGTGATGGCTGTATTGAAAAAGATAAAGGTGGATAAATCTCTGGGACTGGACAAAATATTCCCAAGGACACTCAGGGAGGCTTGTGGACAGATAGTGGGGCCATTAACAGAGATATTTAGGATGTCACTGGTCACGGGGATAGTGCCAAAGGATTGGAGAGTGGCGCATGTGGTTCCGCTGTTTAAGAAAGGGTCCAAATTTAAACTTGGGAATTATAGGCCCGTGAGTCTGACGTCTGTGGTGGGTAAGTTGATGGATAGTGTTCTGAGGGATGGTATTTACAAATATTTGGAGGTACAGGGATTGATAGGGAGTAATCAGCATGGTTTTGTCAGGGGTAGATCATGCTTGACAAACCTGATTGAGTTTTTCGAGGGGGTTACAAAAAAGGTTGATGAAGGGAAAGCTGTGGATGTTGTCTATTTAGACTTTAGTAAAGCTTTTGACAAAGTTCCCCACAGGAGGTTAGGAAAAAAGGTGGAGGCATTAGGTATAAATGAGGAGGTAGTGAAATGGATTCAGCAATGGTTGGATGGGAGGTGTCAGAGAGTAGTGGTAGAAAATTGTTTGTCCAATTGGAGGCCAGTGACTAGTGGAGTTCCTCAGGGATCGGTCCTGGGTCCACCATTGTTTGTTATATATATTAACGATCTGGAAGTAGGGGTGGAGAATTGGATAAGCAAGTTTGCGGATGAATCAAAGATTGGTGATGTTGTGGGCAGAGAGGAAGATTACCGTAGATTAAAAGGTGATTTAGGAAGGCTGGAAGTGTGGGCTGAGAAATGGCTGATGGAATTTAATACAGATAAGTGTGAGGTGTTACATTTTGGAAAGGCAAATCTAAATAGGTCATATGCATTAAATGGTAGGCTATTGAGATGTGCAGAGCCACAAAGGGATTTAGGAATGATGGTAAATAGAACCCTCAAGGCTGATACTCAGGTAGATGGTGTGGTGAAGAAGGCATTTGGAATGTTGGCCTTCATAAATCGGAGTTTTGAATTCAAGAGTAGGGAGGTTATGATGAAATTGTACAAGGCATTGGTGAGGCCAAATTTGGAGTACTGTGTACAGTTTTGGTCAACTAATTATAGGAAAGATATAAACAAAATAGAAAGGGTACAGAGAAGGTTCACAAGAATGTTGACAAGATTTCAAGGTTTGAGTTACAGGGAAAGGTTGTGCAGACTGGGGCTTTTTTCTCTGGAGCATAGAAGATTGAGAGGGGACTTGATAGAGGTGTTTAAGATTTTAAAAGGGACAGACAGAGTAAACGTGGATAGGCTTTTTCAATTAAGAGGGGGAGATTCAAACTAGAGGACATGGTTTAAGATTGAAGGGGGAAAATTATAAAGGGAACATGAGGGGAAATTTCTTTACGCAGAGGGTGGTGGGGATGTGGAATGAGCTTCCGGCAGACGTGGTCGAGGCGGGATCGTTGGTTACATTTAAGGAAAGACTGGATCGTTACATGGAGAGTAGAGGAATGGAGGGGTATGGACCGGGTGCTGTTCAGTGGGACTAGGAGGGTGGGAATTTGTTACGGCATAGACTAGTAGGGCCGAACTGGCTCGTTCTGTGCTGTAAGTGGTTATATGGTTATATGGTTAGATCACACAGCGGTTCACTGTCTGCCTTGCTAGGGTATAGATTCCTCTGCAGGCGTAAGTTCGTAACATTGCATCACATAGTGCTTGCTCTCCCAGTGGGAGCATGAGTGCAGTTCCCCTAGTATCTGCTGGGTGATTTCTTTATTTAACAATTGTCTTCCATCAGGGAGCCACCATTTTCCATCTTCCGTCTTTGCTCCCATCTTTTCCACTTGTTCTTCTTCAGGGAAGGAAAGATAGGCACCTTCTTCAGCCCTTCACTGAGAGGTATCACTCATCATGTGCACTGTTCCTGATTATGCCACTTGTCGGGCCAGTTCATCGGCCATCCGATTTCCTCGTGCTTCTGGTGAGTTCCCCTTCTGATGTCCTGGTACATTTACTATGGCAATTCTTTCTGGTTTGATTAATGCTTCTAAAGTTTTTCATATAAGAATCGGACTTTTTGTGTATATCTATCAATCCACTGTCGCCAATACTCGATTAATCCGAGGAACTTCCATATCTCTTTCTGATTTTTAGATATAGGTGGACCGGTGATACCAGAAATTCATTCAGGTCCAATTCTCTTTTTCCCTTGACTCATCAAGTGTCCCAAATACCTTACTTCCTGTTCCACGAATTGCAGTTTTTTCTTAGAAACTCTTAACCCTTTCTCTCCCAAGAAGTTTAGCAACTCAATAGTGGATTCACAAACTTCATTTTCTTTTGTTCCAGAAATCAACAGGTCGTCTACATACTGTATTAACTGTGTTCCTGTAGTGCTTGGGGGCTCTTCTAATACTTGCTCTAAAACTTGTCAAAATAGATTGGGAGATTCTGTTAAACCTTGGGGGAGGACTATCCATCGATACTGCTGTTTTCTTCCCGAATGAAGTCCTCCCACTTGAATGCAAACAAGTCCCGACTATTCTCATCCAAGGGGAAACTCCAAAAAGCATCTTTCAAATCAACAACACTAAACCACTAGTGTTCCAGGGGAATTCAATTCAATATGTTATAGGGGTTTGGGACGACTGGATGTCGCGTCTGAACAATCTTATTTAATTCTCATAGATCCTGGACCAAGCAGAAAGTCCCATCTGTTTTCTGTACAGGGAGGACAGGCATGTTATAAGGGGACATGCAAATTTCTAGCATTCCATCTCGCAGCAAATTTTCATTAACCGGCTGGAGGACTCTTCATCCTTCTACCGAAATAGGATACTGTTGTTTCACCCGTACTGGCTGGAACCCCTCCTTTAGGGTTATTTTGAGTGGGGTTATTTGCAGTCCGCCCCTGTTTCCCTCTCCAGCCCAGACACAGTCCCCAATGCCCTGGATATCCTCTTCCCTCAACGGGTACAATCTCACCATTATACGTCCTTGAACTGGAGCGGTTCCGACTCCTAGTCTAATTTGCAGATCTCGTCCCATCAGCTCCACCCCAGCTTCAGGAATCAGATTCAGGTCTTCAATTGCCTCCCCGTCTTGATACTTCACACAGACACCCTGGATCAGAGGGGTCTTCATGACTCTCCCCCAGTACTCCCGATACCTTTAATTGTGGACTAGTGAATCTAACTCCCTCTGGTATAATGTTTAATGATGACCTCGTGGCCTCTGTGCCCACCAGAAAAACGGCATCCTCTTTGTTGGGTCCCACCTGGAAGAAACCCCTGATAACTTTAATCCTCCCCAAAAGTCATCAGAAGGATCGCTTCCCTTTCCCTCTTTAATTTGGGACATTCCTGTTTGAAATGTCCCACTTTCCCACAATAGTAACCCCCTGCCTGCTGGGGTTCCCCAAAACTCAAGTACATCAACATAATCCCAACCGGAATATTTCCATTGCTCAATTTCTCTATCAGAGGCGTCCCTCTGGTGGAGTCTAATCTCCTGGATGGTAGGTATAAGGCTCGTTGAGGAGACTCATGTTGAACTAAATCTTTGGGGTCCCAATCCTGATAACCCTTTAGATACTTTATCTGCTGCCTCATTAAGTTACAAAATCACATCTTTATCATGGGTATGTGCTCAACTTTAAACTACAAACAAATTGGTATCTTGTATGGCCCCTTTAAGAGTATTCCTGGCTGTCTTCGTTCTCTGCTCTGTCGTGTTCTGCACAAATTGGCTGCGTTATCTCTTCTAGGCTTCCTGCCAATTTGCCTGGCTGGTATCTTATGTTTTTCTGCTGGGTTTTCTCTGTCCTCATTGAGAACAGCTTAATTTTTAAACTGTGCAAATGCAGATAAACGTATTTTAACAAAAACTTCTAGAATTTTCCATAGACTTTCTTTAAATCTTCACTTCTTTGTTACAGTGATTTATCATGGCTCTGGATTCGAGCATTAACAGGATCCAAAAATACTTTGGGTATTGCTGGCTAGGGGTCTAGATACAGGCAGATAATATATTAGTGGTGGTCCTTAGGGGGTCCCCAAGGAGTACTTGGGGTCACTCATCTCTCCCTCCTCCATCAACCTTAGGACTTCCATTTGACTACGTAGTCTTTGTTTATCCTCCTGTGCAGGAGGCTTCTCCTCCCTACCCTTTGCTTTTTTCCTTTCCTGATTTTTCCTGTCCTGCTCCTTTCTATGTGCACATTCTTTCTGGAGGACATCCATAGCTTTACTGCCCCACTTTCTGCCAGTTTTACAGCATTAGTTTGGCAACCTGCAAGCCTATCTCTTTTCTTTCTTGTGCTAACAGGCGCCACTTTCCAATGAGCCCTTTAATGAATTCATCATCCCAAATGCCCCCCAACGGCCAGCCTTCACTTCTTAGTCTTTTATTTAATGTCTCAGAAACTTTTTGAATTATATTTTCAACCTCTAGATAGTTGTATCTACACAATTCCCCATTGTACCTCAGGTTCCCAAAACCTGAACTCCCTGAGCACATACATACATACACACAAACACACAAACACACTAACGGTCCCTGACCGGACTAGTTTCCTGAACTCTTAACTGAGCTCCCTGAGCTCCTATCCAACCATGGTCCTGGACTGTCTAGTTCTCTGAATTCTCCCTGGAGACATTCCTTGGTCTCTGACCCAACCGTTTTACGCCTGTTTCTCTTTTTCTCATGTTTTTTCTGCCTGTCCGAGTTCTGTCCTGCCTTCTCCAACTCTGGGGCACAGGCCTCTACCCCTCCATCGGACTCTCTCACCTGTTGATGTTCCTTGGGAGGGATATCACCAGCATCCTGCTAATCCTCCCCTCCCCTCTGACTGTCATACGGCGGGGGCAGGTGCTTCAAAGGATCCCAGGGAGGTCCGTCTTCCTCCTCATTTTTTCACAGTAACCTTAAACAATTCGGTCACCCGGATCCAACACGCTGCATAATCTGACTCCTCCGGGTCTGGAGGGCTTCTTTCATTTACGAATAAGTTTAATTTCTGACATATCCAATCTTCATCTGACCCATGTCGGGGCCACCAAACCGAAGACCCCAGAATCGGAGTCTGAGGCCATTTGTAATAACAAAACTTTATCATAGTTTCCTTAGTCTTTCCCTGGGTCCTAACATCCGCCCCAACAGACTATCGAGCGGAATATCAATCCCGGGACCCCCACTTATTACCCATATCCCTGTCAGATCACTCACGTCTGACAGAATACCGGTCGCCCGAATAGTACTTAATAGTCAATTTTTAAAAGGTGGGGGGTTCTTCCATATAACCATATAACCACTTACAGCACAGAACAGGCCAGTTCGGCCCTACTAGTCCATGCCGTAATAAATCCCCACCCTCCTAGTCCCACTGACCAGCACCCGGTCAATACCACTCCAGTCCTCTCCTCTCCATGTAACGATCCAGTCTTTCCTTAAATGTAACCAATGATCCCGCCTCGACCACGTCTGCCGGAAGCTCATTCCACATCCCCACCACCCTCTGCGTAAAGAAATTTCCCCTCATGTTCCCTTTATAATTTTCCCCCTTCAATCTTAAACCATGTCCTCTAGTTTGAATCTCCCCCTCTTAATTGAAAAAGCCTATCCACGTTTACTCTGTCTGTCCCTTTTAAAATCTTAAACACATCTATCAAGTCCCCTCTCAATCTTCTATGCTCCAGAGAAAAAAGCCCCAGTCTGCACAACCTTTTCCTGTAACTCAAACCTTGAAATCTTGTCAACATTCTCGTGAACCTTCTCTGCACTCTCTCTATTTTCTTTATATCTTTCCTATAATTTGGTGACCAAAACTGTACACAGTACTCCAAATTTGGCCTCACCAATGCCTTGTACAATTTCATCATAACCTCCCTACTCTTGAATTCAAAACTCCGATTTATGAAGGCCAACATTCCAAATGCCTTCTTCACCACACCATCTACCTGAGTATCAGCCTTGAGGGTACTATTTACCATCACTCCTAAATCCCTTTGTTGCTCTGCACATCTCAATAGCCGACCATTTAATGCATATGACCTATTTAGATTTGCCTTTCCAAAATGTAACATCTCACACTTATCTGTATTAAATTCCATCAGCCATTTCTCAGCCCACACTTCCAGCCTTCCTAAATCACCTTTTAATCTACGGTAATCTTCCTCACTGTCCACAACACCACCAATCTTTGTATCATCTGCAAACTTGCTTATCCAATTCTCCACCCCTTCTTCCAGATCATTAATATATATAACAAACAATAGTGGACCCAGGACCGATCCCTGAGGAACTCCACTAGTCACCGGCCTCCAACTGGACAAACAATTTTCTACCACTACTCTCTGACACCTTCCATCCAACCATTGCTGAATCCATTTCACTACCTCCTCATTTATACCTAATGCCTCCACCTTTTTTCCTAACCTCCTGTGGGGAACTTTGTCAAAAGCTTTACTAAAGTCTAAATAGACAACATCCACAGCTTTCCCTTCATCAACCTTTTTTGTAACCCCCTCGAAAAACTCAATCAGGTTTGTCAAGCATGATCTATCCCTGACAAAACCATGCTGATTACTCCCTATCAATCCCTGTACCTCCAAATATTTGTAAATACCATCCCTCAGAACACTTTCCATCAACTTACCCACCACAGATGTCAGACTCACGGGCCTATAATTCCCAGGTTTACACTTGGACCCTTTCTTAAACAGCGGAACTACATGCACCACCCTCCAATCCTTTGGCACTATCCTCGTGGCCAGTGACATCCTAAATATCTCTGTTAATAGCCCCACTATCTGTCCAGAAGCCTCCCTGAGTGTCCTTGGGAATATTTTGTCCGGTCCCGGAGATTTATCCACCTTTATCTTTTTCAACATAGCTTCAACTGGCTGAATATTTTTTTCCCTAGTGAATACCGAGGCAAAGAAATAATTCATAATTTCCCCCATTTCCTTTGACTTCTCACTCAGCCTACCCTCACTATCTACAAGGGGTCCAATTTTATGCCTCACTAATCTTTTACTTTTAATGTACCTATAGAAACCCTTTGGATTTATTTTTACAGTCTGCCAAAGCCACTTTGCGCCTTTTTTTGGCCTTTCTAATTTCTTTCTTAAGATTCCTTCTACACTCCTTGTAGTCCTCCTTCAAATTCTCAGCTCCCTGCTCTTTATACCTCTTGTACACCTCCCTTTTTCTCCTCACCAAATTTCCAATATTCCTCGAAAACCAAGCCTCCCTATGACTTCCAGCCTTTCCTTTGATCCTCACTGGGACATATCTACTCTGTGCCTTCAAAATATATTTTTTGAATATCCTCCATTTTTCATTTACATCCTTACCTGAAAATATCCTGTCCCACTTAATACTCCCCAAATCCCTTCTTATTCCTTTGAAATTTGCTCTTCTCCAATCCAGAACCTCAACTTTAGGCCCCTCCTTGCTCTTCCCTAAAGCTACCCTAAAACTAACTCTATGATCACTAGACCCAATTTGTTCTCCAACATTAATGTCCGATACCTGACCTAGCTCGTTCCCTAACAGGAGATCCAGTATTACACCGTCTCGAGTCGGTTCTTCTACTAATTGATTTAGAAAACAATCTTGAACACATTTAATGAACTCTAGCCCATCCAGCCCTCTTACTGTATGGGTATCCCAATCAATGTGAGGGAAGTTAAAATCTCCCATGAAGGATGAGGGGGGACATGATTGAGGTATACAAAATCATCAGGGGGATAGACAAGGTGAAGTCTGATTACTTGTTCCCAATGATGGGGGAGACGAGGACGAGAGGGCATAGTTTAAGAATACAGGGTAGGCCCTTTAGGACGGAGATGAGAAAACATTTTTTTACCCAGAGAAGTGTGAATCTGTGGAATGCTCTGCCACAGAGGGTGGTAGAGGCAGATTCGCTGATTATGTTCAAAAGAGAGTTAGATAAGACTCTAGTGGGCAAAGGAGTTAAGGGTTATGGGGATAAGGCTGGAAAGGGGTACTGATAGTAGTGATCAGCCATGATCTGTAAAATGGCGGTGCTGGCGTGATGGGCCGAAGGGCCTACTCCAGCTCCTATTGTCTATTGTCTATTGTCATGACTACCTTATGATTCTCACACATATATGTTATCTCCCTACAAATTTGTTCCTTTAATTTTCTTGGCCCATTTGGTGGTCTGTAATACACCCCTATTTGCACCCTCATGCCTCCTTCACTCCTCAATTCCACCCAAACAACCTCACTGGACGATCCCTCCAGACCATCCTGCCACCTCACAGCAGTAATGTCCTCCTTAACAAGCAGAGCAACTCCTCCTCCTTTTTTACCCCCTGATCTGGTGTCTCGTGTTCTAAACGGTGGTGGGGGGGGGGGGTTGCATTGCCGTGTCCTAAAAGGTGGGGGGAATTCTTGTGTTGTAAAAGATTGGAGGGCATGTTCCTGTGTTCTAAAAGGTGAGGGGGTCGTTCCCTTGTTCTTAAAGGTGGGGGGGGTGGTGTTCCTGTGTTCTTAAAGGTGGGTGGGCATCCCTGTTCTAAAAGGTGGAGTGGGGGTTGTCCCGTGTTCTAAAAGGTGGGGGAGCGTGTTCCTTTGTTCTGAAAGTTGGTGGGTGTTCCCTGTTCTAAAAGGTGGGGGTGTGTCCCATATTCTAAAAGATGGGGGGCATATTCCTGCATTCTAATAGGTGGGTGGGGGGGTGTTCCCGTATTCTAAAAGGTGGGCGTTCCCGTGTTGTTAAAGATGGGATGGAATGCTCCTATGTTCTAAAAGGTGGGGGGGTGGCATTCTCGTGTTCTAAATGGTGGGGGGGGTGTTCCTGTGTTCTAAAAGGTGGGGAGTGTTCCTGTCTTCTAAAAGGTGGGGGCGTTGTTGTGTTGTAAAAGATGGGAGGCCTGTTCCTGTGTTCTAAAAGGTGAGGGGGTCATTCCCTTGTTCTTAAAGGTGGGGGATGTTTCTATGTTCTAAATGGTCTGGGGGTGATCCTGTGTTCTAAAAAGGTGGAAGGGTCATATTCCCATATTCTAAAAGGTGGGGGGGGGGGGTTCCCGTGTTCTAAAGAATGGCGAGGCGTGCTCCCATTTTAAAAGGTGGGGGGTGTCCCTCCCATGTTCTAAAAGGTGGGGGGGGGTGATCCCTTGTTCTAAAATGTGGGGGGGTGGCTTTCCCATGTTCTAAAATGTGGGGAGGGTGTTTCCTTATTTTATGGGTGGCTTTCCCGTGTTCGAAAAGGTGCAGGGGCTTGTTCCCATGTTCTAAAATGTGGGTTGTTGTCCCATGTACTAAAAGGTGGGGGTGGCATTATTTGTTCTAAAAGGTGGGGGGGCTATGTTCCTGTGTTCTAAAGGATGACCTGGTGTCCCGTGTTCTAAAAGGTGGAGAGTGCATTGCTGTGTTCTAAAAGGTGTTCTCGTGTTGTAAAAGATAGGGGGGAATGTTCCTGTGTTCTAAAAGGTGAGGTGGTCGTTCCCTTGTTTTTAAAGGTGGGGGGGGGTATTCCCGTGTTCTTAAAGGTGGGTGGGGGTCCCTGTTCTAAAAGGTGGTGGGGGGTTTTTCCCGTGTTCTAAAAGGTGGAGGGAGTGTTCCTGTGTTCTAAAAGGTGGGGGCCTGTCCTGTATTTTAAAATGTGTGGTGTCCCATGTTCTAAAAGGTGGGGGAATGTGTTCCTTTGTTCTAAAAGTTGGTGGGTGTTCCCATGTCCTAAAAGGAGGGGGGATTCCATGTTCTAAAAGGTGGGGGATTGTCCCCTGTTCTAAGAGTTGGGGGGGGGCATGCTCCTGTGTTCTAAAATAATGGTGGATGTCCCATGTTCTAAAATGTGCATGGGCGTGTTCCCATGTTCTAAAGGATGGTGTGGTGTCCCTTGTTCTAAAAGGTGGGGGTTGATCCCTTGTTCTAAAAGGTGGGGGGGGGGTGCCATTCCCATGTTCTAAATGATGGGGAGGGTTCCCTTGTTTTATAAGGTGTGGGAGGTGCTCCCGTGTTTTAAAAGGTGGGGGTTGTCCTGTGTGCTAAAAAGATGGGGGGCATGTTTTAAAAGGTGGGGGTAGGGTGTCCCATGTACTAAAATGTGTGGGGGTGTTCCCATGTTCTAAAAGGTAGGAGGTTGTCACATTTTGTAAAAGGTGGGTGGAGTTCCATGTTCTAAAAGGTGGGGCATTGTCCCGTGTTCTAAGAGGTGGGGGGGGGCATGCTGCTGTGTTCTAAAAGAACAGTGGATGTCCCATGTTCAAAAATGTGGATGGGCGTGTTCCCATGTTCTAAAGGATGATGTGGTGTCCCGTGTTCTAAAAGTTGGAGGGTGTTTTCACATGTTCTAAAAGGTGGAGGGGGGGTTGTCACATTTTCTAAAAGGTGGGTGTGGTTCAATGTTCTAAAAGGTGGGGGTGTGTCCCATGTTCTAAAAGGTAGGGGGCGTTCCAGTGTTCTAAAAGGTGTGAGGGGCGTGTTCTCATGTTCTAAAAGGTGGGGGGGTGTCCCATGTTCTAAAGAGTGGCGAGGCATGCTCCCGTTTTAAAAGGTGGGGGGAGTCCCGTATTCCAGAAGGTGGGGGGTGGGGGGTGCTCCTGTGTTCTAAAAGAATGGTGGATGTCCCATGTTCTAAAAAGTGGATGGGCGTGTCCCATGTTCTAAAAGATGGTGTAGTGTCCTGTGTTCTAAAAGTTGGAGGGCGTTTTCCCGTGTTCTAAAAAGTGGGGGGGGGGTTATCACATTTTCTAAAAGGAGGGTGGGGTTCCATGTTCTAAAAGGTGGGGGATTGTCCCGTGTCCTAAGAGGTGGGGGGGAGTATGTTCCTGTCTTCTAAAAGGTGCGGTTTGTCCCAGGTTCTAAAAGGTGGGAGGTATTCCTGTGTTCTAAAAGGTGGGGGGGTATTCCCATGTTCTAAAAGGTGGGGGGGGGCGTTCCAATGTTCTAAAAGGTGGAAGGGGGCGTGTTCCCATCTTCTAAAAGGTGGGGGGTGTCCCGTTTTCTAAAGAGTGGGGAGGCGTGCTCCCGTTGTAAATGATGGGGGGTGTTCCCATGTTCTAAAAGTTGGGGATGTGTTCCCATGATCTGAAAGGTGGGGGTTCTCCTGTGTTCTAAAAGATGGGGGGGTGTCCAGTGTTCTAAAAGGTGGGGGATGTTCCCATGTTCTAAAAGGTAGGGGGTGTCCCGTTTTCTAAAGAGTCGGGAGGTGTGCTTCCATTGTAAATGGTGGGGGGTGTTCCCATGTTCTAAAAGTTAGGGGTGTGTTCCCTTGTTCGAAAAGGTGGGGTAGGTGTTCCCATGATCTGAAAGGTGGGGGGTTCTCCTGTGTGCTAAAAAGATGGGGGGCGTGTTTTAAAAAATGGGGGTGGTGTCCCGTGTTCTAAAAGGAGGGGGGGTGTCCCGTATTCTAAAAGGTGGGGGGGGGGATTCCAGTGTTCTAAAAGGTGAGGGTTGTCCCGTGTTCTAAAGAGTGGCGAGGCGTGCACCCGTTTTAAAAGGTGGGGATGTGTCCCGTGTTCTAAAAGGTGGGGAGGTGATCCCTTGTTCTAAAAGGTGGGGGGGGGGGTCATGTTCCCACGTTCTAAAAGGTGGGTGGGTGTGCAGTGTTCTAAAAGGTGGGAGGGGCATGTTCCAATGTTCTCAAAGGTGAGGGTTGTCCCGTGTTCGAAAGAGTGGCGGCGCGTGCACCAGTTTTAAAAGGTGGGGATGTGTCCCGTGTTATAAAAGGTGGGGGGGCACGTTCCCGTGTTCTGAAAGGTGGGGGGTCCCGTGTTCTAAAGGTGGGGGGTCCCGTGTTCTAAAGGTGGGGGTGTTTCCATGTTCTAAAAGGTGGGGGAGGATGCGGGGTCCCGTGTTCTTAAAGGTGGGGAGGTCCTTGTGTTCTCAGGGACTGGGTGGGCTGCGAGTCCGTGTTGTCAGGGGAAGGGGAAAGCGAGTCCTTGTTGTCGGGGGAGGGGGTAGCAAGTCCGTGTTGTCAGGGGGATGGGGTAGCGAGGCCGTGTTGTTGGGGGAAGGGGGAAACTAGTCCGTGTTGTCAGGGGGAGGGGGATGTTGGTATCCCGAGTTCACTGTCGCATCACACTCTATGTTAAATGAATTCAAGTTTTGCAGAAATTAAATAAAGCTGTACTTTTAACAAGGTTACGTCCTGAAATTTGTTCAAGGTTTAGAAGTCTCGAAAACATTAACACTTGTCCTTCTTAGCAGGCTCTCAATTTAGGGGTCGCGGAGCAGGAGTGGGCGCAGAGCAGGAGTGGGCTGAATAAGCGGCCATCGCCAGTCTGTGGAGACAGAGACCGAGGGGCCCACAAGGTAAGATTACCTTGGTCTCGCTGTTATCGTTAGTATGGTGTAGTCCCTTTCCCCTGTCTGACCTGGACAAGTATGACAAGATCCTTAGAGACCCTGGTAGTAAAAGGTGGGGTTGATTTTCCATCCCAGCTGTTGATTACAGATGATGTAAGAGGAAGAGGAGGTATTGTTGTGTTGAAAGGGCGGTGAGTTCAAGTCTCACTGAGTTATGATTAAAATGAAATGGACGGGTGTTTCAGAGAGTACACCTATACCCCCCTCTACAAAACTAGACCGTCCCTACAGAACCTTTCGTAAGCCGAAATATCAAATTGAAGAGGCGATGTGACAGCCCCCTCTGGCCGTGTACTGACCATGGCAAGGAATTGGGTGGCCACTGGGAGATCTACACCACTGCGGGGGACAGAGCCGATGTGTTTTACGAAACAATATCCCATTCTGGTCCAGTTTTTCTGATGTAGAGGAGACCACAGCAGGAGCACCGCCAGTAGATGATCACTGCAGATTCACAAGTGAAATGATGCTTCAGTTGGAAGGACTGTTTGGGGCCCCGAATGGTGCTGAGGGAGGAGGTGTAGGTGCAAGTGGAGCATCTCCTGCAGACATGGGTAGGTCCCAAGGGGATGATTGGCGGGAGAGTGGACAAGGGAGTTATGGAGAGGCCGGTCCCTGCGGAAGGTGGTGAACACCTCAGTATTGAGGTAGGGTGAGGGGTGTGGTGCCTCAATGGTGGGAGTACCTGGAGCAGCAATGAGGGCTCTTGCAAACTCCCCTGCAGTCCGAGAGTTAATAATCAGGATCAAGCCCACCCAGAGGTGAGCACACCCCTTTCGATTGGCCCTTTGAAAATGTACACACCTTGCCCCAGGCTCCCTTAATTACCTGCCCTATTTTGGGCGTACCTGTGATGGCGCCATTAGCCGGATGGGGTATAAAGCCAAACACGAAGAGGAACTGGGCCTCTTTACTCCTGGGAACAAACCTGAGCTCCACTCCAGGTTGAAAACCATGGGTCATTTGCAAGGTGTGTGCTGGTAATGGGCTGGGGGCTTATTGTGGTTCACGCCTGTGTTGCTGATGGCGACAAGCATCAAATCACACAAAGCAGAATGCAGGTCAAACGCTAGTTTTAATAGACTAATATATGCAGCTAGGTCTTGTCTCTGTGCAAGTCGAGGCCAGAATAAGGGGGGGATGGGTGTCCACTGGTTTATATATGCAAGGACACCAGATGAGACAGGGATCAAAAGAATAGAAAATTGTTTTTCAGGAAATAGATTATTATCCTTTGAACAAATGAAAGATAAATACAATATAACTCAAGATACAGTGCTGGCATATTACCAATTGAGATCCTTCTTGAAGGACAAATTAGGAAGCAGTCTGAGTTTGCCAGAGGGAAGTAACTTTGAATATGTGATTACAGATACAATGATAATCAAAAGATTTATAACAAATATGTATATTAAACTGCAAGAAAAGGAGAATGAGGAAACAAATGGTAAAACTAAACAAAAATGGGAACAAGATTTAAATATAAAGATAAAGGAAACATGAGAGAAGTTATGCTCTGGAACGATGAGAAATACAATAAATACGAGGTTACGTATGTTACAATATAACTGGATACACAGGCTATACATTACACCTCAAAAGTTAAATAAATGGGACCCAACAGTATCTGACAGATGTTTTCGTTGTAAAAAAGAAATGGGAACAACAATTCATGCAATCTGGACATGTGAGAAAGTAGAAAAATTTTGGGAAGATCTAAACCAGATATTAAATAAAATTACAGAAAACAATATACCAAAAAACCCAGAGATCTTCCTCCTTAGTAACATAAAAAACAAAGAATTTGGACTTGATTTGGATCAAAAAAGATTTGTTAAGATAGCTCTAGCCGTAGCAAAAAAATGTATTATGTCAACCTGGAAATTGGAAGATAATTTGAGAATACAACAATGGTATGTAGAAATGAATAAATGTATTCCATTAGAAAAAATAACATATAATTTAAGAAATAATATTGAAATATTTGAACAAATATGGGAGCCATACATGAAACACAATAGAGAAAACCTACCAGGGACATCTACCACCTAAATTAACGAAAGGAGAAGGAAATGAAAAGAATTGACTCAGCGGAATTTCTTGTTTATTTTTATTGAATGACAACATTGGTTTAATGTGTCTTAGATTTTGTACTTTAAATGAATAGGGGGGAGGTAGGGAGGGTGGGATGGGAGGAAGGAGGGGGGAGAAAATGATACTGTATATATTTGAAAAGGAAAATGTATGTATCTTGGTCAATGTGGTTTATGGTGTGAAAAATAAAAAAATAAAAAAAAAAAAAGAAGGGAGGGAGAGAAAAATCAGGAAACTACAGACCAGTTAGCCTGACATTGGTAGTAGGGAAGGTGCCAGAATCAGTTATTAAAGATGTAATTGCAGTACATTTGGAAAGTAGTGGTATCATCGCACAGAGTCAGCATGGTTTTGTGAAGGGGAAATCACGTCTGATGAATCTAATAGAGTTTTTTGAGGATGTAACCAGTAGAGTGGATAGGGGAGAACTAGTGGATGTGGTATATCTGGACTTTAGTAAGGTTTGATAAGGTTCTGCACAGAAGA
Source organism: Narcine bancroftii (assembly GCF_036971445.1). Classification (NCBI taxonomy): domain Eukaryota; kingdom Metazoa; phylum Chordata; class Chondrichthyes; order Torpediniformes; family Narcinidae; genus Narcine; species Narcine bancroftii. The sequence continues at coordinate 530,056 of NC_091471.1, read as the reverse complement.
CTGGCATATAAACTTAAAGAGCATGGTATAGGAGGTATGGTATTAACCAAATATAACTATATAACAATTACAGCATGGAAACAGGGCAATTTGGCCCTACTAGTCCACACTGATCCAAGTACCCTCCTCTAATCCCACTTACCAGCACTCTGCCCATATATATTTCCAACTCTTTCTTAAATGACAAAATTGACCCTGCCTCTACCACCTTTCCCAGAGCCCATTCTACACAGTAACCACTCTCTGAGTAAAGAAGTTCCCCATTATGTTACTCCTTAGAAGGTATACGGGATAATTTTTTCACCCAGTATGTTGAAGAATCAAAGAGGGAACAGGCCATTCTAGACTGGGTTCTGAGTAATGAGGAAGGGTTAGTTAACAATCTTCTTGTGCGAAGCCCTTTGGGCAAGAGTGACCACAATATGGTGGAATTTTACATTAGGATGGAAAGTGACAGAGTTAATTCTGTAACTCAGGTTCTGAACTTAAAGAAGGGTGACTTTGAGGGTATGAGACGCAAATTGATTAATGTTACTTAAAGGAATAACTGTAGAAAGGCAATGGCAAACATTTAAGGATTACCTGGATGAAATACAGTGTTTGTTCATCCCAGTTTGGAAAAAGAATAACTCAAGGTGGGTAGTACATCCTTGGATAAGAAGGGAAATCAGGGAGAGTATCAAGTGTAAAGAAGAAGCGTATAGACTAGCCAGGAAAGACAGAATACCAGAGGATTGGGAGAAATTCAGAGTTCTACAGAGGAAGACAAAGACAAAAGGAAAGGCAAAAGAGATTATGAACGAAAATTGGCAGGGAACATAAAAAATGACTGCAAAAGTTTTTATAGATATGTAAAGAGAAAGAGACTAGTAAAGACAAATGTGAGTCCCTTGCAGTCAGAAACAAGTGAATTGGTAATGGGGAACAAGGACATGGCAGACCAATTAAATAACTACTTTAGTTCAGTCTTCACTAGGGAAAATATGTATAATCTTCAGGAAAAAATAGGGGACCATGGGGCTAATGTGATGGAAAGACTGGGGAAAATAAGTATAAGTTATGAGATTGTGTTGGATAAATTGAAGGGATTAAAGGCAGACAAGTCCCCAGGCCCAGATATCCCAGAGTGCTAAAGGAAGTAACCCATGAAATAGTGGATGCATTGTTGATAATATTTCAAAACTCTTTAGATTTTGGAGTAGTTCCTGAGGACTGGAGGGTGGCTAATGTAACTCCACTTTTTAAAAAGGGAGGGAAAGAGAAATCAGGGAATTATAGACCGGTTAGCTTGACATCGGTAGTGGGGAAAATGTTAGAGTCAGTTATTAAAGATGTGATTGCGACACATCTGGAAAGTGGTGAATTCATTGGTCAGAGCAGCATGGTTTTATGAAGGGAAAATCGTGTCTGACTAATCTTATTGAATTTTTTGAGGATGTAACTAGTAGAGTGGATAGGGGAGAACCAGTAGATGTGGTTTACTTGGATTTTCAGAAGGCTTTTGATAAGGTCCCACACAGGAGATTACTATACAAACTTAAGGCACACGGTATAGGGGATATGGTATTAATGTGGATAGAGAATTGGCTGACAGATAGGAAGCAAAGAGTAGGAATAAACAGGTACTTTTCAGAATGGCAGTCAGTTACTAGTGGGGTCCCACAAGGCTCAGTGCTCGGACCCCAGTTATTTACGATATATATTAACGATTTAGATGAGGGAATAGAAAACAGAATTTCCAAGTTTGCAGACGACACGAAGCTGGGTGGGATTGTAAGCTGTGTAGAGGCTGTTAAGAGTGTGCAGGGTGACTTGGACAGGTTGGGTGAGTGGGCAAATGCATAGCAGATGCAATATAATGTGGATAAGTGTGTGGTTGTCCACTTTGGAGGAAAGAATGGGAGAGCTGAGTACTATCTTAATGGTATCCAAAAAGGAAAAGGGGAGATGCAAAGAAACCTGGGTGTCATGTCACTGTGCATCAGTCATTAAAATTGGGCAGGCAGGTGCAGCAAGCAGTTAAAAAGGCGAATGGTATGTTGGCGTTCATATCAAGAGGATTCGCGTTCAGGAGCAGGGAGGTATTGATGCAGTTGTACAGGGCCTTGGTGTGACCTCACCTGGAGTATTGTGTTCAGTTTTGGTCTCCTTATCTGAGGAAGGACATCATTGCCATGGAGAGAGTGCAGAAAATGTTGACCAGATTGATACCAGGGATGGCGGGACTTGCATATGAAGAAAGGCTAGAACGACTGGGAATGTACTCGCTGGAGTTTAGACGATTAAGAGGAGATTTAATAGAAATGTTCAAAATTCTTAAGGGAATTGACAGGCTGGATGCAGGAAGATTGTTCCCAATGTTGAGCAAGTCTAGAACTAGGGGTCACAGTTTAACGATAAAGGGGAAGACCTTTAGAACTGAGATGAGGAAGAATTTTTTTCACTCAGAGGGTGGTGAATTTATGGAATTCTCTGCCACAGGAAGTGAGTGAGGCTGGTTCCATAGCTATATTTAAGAGAGAGTTAGATTTAGTACTTGTGACTAGGGGGATCAGGGGGTATGGAGAGAGAGCTGGAACAGGGTACTGAGTGGATGATCAGCCATGATCAAAATGAATGGCGGTGTAGGCTTGAAGGGCCAAATGGCCTCCTGCTACACCTATTTTCTATGTTTCCATGTTAAACCTTTGCCCGTCAACTCTCAACCCATGACCTCTTGTATCCATCTCTCCTCTCAATGGGAAAAGCCTTTCCACATCAACTCTATCTGTCCCTCTCATTATCTTAAACATCTCTATCAAATCCCCTCTCAACCATCTACATTCCAAGGAATAAAGACCTAATTTGCTCAATCTTTCCTTGTATTCCAGATGCTGAAACCCAGGCAACATTTTTGTAAATCTTCTCTGCACTCTCTATCTTGTTAATATCCTTCCTATAAATCAGTGACCAGAACTGCACACAGTACTCTAAATCTGGCCTCACCAATGCCTTGTACAGTTTCATCATTACTTCCCAACTCCTATATTCTATGCACTGATTTATATAGGCAAGCATACTAAAGGCCTTCTTCACCACCCTATCCACATGAGCTCCTACCTACAGCGAACAATGCACCGTTATTCCTAGATCTTTCTGCTCCACTGCGTTCTTCAACGCCCTCCCATTTACCACATATGTCTTGCTTTGATTATTCTTTCCAAAATGAAGCACCTCACACTTATCAGCATTAAACTCCATCTGCCATCTTTCTGCCCACTACTCTAAGCAGTTTAAATCCCTCTGCAATCTTTGAAAACCCTCTTCATCATCCACAATTCCCCCTATTTTAGTATCATCTGCACATTTGACGATCTCCAAATTAATACCCAAGGACTTAGCCTTCCCAACTAACCTCCCATGCGCAACCTTATCAAAGGCCTTACTGAAGTCCATATAGACAACATCCACTGCTCTACCCTCATCAACATTCCTCGTCCCCTCTTCAAAAAATTCAACAAGATTGGTCAAACATGACCTTCCACGCACAAATCCGTGTTGAGTGTCCCTGATCAGACCCTGTCCCTCCAAATACTTACATATACTATCTCTAAGAATGCTTTCCATCAATTTACCTACCACAGACATCAAACTTACAGGCTGATAAATGCTAGACTTGCTCCTCGAACCCTTTTTAAACAAAGGAACCACATGCGCAACACTCCAATCCTCTGGCACTATTCCCATCTCTAATGACATTTGAAAAATCACTGCCAGAGCCTCCGCTATTTCCTCACTAACTTCTCTCAAGGTCCTGGGGAAAATCCTGTCAGGACCTGGAGACTTATCCACCTTTATATGTTTCAAAAGCTCCAGTACTACCTCTTTCTTATATAGTCTCCTTATATACCTCCTTTCCTTCCTTTACCTTGCACATAAATACTGAGGAAAATAATTGTTCAAGACCTCCCTCATCTCTTTTGGCTCCACACACATTTGTCCTTTCTGATTCTCTATTGGACCAATTTTGTATCTCACTTCCCTTTTGCTATTTACATATTTGTAGAAATCCTTTGGATTTATTTTCTCCCTGATAGAGAATTGGTTGAGGGACTGGAAGCAAAGAGTAGGAATAAATGGGTTCTTTTCAGAATGGCAGCCAGTGACTCGTGCCAGCTCCCCACCATGACTACCAGCCCCCCCACATCTCCATCGGGCACACAAAACTCAAAACGGTCAACCAGTTTACCTATCTTGGCTGCACCATTTCATCGGATGCAAGGATCGACAACGAGATAGACAACAGACTCGCCAAGGCAAATAGCGCCTTTGGAAGACTACACAAAAGAGTCTAGAAAAACAACCAACTGAAAAACCTCACAAAGATAAGCGTATACAGAGCCGTTGTCATACCCACATTCCTGTTCGGCTCCGAATCATGGGTCCTCTACCGGCATCACCTACGGCTCCTAGAACGCTTTCACCAGCATTGTCTCCGCTCCATCCTCAACATTCATTGGAGTGACTTCATCCCTAACATCGAAGTACTCGAGATGGCTGAGGCCGACAGCATCGAATCCACGCTGTTGAAGATCCAACTGCGCTGGGTAGGTCACGTCTCCAGAATGGAGGACCATCGCCTTCCCAAGATCGTGTTATATGGCGAGCTCTCCACTGGCCATCGTGTCAGAGGTGCACTAAAGAAGAGGTACAAGGACTGCCTAAAGAAATCTCTTGGTGCCTGCCACATTGACCACCGCCAGTGGGCTGATATCGCCTCAAACCGTGCATCTTGGCGCCTCACAGTTTGGCGGACAGCAACCTCCTTTGAAGAAGACCGCAGAGCCCACCTCACTGACAAAAGACAAAGGAGGAAAAACCCAACACCCAACCCCAACCAACCAATTTTCCCCTGCAACCGCTGCAACTGTGTCTGCCTGTCCCACATCAGACTTGTCAGCCACAAACGAGCCTGCAGCTGACGTGGACATTTACCCCTCCATAAATCTTCGTTCGCGAAGCCAAGCCAAAGAAAATATATCAACGACTTTGATGTGGGTGGCAGGGTTACTTGTGTGGAGGATGCTAGGAGAGTGCAGGGTGATTTGGACAAGTTAGGCGAGTGGGCCAGGATATGGCAGATGCAGTTTAATGTGGATAAATACGAGGTTATCCACTTTGGAGGTAAGAACAAGAAAGAGGATTATTATTTAAATGGTATCTGTTCAGGAAAAGGGGAGATGCAGAGAGACTTGGGTGTTGCTGTGCATCAGTCGTTGAAAGTGGGTGTGCAGGTGCAGCAGGCGGTGAGGAAGGCGGATGCTATGTTGGTGTTCATAGTGAGAGGATTTGAGTCCAGGAGTACAGAGATCCTGCTACAGCCTCGGTGAGACCACATCTGGAGTGCTGTGTGCAGTTTTGGTCTCCTTATCTGAGGAAGGACATCCTTGCCTTGGAGGGGGTGCAGAGAAGGTTCACTAGGCTGATACTGGGGATGGAGGGACTCGCATATGAAGAAAAGTTGGATAGACTAGGGTTGTATTCTCTGGAATTTAGAAGATTGAGGGGGGATCTTATAGAAACTTATCAAATTCTTAAGGGTTTAGACAGACTAGATGCAGGAAGGTTGTTTCCAATGCTAGTAAAATCCAGGACCAAGGACCATAGTTTAAGGATAAGGGGGAATTTTTTAGGACTGAGATGAGGAAAAATTTCTTCTCTTTGAGAGTGGTAAATATGTGGAAATTCTTTGCCACAGGAAGTAGTTGAGGCTGGTTCCCTGTCAATATTTAAGTGTAGGTTAGATTTGGCCCTTGTGGCTAAGGGGATTAGTGGGTATGGGGAGAAGGCAAGAATAGGGTACTGATCTGCCATGATCATAATGAACAGCGGTGTAGGCTTGAAGGTCCAAATGGCCTACTCCTACACCTATTTTCTATGTAACATTGTCCAGGTTTGGGAACACCGCCTGTAAGTGGTACTCATCCACTATATAGTTCATCTCCCGCTGGAACAGGGATACCCCTTTGGTGATGCCAAAGGGGAGGCAGAGGAACTGGTACAGCCTGCCATCCACCTCGAATGGCGTGTATATCTGGTCACTCTCCTTAATGGGCAACTGGTGGTACGTAGCCTTGAGATCAATGGTGGAGAACACTTTGTACTGGGCAATGCTGTTTACCATGTCCGTAATACGTGGAAGCGGGTAGGCATCCAGCTGCATAAATTTATTGATCGTCTGACTATCGTCCACAGACATGTGCCTCTTTTCCCCAGACTTCACTACAACAACTTGTGCTCTCCAGGGGCTGGAGCTCTTCTCTATAATGACCTCCTGCAGGAGTCTGTGGACTTCTGTTCTAATGAACTCCCTGTCTTTTGGGCTGTACCTCCTGCTCTTAGTGGCCACTGGGGTGCAGTCGGGAATGAGGTTTGTGAATAACGGGGATGGTTCTATATTCAGGGCCATAAGGTTACAGTGTTGGCCATTTCTAAGGAGTAGTTGGGGGGGGAGCGGGCCGTCACGCACTATTGCGATGCTTTTCAGCTGGCACTGAAAGTCCAGCCCCAGCAGTACTGGCGCACAGAGGCACAGGAACACCAGCAACTTAAAGCCCTCATACTCCATACCCTGTATCTCCAGTGTGACCCTGCAGAAATGTTTGACCTTCGTTACATGTTTGTTAGATGCCAATAAGATTTGGTGATCACTCAGGTACATTTTTAACGCAAGGCGCTCTACTAGCCCTTGTTCTATGAAACTCTCCATACTCCCACTATCCACTAAACAATTTGCAGTGGACCAGTTAATCTTAATACGAACGGTCGCGTCCAGTGAGGCCAGCATGGCATGTCCTCCATTTTGGTAGGAGTCTGCATCTTGGTCATAGTAGCATTCGGCATCGTATTCGTCACGCAGTTGCGATGTCCTCTGTCCAGCGTCCCTTTCCCAAGATGGCCAACAGCTCATGGCACTCTGCTTCTGCTTGCCTGTGGGGGAAGGAAAGAACTTTCCCGCCTCTCATTTGCATGAGAGAGGGCTTTGGCGGGACCCTTGAGGCTTCTGCAGACTTTCGCATAATGCCCCTTCTTTCCACACCTCGAACAGTCCTTCTCCCTAGCCATGCAGTGAGCTCTGGGATGCTTTAGCTGCCCGCAGAAAAGGCACTTGGAGTGCTCCAGTGGGGCTGCTGCCCTTGATCTCCTGTGTATCTCTCCCTGTAAGGGGCTAACCAGTCCAGTTTTGAGTACTCCTCTAGTTCCCTCCGAGAGTTTCCGCAATAGTTTCTGCCTCTTCAAGCCTAACTATCCTCTTTTCCAGCAGCCTTATTTTCATCGATCTGACACTGGTCACAATTCTGTCCCTTACCAGGTCATTCTCATACTCTTGGGCTGATACTGCTTTAAAAGTACGGGCCCTCGCTAAATCTTTCAGCATGAGTATGAAGTCTAACAGACTCCCCTGCCTGCTGCGACATGGTCACAAGCCGATGCCTGGAGTGCAGCTCTCTGTGCCCTCTATTATTGTGTCTCTGCAGAGTGTTCATCATTTCTTGATATGACTTAGTGTTCTGTATTAACGAGTACGGGTGATCCCCCAGCAGAGCTAACATAGCATCAGCATCTTCTCCTCTGACACTCCTTCCATCCCCGCATAATTTAAAAAGCATCTCTGCCACCGGCCAAAGTGCATGCTCGCTCCGGGGGTTCTGGGATCCAGCTCTAGCCTGTTGGTCCTCAGTACTTCGCTGAACCTCAGCCTGTGGTTCAGTAGCTGGGAGGGGAAGGGGTGCATACTGGTCCTGATCTGGGGACGGTTGGGGGTGGCTCTAGGGTAGTAGTCCGTCCCCACAGTCCTGCCAGTAAATCGCAACTTTCCACACACCTTCCACCTGCATTTGGCGCAACTCTTGGTTGTACACCAGGAACCCTGTGGGCTGTACGGCCGGTCGTGGTCTCAGTGAGTTAGTTAACAGGCAGGGCTCTCGGCCATTCATTACCTGCTCCGGGGTGCTTCTTCCCCTTCTGTAGTCCACCACGACCATTGGATGAGTGTCTCTCTCTCGATCCTGATCTTGCAGCTCTCCGTCTGATTCGTTTCTGGCTGCACATGCGTGGGGCCCATCTCTGTTCCTGGGTCCCTGAGTCAGGACTCGGCTGAGTCGAGAGCTGGTGAGGCATCCATTCTGGATATGTATTAGTCTATTAAATTGATGGCTACTAGCATCAAATCACACACCAGGTGAGCCACCTGGTGACCTAGTGGTGTAATAACATACCACCACAGTTGAGACCATCACTGACAGTATTTTCCCTGACTAATCAGGGTGCTGTACCTGCCCAGATCGATGGTGGCAGGTATTGTTTGTTGCATCTTTTAACTTTTTAATTGTCTGTGATAGTAGTGAGTGCCAATTGTTAGTGGTGTCCAATGTAAGTGTATTGTGTGTCCCTTGTTTGTGTGCATGAGCCAAGGCAGCCATGTGGCCAGGGACTCTCCCGGCTGTCATCTATAGCGATTTTCCCCAGCCCAGTCAGCTTTTTGGGGAAACTCGTGGCACCCTGACCCTCCTCTACCTCCCCATTGGAACAGACTGGTAGAGTGAATCTGTCCCATTGGGAAGTGGGCATCCTGGGAAACAACCTGCGGCTGTTGTCAGAAGTGGCTGGCCAGGGTGCATTCCTCTGGGACTGTGTGAGAGTGGTGGTCCAGGCCACGTCCCCCCTTTTAGAATGGGATCTGCAGTGCCAGGCAGAGTGGAGCGCACAAGAACGAGGAACCAGGGCTATCAGGGAATGGGCTCTGATCACTGGGTTCTACAAAGGCACCTACGACAATGACTTTCATGAAAGACATGGTAGAAAAGTAAAAATGGAGGACAGAAAAGAATTCAACACAATAGACTAAAAAGGCCACATTGCAATTTGATTGAAAAAGTCACCGAGTGTGAGGGCACTTTATCGGAATGTCCAGGGCACTGGAAACCAGGTGAATAAACCATTGGCACAAATCAGTCCAAAGGGGAGTGAGTTAGTATTGGCCATAACACAAAAGTAGTTGGAAATTATTGGGAATTAAATATAAGGTAATTTGAAGGACAGGCAGGAAGATAGAGGAGGTGGGGAATCTCTGTTGATTCAGGGTGAGAGGGTGACAGTGGGAGGTTATCTAGTTTGCGTTGGTTGATCTGGGGAGAGATCAGGGATGAGGTGATGTCATAGACATGTGGTTCTCACTGGTGGTTCTCAGCACCACCTGCTGGCTGCCTGGTGTATGCGCAGTTCATGTTGAGAATTCATCTCATTGGTCAGTTGTGGTCACGTTGTAGTTCGATCAATAACCACAACCAGACTCAAAGCTAGTGATTAAAGGTTTTAATAACCTGAAATGTCAGGTACTTCTTTACCTGCTACTTGCCCTGATCCAAGGCTGGTATTGAAGGAGGAGTCTTGGACTATCAACCTTTATTGGGAACCTTGCGGGGAGGAGTCACAGAGTTGGAGACAGGCCAGCCTGTACAGGGTATGAGGTCACCTCCTGCTCTACCATGTTCCACTTCATTCACCCCTTTTTCGAATGACTGGTGGGGTGAAGAGGGACTGCAGCCGTCATTATCAGTTATGCAGTCTTTCATAGTTTACAGATTCAGCTGGATGGTAGCTTTATCTGCGACTGTGATCACCACAGCACTGTTTGCTTTCTTGTTGGTTCCTGAGGGACCCTGATCTGTATGGATGGCAGAATGTCATGGGGCTGTACTGTGTTAGTCTGAATGGGTTCCAGGGGGTGTGGGGGTGTTGGGAGTTCAGTTTGTGGTTGTAGGGGTGGGTGGTGTGGGTGGAGGCCAGAGGGGTCATGGTGGTGGGTCAAGTGGTCAATTGACTGGACAATACATGGTACTGGCTGGTTGCTGACAAGGGCTTCTGGTGCATCTCCTGTGCTAGGGCCCCTTGTCTTCCTGCCCATCCAGGTACTGTACACGGGTATATTGGGGGTTCACATGCAGGAGATGCACTTCCTTGACCAGCGGGTCTACCTTGTGAGTCCTAACGTGTCTGCCGGGTAGCACTGGCCCTGGGATCGTCAGTCAGACCGACAGCATGGTTCCCGACAACAACCTCCTAGGGAAGCAAAACAGTTTCTTCGGGGTGGTGTTCATAGGTGTACACAGCAGAGACCTGGTGGCATGTAGCGCTTCCAGAAACACCTCTTGCCATTGGGAGACAGGCATCCATTTTGACTTGAAGGACATGGATGTGCTCCTCTTGATAGACCAATGCAGTCATATCTACGCACCCACAGGCTCATCCAAGCTCCCTCTTGGGCCTCACCAAGAGATCAATAGACTCACTGGAGGCCTGGTGCCAGGTAACCAGCAGGTGTTGTGCATATGTAGAGTTTTCAGGAGCACTGTCTATTGCTGCTGCAATAGGGCCATTAACTCATCATACTTTTCCAAGCCCCGTATTATTTGATAAGCTCAGTGGCCCACTGATGAAAAGAGCAGATCGTACTTGTCTACATCTGAGGAGATCGTGTGGCGTCTCATGTAGGCCTTTTAGCAATGAGCCTCATATCAAACGACGGAGGCCTCTAGGTACCTGGGGTCGGACTCCAGCTTCTCCACTCAGATTGCCTTGTCCATGGTAAGTAATCAGGTTATTAAATTATATCGTGATCAATAACGTGATTGACGGTTTTAATAACCTGAAGCATCAGGCATGTCTTTGCATGCTTCTGGCCTGGATCCAAGGTTGGCATGAAAGTAGGAAACTAGGGCCATCAGTGTTTATTGGGAAACTTGTAGGTAGGAGTTATGGAGGTGTCACAGGATCACAGATGGGCCAGCCTGTACTGTGTCGTGAGGTCACCTGCACTACCATGTTCTACGACAGCGTGTTAGGGCAGACGTGTTGGAACACTTCAACGCTGTGTGTCTGAGGAAGGGTTTGCTTGTAAGTTCATTTATTTTGTGAAGTTCTGTCTATATTAAGCACATTAATATGCATAAGTGATGTGAGCAGTTTATATTAGTTTTAACTGCTCATCTGGGGAATTCTGGCAGTGTTGGTTGTTATTTGTTGTGTAGGAGCCACATGATCGAGCATTGGAGCAGAGCTTCATTGGTTTACGATCCAGTTTGCAGTTCAAAAGGCAGAGAATAGGACTTTCAGTAAAAAAGGCAATTTAACTCTTGCCTCTTCTCTGGATAATTACTCTGTTTGGTGTTCACTGACTGTGCGAGGTGTGTGGGTGAAACACACTGAGGGCAGAATGAAGTAGAGATAATTACTTCCCTAGGAGGTTGTTGTGGGGAACTCGGCAGACACGTTAGGTCCCATAAGGCAGACCCGCTAGTCAAGGAAGTGCTCCTCCTGCATGTGAACCCCCAATAGACCTGTGCGCAGTACCTGGACGGACAGGAAGACAAGTGGCCCCGGCAAAGGAGGTGCATCAGAAGCCCTCGTCAGCAACCTCATCTGTGTATTGTCCAGTCAATTGACAACTTGAACCCACCAGCACGACCTCTCTGGCCTCCGCTCACACCACCCCTACAACCATAAAGTGAATATGTAGATATGTTTTTGGGAGATAAATTGGGAAAGGTTTGTTAGAGTAGATTACATACAAACACATTAAAACAGATCTTATTTGAAATACTGGAGCTCTGCAAATCCTAGACACATTGGCTCCACAGCTTTTGCAAGAGCTTTGGAGTGTGCTCAAGAGACTTCACTAATAGACTGTTGTTTACAAAAGGCAACAGATGAAAGATCTTTTGGAGCCACAGATGACTGGCTGGAAGAGAACTTGCTGTTTTTAGAGAGTCATTTGGTTTTGCAAGCAGAGAGAGTCAAAACTTCTTCTACAGTGTTACAGCCAGCAGAAGCAGCTGGGACAAACTGGCAAGCTTGTGGAAAGCCCCATTTTTAAGATGGCCTCGTCAAAGCCCTTGTGGTTCATGCAAGAGGACAGGCTGTCTAATGTTTCACTTGGAATAAGTGAAACAAGAAGGAACTCTGTGATGACCTGAAAGAAAGAGGTTATCATCTGGAGAACCCTGAGGGGGCAAGTTTTATCAACAAGACACTGAAGTGGATGATGGAAGTACATCAGTTGTGGATGACCTGGAACAACAAATCTCTCTGAAATCCGACAAGAACCTTCCTGAGTGGTAACCATTTACCTTTCAAGCACCAAAGCCTGGTGAACTTTATACATGTTATATTCTGTGCACAGTATAAGAACTGGCTGCAACCAGTGAACTTGGAGGAATGAGAAGTGAGATTGGACTGTGAACCAAAGAATTTTTATGAACTTACATACACGTACACTTGGAATTAGAAGGGGGTCAAGTTAGGTTAGTAAAGTGAATAGAGATAAGTTAAAGAGTGATTCTATTTTCATGTTTAAAGATAATTAAAGGCAACTTTTGTTTCAGTAACCATTTGTCTTGGTGAATATCTATTGCTGCTGGGTTTTGGGGTCCTCTGGGCTCGTAACATTTTCCCTGCTGCATTTCTGCCCTCGCCCCCAGCTGCTGAAAATTGATTCCTGTCTGGGAGGTTTGTTAGCTTTAAACTTGTAACCTGTTCTCTGGAAGCTTCTGACTGAGTAAAACTTGTGCTGGTTTTCTTCTAAATGATTTTTATAGCTATCTTATAAATACAACTTTGTCCACTTATCTGATGAATACAACCCTCTACATTTCTACATCTCCCTCCACCCCCCGACCTTGTTTATCATGACTATAATAAACCAAAAGGTCTGTGGAGAAAACTTGGACAGCGTTAAAACAGGAAATCTACAAGGGGAGCTGGGAGCATAGTAAGTTTTTCCCCCAGTGCCAAAGCTTTGTGCAAAGGGACAAGTGCAGCAGTCAGGCATTTCACACCAATTATACGTAAGCCCTGTATCCCTCCTTTTGCATGAGGTTCACCCATTCAGTGATAATTGTCCTAGCTTGACATACAGTTGTCTTGACCTATAATCTTACAGGTCTCCCCATGACCTACCGGAATAAAATCAGGGTCCATTGTCACAGTACAGATGGCAACCATCTCTGCTGACAGCTGAGAAACTACCTTCCCAGCCTTGGGGGTCCCTTAGCCAATCACCCCCCATTGCTGAGTTGGATGCCTTTCTCATACCATTCCAGGGGAACAGAATCATAAAGACCTGCTCCATCCTGGAGATGCCTCTCTTTGTCCTGAACCCGATTACCTCTGGCCAATCAGGGTATTAGTGTAGCTTCTGTCCATGAGGCATAGAAAAGAACCCACAAAAGAAAAACTCTCAAAAACCTAACTACCCAAATATGGGAAAGAATTCCCTTCCCACCAACGTCTTGGTCTAAACCTTTTGACGTCACAATGGCAGGTCTATCTGTGTATTAATGAGGCTCATTGGACAGAGTGATTTCTGGACCATTGAGAATTCTGAGTGATACTGCAGTCATTGATCTCAGAAACAAAAGCTGCCATGAGCATTCTGGTTAAAAGTCTGAAATAATTCCTGTGCTCTCTCTCAGATCATCAGGGTTTTACTAAAATGTGGTTTGCAAAACTAGAAGCCATATAACAGTAAATCCTGGGTTCATCATAAGTTCCTTCCTCTCCTCCTTTCCATCAAAACATATCACACACTGGCCATATTGATGAACTCCCGGGCAGCTTTCTCAACCCCATAATTAGGGAAAAGGATCATAAAGTATTGTTTCGTTCCTGAAATAACTCATTTCATTTTTGTCCAGTTTATTGGGTGATCAGCTGTTTCCCTGAAGTGATGGATGGCAGGGACCACCAGGGGTTCCATCACCGAGGAAGGTTCCATTCAGAACACGCAAGTGCTGAGGAGGTATTGGGCATGAGGCCTGGGGGTTTCTCTCAAACTGAGAAGTGACATTCGTACCATGATTAATCTCTGTCGATGTTTTATTCCCTCCGCACGTGCACATCCCACCCTTAGTCAACTTGTTCAACCTAATGTAGGAAGGTGTAATGGACAAGTTATATTCAGGCGTGTACCAATTATTAAACAGGTGGCTGGCAGGTCTACACTATTGGGTGTTTTTACTCTCTTTCCTGTCTGATTATTGTGTCACCTCCAAGTTTGGTGCTCTGTTTGATTAAATGGGATTGCTATCATAGGAACTCCCTGACCACTGCGGGATGGTAACTGGGTACAAACCCAACACTGAGACACTCCCATGGTCTTAACACGTAGGAGAGATGTACGAAAATATGTGTGGTCATGCGAAGGGCCCCCCTCATTCCCTATTACCAAGTATGTCAAAAAAAAATCCCAGAATCAATATATGCAATGTCCATGGTGTTGTAGCAGGCTGGGTCAACCCCGCACACGATGGGCTGAATTGCCGTAGCGAACAGCCAGCACGGAAGGGCACAGGGGCTTTCCCCCTACCGCGCAGAAGTTCCAGGCTGCAGGAGCGTGTTGCCAGGGGAACAGCCAAGCCTCACAGCAGCATTATGACATGACTCCCATGAGCCCGTCACCTCCCCTGAAAAGGAACACGCAAGGTTTGAATAAATGGCAATCACTGGTTTACTTGCTTGGTGTGGACAGCGTTTATTTCAGCAGCTCTGCCTTTAGCACTGATACAGTGGTGACCCTGAACAGGTTCTAACATCTTTAGAACCCACAACACACAGTAAGATGAATCCTGTTGACTCGTCCATAGCCCAAGCGGATCTCCAATAGATCTCCTGCGGCTGTTTACATCCCCAAATGTACAACGGACATTCGCCATGTCGCAGGGAAGTCCAACGTGGTAGCTGATGCACTGTCCAGGTCAACGGTCATTGAGACACAGCTCATCTTGCCAGGGACCAGGCTGAAGATGCCGACGCACAGGGATACCGCACCGCCATCACCAGCTTACAACTTGAGGAGTTTGCGCTGGACCCAGGAGGCCCAACACCCCAGGTCAATCCTGCCCACAACCTGTAGACAGTGGGTATTCAATGAAGAGCATGGACTCTGTCAAACTTCCAACAGTCTGCCTCATTTCTGACAGGTTCGTGTGGCATGGGATTTGATGCAAAGTTTCCCTTTTGGGCAAAAACCTTGAAGGATGCCAGTGAGCCAAAGCCCATTGGCACACTAAAGGCCCAGTGTAACATTTCCCACCTGCAGAAGGCAGGTTCGACCATATGCACATGGACATTTTAGGACCCCTTCCCATCAGTCGGGGATGAGTTAATTTTTCACCATGGTCAATCACTTTATACGGTGGCCAGAGGCAGTGCCCATGCCAGCCTGCAACATAGAGACCTGTGTAAGAGCCTTTACCTCACAGTGGGTTGCCCATTTTGGAGTCCCTTCACACACAACTTTGGACCAGGGAGTCCAGTTTACCTCTTCCCTCTGGGTGACCATGGCCAAATTCTGCGGCAGCCAGCTACACCACACAACTGCCTACCACCCTCAATCCAAAGGGCTGGTAGTGCTCTTTCACTGCCATCTAAAAGCAGCCCTCAGATCACTGCTGCATGGGTCCATCTGGATGGATGAACTTCCATGGGTCCTGCTGGGCATCCACACAGAACCTAAAGAGGGCCTCCCCACTTCATTGGCGGAAATGGTCTACGGTGCACCGCTCTCCATCCCAGGCAAATGCCCTGGATATCCTACAGAAGCTGAGGATCCACACCGCCTACCCACGTCCACAGCCAACCACCACACACGGGACGCCAACCAGCCATGTCCCACAAGAACTCAAAGGCGTGGACTTTGTCTTTGTGAAAGGGCTGTCAAGGTACTGAGAAGGGAGGGGGTTGTATATACTCTAGACATGGGAGGCAGGCATGACATGTTTACAGTCGACCACCTCAAGAAAGCACACTTGGATTGTTCAGAGCCTTTCCCTGCCCCTATATTAAGGCGCAAGGGGGGGGGGGTCACCTGCCCAAAGACAATATCCCAAACCTTACCCAAATAGACTACAATTCTGGGGGGTGGGGGGGGTGGTGTAGCAGGCCAGGTAAACCCTACACATAATGGGCTGAATCGCCGTAGTGAACAGCCAGCGCGGCAAGGCACAGGGACTTCCCCCCTCCCACTGCGCAGTAGTTCCAGGCGGCAGGAGCGTGTTGCCATGGGAACGGCCAGGCCTCACGGCAGCGTTATGACATGACTCCCGTGTGCCTGTTGCCTCCCCTAAAATGGAACTCGCGTGGATTGAATAAATGGCAGTTACTGGTTTATTTGCTTGGTGTGGACGGTGTTTATTTCAGCAGTTCTGCCTTTAGCGGGGCTAAAGTGTCCTGTTTATGAACGACTCTGGTTTCAGTGACATCACGAGTTCTCCCTTCTCTCACCAATCCTCTTACAGTCCTTAAAGTGTATCTACCGGGATTGCCCTTCGACCTTTACCACTGTGGGTATGGTAAGTAATACCTGAAATGGACCCTTCCACTTAGGAGCCAACTTCTGCCCCCAATTCCTGATCAATCCTGTTTCCAGTTGGACTTCCTTCCTTTGAGCATTCCGAACCTGTAAATATACAGTCTCAAGAATCTCAGTGAGTTGTCGAACATAGCTAATCATCTTTTCACTCAGGGGATGTAAATCCAGACAAGCTTCCATACTTTTAGCAGCTGCCCAAGGGGTATGTAATGGTTTCCCAAATAAAACTTCAGCTGGTGTTAATCCTGTACCACTGTGAGATGTCGTTCTCATTGCAAAGAGAGCCAGGGGGAGAACCTTTAAGCAATTCAATCCTATCTCCTCAGCTCGTTTAGCAAGTTTATTTTATAAAGTCGCATTTACGTTTCTACCATCCCTGCTGCCTGTGGGTGGTGGGCTCAGTGAAACTGCAGTTTGATCCTGAGATGTCTGCATACTCTTCATTTACTTTAGCTGTAAAATGCGGCCCATTATCAGAACTGATAATGGTTGGCAACCAGAACCTCGGTATTATTTCTTGCAGAATACCACCTCCTGTTGTTCCAGCTATGGCATTTGGAGCAGGGATACCCTCTATCCATCTACTGAAATGATCAAGTATCACCAGACAATATATATCGTTATGTACTCCAGGTAATTCAATAAAATCAATCTGAGCGCATTCAAATGGGCTGGTAGGCAGTTGTGACTTTCCCAGCATATATTTAACAGCTTTACCAGGGTTATTTTTCTGACAAATAGTACACTCAGATGCTTTTAGAAACATAGAAAAATAGGTGCAGGAGACGGCCATTTGGCCCTTCAAGCCTACACCACCATTCAATATGATCATGGCTGATCAGTACACGGTTCCTGCCTTCTCCCCATATCCCTTGATCCCCTTAGACACAAGGGCCAAATCTAACCTACTCTTAAATATTGACAAGGAACCAGCCTCAACTACTTCCTGTGCCAAAGAATTCCACAGATCCACCACCCTCTGAGAAAACAAAATTTTTCTCATTTCAGTTCTAAAAAGCTTCCCCCTTATCCTTAAACTGAACCAGCTCTGGTTTAAGAATTTTATAAGATCCCCCCTCAATCTTCTATATTCCAGAGAATACAAGCCTAGTCTATCCAACCTTTCTTTATATGCAAGTCCTTCCATCCCCGGTATCATTCTAGTGAACCTTCTCTGCACCCCCTCCATGGCGAGGATGTCCTTCCTCAGATAAGGAGACCAAAACTGCACACAGTACTCCAGATGTGGTCTCACCGAGGCCCTGTACAGCTGTAGCAGGATCTCTGTACTCCTGGACTCAAATCCTCTCACTATGAACGCCAACATAGCATCCGCCTTCCTCACCGCCTGCTGCACCTGCATGCCCACTTTCAACGACTGATGCTCAGCAACACCCAAGTCTCTCTGCATCTCCCCTTTTCCTAAACACATACCATTTAGATAATAGTCCTCTTTCCTGTTCTTACCTCTAAAGTGGATAACTTTGCATTTATCCACATTATATTGCATCTGCCACATCTTGGCCCACTCGCCTAATTTGTCCAAATCACTTCGCACCCTCATAGCATCATCAACACAGCCAACCTCGCTACCCAACTTCTTGTCATCTGCAAATTTTGAGATACTGCTATCCCCACATCTAAGTTGTTGATATGTAATCAACTGTGGCTCCAGCACGGAGCCCTGTGGTACCCCACTTGTCTGTATTTCAGCATTTAAATGATGGAGCCACCATGTCTAGCACTATTTTCACCATTTCCTCCTTAGCAAGGTGGGTCACAGTGTGTATATAGTTAAGCAACACAAGTAAAAATGCATCAGGTACACAGACTTGTCCAGCAGGGCTGGTCCATCATTCAGTTTCTGGATCTCTGACGCACCCCTGCTGTTTCCAGAGCTTAATCAAATGAGCAGGTGCATCCCCCTGAAGTTTTGCTACATCCCCCATATCAGGCAAGACTATTCTACAGGTGCCTAACCTTATTTTGGATTTTCGGGTCTGGACACCTGCCGTTGTTCAGAATCTTCTGGATTTCAGAATCATTTTGATTTCGATCCCTTTAAGTTCACCCAAGTAATACTGCCATCTCCCTCCCCCTTCTTACCCACCCGAGTCGCACTAGCATCTCTCTCTTTCTCTCTCTTCCCCCCACCCCCCCCCCCCCATGCTAGAGCTAGGAGAACAGCCCCCTTCTTGGTTCCCCTGTGCTGGCGCTGGCACAACGGTTGAGCTACCACTAGAGGATGTTGACAACTGTCAGAGGACTGAAAGTGGTGGCGGTGGGGGGGTTTGACAGCTGTAGAAGCGCTGGGCTACCACTAGTGGACATTGACAGCTGTCAAAGTGCAGGAACCACACGCTGGAAGTCGGTGGGCTTGCAGGAGAGTGAGCCTGCAGCTGCTAACCTCCCCACCAATGGAGAGAGCTGGAGGCAGCGCTGGGCAGCTTAAAAAACCCAGAGGATCATTCTGGAGAGGTTCATTGGTGGAGTGTGCAGGACTAACTAGTGTCTCTCCTGACCTCTTTCAAGGAAGAGGACTCATGTGCCAGAAGGGTATGACTGAACCCTAAGGAGGACTTTGGATGGTCACTCAAGAAAGGTGTCCGAAGAAGAGGACTCGTGTGCCAGAAGGTCACCTGCGAACCCTTAAGTTGGCTTCGGAGGTGTGAACCCCATCTCGTGACCAGGAAGTCATTGTGGAAATTCCTGGATAAAGGAAGTGGTAGCCCATTCAAACCCCAAGGCAGCCTTGTGTTCCCCTGACAGACTTGACAAGACTGACATGAGGGTTTTTGGTTTTGTGGTTAATTTTTGGAAATGTTGGTGATTTTTGGGGCATTACAGCCTGGACTGTAATGGTCTGGGTTTTTTCCACAATCGCTGTATATAAGTATGGAAGTATATAGAGTGGCCAATAAGACTGGTGATCTGGTGTTGGATTTATTGAGTTAATTCTATTATTGTTCGTTTGTTAATAAATTTTGTGTTAAACTTAACTCATTCGTTTGTGTGCCTCCCAATTCCTGCTGGGATGTGTAACTTTATTTTATGTTGTCTCTTCTCCCTTTGATGTGCGTTGTCCATCAGGAAATGGCGTCACAGAGAACACTGCCCACCGGCCAATCAGTGCCTCCCACGGCTGTTAGTCCCACCTGTGAGCGGATTGGCAGATGCAGCGTCCAACAGCGTGTGAGCTGGTGTCAATCAGAGAAACACAAGCAACTGCAGCAAATACACGGACGTGCTGGAGAAACTCACGCATCCATAGGGAGTAAAGGGAACCAACATTCCGGAACATTCTCTCTTGCCCTCCTCCTCCATCTCCTTCCCTACATCCCCAGCCCCTTCTCTCCGTTTCCTGTCAGAGCATCCCCTTCTCGGTCCTATCCTCGCCCCATCCCTTCTCAGCTTCTCCCCCTCCACGTACATCCTCTAATGTTCTATCCTGGGTTCCTCCCCCCACCTCTTTATTCAGGGGTTTACCTGATTCGTGACGGGGGGCTCAGGCCCCTAACATTGTTTACCTTTTACTTCCTATGGATGCTGCGTGACCTGCTGAGTTCCTCCTGCCCTCCACTCCAGCATCTGCAGATTTTCTTGTTAACAGACTGAGAAGTGGGAAATTTGTGCAAATTTACCACATAGCAGGTTATGTAAAAAGGCCACATGGGAAATTATTAGCTCATTTCCATCCCAACATTTTTCCCGCAGGAGCCCTAGAAATGTTTGCGGACCATCTGCAGTCTGAATTGAACTGCAAGCTGTCCACAACAATACGCCAATGAATATGATTTACCTGAGGATGCACGATGACAACGTTCAGCCCATCATGCGTCATCACCAACCTCCCCACAGCCTGTGTCTCACTGAGAGGATTCAGACAAGTCGTTGGATCAAAACCGCAAAACAAACTCACTGGTCCCAAATGAATTTTCAAAAGCAAATCCATTGGTGATTATCAGATTGATTTCAATATCTAAAGCAAACATGGCGGGGGGATAGCGGACGCATTGCATTCAGCATAATTTAAATTTATGGTTCAGTCGGGTGTGGTTTAATTCATGCCCTCTTCCCCCATGCCCAACTATTCATGGGAAGGAAATTCAAACTATTACTGCACCAAATCTTTGGCCTCCTCTAATTATTTTCATCTCTAACTTGCATACTTTTGTGATCCCATTCTGGTACGGAACTTAAAATAACATTAGGCTCCTGATTGCAAATAGACAAACATTTGTTCCTGTGACCAACCTCTCTCACTACTCTGCAAACTTCTGGTGAATGAGAGGCAATCATTTGCTGAATATAAGTCAACATACTAGGATTAAATGTGGCAAAATGAGTGTGTTTAGTGGATCCCAGGTTACATTTGACATTGATGTCGCTGACAACATTGATGTAGTGATACTGTACATTGACATAAGTTGCACATCCTAGTTGATGTCAACCCTCCAGCATCACACAACAGAGGAAGTCAGTGTAAACGTGCTTCCAGTGTGAACAATCATCACTCCAGAGGTAAATTTATTTTGGGAAGTTATCAGAACTTGTGTCTAAGAACCATAAAAGGCTCGTTGCTTTGTCTTTTGTTGAATGTTTTGCTGAATGTTTTCCACTGGTTATTTGCATCGTCGGACAGACAAAGGTGACAATTGGATATGGATGGGTGGGTAGGCAAGAAAAGGTTATGATTGATGTGGAAAGGAGATTGGAGTGTGGAAGCAGAGCTGGGGGAAAGGAGACGGAAATGGGAAGAGAGATTCCACTTTGTATCCGGAGGTGCCAGCATCCAGGCCTGTGTACTCTCCTTGTTCCTTGCCCATCACCCACCCCATTATCCGGCATCTGACCTTACTCAGCTCTTGGATGTGCTGAATTCCTGCCACCAGCAGCATCTTTTCAAAGGAACCATTGCTGCTCGGGGATCCCCGTGTGCAGTTGGGAGCGAATGTGATTGACTCTTGGACGTTGTCATGTGGGGTGGTAGTGATTGAGTGACAGGTCCCGAATGTGACTGTGGGTGGGTCGGGTGGTTCCAATTGGTTGGAAGTTGTTCATCCTTTTGACATCACAGTGGGAAGTTGATGTGGGGATACAGTTTACATGTGTGTTGTTGAGGCTCTTTTCTCAGAGCAGTTTCTGGACCAATAAGGATTCTGGGTAATAATGCAGTTATCGACCTCCCAAACATGAGCCTTCTGCTTAAAAATGTGAAATATTTCCTGCTACGTCTCTCATCGTTACACGTTTACTAAAGTGTTGTTCACAGAAATAGGCCCATAGAACAGTAAATCCTGGGTTCATAATGTGTTGCTTGGTCTCCAGTGTTTGTTGCTTCCTCTCCTTTCCATCAACACGTGCTAAATTTCACCCACATGTGTCTACATGTCCGTACTGATCCTCCTCACAGTTCAGGACACTCCACGGTTTGTCATATTACTGGCCATGTCTCCAGGGTGTCGTCCTGGAACATTGGCTGCAGAGAATGCCTTGCTCCCTCTCACTCCACCATCTTCTCTCCACAGGGTTAAGAAAGCAGCGTGTTTCCAGGCAGGACGCTTCAGACAATGCCACGTTGTGGTCTGATCCTCTGCTGGGATTTCTCAGTGAATTAGGAGCACAGAGATCACTGCATGGAGAATTCCTACACCCGCTGTGTGCGTGTACTGGACTTCAGCTGATTGGTCGACATGGAGGGTCAGGTGACTAGTGATATGGCAGATAAAACACTCCAAAGTGAAGTGTGTGGTGAGGAGGGGCTTCCTGTGGACTTGCTGGAATCACATCCCTGCGCTCACCCTGGGAACCCACCGTTCCCCTGTTCCGAATGTGGGGAGGGATTCGCCAACACTGACGCAATGCGGCAACACCAGTGTGTCCCCACGAGGGAGAGCCCATCCCCCTGCTCTGACTGTGGGAAGAGCTTTCCCTCCAAGGATCTGGAGGGACACGGGTGCATTCCCCCTGGGGAGAGTCCATTCACCTGTCACGTGTGTGGGAAAGTGTGTGTACCCCCTGGGGAGGGTCCGTTCACCTGTCACGTGTGTGGGAAGGGGTGTGTTTTCCCTGGGGAGGGTCTGTTCACCTGTCGCGTGTGTGGGAAGGGGTGTGTACCCCCTGGGAAGGGTCCATTCACCTGTCATGTGTGTGGGAAGGGGTGTGTTCCCCCTGGGGAGAGTCCATTCACCCAGTCCTCCAGCCTCCTTCAGCACCAAAATATTCACTTCGGGGAGAGAGGCTTTAAATGCTGTGTGTGTGGGAAGGGGTTCTCTCGATCCTCCTTCCTGCTGCAACACCAGAGAATTCACACCGGGGAGAAACCATTCACTTGCTCCCTGTGTGGGAAGGGGTTCTCTCACTCCACCACGCTGCTGAGGCATCAGAGAGTTCACACTGGGGAGAAACCGTTCACCTGCTCCCTGTGCGGGAAGGGGTTCTCTCAGCCCTCTGACCTGCTGAGGCACCAGAGAGTTCACACTGGAGAGAAACCATTCACCTGCTCCCTGTGTGGGAAGGGGTTCTCTCAGCCCTCCGATCTGCGGAGGCACCAGAGAGTTCACACTGGGGAGAAACCATTCACTTGTTCCCTGTGTGGGAAGGGGTTCTCTCAGCCTTCCAACCTGCAGGCACATCAACGAGTTCACACTGGGGAGAAACCGTTCACCTGTTCACTGTGCGGGAAGGGATTCTCTCGGCCCTCCAACCTGCAGGACCATCAGTGGGTTCACACTGGGGAGAAACCATTTACATGCTCACTGTGCGGGAAGGGGTTCTCTCGGCCCTCCAGCCTGCAGGACCACCAGCGGGTTCACACTGGGGAGAAACAGTTTACATGCTCACTGTGTGGGAAGGGTGCCTCTCGATCCTCAGACCTGCTGAAGCACCAGAGAATTCACACCAGGGAGAAACCATTCACCTGCTCCTTGTGTGGGAAGGAGTTTTCTCACTCCTCCAACCTGCTGAGGCACCAGAGAGTTCACACTGGGGAGAGACCATTCTCTTGCAGCAAGTGTGGGAAGGGATTCGCTGATTCCTCCTCTCTGGAGAGCCACCGAAGAATTCACACCGGGGAGAGACCATTCACCTGCTCAGTGTGTGGGATCGCATTCATCCGGTCATCGTATCTTCTGAGGCACCAGAGAGTTCACACTGGGGAGAAATTATTCACATGATCTCTGTGTGGAAAGGGGTTCTCTCGGCCCTTGGGCATGCAGGTACACCAGCGGGTTCACACCAGAGGGAAACCATTCTCTTGCAGCAAGTGTGGGAAGGGGTTTGCCCAGTCTTCCACTCTAGAGGGTCAGCAAAGAATTCACACCGGGGAGAGACCGTTCACCTGCTCAGTATGTGGGATCAGATTCACTCGGTCCTCGTACCTTCTGCGGCACCTGAGCATTCACACTGGGGAGAAACTGTTCACCTGATTTCTGTGCGAACAGCAATACTCTCAGTCCTCTGGCCTTGAGGCACACCAGTGGGTTCACACCATGGAGAGCTCATTCACCTTCGCCCTGTGTGGGATTGGATTCAATCAGCCCTTGGGCCTGCGGACCTATCAGCAATTTCACACTGGGGAGAGACCGTTCACCTAATCTCTGTGTGGGAAGAAGGGTTCTTTCAGTTCTCTGGCCTGAGAACATAATCAACATGTTGTTTCTGCCATATTTGTTTGTATATATTGTATAAAAAAAGTAAAATCTACCAGATAAATGGTAGATTGGAGTTTAGGGTCACACACATTTACAGAAGATGCACACGGTTTGCATTCAGACAGAGAGGACATTTTAGAGTCACCGTGGCTGAAAAACAGGACATAATGGAACTGAAGCAGATTCTTAATTGATTCCAGGACAATGGGTGTGGATACCCAGCATTTTGCTGGCAGCTGTTCAGTCAAGCAAGCTTTCCCTTGAGTGACATGGGCTCAGACTGTCCGAAGCCATAACCACTTGGACAGAGATGAGGTCTAATGTTTTTGTGGATTTGAAGTGGTAATTTGAAGGAAGGCAAAAGGTCATCTGGGTTTCGAAGACTAACATAGTTGTTCCTCTCTCTGCGAGCAACATAAGACAACTTCAAATTTTGTGCTCTTTCTCTCTCAAAGATCTTTTGGCTTCAGTTTACCAAACAAACTGAATTTTGTTTATGATCTTTGCTTCATTTGAGATTGAAGTTTTGTGAGTCTTATGTGTTTTGTGTCTAAGTTTTTCTGTGGGCTGGTTGGAAATATAACTTTGGCTTTAATTACATATGTTATATTTAGCCTGGGGAATTTATTAGTTTTACACGGTTGTAGAAATTTGCATAGTAACAAGTGGGCATTGTTATAATTGGGGGGGATTTTGAACTGAAGTTTGAAGATGAATTTTTTGTTAATAAAGTAATTGTTCATCTTTACCCCTGTGTGATCTGCCTTCTTTGTGGTTGCTGGTTTGATCTTGTAACATAATTTGGGGGAATCATCCGGGATCAAACCAATTTGGAAGCTTTATGGCGATTGACTTGTGCTTAGTTATCAGTCGTCTGAGTTTGACTCAACCTCCAGCTTGAAATTAAAAATAAACGGTAAGTGTATAAATCACCAGCAGAAAAACCCTGCTCACCCTTCAGTGGTTAATTTAAAAATGGCTAAAAAATCAGAACTGATGGTTATAGCTGGCAAGTTAAAACTTCTTACAGTAAGAACTGGGATGAAAAAAAAGAAAATTGCCCGAAAGATTGTTAAGCACTATGTAGGAAAGGGGGTATTTGAAGAAGCTGCATTAGAACAGTTTCCAAAGGAGAAAACTTCAGAGGAAGTAAAGTTGTCTTTGAGAAAACTAGAGTTAGAGGAAAAAAGAGAGGCAAAAAGGAAAGCCGGACAGGAAGCAGTAAGACAGGCAGAAATGGAGGAGAGAGAGAAAGAACGGAAACATAGCTAGAACTAGTTAAATTGAGGTAGACCCTAACCCAAGGAGAGGGAGAAGCTCAAAACCCATGTGCCAGTCAGGAGGAGAGGTTTCTGGTCAGTGAGGTTAGTTCCTCCATTTGAGGTAGCTGAAATAGACCAGTATTTTCAGCATTTTGAGAAAGTAGCTGTAAATTTAAAATGGCCACCAGACCAGTGGTCACTCTTCCTACAAAGTGTTCTTAAAGGGAAAGCCCAACAGGTGTACTTGTGTCTCGCTGTACAACAAGCAGCTGATTACAAATTTGAAAGCAGGCTATACTCCGATCTTATGAACTAGTCCCAGAGGCTTATAGACAAAAGTTCAGGAGTTTATAAAAAGCAGCAACCCAATCTTACCTGGGTTTTCCTTATAGGAAGTTTGTGTGTTTTGATTGGTGGTGTGCTGCAATGAAAGTAGAAAATAACTTTGATTTATTAAGGGAAATCATTCTGATTGAGGAGATTAAAAATTGTGTTCCTCACGATATTCAAGTGTACTTGGCCGAGAAAAATATAAAAACTTGGCAATAATTGGCTAAATTCACAGAGGAATATGCTTTAACCCACGAGTCGAAGTGGACACCAGGGAAAACCTTTCAAAGGAATACTGCTGATAAATCAAGTAAAGTAGAAAGAAAATCTAGAAGTGAGGTTAAAGGAAGAGAGAAAGAGAAATGGGTGAAGAAATTTTTTTCGAGAGTTATTTGCCACTATTGTAAGAAGCCAGGGCACATAATAGCAAACTGTCCTGCACTGAAAAGGAAGAAAGAAAAAGGGGTGGTACCAACTGCCTGTGTTCAGAGTGAGAAAGTTAGGGATATTTTTAAACCATTAATGACTGAAAGTTTCATTTCAGTTAAAGAAGGATCCAATCAAGTGCCAGTTAAAATCCTGCAGGATACGGAGCAACCCAATCATTTGTATGAAGCTATATTTTGAATTTTGGTGAGGAGACCGATATTGGAGATGAGGTGAAGCAGAGCCTATACCTTTCCATAGAATAGTGATGAAATCAGACTTAGTTAATGGCCTGGATATGATAGGGATAAGATCAAATCTGCCAGTGGATGGAGTTTCTCTTTTGTTAGGAAATGATTTAGCAGAGGGCAGAATCATACCTGCGATGAAACTCACAAATAAGCCATTGGTTTAACCATATAACCATATAACCACTTACAGCACAGAACAGGCCAGTTCGGCCCTACTAGTCCATGCCGTAGCAAATCCCCACCCTCCTAGTCCCACTGACCAGCACCCGGTCCATACCCCTCTAGTCCCCTCCTATCCATGTAACGATCCAGTCTTTCCTTAAATGTAACCAATGATCCCGCCTCGACCACGTCTGCCGGAAGCTTATTCCACATCCCCACCACCCTCTGCATAAAGAAATTTCCCCTCATGTTCCCCTTATAATTTTCCCCCTTGAATCTTAAACCATGTCCTCTAGTTTGAATCTCCCCCTTTCTTAATTGAAAAAGCCTATCCACATTTACTCTGTCTGTCCCTTTTAAAATCTTAAACACCTCTATCAAGTCCCCTCTCAATCTTCTACGCTCCAGAGAAAAAAGCCCCAGTCTGCACAACCTTTCCCTGTAACTCAGACCCTGAAATCCTGTCAACATTCTTGTGAACCTTCTCTGCACTCTCTCTATTGTGTTTATATCTTTCCTATAATTTGGTGACCAAAACTGTACACAGTACTCCAAATTTGGCCTCACCAATGCCTGTACAATTTCACCTTAACCTCCCTACTCTTGAATTCAATACTCTGATTTATGAAGGCCAACATTCCAAATGCCTTCTTCACCACACCATCTACCTGAGTATCAGCCTTGAGGGTACTATTTACCATCACTCCTAAATCCCTTTGTTGCTCTGCACTCCCCAATTGTCTACCATGCAATGTATATGACCTATTTAAATTTGCCTTTCCAAAATGTAGCACCTCACATTTATCTGTATTAAATTCCATCAGCCATTTCTCAGCCCACACCTCCACCCTTCCTAAATCACCTTTTAATCTACGGTAATCTACCTCACTGTCCACAACACCACCAATCTTTGTGTCATCTGCAAACTTGCTTATCCAATTCTCTACCCCTACATCCAGATCGTTAATATATATAACAAATAATAGTGGACCCAGGACCGAACCCTGAGGAACTCCACTAGTCACCGGCCTCCAATTGGACAAACAATTTTCTACCACTACTCTCTGACACCTTCCATCCAACCACTGCTGAATCCATTTCACTACCTCCTTATTTATACCTAATGCCTCCACCTTTTTTCCTAATCTCCTGTGGGGAACTTTGTCAAAAGCCTTACTAAAGTCCAAATAGACAACATCCACAGCTTTCCCTTCATCAACCTTTTTTGTAACCCCCTCGAAGAACTCAATCAGGCTTGTCAAGCATGATCTACCCCTGACAAAACCATGCTGATTACTCCCTATCAATCCCTGTACCTCCAAAAATTTATAAATAGCATCCCTCAGAACACTTTCCATCAAATTGCCCACCACAGACGTCAGACTTCCAGGCCCATAATTCCCAGGTTTGCATTTGGACCCTTTCTTAAACAGAGGAACCACATGCGCCACCCTCCAATCCTTTGGTACCACCCCCGTGGCCAGTGACATCCTAAATATCTCTGTTAATGGCCCCATTAACTGTCCACTAGCCTCCCTGAGTGTCCTAGGGAATATTTTGTCCGGTCCAGGAGATTTATCCACCTTTATCTTTTTTAACACAGCCATCATTACCTCCTCGGTTATCCTTATATGCTTTATGACCTCCCCACTATTTTTCTTTACTTCAACTAGTTCAACATTTTTTTACCTAGTGAATACCGAGGCAAAGAAATCATTCAAAATTTCCCCCATTTCCTCAGACTTTTCACTCAGCCTACCCTCGCTATCTACAAGGGGTCCAATTTTATCTCTCACTAATCTTTTACTTTTAATGTACTTATAGAAACACTTTGGATTTATTTTTACTCTGTCAGCCAAAGCCTCTTCATGCCTCTATGTCATTGAGACGCCTGATCGTCGAAGAGAGTCACAGGTCTGTCACGTGAACCTTACTTTGAGAAAATGACTGAGGAGAAGATTAGGATTCCAACCAAGGTGCTAGTTATAGAGGAAAGTAAGGAGGAGATAAGTTTCGTGGGAGGTCATGGAGCACAGAAAGTGATAAGCCCCAGGCTAGAAAATTCTATAGTTTTGCAAAACTTAGACACCAAGTTAATGCATTTGACTAAATCAGAAAGGGGAGAAATGAAGACATTACTTATGAAATTTAAGGATATATTCTCAGATGTTCCAAGAAGAACTACCATGGCTTGTCATGATGTGGAGGTCAGTGATGCTAAGCCTATTAAGCAGCATCCTTATCGAGTTAATCAGGAAAAGAGCAGATTGTTGGATCAAGAGGTGGATTATATGCTCAAAAATGACATCATCTGAAAATCAAGTTCAAATTGGAGTTCACCCTGTGTTTGTCTGCCTAAGCGAGATGGCTCAACTAGGTTTTGTACAGATTATCGAAAGGTAAACATGGTGACAAAGACTGATGCATTCCCTATTCCCAAAATAGATGATTGCTTAGATAAGGAGGGGAAGGCTAAGTTTCTTACAAAGATTGATCTCTTAAAAGGATATCGGTGTGTTCCTTTGACAGAGAAAGGCAGGAAGATTTCTGCATTTGTTACACCTTTGGGATTGTATGAGTATAATGTTATGCCTTTCGGGACGAAAAATGTACCTGGTACATTTCAGAGAATGATTAATGCAGTAATTCAGGGTTTGGAGCACAAAGGACCATATACCGATGATTTAGTAATTAGTACGGATACATGGGAAGAACACATGCTTGAATAGAGCAGTTATTTCAGAGATTTGTGGAAGCACACCTCACAGTGAATTTGCACAAGAGTGAGTTTGGACATGCCACTGTAATTTTTCTGGGTTATGTGGTAGGACAGGGACAGGAGGCATCAAATGGAGCAAAAGTATTGGCTATCACTGCGTTCCCTATCCCCGGTAATAAGAAAGCTCTTCGGAGATTTCTAGGTATGATTGACTACTATTGTAGATATTGTAAAAACTTTGCAGAGATTCCACTCCCATTAACAAAACTACTTGGAAAGAAAGAAACATTTATCTGGTCAGATGCATGCCAGGAAGCGTTTCTGAAGTTAACGGCCATTTTATGCCATCATCCTGTACTTGTGTCCCCTAACTTTGAAAAGCCATTCTCTTTAGCCGTGGATGCCAGTGATGAAGCGGTTGGTGCTGTACTGTTATAGAAGAAGGATGGTGATGGATAGAACATCCTATTTCATACTTCTCAAAAAAGTTTAACAACCATCAATGAAATTATTCAACCATTGAGAAGGAGTTATTAGCGCTTGTTTTAGCATTGCAACATTTTGATGTGTATATTTGTACTGCTCAAAAACCATTAATATATACTGATCATAATCCATTAGTTTTTATATTTAAAATGATAAATAAGAACAGATGGTTATTGAACTGGAGCTTACTGTTACAAGAGTATGATTTAATTATTACACACATAAAGGGGATGGATAATGTAATAGCAGATTGTTTGTCAAGACGTTAATCTGGGTAGATATGAATCTAATCACATACTGTAAAAAAAATGGAGTGTTTATTTTATTTATGTAATACTTCCATTAATTGTTAAAAATTTGTTCTTGTGGACCAATTTTTTTTAGCAGGGGTGGTGTTACAGAGTTCTGTGTTGTGTATTGGCCTATGTGTTGTGTGGTTTTGTGCTGAAAAGTGACAATTTGCCTTAGAGAGTCAAGGTGAAGGTGGACTGCTGAGAGAGTGGGAGACAGACTGAGCATGTGCAGAAAGTGATCTAAACATTTCTGGATTTGGACGATTATCCACCACTGGGTGGCGCTGTGGAGTGGAAGAAGGTCCAGAGCATGAGTCATGGTCTGGAGGACAGTTTAGAATATTGGGATTTCAAAAAAGGATGAACATTCCGAAGGCAGCCAGAAGGATCTGGACCAAGCCGTTGTTCCTCTCTCTGCAAGCAACACAAGACAACTTCAAATTTTGTGCTCTCTCTCTCTCCCTCTCAAAGATCCTTTGGCTTCAGTTTACCAAACAAACTGAATTTTGTTTATGATCTTTGCTTCATTTGAGATCGAAGTTTTGTGAGTCTTATGTGTTTTGTGTTTGTTTTGTGTCTAAGTTATTCTGTAGGCTGGTTGGAAATATAACTTTGGCTTTAATTACATATGTTATATTTAGGCTGGGGAATTTATTAGTTTTACATTGTTGTAGAAATTTGCATAGTAACCAGTGGGCATTGTTATAAATGGGGGGGGGGGGGGGGATTTTGAATTAAAGTTTGAAGGTGAATTTTTGTTAATAAAGTAATTGTTCATCTTTACCCCTGTGTGATCTGCCTTCTTTGTGGTTGCTGGTTTGATCTTCTAACAGTATTAAAGAATGAGAAAAGCACCATGTTTCCAAGTCCTAATTGTGTAAGTGCATAAACAACAAACGTAAGATACAATTGTTACCCTTCTTCCATTGTATTTTTTTTGTTGAATTAAATTCTTGACTTTGTTTCATAACTCAAAACTTTTGTCCATTTCTTTCCCTGGCTTGTCCAACAGCCAATTCTAATATTTTTTCTCTTATTGGATAGCGTAGCAATTTTACTAAAATAGATTGTGGTTTTTGATTTATTTGAGGTTTTGGTGTCAAAGCCCTGAGCTCTTTCATTTTCAATACCATCTTGAGATTCCTCAGCTCCTAAGAATTGTGGGATCCATTGTTTTAAAAAATTCTTTGATGCCTGTACCCTAATCGCCCTCATTCAAACCTACTATTTTTATATTGTTGTATCTACTAAAATTTTCTAAAGCATCAATTTTCTGACCCAGTATTTCTTGTGTCTTTATTCATAATATGTTTTTTTCTTTCAAAACATCCATATCTACATCCACACTTTTTACTCTTTCTTCCACATTTTCAAATTGTTTTTTTCATGTCCATCATTATATTTTCCACATGTTGTATTTTAACATCCATTGCTAATATCAGGACATCAGGGTTTCCATTAACAGTTTTAATTGCTTATTAAAATATTGTATATCCACTATTTGAGTTTGAAGTTTACCTTTCTCTTTCTTTATTTTTTTTTTGCTTCTAATATTTCTGGATCCAGTTCTTCACTTGACATAGACTGTGTTCCAGCAAATGTTTCTTGTAACTGTGGCCAGAAATGTTACATGAGGAACTGAACTCCCACTCTTGGTAACCTAGAGTAATGAAACCACAAACACAGGAGATTTCCCTGAACACTGTGCTCTTTACTACAATTTCTCCAGATATAGACTATTATACAAAATGGCATTAACTATTTATAATATTTACACAAAGCTTGTGACTTAAAGTCACAAGGCAATCTCATGAGTCCTGGTGACAGTGGGACACTCAGATTAGGACTCCCTAGCAGTTTCCAAATTGAATTCCATTATATTTGAAACAGCCTGTTGCCGACGGCCTCCTTCTTCAGTGGCCAGTTTGAAATGAGTTCTGTGCATGCTTCTGGTGTAAACAAGGAATTGATTGTAGTTGTGGCCACACTGCTAATTGAGGGATCACACAACCAGATGGGTTGAGTTTAGTGAGCAAAGACTGATTTATTGCAGGCTGCCTGGCTCGTCTTATACTCCCAGCCCAGACCTGGCTGAGAACCGCGCTGGGGGGCCCCCAACGTCACTGGGGCATCACATGGGTCCCCAAGTGTGGGCTTCTGAGCCCGGTGCTGAGGTCGGGAGGAAACCCCTGATGGCGCCATTTTGGCTGGCTGCCCCACCACATGCGTGACAAGCGGGACCGGTTCGCCTGCCTAGTGGTGTACCGCCTCACAGACTCCCCCTCCCCAGAACTGGCACCAATGTCCTTTTTTGCCGGGCAGCCTCACTTCTTGGGTGGGGCCACAACTACTAGTTCAGTGGAGTCAAGGTGGGCTGGCTTTAACCTGTCCACCGTAAACAGTTTCCTCTTACCACCGATGTCCAGTGTGAAAGTGGATCCTGAACGCTGGACGACTTTGTATGGCCCTTCATATGGTCTTTGTAGAGGTGTCATGGATGGGCCCTGCCTGATAAAAATGTATTCTGCGGAGTTCAGCTCGCTGGGGATGTACGAGGCCTGTGTGCCATGTCTGGGTGGTGATGGGAGCGTGAAGGAGTCCAAATGGGCCCAGAGGTGGGGAAGTAGACCATACGGTGACTGCTGGGGGTTGTGAGGTGCGTTGACGAACTCACCGGGTAGGGCTAGCGGTGCTGTGTAGACCAGCTCGGCTGATGACTGGGCAACCCAACCATTCAAAAGCGCTTGGGTGCAGGAGTCTGTGGAGACATCTGGCATCGGGATCACCTCGGGCCAACGAGTGGTGTGGTCTACCACTGTGAAAAGGTAACAGTTACCTTGGGAAACGGGCAAGGGTCTGACAATGTCCACCTATATGTGGCTGAACCATTCCCGGATGTGTTCAAAATCTTGTATGGGCACCCTGGTGTGCCTGTGTACCTTAGAAAGCTGGCAATGGATGCAGGTTCTGGCCCAGTCCACAATCTGCTTCCGAAGCTCGTGCCAGACGAAATGTTTTCCCACCAATGGACCATGGACCTGATGGAAGGGTGGGAAAGGTCATGGATATGGTGGAAGACTTGCCTGCGCCACTGCTGGGGAACCACTGGCTGCAGGGTGCCCTCACCGTGAGGAGTGGGGAGGTACTGGAACTGCAGGCCCGTGATGGCAGTCCTGAAAGCCTGCGTCTCCTCGTCATACTTCTGATCCTGGGCAAGCTGGTCGAAGTCGAGGTCAGGTGTCAGTGCGCAAATGGCCAGTTCTCTTTCCCCGCTTTGTGCCAAATGTCGGTGGTGAACTCCGACACAAAGGAGAGGTGACACTGTTGGAGGGCCGACCAGGGATCTCTTGCCATAGCGAGCACCTGAGTGAGGGGTTTGTGGTCGGTAAAAATGGTGAAAGGCCTCCCCTCCAAGAAATAGCAGAAATGATGCACCACCAGGTACATGCCCAGCAACTCACAATCGAAAGCACTATACTTGCGCTCTGGTGGGCGAAGAAGTCGGCTAAAGAATGCCAGTGGTTTCCACTGTCTGTTCACCTGCTGCTCCAGGATGGCGCCGACAGCTGTGGCAGAGGCATCGACAGAGAGCGCCATATGCAGGTCGGTGCATGGGTGGACGAGCAGGGTAACCTTCGTGAGGGCATCTTTCGTGGCTTCAGATGCCCTGCTGGCCTCTGGAGTCCAGGCAAGTGTCTTGACTTTGGCACAATGAGGGCAAAGAGTGGCTGCATGATGCGCACAGTGCATGGAATGAAGCGGTTATAGAAATTGACTATACCCCTGAACTCCTGTAGCCCCTGAGGTTGTCCGGGCGTGGGAACTCCCTGATTGCAGTGACCTTCATAGCAGCACGTGTGGCTCCTTTGGCCATGATGGTATGGCCCAGGAACTGCATGAACTCTTTCCCAAACTGGCACTTGGCCGGATTGATCGTTAGGCCGAATTCAGCCCGTTGGGAGAAGAGGGTGCTTAGGTGAGACTTGTGTTGTGCCCAGTCTCTGTTGGCGACAAGGATGTCGTCCAGGTAAAGGAATACGAAATTCAAATCCCTGCTCACTGTGTCCATAAGGCACTGGAAGGTCTGGGTGGTGTTCTTGAGCCTGAACGGCATGCATAGGAACTCAAACAAGCCGAAGGGGGTGATGATGGCCATTTTGGGTATGTCCTCGGGGTGCACCGGGATTTGGTGATACCCACGCACCAGGTCGACCTTGGAGAATACCCTTGCACCATGCAGGTTGGCTGTAAAGTCCTGGATGTGAGGGATCAGGTAATGGTCAGGTACCGTCGCATCGTTAAACCGTTGATAATCTCCATGGAGGTGCCAGCTGCCAGAGGCTTTTGGGATCAGGTGGAGTGGTGAAGCCCAAGGACTGTTGGGGCGTTGAATGATCCCCAGCTCCTGCAGATGCGAGAACACTTCCTTCACTATGTGGAGCTTGTCCGCCGGGAGCTGGCGTGCCTTGGCGTGGACCGGTGGGCCTTGGGTGGGGAAATCGACACCCAGGATGGCGGTTGGAAGGGATGAAATGGTGAACCTCCTCGAGAACTTCTGCTGGCCGATCTGGAAGTGGATAGTCTTGTCTCCATACGTCTGGATCTCCATCAAATTTGCTGCATGGAGGCTGGTTCTGGGACTCGATAGCTGTGGCCAGGATGAAGCTGATCTGGGCCCTGGTGTCAACGAGGAAGCGTCGGCCACTGACTGAATCCCACAGGTAGAGGAGGCTGTGTTCTTGGCCAGCCGCTGCAGCCATCAACAGCACTTGGCCTGCTCGTTTCCCTGGAAAGAGCAAAGCTGACAACACTTCCGAGCCTTGGCTCCCCAGCGCTGGTGGAAGAAGCAGAGGCCTGAAATGGACGACTTGCTTCTGGCTATGCTCTTTGAGGCCCCTGCAGGGGGCAGGTGTTCCACCGCAGTGCTAGAGGAAGGCTTGGCGTGGTCATGCCCGTGACTCATAACCTGCTGAGCTCTCCAGGTTGAGTTCAAGCCATAGCTCCTGAGCCTTTTGACCGACCTTCCTAGGGTCAACAAAGCTCTCCTGGGACAGTAACGGCCAGATGTCTTCAGGCAGATTGTTGAGGAAGATGCGCTCGAAGAGTGGGCAGTTGGTGTGATCACCCTTGAGCGCAAGCATCTCATCCATCAACTCGACTGGAGTTCTGTCCCCTAAGCCGTCGAGGCGCAGCATCTGAGTGGCACGCTGGCACCTCGAGAAGCTGAGTGGGTCGATGAGCACCCACTTGTTGGTCCCGTATTTATCTTTCATGGGTGGGTGCTGAATGAGGTGCAGCACTCATTTGATGGTGGCCTGGTTCAGGCCAGCAACCACATGGTAAAACTTGGTCGAGTCCAATGAAATCTGGCAGAGGTGAAACTGAGCCTCTGCATGGCTGAACCAGGTCTCCAGCTCCTGAACCCATAAATCAGGAAGCTTGATGGCTATAGCATTGATCGAAGGGTCGTTCATGTTGGGTTCAAAGACATTTGAAACTGTCGGGGTCATCAACTCTAGCAGCTGCTACACTGCTAACTGAAGGATCGCACAACCAGACGGGTTGAGTTCAGTGAGCAAAGACCGATTTATTGCAGGCTGCCTGGCTGGTCTTATACTCCCAGCCTGGACCTGGCTGAGAATTGCACTGGGGGGCCCCGACATCACTGGTGCCGAAATTAGGAGGTAATTCCTCCCAACTGAGCCATTTTGGCTGGCTGCCCCGCCGCGTGCATGACAAGCGGGGCCGGTTCACCTGACTAATGGCATACCGCCACATGGTACTATATTCAACTTGGACATGTGAGAAAGTAAAATTTTTCTGGGATGAATTGAATCTAATATTATAGAATTTTTTTTGGATCTTTAGGGTTTTTTGTTATTTGATTTAAAGTAATGTAAATGATGCTGCATCGAGTCCACGCTGCTGAAGATCCAGCTGCGCTGGATGGGTCACGTCTCCAGAATGGAGGACCATCGCCTTCCCAAGATCGTGTTATATGGCGAGCTCTCCACTGGCCACCGTGACAGAGGTGCACCAAAGAAAAGGTACAAGGACTGCCTAAAGAAATCTCTTGGTGCCTGCCACATTGACCACCGCCAGTGGGCTGATAACGCCTCAAACCGTGCATCTTGGCGCCTCACAATTTGGCGGGCAGCAACCTCCTTTGAAGAAGACCACAGAGCCCACCTCACTGACAAAAGGCAAAGGAGGAAAAACCCAACACCCAACCCCAACCAACCAATTTTCCCTTGCAACCGCTGCAATCGTGTCTGCCTGTCCCGCATCGGACTTGTCAGCCACAAACGAGCCTGCAGCTGACGTGGACTTTTTACCCCCTCCATAAATCTTCGTCCGCGAAGCCAAGCCAAAGAAGAATGTAAATGATAAAGACTTACAGTCAATAATTGGATAATAACCAGATGACACCTTTTTTTAAAATTTGGGGGGTGGGGGGGGGGAGGAGAGATAGGGAGAAAATGAAAAATGTCACTATTTATATGAATTTATGTACATAAAACATTTAGTTTTGAATTATTGTAATTTATTAAATAATTTTTTTTAAAAGATGTTAGATTTGCAATGTTGCAAAAAAGTTACTTTTATCTGTATAATGTATACATTCAAATGTGGAATAGGAAAGAAAAATTGTGAATTGTTGTTTAAAATTTTCTTATTAAAACTCAGAAATTTCTGTTGGAAGGAGGTGTCACAGGCTTATTTTTATATTTTTTAGTCAAGTTACTTTGTAGGTTGGACAGGGAAACACCATGTGAAGCAGATGCTGAGGCCCCTTCAAGTTCAGAGCCATAAAACCAGTTATTGTTCACCATTGAAAGCCTGAAACAATGGACTGTTTGCTAAGACAACATCTCTTCAAACAAACAGAAGGCAATCTGCCATGAGCTATGCTTTTGGGAAACTGAAACTAGAACAGTATTGCTCAAGCCAGTCATGGGATTCAGACTTAAGGAAAGCATTTAAGTATCATCAGAGATTCACCTTGACACAGAATTAAAGTGGTCTCTTTCGGCTGCCTCTCTTTGTCAAGACAGAGCTGTGATGCTGTGGCCATTATAATGGTCACTTTGACTCATTCCTACCTTGGTAAAGATCATTCTTGCATTTGAATCAGAATCATTTTGAATGGTAATTTTATTTAACCCTTGTCTGGGTTTGTGAAAACATAACAGAAATCACAAGTTCCATAACCTCTACGCAAAAGAGGGGAATGGTGAAAAATTATTTGCAAGAAACATTTCTTTGAAAGCAACTTGACAAGAATTCATGAGTTTTGAGAAGTCTGATGACTTAGTGCCTCAAAATACTTGGTAATCACTTCTGAATATCCATTTAAAGATTCTGAATTTCAACACGTTTAAGACTGAACTTTGAATGACTTTTCAGAATTGTGCCCGAGCTGTAATGCTTTGGGATCTGCCATACACACATTGCGCATAGTGGGGTTACGTTTTAGAGTTAATTAAGATATTATTAATAAAATTGTGTTTGAAGATACCGTTGTCTTGTTGTTATTGTTGCTGGTCCACGATGTAACAATTGGGCAGCTTTTACAAGTCTCAGAATCCTTTACAATGTCACAAAATAATGTTAAATTGCTCAAACTTTAACATACTAAGAACAGACAAAAGGCCTCTGCCCTGGAGTGGACACTGGCGGCTCCTCGGGTTGGAGGCCTAGGCGATCTTTTTCCCGCATTCGGAGTGGGTGAACTGCTTCTCCCTGGTGTGAACCTGCTGGTGTCAGCAGGTGGGAAGTCTAGGTGAAGCCCCTGCTGCACTTGGGGCAGGTGAAGGGCCTCTCCCCAGTGAGGAACCGCTGATGTTTCTTTCACTGACGTTCTTCCAGCAGTCAGAACACTGAAGCAGGTTCATCTCTGTGGGGACAAGAGGTTGTGACCTGGGGATAAATCAATGCAATCCTGCCCAGGGCTGCTTGAGAGGATGTGACCAAGGGATAGATCAATGCAGCTCTGCCACAGGCCACACGAGAGGATGTGATCAGGGGATAGATCAATGCAGCTCTGCCACAGGCCACACGAGAGGATGTGATCAAGGGATAGATCAATGCAGTCCTGCGCGGGCTCAGCCCGATGGAGGCTCCCGCAGAGCTGGGTCGTGGGATAAATCCAGCCCGAGGCTGGGCCTAGTTCTGGGCCCACGGGAGCCCTGGGTTCCGGGATCCGGTGCTGAAACGCCTCCGGTCCATCCCAGTGTTTGTCCTTCCTCAACCTGCTCTCGGCTGTTCGTCCATCACTCGGCTCCACCTCGAGAGCTGCGGCCGCCCCGTCACGTGACGGCGTCCCCCGCCCAGGCGGCGCACTGACGTCACCGCGCCCGCCCGCCGCCCTGAGCGCCGTTCCCTCGGCAACAGGCCGGTCCACGGAGGAGGCCGCGGCCTGGGGCCCGGTGGTGCAGGTGAGACTCGTCCCGGGCGGGGGAGCCGAGCCTTGGTGGAACCGGTGCTGCCGGGAGGTGAGCGGCACCAAGGACCGGGCGGGACCTCGTCCCCGCAGTCGGGCCGGGGAGGGGGGATCCGCCTCCTGTCACACGGGGGTGGAAATCAGAGCGAAGGGACCCTGATAACGGCCTGGGCAGCGAGAGTGTCCCGCCGCAGCCCCCCTCTTCCCACATCCCACCCCAGACCGCCCCCCGCCTTGCCCCCCCGCCTCCTCTTTTCGTGGGGCAGTACGAATTCTCAATAAGGCTAGGGGCAGACACTTTATCCAAGGCATTTTAGTTTCCACCATTAACTTTGTCAATTGGATTTTTAGTGTTCCATTCATACGCTCGACCTTCCCTGAGCTTTGTGGATGCCAAGGGGTATGTAATTTCCAAGAGACCTGTAATGCATCACAAATCAATTGCTGGATTTTTGAAGAAAAATGTGGACCCCTGTCTGAGTCTATAGAATCCATTATACCATATCTGGGGATTATCTGCTCTAGGAGGAGGCGAGCTACTGTAGAGGCTGTAGTATTTATTGTTGGGAAGGCTTCTACCCATCGGGTAAAGTGATCTATTATCACCAACAGATATTTCCATCTTTGGACTTGAGGTAACTCTGTGAAGTCGATCTGGATACTTTGAAAAGGGCGTATGGCTAATGGTTGACCTCCCATGGTCCCTGTCCTCATTACCTTTTTATTAATTTTTGTGCATAGGTGACAGTTCTGCACCTCCTGTTGGGCCAAGGTGTAGATTCCCTTACACACATATTCTCGAAGCACTGTGTCACATAAGGCTTGGGTGCCCCAGTGGCTCTGATGATGCAGGTGTTTTAAAATATTGCGAGTTATTTCTTTATTTAGAACCATTCTTCCATCTGGTGTTTTCCATGTTCCATCAGGTAACTGGCTTGCGCCCAGCTGATCCATGTCCTTTTCTTCCTTAGCAGTGAAAATGGGAGCCTTCTTTATGCCTTGTCTTATTGGGATTAAGGTCAGCAAACGGACTTCTTGTTGCATGGTTGCCCTTTTGACTTCTTCATCAGCCAGTCTGTTTCCAATTGCTGTCGGGGTATCTCCCCTCTGATGGCCTGGTATGTAGACCACTGCTATTTCTTGGGGTAATGTTAAGGCTTCTAGAGTCAGAGTAATCATCTGTTCGTGTGCCAATTCCTTTCCTCTTGATGTAATTAGACCACGCTCCTTCCAGATCTTACCAAAGGTATGCACTACTCCGTATGCGTATTTGGAATCTGTGTAAATCGTTCCAATTTTCTTTGCCAGTATTTTGAGGGCTCTCTGCAAGGCATATAGTTCACAGGATTGTGCTGACCAGCTTCCGGGTAGTCTCGTGGATTCTACTACTTTCCAAGTATTTCCTTCTATTATAGCATACCCATTTCTTCTCATTCCGTCAACACATCTGGCGGAGCCATCAATGTAGAATTCATATCCTTCTCCCAGCGGAGTATCGCAAAGGTCTTCTCGGGTCTTGGTCTGAAGATCTGTCAACTCGACACAGTCATGCTCCACCTCTTTCTCTGTTTCACTGCCGTATAAAAACTGAGCTGGGTTGCAGCTATTAATTTTTGCAAACTGTAAATCTTCTCCAACCATTAAAATGGTTTCATACTTTAATATACGAGAATCAGTCAGCCATCGATGGGCAGTTTGTGTTAATAAAACACTCACAGAATGGGAGGTGTACACAGTCATCTTTCCTCCAAAAGTAAGTTTACGTGCTTCCTCTACCAACAGAGCAGCAGCCGCTACTCCCTGGATACACGTCGGCCATCCGCGAGACACTGGGTCCATCATTTTGGAAAGGAAAGCCACTGGGTGTCGCTGACCACCTTTTTCCTGTGTTAAAACTCCCACAGCTGTTCCTTGGTTATGAGTGACAAATAGCTGGAAGGGCTGTTTTAAAGAGGGCAGAGTGAGTACCGGGGCTCGTGTCAGGCGATGCTTCAAGTCCTCAAACCATCCCTCCTCCTCCTGGGTCCATTTCAATGGATATTCATTTTCATTTGTCAGCTTTTCATACATAAACTTCACCAACGCTGAGTAGTCCTCTATCCATAACCTACAGTAACCTAAGAGTCCCAGGAATTGTCTTATTTCCTTCTTATTACGGGGTAACGGCATTCTAGTGATTCCCACAATCCGTTCAGGGGTAATCTGTTTCTGTCCTTACTTATCTGGTGTCCCAGATATACCACAGTTCTCTCAACGAACTGTAACTTGTTTCTGGACACCCGTAGACCCTTTTTCCCCAGATAATTCAAGAGTCTAATTGTATCTCCCCTCATTTCTTGTTCCTTGGGTCCTGATAATAGTAAATCGTCCACATACTGTATTAGTTGGGAATCATCAGATTGTGGATAGTCCGCCAGGATTTGTTCTAGCATTTGTCCAAACAGGTTCGGAGATTCAGTGAACCCTTGGGGCAATACAGTCCACCGAAGCTGTCTCCGTCTACCTGTCCATGGATTTTCCCATTCAAACGCGAACATATCTCTACTTTCCTCTTCTAATGGACACGTCCAGAAGGCATCCTTCAAGTCGATAACACTAAACCACTCATGGTCTGGGGGAATCTGACTCATAATAGTATAGGGATTAGGCACCACTGGGTGGCGGGTCTGAACAATAGCATTCAAACTTCTTAGATCCTGAACTAGGCGATAGGATCCATCTGACTTTTTCACTGGGAGTATAGGGGTGTTATAAGGTGACATGCATTCTTCTAATAGTCCGTCTCGTATTAAAGTCTCAATTACCGGCTGTAGCCCTTTTCTCCCTTCCAAAGAAATAGGATACTGACGTTTCCTTACCGGCTGATGACCTGGTATTAATGTGACATGTAAAGGTGGGATGTCCAGACCTCCTCGATTTCCCTCCTTATACCAGACTCTCTCGTCAATCTGCCGTTCATCCTCTTCCTTTAAAGCGCAGAGGTGGACTCGCACTTCTCCGTCCACAGGGAGAGCACCCAAACCTAGGAGAGCCTGTAAGTCCCTTCCTAGGAGGTTAAATCCAGCCGAAGGTAATAACAAGAGGTCTTGTACCCCTTCTCTTTCTTCCAGTTTCACTGTTACTTGGGGAATTATTGATACCATTCTGGGAGCCCCTTCTATCCCAGAAATTGTCAAATTACTTTTTACAGGTTCAGTCCCGATTGGCACAGTTATTACACTACTTCGTTCCGCTCCTGTGTCCACCATAAACACCACCTCTTCTCCCTTGGGACCAATTTTTAGTTTTACCAGGGGTTCCCTCTTATACTTGGTCCCCAACATTTGGAACCCCTGACCCCCCTAATCTTCTTCCATAAGTTCGAGGGCACGCAATTCCCTCTTGTATCGGGGGCATTCCCTCTTAAAGTGTCCTTCCTCATTGCAGTAGTAGCACTTAACGAACCTCCGGGGTCTTCCCTCTCTTGGATATCTTGGATTGTTTAGAGGAAGGTTTTGTTTTCTTTCCCCTCTGGATTCGGCATTCATCTGTCGGATAGTCTGTACCATAACCTTTGTCGCCCTCTTTTGATCTTCTTCTTCTCTCTGCAC
The DNA here is from genome assembly GCF_036971445.1 of Narcine bancroftii. Classification (NCBI taxonomy): domain Eukaryota; kingdom Metazoa; phylum Chordata; class Chondrichthyes; order Torpediniformes; family Narcinidae; genus Narcine; species Narcine bancroftii. The sequence goes on along the minus strand of NC_091471.1, from coordinate 488,034 downwards.
ATATACTTTTTGCGCCTTTTTTAACAGGTCGCTTAGGGGTTTTTCGCTCCAGTCCTCCTCCTTTTCTAGTTTCTTTCTAATGTCCTGCCATGATTTGGAAACAAATTCAATTCGAATAAGCTGTTCACCCATTGGTGTACTAGGGTCCACACCAGCATACTGTTGGACATTCTTTCTCACCCTCTCCAAAAAATCAGTAGGGGACTCGTCTTTCCCCTGGTGGTTCCCAAATGCCTTGGTAAAATTGTGACCCTTTGGCACAGCCTCCCGTATCCCTTTAATTGTCCACTCTCTATATTGTCTCATACTTGCCAATCCCTCGGGTGTTCGTTTGTCCCACCTGGGTTCATTTAAGGGATATTTTTGTTCATGGGGTCTAGGGTCCCCAGGTTGTTCATATTCCCACATGAGGAGGGCAGCCCGTCGAATCATCTGCCTCTCCTGGGGTGAAAATAATGTTCCCATTATTGCCTGCATCTCTTCCCACGTATATGTGTTTGGTCCCAAGAATTGGTCAAGCTGTTCAGCCAGTCCTATAGGATCTTCCAATAACTTTTTCATTTCTTTCTTAAATCCCCGCACCTCTGTACTAGTTAGGGGAACATTCACATATCCCGTTCCCCCTCCCGGTCCTCCCATAGGAACTTCTCTCAGGGGATTTAGGTTTATTGAAAACTTTGATGGTCCTGGAACAGTCTGGGATCTTGTCCAGGGTCGGTTTACTGGTGGAAGTTTAGGGTCCGACTCCCTTAATTCATTCTTTTTTTCCCGGCCCCTTTCGGGGCAATCAGATTCATCACCTTTCCCCTCCGGTAATGAGCTTTCCTCGGGCGCAGTAGGCACCGGGGGAATATAAGGAGGGGGAAGGTTGTCCAGAGGTTCCCACTTCTTTTCTCCCGCTACCCTCAATTTAAAACATTTTGTTAAGGATCCTGGCCAGGGAACCCAACAAAATGCATATGGTGACTCTTCTTGATTCACCTTTGGTCTTGAATTTACATATATGTTTAATGCTTGTCTAACCCAATCCTCATCAGATCCAAATTTCGGCCACCAGACCGAGGAACCTTTAATAGGTTGTTTCGACCAAAGGAGACAATATTGAACCATCTTTTTCTTGTTTTTGTCTCGATATCTTTTACTAGCCCAATTTTCAAACATTCTCCCCAAAGGGCTGTCAAGGGGAACTCCCAGGAATTGTCCTGAATTTTCAGACGAGCCCTTAGATTTTGATCCTCCCATTTTCCCACCTAGATCCGTTTATCGTTGCTGAGGACCCTCTCGTTCTGGACCCTACTCCCTTCTTCTCAGACGCCTCGTCGGAGGTACTGTCCCTCCTTCGGTTACCGCTGAGGTTTCCCTGGGGTCGACCCCTCTCTTCTCGGCACTTCGTCGGAGGTGCTGTCCCTCCTTCGGTTACCGCCGAGGTTTCCCTGGGGTCTATCCTAGAGTCCCACGACAGGGTCCTCACGCCACGACAAAAGCTCTATACCTGATCTATTACGTTAGGTTTTTTTTTATCCTAACAGGTGTATCCCGTTACACCTGTTACCCAATCCCCACACCACAATCGTAAGTCGTCACTTACCGGTGTCTTCCCGGGGATTGAACCGTCACCCTTCTCCTCTCCGTCTTGTCGTGTCACCCTGTCCGGATACCACTCGCTCAAGCCGCCCGAAGCGACGAGCAAGGGACTAGGAGCCGCTGAACTCAGCGGGGTGCACCGCCTCCGATGTCCCTCTTCTCGCCTCCCCCCACGGCTGGAGTGTAGATCCCGGACGAGCCCCCATTTGTCAGAAATAAAACTTCTCACACATGAGTCTCTTTAAAACTGATGACACGACAAGCTTTATTTACAAGTCTGCAGAGTTGGACTCAACTGGTTTCTCACCAGTTAAGCCCCGATACATACAGTGCATTGATTTTTATACCTTTTTTGCTTGTCCTTCCCCTCCTCTTTAACACTGTTTTAATTGGTTAGTTTTTGCAAAATCATTCTAAGTACACTTGCATTTGTAATTATCATGTTAGTCAAGTACACTACGAACTCTGCACACACTAAATTCTGTTTTTCACTCTTTTATCAATCTTTGGCTCCTACATGTCTCTTTGTGACCATGAAAGATCTCTGTTTGTTATAACATTGTCCAGCTGAACTTTTATGGTAAGCTCCCTGTCTATTCTGGCTTCCCCTTTTATGATTAATCATCACATTTTAACTTAAGCCATTTTAACCTAAATTCTATATATATAACACTGCCCCCCCGCCTTTCCCCCCCGCCTCCTGCCCTGCTCCCCCCGCCTTGCCCCCCCCGCCCCAGACCGCTCCCCCGCCTTGCCCCCCCACCCCAGACCGCCCCCCCGCCCCAGACCGCCCCCCCGCCCCAGACCGCCCTCCCCGCCCCAGACCGCCCCCCCGCCCCAGACCGCCCCCCCCGCCCCAGACCGCCCCCCCCGCCCCAGACCGCCCCCCCTGCCCCAGACCGCCCCCCCCGCCCCAGACCGCCCCCCCCGCCCCAGACCGCCCCCCCCGCCCCAGACCGCCCCCCCCGCCCCCCCGCCCCAGACCGCCCCCCCGCCCCAGACCGCCCCCCCGCCCCAGACCGCCCCCCCGCCCCAGACCGCCCCCCCGCCCCAGACCGCCCCCCCGCCCCAGACCGCCCCCCCGCCCCAGACCGCCCCCCCCGCCCCAGACCGCCCCCCCCGCCCCAGACTGCCCCCCCCCGCCCCAGACCGCCCCCCCGCCCCAGACCGCCCCCCCGCCCCAGACCGCCCCCCCGCCCCAGACCGCCCCCCACCCCAGACCGCCCCACCGCCCCAGACCGCCCCACCGCCCCAGACCGCCCCACCGCCCCAGACCGCCCCACCGCCCCAGACAGCCCCGCCCCGTCTCCTCCCCCACCGCAGCCCCAATCCTGTCTTCCCCCCATCTTGTCGCCACGCCCCCCACCCCCCGCCTTGCCCCCCCCCGCCTTGCCCCCCCCGCCTTGCCCCCCCCGCCTTGCCCCCCCCGCCTTGCCCCCCCCGCCTTGCCCCCCCCGCCTTGCCCCCCCCGCCTTGCCCCCCCCGCCTTGCCCCCCCGCCTTGCCCCCCCGCCTTGCCCCCCCGCCTTGCCCCCCCGCCTTGCCCCCCCCGCCTTGCCCCCCCCGCCTTGCCCCCCCCGCCTTGCCCCCCCCGCCTTGCCCCCCCCCGCCTTGCCCCCCCCCGCCTTGCCCCCCCCGCCTTGCCCCCCCCCCGCCTTGCCCCCCCCGCCTTGCCCCCCCCCCCCGCCTTGCCCCCCCCCCCCGCCTTGCCCCCCCCCGCCTTGCCCCCCCCGCCTTGCCCCCCCCGCCTTGCCCCCCCCGCCTTGCCCCCCCCGCCTTGCCCCCCCCGCCTTGCCCCCCCCGCCTTGCCCCCCCGCCTTGCCCCCCCGCCTTGCCCCCCCGCCTTGCCCCCCCGCCTTGCCCCCCCGCCTTGCCCCCCCGCCTTGCCCCCCCGCCTTGCCCCCCCCCGCCTTGCCCCCCCCGCCTTGCCCCCCCCCGCCTTGCCCCCCCCCGCCTTGCCCCCCCCCGCCTTGCCCCCCCCCGCCTTGCCCCCCCCCGCCTTGCCCCCCCCCGCCTTGCCCCCCCCGCCTTGCCCCCACGCCACCGTCTCCCCGCATCAGCCGCATCCCTGGCCCTGCCACTGGGGCTGCTGTGTCGCACGGTAGCACTCTGACCCAGTGACCATTGATTGGTGTCTCTGTGGTCCAGGACACAAACACACATTTGTGTGAAGGGGAATTCAGGATAGGAAGTTGCTTCCTTGGTGCTAGGGTCACGGATGTTTCACAGCAGGCTCAGGGTACAGAATCCTGGCTGGGTAGAGGGAGCAGCTGGAGTTTGTGATTCATTTTGGTACTGATTCTATTGGCAGGAAGAGTGATGAGATCTTGCAGATGGAATTTACAGCATCAAAATTAGAAATGCAGTGTTGTCATCGCAGGATGCCCTGAACCAGTGAGGTAAGAAATTGGAAGACCACCTAGCTTCCAGTGAAACATGTGACTAAGGAGTTGGTGCAGGTGTGATGGTTCAGATAATTCCAGAGGAAGCTAGAGAAAGAGGTAGATGCATGCCAGCTATGGCAGGAAGTGCAGGCCATTACAGCCAACAAAGCGATCGCAAACATTATAGATGGCTTTGTTGCTTCATTACCAGATGAGCTGAACACCTTTACCCGCTTTGAGAAGAACCAAACAGTGCCTTCCGGAATCCCTGAAAAGGTGAGGGTGACAGATAATTCAAAAATGTGAACTGTCGCAAGGCGTCAGTCAGTGATGACGTACTTGGTGCAGATTTTTAGTACCTGGCTAATGAAAATCTGTGCTAACCAACTAGCCAGAGGATTCATTGATAATTTCAAACTCTCATTGTTGCAGTCAGAGGTTCCCACCTGCTTTAAAAGCACATCCAGGTACAGAAGAAGAGCCGAGTGAGCTGCCTCAATGATTATCTCACAATCTCTTGTGATTAAGTGTTTTGAGAGGCTGGTCATAGCCAGAATTAACAAATACTTTAGCAAAGATCTGAACTTGCTGCAAGTTGCCTATCGTCACCATTGCTCCAACGCAGTTGCAATATTGCTTGCTCTGCACTTGCCTCTGGATCACCTCAAAAACAGCAACTCATACATATGGCTGCGCTTCATCGACTACAACCCGGCCTTCAACACCATTATCCCCTCAGTGCTGGTCAAGAAGCTCCAAACTTTAGGCCTCTGTTCCCACCTCTGTTACTGGATCCTTGACTTTTTCCATTGGAAGACCACAGTCAGTATGAATTGGAAACAATGTCTCCTTCTCACTGATCAACAACACAGGCATACACCAAGGATGTATGCTTAGCCCACTGCTCTACTCTTTATACACCCACATCCGTGGGCAGCCAGAATTCCAATGCTATCTACAAATTTGCTGATGACACCACAGTTGTCAGCAGAATCACAAACGGCAATGAGGAAGCGTACAGGAGGGAGAAAGATCATCTCATTGAATGGTGTAACAACAATGCACTCAACGTCAGCAAAATCAAGGAGATGATTGTGGACTTCAGGAGGAAGTCAGGGAAATACAGCCCAGTCCTCACCGAGGGCTCAGTAGTGGAGAGGGCAAGAACTTCACATTCCTGGGTGTCAGCATCTCCGAGGATCTGTCCTGGAGCCTCTACATTGATGCAATTACGAAAAAGTCTTGCCAGTGGCTATACTTTGTGAGGTGTCTGAAGAGATTCGGTAGGTCACCAAAGACTCAAACATCTACAGGTGGACCGTGGAAAGCATTCTGGCTGGTTGCATCACTGCTTGGTACGGAGGCGCCAACTCTCAGGACAAGTATAAACTCCAGAGCATTGATAACTCACCCTGCGACATCACAGGCAACAGACTTCACTCCATCAAGGATATCTACATGAAGTGGTGTCTTAAAAAAAGCAGCTTCTCTCCTCAAAGACCCCCACCACCCAGGCCATCCCCTCTTAACTCTTCCACCATCAGGAAGGAGGTACAGGAGCCTAAAGATGAGCACTCAATGGCACAAGGACAGCTTCTTCCCTGCTGCCATCAGATTCCTGAATAATTAATGAACCAAAGATACTGCTTCTTTTTCCGTGAACTATTATTATTTATATATATATATATATATATATATATATATATATATAGTAAGGTGGTTATAATATGCACTAGGATACTGCTGCAAAACACCAAATTTCATGACTTGTTCATGAGAATAAATTCTGATACATGGACTACTGGCCTCTCTTCCACAGTAGATGGGATGTGTACAATATGGGCAGATCAGAGTGGTTCTTTGTACCAATTATGTCGGAAACAAACAAAATGAGGTTTTTTCAAAGAAAAATTCAAGACTCGAGTAACAAGTTAAATGACATCAAGTATTCCGATCAAAGGTTACTCCACATGCCACGGAGCGGCAAGGAATTGAAAGACAGTGAAGTTGTTTCTGAGGCTGAGGAACTGGTGCAGGGTGGGGGCAGGCGGGCCTGAAGTGGAGGAAGAACCCAGATCATGTCAGGGAGATGTGTTTGGTCTGGTCTGGCAGGAGGTTTTGACCCAAAACAGTCATCTTGCAGATGGAAAAGCTGTAGCTGATAAAGGATGCAGGTTGAGTGGACAGGAGGGGCAGAGGCAAATAGGGATCAGTGCTGGGCCCTCAACTATTCACAATATACATAAAATGGAAGTGTGGACAGAGTCGTGTATTGAAGTTTGCTGATGACACCAAATTGAGTGGAAAAGCAAATTATGCAGAGGATCCAGAGAGGCTGCAGGGAGATATAGACTGGTTGAGTGAGGGGGCAAGGGTCTGGCAAATGGAGTACAATGTTGGTAAATGTGAAATGACCCACTTTGGAAGGAAAAGTAGAAGATCAGATTATTATTATTTAAAAGGGAGGTGATTGCAGCATGCTGCCATGCAGGACTTGGGAGGGCTTGTGCCTGAATTGCAAAAGGTTGGTTTGCTGGTGCAGGCTATCAAGAGGTAAATGTTGGCCCTCATGACTGGAGGAGTTGAATTTAGGAGCAGGGAGGTCATGCTGCACTGAATAAATACAGGTGAAGACACATCAGGAGTACAACTTGCAGTTCTTGTCTCCTGACTTGACAAATGAATTTGCTGGGTTTGGAGGTGTTGCAGAGGAGGTTCACCAGTTGATTCTAGAAATGAGGGGGTTAGCCTATGAGGAGAGATTGCTGGAATTTAGATGAGGAGATCTTGCAGAAAGGTATAAAATTATGAAAGGCATAGATAAGACTAAGGTGGGAAAGTTATTACCATATGACCATTACAGCACAGAAAGAGGCCAGTTTGGCCCTTCATGTCCATGGCGAACACCTCCCATGTAGTCCCATTGACCCACACCCAGACCATAACTTCCCTTACCTCTCTCCATATACCTATCCATCTTTTCCTTAAATATTAAAATTGAGCCCACATCTACCACTTTGGCTGAAAGCTCATTCCACATTGCCTCAGAGGTGGCTCTGAGTGAAGAAATTCTCCCTCATGTTTCCCCTATACTTTTCCCCCTTCGATCTCAATCCATGTCCTCTTGTTTGAATCTCCCCCACTGTCATGAAAAAAGCCTGTCCACATCGACTCTGTCCTCCCTCATAATTTTAAAGACTTCTGTCAAATCACCCCTCAATCTGCTATACTTCAGGGAATAACTTCTCTCTGCAACTCAAACCCTGAAACCCAGTTAACATTCTTGTAAATTGTCTCTGCACTCTTATATTCCAAATTTGGCCTCACCAATGCCTTGTACAACTTCAACATGACACCCCAACTCCTGTATTCAACACTCTGATTTATGAAGGCCAACATACCAAATGCCTTCTTCACCACCTTATCTACATGTGATTCAACTTTTCAGGAATTATGTCCCAGAACTCCCAAATCTCTTTGTTCCACTGCACTCCCCACTTGTCGACCATTTCATGTGTTTGACCTTTGCTGATTAATCCGACCAAAATGTAGATCCTTACATTTATCAGTACTAAACTCCATCTGCCATCTTTCAGCCCCGTCCTATATCCCACTGCAAGCTTTAATAACCTCACTGTCCACAACATCACCAATCTTCGTATCATCTGCATACTTACTAATCCAATTTACCACCCCATCATCCAGATCATTAATATATATGACAAACAACAATCTGAGGCATTTCACTAGTCTCCAGCCTCCAATTCAACAAACAATTTCCCATCACTACTGTCTGGCATCTCCCATCCAACCATTGTTGAATCCATTTTACTACTTCATCATTAATATCTAATGAATGAACCTTCCTCACTAACCTCTTATGCCGAACCTTATCAAAGGCCTTACTAAAGTCCAAACCGACAACTTCCACCACCTTCCCTTCATCCCTTTTTAGTAAGGTGAGAGATAATAGACTATAGGAAGTAAAGCTAGTATGAATGAAATAAGGAATACTGGACTGGACTAGAGGAAGTTAAGTAAGTGCTGAGTAGGGATGAATTCCGATAAGAGTGTGAGGAAGGGTTACGCAAGTATAATAATATAAGGGTCTTATAGTGATAGAAAGAATTAGCAAGTTCTGCATATAGAATTAGTAAGTCCTGGGGGTTGAGATGTGTGAGTAAGGGCAAAGGCAGATTCATGAATAAGGACAATGACATGCTGGGACCCAGACAGGATACCCCATGGTCTTTCAAGTTTACAGAAACTGCACTTAAGCAGACAGAATTACCAAATCCCAAACCAATCCAGGAGGCAGAAGAATGTTAGGGGGGAAGGGTACCTCTTCTTTCTTTCTTTGGCTTGGCTTCGCAAACGAAGATTAGTGGAGGGGTAATGTCCACGTCAGCTGCAGGCTCGTTTGTGGCTGACAAGTCCGATGCGGGACAGGCAGACACGGTTGCAGTGGTTGCAAGGGAAAATTGGTTAGTTGGGGTTGGGTGTTGGGTTTTTCCTCCTTTGTCTTTTGTCAGTGAGGTGGGCTCTACACTGAGGGTACCTCTACACTGAAATGAACTGTATAAAAGTTGGGTGAGCCCCAGTATCTGTGTGTATTCCCAGGCAAGGGGAAGCACCCAACTTTGCACTGTTGTACAATAAAAGTTCTTTGTTCTCAATTTTTGTCTCGAGCGAAATCTGTGAAGGTACTTCTGTTTCTCACAGTAACCTCCTTGAAAAATTCTTTTTGATTTGTTAAACATGATCTACCACACACAAAACCATGTTGACTACTCCTAATCATCTCTATCTATCCAAATAATTGTATATACATCTCCAAGAACACTCTCCATTAATTTACCCACCACCGATGTCACACTCACATAATTACCAGGTTTACTTTTAGACCCTTATTTAAAACAGTGGAACAACATGAGCTACCCTCCAGTCCTCCGGCACTTCCCCCATGGCCAGTGACATTTTAAATATTTCTGTCAGTGTCCCTACTATTTGTACACTAACCTCCCTCAGGGTCCAAGGGTCCCAGAGATTTATCCATCTTTATTCTCGTTAAAATAGCCAGTACGACCTCCTTATTAATCTGTATTATCTGTGACCTCACTACCAGATTTCCTTACTTCACCTGCCTCAATATTCCTTAGTGAATACTAAAAATCATTTAAAATGTCTCCTCATCTCTTCTGATTCCTCACATTCCCGACTCCTCTGATCCTCACTATTCTTTTACTTTTAATGTAGCTGTAGAAACCCTTTGGATTTATTTTCACCTTTTTTTATTTGCATTCCTTCTATTCCTCAAGCACCTCATCTATTCCCTCTTTCTCCAAACCAAGTTCCCAATATCCCTTGAAAACCAAGGCTCCTTATATTTTCTAATCTTTTCTTTAATCCTCACTGGGACAGACCAACCCTATACCATCAATATTTCCCCTTTGAATATCCTCCATTTATCTGTTACACCCTTCTCAGAAAATCTTTTCACATCCCCTCAAAATTAGCCTTGTTCCAATCAAGAATCTCAATCTTCGTCCGGCCCCATTCTTCTCCACAATTAACCTAAAACTAATAGTATGATCACTGACTATGATCAAAGTCCCCAACATAATCCTCTGTCCCCTGATCTATCTCGTTCCTAATAGGAGATCCAATCCTGCCCCCTCTCTAGTCGGTTCTTCTACATATTGATTTAGAAAACTTTTCTGAACACATTTGACATCCAGTCCTTTTACAGTATGGGCATCCCAGTAAATGTGTGGAAAGTTAAAATCTATAATCAATACATTATGTTTACTACACATATATGGTATCTCCTTACAAATTTGCTCCTCTAATTCTCTCTGTCCATTAGGGGTCTATAAGGGGTCTATAATACAGTCCCATTAGTGTTTTCATGCCTTTCCCATTCCTCACTTCCACCCAAATATCCTCACTGGACGAGCCCTCCAATCTATCCCACCGTGGCACCACTGTAATGTTTTCTCTCACAAGCAATGCAATTCCTCCACCTTTTATTCTCCCTGTTCCATCACACCTAAAGCAATGGAATCCTGGAACATTTAGCTGCCAATCAAGCCCCTCCTGCAACCAAGTTTCACTGATGGCTACAATATCATTTCCATATGTCAATCCATGCTCTAAGTTCATCCACCTTTCTTACAATGCTCCTTGCATTGAAATATATACACTTGAGAGAATGTCTCGCCAGGATATTGGCTCCCCCTCCAGTTCAGGTGCAGATTGTCCTTTTTGTTGAAGTCAGACCTTCCCCAGAGGAGTTCCCAATGATCCACAAATCTGAACCCCCTGCACCACTCTTCAGCCACATGTTCATCCATCACATCTTCCTGTTCCTTCCCTCTCTAGTGCATGGCACAGGCAGAAATCCTGACATTACCACCCTTGAGGTCCTGCTTTTTAACTTCTTCCTTTACTCCCCATTTTCTTCCTTGAGGACATCATCCCCACTTCTATCTAGGTCATTGGTTCCCACATGGACCACAACATCTGGTTGCTAACCCTCCCTCTCCAGAATGCTGTGTACTTGATCAGAGACATCCCTGACCCTGGCAGCTGAGAGGCAACATTACATCTGGGATCCTCGATCTCATCCAGGAAACCTCCTATCCACTTGTCTAACTAACAAGTCTCCAATTACTATTGCTCTCCTCCCTCTTCCCTTCTGAGCCAGGGGACCAGCCTCTGCACCAGAGACATTACCACCTCAACTTGTCCCTTGTAAGTTTCCACCAAAGATATCCAAATGGTGTTTCTGTTGATGGGAACAGCCACAGGGAACTCTGCACTGTCTGCATCTTCCAGCTGCCTGCCTCCTGAATTATAGGGGTGACTGCTTCCATGGCACTTCGGTCTGCCACTACCTCTGCCTCCCTCAAGAACCATATTTCATCCAACTCCAGCTCCCTAACTCAGGTTGTAAGGAGATGCAGTTGGATGCACCTTTTACAGGTATAGTTGTCTGGGACAACTGCACTGTCCCAGATTCTCACATCCCACAACCAGAGCAATCCACTGCCCTAGCTGACTCCATTATCTAAATTTAATTAAATGTTTTAAACTATCTCACCTGGCCTTACCTCTCTGGTAGCAAGCTCTTTCTCAGCCTCTGCTCACCAAAACCTCAAGCTCCACTCTATCACTGGTCCTTTAGCTACCCCTCATTTTATTGAACCCTGCCGATTAACTCAATTACCAAAGTAATCATCACTCAGCACAATTCAAAACTTAGCTTAACTCTTTGACCTCCATGCCCTTTTTAAACTGTTCTCCAAGCACTTGTTACTCACCAAACACTCAGCATCTCCAAGTCCGACCTCTGACTGTAAATGACAGTGCATCCCATTGGTAGGGGAAACTAGAAGTAGGGACATAGGCTCAATATTCAGGATAGTAGATTTTGAATGGAGATGAGAGGATCTGGTTTTCCCAGAGGGTGGTTAATCAATGGAATTCTCTGTCCATTGAAGCAGTGGAGGTGACCTCAGTACATATATTTAAGATGGGGTTGGATCAATGTTTACATGCAGTTAATGTCCTAAAATCCAGACTCTTTGGGGATCAGGTCAGTCCTGATTTTTGGATGTTCCCAATTCTCAGGCAGTACTTGTAAAACTCAAATTTAAGGAGAATAAACAGGTACATTTTAATAGACAGTTTTCATCTCAAATACAAAATACAAAAAGCATCAATATTTTGTCTTGCATTTCCACGACTTCTGCATGGTCACTTGTTGCCGCTGTGCTTGTGTGGCACTTATGCATGCACGCACACAGAAGCTGATTATTTTTGAGAGGTCCGGATTCTTGAATGGTCCGGATTTCAGCTAAGAGTTTCTTGGAATTAAGTCTGCATTTTTGGACTTTTACTGGACTAGTGAAATTAAGGGTTGAATGGAGGAGGAAGCTTGATGGGCAGCTACATTTGCTCTTGTTTCTTACATTCTCATGCTTCTCTCTCCACAGACACTTTCCTGAGCTACTGAAGATTTCCAGCAGTTTCTGTCTTTATTTGGGATTTCCTGCATCTGCAGTGTTTTCTTTCCTATTTCTGTAACTGGAGCCTGAACTGAATGGGGTTGGCCTGTACTTGCTGGAGTTGAGAAGGATGAAAGGTGATCTGATCGGATTCTCTTGTGGTTTGAAGATGGATGTGGAGAGATGGAGAAGGCAATGATTGCATCAAATGAGCTGGTCCTTGCTCTCTGCCATTCCCTTGTGGGTCTGTGACCTGACGTGGGCCTGACTGTTTATCCACTGTGGACCTTGGTGCCTTTTCTTCCAGCCTGGTGGGCAGTGAACAGTGAGTATCTGTCAGAATCATATTCAGGTTTATTGTCTTGAGCAGGTGTCACGAAATTTGTTATGTGGAGCAGTATTGTGCATTGCAGGTGTAAAATTCCTATAAATTAGGGTTCTGTAAATACAGTACAAGAACCAAAGAACCATAGAATATGCTGCACACAAAATAGGGTGTTCAGCCCATCCAGTCTGTGCCAAACTATAATCAGCCCAGTTTCACTGACCTGTACCCAGTCCATATCCCTCCATTCCACTCCCATCCACACACATGTCCAAATTTTTCTTAAATATTGAAATAAGCCCACACTCATCACTTCAGCTGGCAGCTCATTCTGAACTCCCACTATTCTCTGTGTGAACAAGTTCCCCTTAATGTCCCCCTAAACTTCTCCCTTTTCACCCCTAACCCATGTTCTCTGGTTTGTATCTCACCTCAGTGGAAAAAGAATACTTGCATTTACTCTGTCTGTACCTTTCATAATTTTGTATACCTCAATCAAATCTCCCCTCATTCCTCATAGCTCCAGGGAATAGTCCCAACCTGTTTAACCTTCCCTTATAACATCGATATTCCCAGATCCCTGTCTACCTCATTTACCATGAATGTCCTAACTTGGTTTGTCATTTCAAAAGGCAACACCTCACACTTGTCTGCATTAAATTCCATCTGCCATTTTTCAGCCCATTTTTCAAGCTGGTCCAATTCCTTCTGCAAACCTTGAAAACCTTAGTTGCTGCCCACAACATCTTTAATCTTAGTGTCACCTGCAAACTTGCTGATCCAATTTACCACATTATCATCCAGATCACTGATAGAGATGACAAATAACAATGGTCCCAGCACCAATTCCCCACTATTCAGGAAGCAATCATCCACTACCACTCTCTGCCTTCTCCCATATTGTCAATGTCAAACACAGTTTACTGCCTAACCATGAATACCGAGCATCTGAAACCTCATGACTGACTTTGTCAAAGGCGTTACTAAAGTCCATGTAGACAACATCCACAGTCTTCAACATTCTTGGTAACCTCCTCAAAACACTCTATAAGATTGGTTAAACAGAACCTACCATGCACAAAGCCATGTGGACTATCCCTAATCAGTCTCTGGCCATCCACATACCCATATATCTGATCTCTTAGAACACATTACAGTAATTTACCTTCTACTAATGTCAGGCTCATCCGCCTATAATTTCCAGGTAAATTTCTATGCTAATGTCCCTCAAGCTGCAAGGGAATATCTTCTTGTCAGGCCTTGGGGATTTATCCACCTTCATTAGGTTTTAAGAACCCAAGCACCTCCTCCTCTTTAATCTGTGTTGGTTCCATAAGTTCACTGCTTGTTTTCCCTCTATCACAAGTCTCTGTGCCAGATTCGTGAGTAAATAGTAAATACTGATGCAATAAAAACCATTCAAGATCTCCCCATCTTTGTGGCTTCATGCATTGCTGACCACTCTGATCTTCAAAGGGACCAATTTTGTCCCTAACTACACTTTTGTTCTTAATATTCCTGTAGAAACCCTTAGGATTTTCCTTCACATTGTCACCAAAGCAACCTCGTGTTCTTTTAGCCCTCCTGATTTCCCTCTTGTTTTGCCTCCATTTTATACTCCACAAGTACCTCATTTGCTCCTTGTTGCATATTCCTTAGATATGTCTCTCATCATCTTAACCAGTTGTCCAATATCCCTTGAAAACCAAGGTTCCCTTCACCTTTAATCCTGTCAGGAACATACAAACTCTGTTCTTCAAAATATCGCCTTTGAAGACCTTCCACTTACTGAATACATCTTTGTCAGAAAGGAAGTTAACCCAATCCACACTTTCTAGATCCTTTCTCATTTCCTCAAAATTAGCCTTTCTCCATTTTAAAATCTCAACCCATGGACTACTTAAAAATAAATATTCAGTGCAAAAGAGAGAAAAGGTGAGGTACTGTCTTCAGGTTCATTGTCCGTTCAGAAATCTGATGGCGGAGGGGAAGAAGCTGTTTTTGTACCATTAGGTGTGTGTCTTCAGACTCCTGACCCTCTTTCCTGATTGTAGCAGAGAGAAAAGGGAATGGGCTGGAGGATCCATGATGATCGCGGCTGCCATCTTGAGATGCCACCTCTTTAAGATGGCCCACGTGGGGCGTGGCAAGATGGCGTAGAGTCTAGACGTGCAATCTCGACCTCTCTGGCCAGACTTTTAAATACCTGTTTTTTTAATCCTTTGTTTCCAAGTTTAAACTTTTTAAATTTTAATTTAAAGTATTAAGGAATTATTATGGCCACTAATGGTAAAAAAACTAAATCTCAAGTCCAAAAGAATAAACATTTTCGAAGTGTTGAGATCTGGGGCCTAGACGGCTTGAAACAGCCCCAGGCTTAATTTCTTCATTGCCTAAATCCCAAAAACCGCCTGTGGAGGCTGAAAAGGAAATGCATCAGGCAGCATTACAATCTGAAGAAATCGGTTTTTTTTTGCGAATTGATGAGAAAACAACAAGATGCGGGGGAAGACCAGCGGCGACTCCCTGAAGAAGTCGGGATGCCGTCGCTGGGAGTCCAGACCCGCAGTAAAACTTTTAAAATTCCTTCTGTTGAATTGCAGCAGGAACCATGTCAGAGAGAGCAGAGCTGAGATTTACCGAATCACAGTGTATTCAAATGAATACAGTTATTCAAGCTGTTATAAAACCTGGAATGGATTTGTTGACATCTCAAATGAATGAAATGGTTCAAATGAATGCTGGTATAAATTCAGAATTAAATATGGTTAAGACACGTGTGGATGCATCTTATGAAGTATTTAAAAATTTTCAGACTGCTTTTTTGGACTGTGAACAACAGAAAAAGTGTTGAAGGTGGAAAAATCAGTCATAGAATTAGGAGATCGTGAGAAGGAGCTAGAAAGAAAAATAGATTATTTGGAAAATCAAAGCAGAAGGAATAATGTAAAAATTATTGTTTTGCCAGAAGGTATAGAAGGACAAGATCCTCTTCATTTTTTTAAAGACTGGATTCTGCAAATATTAGGGCAAGAATTTTTCTCTGGGGGATTGGCACTGGAAAGAGCCCATCGAGCTTTAAGAATACTCTCAGCTGGTCAACCCCCGAGACCGGTAATAATTCGATGTCTGAGTTATTTGGATAGAGAAGCAATACTTCGACTTGCAGTACAAAATGTGAGAAAACGACAAACCCCATTATTGATTCAGTCTTTTTTAATCCTGATCTGAGTCAAGATGTCATTCAATGTCGACGTCGATTTAATCCAGTTAAAGAAGTCTTGTGGCGTAAAGGTTATAAGTACTTTTCGTTACCCTGCAGTGTTGAAGGTCTTTTATGGAGACTATCAATTTCAGTTTTTTGAAACTGATTGTGAAGCAATGATTTTTGCTGACTCATTGCCAGATATAAAAGGACAAAGACGTAGCTCACCATTATCTCCTAAAGAAAAGTCTGGTGGTTCTGGAAATGGAGGAAATGGCAGAAATGGGAAAAATGGGAATGGAAAGAGTCCACCTCCTTCCAAAATGGGATCTTTGAGATTGGAGTCTTTTGGATGAAAAGAAGAATTTTCTTATTTATTTTTTCTTTTGTTATTATGATACTTGGATGTTACTGATTGTTTGGGTGGGGAGGGGGAGATCTGCACTAAGTTCTTTACTAGTCATCAGCCACTGGTGGGTGATCCACACCCAATTTTTGTTTAGGGGATTACTACCTTTTGGTAGTTTTTTTTTGGGGGGGATGTTTTTTAAATTGCTTTTTTATTTTCATTTTTTTCTTAGTTTTTAATTTGTGATTTTTTTTAATTGGAGGGCCTATATACGTTGTTTTGAGTTTTTATATAAAGATATTATTGGTATTTAGTAATAATAGTAGATATGTCGAAGTGAGGTTTGCTACTTTTAATGTTCAAGGATTAAATAGTCCAATTAAGCGTAAGCGAGTATTGGTGTATATTAAGAAAATGAAAATTGATATTGCCTTTTTAAACATTTAATGAAGTTATGGATAAAGAAAAATAAAATGATAGGCTCTCGGGGTAAATTATTGGCTTTGACTCCACTGTATAATGATCAACTTATTTCTTTTTATATCAATTGTATTTGATACCTGAAAAATAAAAAAAAAAATGGTTTTAATGAATCAGATTTGTGTTTTAGATGTAGTGATACGGTTGGAACTTTTTTTCATGCTGTTTGGTCATGTATACATATACAATCTTTTTGGAATAAAATTCAATTGTTTTTAGAATATCTGTTTAAGATTAAAATAGTTTTAGATCCAACAGTATTTTTATTGGGTAGTTTGTAACCTCTGAAAGGTTTGGGATTAGATAAGTTTCAGCTTGCTTTTGTATATTTAGCTTTATCCGTAGCAAAAAGATGTATTGCTAGTAACGTGGAAAGATACAAATATGATTGATATTAATAGATGGCATAATGAGATGAAATATTGTTTAATAATGGAAAAAAATTACGTATGTTTCACATGATAATTATAATTTTTTAATTAATGTGGCTGTTATACTCGGAATATTTACATTTCAATTTATATTGATTAGATTTTAATATGTATATTTAACTTATTTTAAAATATTCTTTCTTTTTTCTTTTTTAATGGCTCTCCTTCGGAGAGTTGGCTCGGGGGGGGATTTTCTTTTCTTTATTTCTCTTTTTTACATATAAAAAAAGTTCATGTTCATGTTTAAATGCTGTACATGTCATATATTATTTGTTTTTTGAACAAATAAATAAAGTTTTTTTTAAAAAATCTTCACGATGTCCAGACCTGGCGAACCATTGACATGGTTGGATCCACATGATGGATCCAGGATAGATCTTCAGAGATATTGACAGCCAGGAATTTGAAGTTCTCTTACGCTCTCCAATGCTGACACGTCAATGAGGACTGGTTTGTGTTCTGCCTTCCACTTCCTGAGGTCAACCATCATTCCTTAGTTTTGCAAACATTGAGTGCAAGGTTGTTGATGAGACACCACTCAACCAGCTGATCGATCTCACTCCTGCTTCACTCCCCCGGCCCTTGCCTCAGATTTAGCATTCCCGCGTTCAGACCCCTCCTTGGCTCTCGCCTCCTCATTCTCTCTGTAACCTCCCCCAGACCTGTAATCCTCTAAAATCTCTCCTCCCCCAACTGTGACTCTACCTTGCATCCCTGCATCTTTTCAGAATGAAGCCTGTGACCCGTGGTGTGCCGCAGGGATTGGTACTGGGTCCTCTCTTGCTTGTCAAATATATTAATGATTTCCATGAGAATGTAGGTGGCAGGATCAGTGAGTTTGCAGAGGACACCACAGTAGGTGGTCAAGTGGACAGTGAAGAAGCTTGTCTCAGGTTACAACAGGAGAGAGATCAACTGAGAAAGTGGACAAAGGAATGGCAGATGGAATTTAACTCGGACTAATGCGATGTGATGCATTTTGGGAAGTGAAACCAGGGCAGGAGTGTTGTGGAGCAGAGAGACCTTGGGGTACAAGTACACAGTTCCCTGACAGTGATGACACAGGTAGACAGGGTGGAGAAGGTGGATACATGCTTGCCTTCATCAGCCGAGGCAATTTGTGCAGAAGTTGGGAAGGGATGTTCCATTTGGCCAAGGTGCTGGTTAGTCCAAACCTGGAATGTGACGTGCAGTTATGGTGTCATGCTGCAGGAACGATGTGATTAAACTGGGCCGTGTGCAGGAAAGATTCACAAGATGGTGCCAGGATTGGAGGGTCTCAGTTACAAGGAGAAATTGGATTGGCTGTTTCCAGGTTTCCCTCAAGTGAAGGAGGCTGAGGATTGACATGAGAGGGGGACAGAACCATAAATCAGACATCATGGTTTCCCATGTTAGGAGTGTGTAAAACTGGAGGGAATGGGCTGAAGGTGAGAGGGAGGAGGTTTAAAGGGGATCTGAGATGTAAATGTTTCACACACAGTAGTTGGTGTCTAGAATGAGCTGCCAGAGGAGGTGGTGGAGGCAGGAACAGTCACAAAATTTCAGAGGCATCTGGACTGGTTGAGCCATAGAACAAAACAGCACAGAAACAGGCCCCTTCAGCCCTTATAGTCTGTACAGAAACTTTTTTTTGCCTAGTCCCTCTGACCTGCACTCAGTCCATAGCCTTCCACACCTCTCCAATCCATGTACCTCATAAGGTCTTTGCATGGCAGTTGAAAACAGAACAGGCATGTAGGACAATAAATGCTATTCGATATCAGTCAAAAATTACTAATAAACCTCAGGAAATGAATGATGAGTTTTGTAGGTGTTATGAGAAGTTGTATACATCTGAGGTAGGGCAGGATGAGGTAGCTATTGATGATTTTTTATCTGGTTTAACTTTGCCTACTTTAATTGATAGGGATGTAAAGGATTTAGATACTGGTATTCTTTGGCTTGGCTTCGCGGATGAAGATTTATGGAGGGGGTAAATGTCCACGTCAGCTGCAGGCTCGTTTGTGGCTGACAAGTCTGATGCGGGACAGGCAGACACGGTTGCAGCGGTTGCAGGGGAAAATTGGTTGGTTGGGGTTGGGTGTTGGGTTTTTCCTCCTTTGTCTTTTGTCAGTGAGGTGGTATTACTGTTAGTGAATTAACAGAGGCACTTTGAAATATGCCAAGTGGTAAATCCCCTGGCGATGATGGGTTTACTTCTGAATTTTTATAAGGTGTTTCAAAATTTGTAAGTTCCTTTGTTGATGGATGTTTTAGACCAGTCAACTAAAGTTGGTTCCTTACTGGACTCTTTTTCTAAAGCAATTATTACCGTGATTCCTAAGAAGAATAGGGATCCCTTGAATGTGGGATCATATAGACCTATTTCTTTGTTAAATGTGGATTATTAGTAGCCAAGGTTCTGGCTAATGCTTACCCGATTTAGTTCATGAGGGTCAGGCAGGTTCTATTAAGAACCGTTATTCAGCAGACAACATGGTAAAATTGATTTCTTTGATCAATACTTCATGGCAGCAACCCGACCTACCAATGGTAATCTCTTTGGATGCTGAAAAGGCCTTTTATTGAGTTGAGTGGGGCTTTTTGTTTAAGGTTCTGGAAAAGTTTAAATGTGGGCCTCTTTTTATTGGTTTGGTTAAGGCTTTATATAAAAGTCCTACTGCGAGAGTGGTGATGAATGGACAGATATCTTCACCTTTTACATTAACTAGATCAACGAGACAGGGTTGTCCTTTGTCACCAGCTCTGTTTGCATTAGTTATTGAACCTTTGGTGCAGATGATTAAGCAAGATGATGTGATAACAGGTATTAAGGTGAATTCTAATGAATGTAAGATAAATTTGTTTACAGATGACGTGTTGATAGATTTAACTCATCCTTTACGATCTTTGGAGACCTTACATGAACATTTGCAATAGTATGGAGTGTTATCTGGTTATAAGGTAAATTGGAAGAAGAGTGAAATTATGCCTTTGGTGGAGATGGATTATTTGTCATATAGACATATTGTGAAGTTTAGGCAATCTGATCGTATTAAATATTTGGGTATTATTGATAATAATTATGATCATTTATTTATGTTGAATTATTTACCATTATTGACTAGATTTAAAGATGATTTGATTAGGTGGAAGGACTTATAATGTTAATAGGATGGGTGAATTGTATTAAGATGAATATTTTTCCTTAAATTCAATGTTTGTTTCAATCCATTCCATGTAAGAGACCTTTTAAATTTTTTAAGGATATTAACTCCTTGATAAGAAAATTTTTGTGGAAAGACAAAATGGCAAGAGTTTCATTACAAAAATTAACATGGAAATATGCATTGGGTGGTCTGCAACTACCTAACATTCAGCACTATTATGAATCAGCTCAAAATTTATAAATAGAATGTTTCAAGTGGATACTCCTTTGGTTTGGGCCACTATTGAATGATCTCACATTGGTGAAAAGAGGATGGATCAATTTATTTATCAATGGAATTCTCAGTTATTACATAGCTACAATTTACCGACATTGAAGCATCTACTTGAGTTATAGATAAATAAGAATGAACAGTTAGGTACGGAAGGTAAAGTCTGGCACTTCAATTTCAAAATAAACTTTTACGATTTATGATTAATAATCAATTATTGAAGTTATGGGAACAGAAAGGAGTGAAATTGGTAGAAGATTGTTATGAGGCAGGACATTTTATTTCTTTTCAAAGAATGACAGAGAAATATGATGTACCTTTGAGTACTCTACTTATTATCAAGCTAAAGCTTTATTGTTAGATAATTTTGAGCGTAACTTGTGTCTTTCTAGAAGATCTAAATTTGAGAGTTTATTTATTGATGGTGCTGGGAAGGGTTTCATATCAAATATGTATAATTTATTGCAGGTTAAAACCCCCAAGCCAGATGTTGATAAGACTAGAGTGAAATGGGAGAAAGATTTGGGGATAATTATCCCTCCCCGGAAGAGTGGACATCGATATGTGAAGATAGTATGACTAAGATTGTGAATGTGCGGTATAGATTGGTTCATTATAATTTTATTATTCATCAGTTATATTTAACTCCAGAGAAATTAAAGAAATGTAAATATGTCACTTCAGATTTATGTTTTAGATGTCACAAGGAAGTTGGAACCTCCTTACATACAGTTTGGTTATGTGAGATGGTTAAACTCTTTTGGAATAAAATTAAATAATTTTTGGAAGTTATGTTTAAATTTAAAATTCCATTTGACCCTATGATATTTTTATTGGGTTATATTAAATCATTGTGTTTAGAGTTGAAATTAGATAAATTTCAAATTGCCTTTTTGAGGTTGGCTTTAGCAGTAGCTAGGAAATGTCTTTCAGTTACATGGAAGAATAAAATTCAATTGAATATTCAACGATGGCATGCGGAGATGAGGTCATGTATTCCTTTAGAGAAGATAACATATAACTTACGAAATAATTATCCTTTATTTTGTCAAAGTTTGAAGCCCATATATGGATGGATTGGATGGGTACTAATTGTTAAAATATTTTCCTATATATGGGTGGTGTGGTTCCAAACCACAACACATATCTAAATGTTTTGTTTTAATTATTCTCCTCCATCTTTTTTTTTTGGGACTAGTATGGGGTGGGGTGGGTGGGATGGGAGGGGGTTTTTATGGGATAAAATATGTATTACATTGTACTTTATATGTATTATCTATTATTGATTATAAATAAAGTTTTCAAAAAAATGAGGAGGAAAATGATCAGTACAGTAATGGAGGGGAGATGATGGAAATAAATCATAGAGTTGACTGTAAAGATAGGGACAAACAGAGAGAAAGATGTGGGAAATCTCTGAAATGCATTTACTTTAATATTGTAAGGAAGGTGGACGAGTTGAGGGTATGGATCGACACTTGGCAGTATGACATGGTGGTGATTAGTGAAACATGGTTACAGGAGGGTTTTGACTGGCAGCTAAATATTTTGGGATTTCACTGCTTTAGGTGTGATAGAATTGGAGGGGAAAATATTACAGCAGTGCTGATGCGAGAGAGATTGGAGGGCTTGTCAAGGGAGGCGATATGGGTGGAACTAAGAAATGGGGAAGGAGAAGTTACACATAGGGGTGTATTATAGACCACCTAGTGGGGAGCGAGAAATAGAGGGGTAAATTTGGAAGGAAATAGCAGAGATTTGTAATAAGCACAGGGTTGTGTTAGTGGGGCATTTTAATTTTCCTAATATTGATTGGGCAACACATTCTATGAAAGGAATGGATGGATTAGAATTTGTAAAATGTGTGCAGGATAGTTTTTTGCAGCAATACATTGAGGTACCCACTAGGGAAGGGCAGTGTTGGATCTACTGTTGGGGAATGAGATAGGGCAGGTGACTGAGAGGTGTGTTAGGGAACACTTCAGATCAAGTGATCATGGTACCGTTAGTTTCAATATAATTATGGAAAGGGATAGGTCTGGTCCGACGATTAAAGTTTTTGAGTAAGGGAAAGCCAGATTTGATGAAATGAGAAGGGATTTACAAGGAATGGTTTGGGCTGATTTGTTTTATGGGAAGGAGGTGGAGGAGAATTGGAGGGCATTTAAAGGTGAGATTTTGAGGGTGCAGAATCTTTATGTTCCTGTTAAAACAAAAGGCAGGGCCAAAAGTTCGAGAGAACCGTGGTTTTCAAGGGAGATTAGAAATTTGGTTTGAGTAAAAATGGAGGCCAACATTAAATATAAGAAACAAGGTATAAACGAGATGATTGGAAAATACATGGATTGTCAAAAGAATCTTAAGAGAGAAATTAGGAAAGTTAAAAGAAGGTACAAGGTGGCTATAGTGAACAGAGTGAAAGTAAATCTGAAGAGTTTTTACAAATATGTGAATAGCAAAAGGAGAATGAAGGATAGAATTGGTCCACTAGAGAATCAGAACGGAAGACTGTGTACGTTGCCAAATGAGATGGGGGAGATATTGAACAAGTTCTTTTCTTCGGTATTCACGAGGGAGAAGGATATGGAATTGTGCGGGGTAAAGGAAGCAAAAGGGGTAATTGTGGAAAATGTAGGGATCAGAAACTTTTGAGGCATATAAAGGTGGATATGTGTCTGGATCCCCATGAGATTTTCCCCAGGACCTTGAGGGAAGTCGGGGAAGAAATAGCAGAGGCTCTGACAGTCATTTTTCAAAAGTCATTAGAGGGGGACATAGTGCCGGAGGATTGGCATATCGCACATGGAGTTCCTCTATTTAAAAAGGGTTCAAGGAGTAAGCCTAACAATTATAGGCCTGTAAGTTTGACATCGGTGGTCAGTAAGATAATGGAAAGTATTATATGAGAATCTGCCACTCCAGGGATGTAATGAGTATCTAGAGTGGCAGGGTCTGATCAGGGACATGCAACATGGGTTTGTGCAGGAAGGTCACGTTTGACAAATCTTGTTAAATTTTTTGAGGAGGTGACTGGGAAGGTTGATGAGGGTAGAGCAGTAGATGTGGTCTATATGTATCTCAGTAAGGCCTTCAATAAGGTTCCACATAGAAGGTTGGTGAGGAAGGTTCAGGCACTAGGGATTAATTTTGAGATAGTCAAATGGGTTCAACAGGGGCTAGAAGGTAGATGCCAGAGAGTCATAGTAGATAACTGTCTGTCAGGATGGAGGCCAGTGACGACTGGTGTGCCTCAGGAATCGGTATTGGGTCCCTGATTTGGATGATGGAGTGGTAAATTGGGTTAGTTAATATGCAGATGATGAGTGGAATTGTGGATAATGAAGAAGGTTTTCAGGGATTGCAGAAGGATTTGGACGCTTAGAAGAGTGGGCTGAGAGATGGCAGATGGAGTTTAATGGTGAAAGGTGTGAAGTGCTTCATTTTGGAAGGAATAATCAAAACAGGACATACGTAGTAAATGGGAGGGCATTGGGGAATGCAGTAGAGCAGAAAGATCTAGGAATAACGGTTCATCGTTTTTTGAAGGTGGAATCTCGTGGATCGGGTGGTAAAGAAAGCTTTTGGTATGCTGGCCTTTATAAATCAAAGCATAGGATATAGGAGTTGGGAAGTGATGTTGAGACTATTGAAGGCATTGGTGAGGCCAAATTTAGATTACTGTGTGCAGTTCTGGTCCCCAAATTATAGGAAGGACATCAACAAGTAGAGATTTACGAAAATGTTACCTGGATTACAGTATCTAGAGTACAAAGAAAGATTGAGTAGACAGAGTCTTTATTCATTGGAGTGTAGAAGGTTGAGGGGGGATTTGATAGAGGTAATTTAAAATTATGAGAGGGATGGATAGAGTAGATATGAATAAGCTCTTTCCCTTGACAGAAAGAGAGATTGAAACAAGAGGTCACAAGTTAAGGGGGAAAAGTTCAGAAATAACATGAGGGGAAACATCTTCACTCAGAGAGTGATGGCTGAGTGGAATGACCTTTCTGGAAGAGGTGGTTGCAGTAAAGTCAATTTTATCATTTAAGGAAAGGTTGTGTAGGTATACGGATGAGAGGGGATTGAGCAAAATGCAGGTAGGTGGGACGAGAGGAGTTCACTTAGGTCAGCACGGACTAGAGGGGCCGAAATGGCCTGTTTCTGTATTGTAATTGTTATATGGTTAATTGGGTATAAATTTGGAAGCACGTATTTGTGGACCGAAAGAGCCTGTTACCCTGCTGTTTGTCTAAATAAAAGTAGGGATGTAATGAGGCTTTATGAAGCATTGGTGAGAGCACAGCTTTGGGCTCCATATCAAAGGAAGGGTGTGTTGGCATTGGAGAGGTCCCAGAGGGGGTTTAAATAGATGATCCCTGGAGTGGCAGATTCTCATATAAGGAGAATAAGAAGACTTTGGTATTGTACTCGCCGGGGTTTAGATGAATGAGGGCGGGCTCTCATTGAAATCCATGGAATACTGAAAGGCCTGTAGTTGACATGGAGAGGATGTTTCCCCTGGTGCGGCTGTGGGGCAGAGGGGGGGGGGGAGGGGGGAGAAGGCAGGAGAATGGAGTTGAAAAGGATAGTAAATCAGCCATGATGGAATGGCAGGGCCATTCGATGGGCCGAATGTTCTCATCCAATTATGATCTTCTTGTGTTACAGTCAGCAACAGACATCGCGTCCATCAACTTCGCAGCATCGGGAGAGGCTTCCTCACCTGGATTTTAAATCATTCCCTGTGTGTCAGAGGCAACCCCAACTCCTAGCACTCGGCCATCACTCTCCTCACCTGCATTTTCAAGGCGAAGTTTGCTCGCCACCCACGAAGCATCTGATGAATGGAAGCTTCTCTCACCACAATGCCCTGCACTTGCCAAAGGGCTCAACGGCCTCCATACTGAACAACGTGCATGCTCCTTCTGGGGAAGTTGGCAATGCATCCCGGGTAAGGCGCTTGTCAAGGACTAAAGGCGATTCAGTGTTGGGAGCAGAGCGTAGCATCGAGTCCTGGAACGGAGGGCTTCCATGGTTCTGGGTTTTGCAACACCCAATTAAAAGACACTTTGCTCATGGTCCTGGCCTTAGTTCCAGCCTTGGTGTTGATTTAACCCACTGCCCCCCTCTCTGGGAGCCTCTATCAAGCTGAACACGTGCTGTGTGCCCCAGGGCAGGACTGCATTGATTTAATCTTTTGTCACACCCTCTTGTCCCCACAGCAATGAACCCGTTTCAGTGCTCCGTCTGCGGGAAGAACTTTAATGGGTCAAATGAGTTAACGAAACATCGGCGGGTCCACACCAAGGAGAGGCCCTTCACCTGCTCCATGTGTGGAAAGGGCTTCACCCAGGCCTCCCACCTGCTGACCCACCACCGGGTCCACACCAGGGAGAGGCCATTTGTCTGCTGTGAGTGTGGAAAGGGCTTTACCCAGACCTCCCACCTGCTGACCCACCAACGGGTCCACTCCGGTGAGAGGCCATTCACCTGCCCCGAGTGCGGGAAGGGCTTCACCCAGGCCTCCCACCTGTTGACCCACCAGCGGGTCCACACCAGGGAAAGGCCGTTCACCTGCTCCGAGTGCGGAAAGGGGTTTGCCCAGTCTTCCAACTTGAGGAAGCACCAGCAGGTCCACACTGGGGAGAGGCCGTTCACCTGCCCCGAGTGTGGCAAGGGCTTCAGCGAGCGATCAAACTTGACCACCCACCAGAAGATTCACAACAGTGACAGGCCATTTGTCTGCCCCGAGTGTGGGAAGGGCTTCACTCTGTCCTCCCACCTGCTGAGACACCAGCGGTTCCACACTGGGGAGAGGCCCTTCACCTGCCCTGAGTGCGGAAAGGGCTTTGCCCAGTCCTCCCATCTGCTGTCTCACCAGCGGGTCCACACTGGAGAGAGGCCATTCATTTGCCCCGAGTGTGGGAAGGGCTTCACTCAAGCCTCCCACCTGCTGACCCACCAGCGGGTCCACACCAGAGAGAGGCCATTCACCTGCTCTGAGTGCGGGAAGGGATTTGCCCAATCCTCCAACCTGCTGAGACACCAGCGGCTCCACACCGGGGAGAGGCCTTTCACCTGCCTTGAGTGTGGGAAGGGCTTCACCCAGTTGTCCATCCTGAGGACCCACCTGCAGCGTCACACCGGGGAGGGGCTGTTCACCTGCTCCGAGTGCGGGAAGGGCTTCACCCAGTCCTCCCACCTGCTGATCCACCAGCGGGTCCACTCTGGGGAGAGACCATTCACCTGTTCTGAGTGCGGGAAGGGGTTCACCCAGTCAAACAGCCTGGTGCGACACCAGCGAGTTCACACATAAAGTTTGCAGAGTGTGGAATATTTAAACATCACTCACTCCAAAACCAGGATGGACTGGAGTCTGTGGTCATTGAGGCAACAAATCAAAACAGGTTTTGGTTTTGTTGTCAATTTCTAGTATGTTTTCAGGTTCAAGTTTATTGGGTTGGGAGGATTCAGTTTCTAAGAATGAATATATGGGTTGGCACAACATCGAGGGCCGAAAGGCCTGCACCATGCTGTAGAGTTCTATGTACAAAGGTGCATCGAGAAAGTTTTGAAGCAGCCCAGTTAGACATCCCGAACATAGTCCAGAAAATAGATCACGGTGCAGGAGTGCAGTTACAGGGACAGATCAGTTGGGACAAGGCAAAAGCAGCTTTATTTTACAAGTGTGAGGATCATTCAAGAGTTTGATAACAGGGAGATAATAGGGAGATAATAGGGGAGAGGAACTGTCTGTGAATCTGGTGGTGTGTGATCTCTTCTCCTTGGGGGCGGGAGGGTAAAGGGAGTGGGTCTGGGGAGAGGGACTCTGTTAATATGTTGGTTGCTTTTCCAAGGCAGCGGGAAGGGAAGGGGGAGTGGATTCTCTCTGTCAATGTTAGTGTTTGTGATTAGCAGGGTTGAAGGCTCTCGCCCCCATGAAACCCGTGCTGCCCAATTACCTGACCAATCACAGGGGGAACGAACACACTCCTTTCAGGCAGGATTGGATTCGAACCTGGGTCGTTGGTGCTTTAATACATTTTGTTACTATGCCACCCAATGACAGGAACTGAGTCATATCCTGGATCTGGACCAAATAAAGCAGATGTGTTTGAAACTGTGTCTCACCCCCTTATATCTCTGTAACACACTCAATGTTAAGAACAAAGACAAGGCAATTCAGTCCAGCTGGGGCCACACTGGGAGCATCCTGCTATCTCCCCTCCTGTCAGGGTTTCTGCTCCATACCAGACCCCAACCACCTCACCCTGCTGGAATACTCTCCGCTTTCTTCCTCCTCTTTGTGCTCACTGAGTTTCCGCTTCTAGATAGCTGCACTGTTCACCTCAAGATAAGAAACAGGAGCAGAAGTTGGCCGTCCGGCTCCTCGAACCTGCTCTCTTATTCAATAAGATCATGGCTGTGGGCTCAGCTCCACTTACCCACTCGTTCCCTTCAGTCTCTAATTCCCCAATCCATTAAAACCTACCCATTCCCGTCTTACATATTTTCATCAAGGCAACCTCCACTGCTTAATTGGGCAGAGAATTCCACAGATTCTCAGTGAGAAGCCAATTTACGGTTCCACCCAGATGGCGAGACACAATCAAGCATCAAGTGAAGGGGAACCAACGTTTTGGGCCTCAGATGCTGCGTGACCTGCTGAGTTTCTCCAGGAAGTTTGTGTATTGTACTCAAACCCCCACGTCTGCAGATGTTCTTGGTTGACTCCAAACAGATGGTGTCAATATTGGCCTCCAATTTTCAGTAACAACCCCTTCTGGTCTCTCTTTTTACCCACCCCTCTGACTTCCTTTCTCCAGCTCCCTCCCTGTTACGAATATCAAATTTTATAACAACAATTTTAGCACGGAAACAGGCCATCATGGCTCTTCTTGTCTGTGCTGAAAGGCTTATTGTCTCCTAGTCCCACTGACCTGCTCTCTGCCCATAACCCTCCATATCTTTTATATCCACATACCTATCCAAATTTTTCTTCAAAGATAATATTGCTCATTCCACACAGACGCCACTCTCTGAGTAAAGAAACCTCCCCTTGTGATGCACCTAAACTTTTTCCCCCAACTCTCAGCTCATGTCCTCTTGTTTGGATCTCCCCTACCCTCAATGGGAAAATCTACCACATCTACTCTATTTGTCCTCCTCAACATTTTCAAGACCCCTATCAAATCCCCCCTTGGCCTTCCACACTCCAAGGAATAAAGACCTAACTTGTTTAACCTTTCTCTGTAACTTAGGTGCTGAAACCCAGGTATCATCTGGTGAATCTTCACTCTATTTTGTTCACATCCTTCTTATAATTTGGTGACCAGAACTGAACACAATATTCCAAATTTGGCCTCACCAGTACAATTTTAACATGACCTCCTAAATCTTATAGTCTAGGATCTGATTTTTAAAGGCCAGCATTCCAAAGGCCTTCTTCACTACCCTATCCACCTGAAATTCTATCTTCAGGGAACTGTGGACCATTATTCCTTGATCTCTCTTTAACATCCTCCCATTCACCATGTATGTCCTATTTTGATTAGTACTCCCAAAATGTAGCACCTCACACTTCTCAGCATTAAATTCCATTGGCCAACTTTCAACCCACACTTCTAACTTGCCCAAATATCTCTGCAAGATTTGAAAATCTTCCTCACGATCCAGAACACCACCTATCTTAGTATCATCTGCATATGTACAAATCCAATTCACTACCCCATCGCATACATCATTGATAAATATTACAAATAGCAATGCATCCATTTCCGATCCTTGAGGCTCACCACGAGTCACTGGCCTGCAACCTTACAAACAGTTCTCCACCACCCCTCTCTGGCACCTCCCATCCATCCACTTTTGAATCCATTTTACTTCTTCCATAACAAAAGGAACAGTAATGGAAAATTCAGCAGACAATGGTAAATTCAAAATAATACTTTTTATTAAACTATTAATAACATAACATTTCGTACTTAACTCTAAATTTAATGCCACTGCGCAAATGTAAAATGTTTGTACAGTGTGTAGGTGTGTGTGTGGCTAAATCCCAACCATTACAGGTTAGGTATAATTTTGAAAAATCCATTTTATATTTCAGAATCAAACATCATATGTTGAACTTGAAAATTTTTAAATTGCAGCTCAAAAGTTATTATGAAGCATCATGTCTTCAGACCTCTTTAAACTCATGAATTTCTTGATGAGCTGTTTTTCAGAGAGTTATTTCTTCATCCAAGTGATTTCATAAACCCCCTTATCTTGCCTAAGAGTTACAGAGTCAATTTTCCATGATGATTTCTTTCTTAACCAAGAGTGATCTTTTTTCATGGGAGGTTGCCCTCTTTTAGAGGCAGTTGTTGTGGCTATTTCTTTTAAAATACCACTTTTGGTGTTCTTCCTTTTATACAGGAGAACACAGACAGCCTTCCATCTCTTAAGAAATTTTCTCAGGATGGCCAAGTCTTCTTCATCTGATGCAAGAGTGTCTGATTTCGATAATATTTTCTATACAGATCTTTTATGTCACATGCTATGACTTCATAACATTTTTGAAGTTCTTCTGAACCTTTTAACATCTTCATGCTAAAAAGCATAATTTCTCAAGTAAACAGTCCATTGTTCTTTTCTCAAGAAACAAAAAAATATTTTCATCTCTCTGCTTCAGATGCAACCAGCAGACTTTCTGACTTTCCAAATGGTTTCTGTATGTAATTGTGTTTAAAATGCAAATATCTCTTGATAATGAGGCCAGCTGCTATCTTCAAAGAATCTCTCCCTGTATATAAAACACAGATGTGTTCTCTTTGTGCCCCTGAAACCAAACCCACAAAATAACCATATAAATATGAAATATAGTTTATCATTAAACTAAAGATTAATCTTGACACACTCCCCCATTCCTTTCCCTTACCAGGGAGCATCTCTTTCAGCCCTATGACCCCTACCCCATCACCTCTCTATTCCTTACACCTGTATCCACTTGCTGATCTTTGCTCCTCTACCCCCCCACCCCAAGTTATTTGCATATTTACTTGCTTGTTGGCATAATTAATAAGGGCTGAAACCCAGAACATACTGCCTATCGCTTTCCATGGACGTGATGTGAGTGACTGAGATCCTCCAGCCCTTCTTGCCTTTCCCGATATTTTTGCATAATTAAGAAGGACTCAGGCCTGGAACGTAAACTGCCTATTGCTTTCCATGGACGTGATGTGAGTGACTGAGATCCTCCAGCCCTTCTTGCCTTTTCCGATATTTTTGTATAATTAAGAAGGACTCAGGCCTGGAATGTAAACTGCCTATTGCTTTCCATGGACGTGATGTGAGTGACTGAGATCCTCAGCCCTTCTCTGCCTTTCCTGATATTTTTGCATAATTAGGAAGGACTCAGGCCTGGAACGTAAACTGCCTATTGCTTTCCATGGACGTGATGTGAGTGACTGAGATCCTCCAGCCCTTCTCTGCCTTTCCTGATATTTTTGCATAATTAAGAAGGACTCAGGCCTGGAACGTAAACTGCCTATTGCTTTCCATGGACGTGATGTGAGTGACTGAGATCCTCCAGCCCTTCTCTGCCTTTCCTGATATTTTTGCATAATTAAGAAGGACTCAGGCCTGGAATGTAAACTGCCTATCGCTTTCCATGGACGTGATGTGAGTGACTGAGATCCTCCAGCACCTTCTCTGCCTTTCTTGATATTTTTGCATAATTAAGGACTCAGGCCTGGAACGTAAACTGCCTATCGCTTTCCATGGACGTGATGTGAGTGACTGAGATCCTCCAGCCCTTCTCTGCCTTTCCTGATATTTTTGCATAATTAAGAAGGACTCAGGCCTGGAACGTAAACTGCCTATTGCTTTCCATGGACGTGATGTGAGTGACTGAGATCCTCCAGCCCTTCTCTGCCTTTCCTGATATTTTTGCATAATTAAGAAGGACTCAGGCCTGGAATGTAAACTGCCTATCGCTTTCCATGGACGTGATGTGAGTGACTGAGATCCTCCAGCACCTTCTCTGCCTTTCTTGATATTTTTGCATAATTAAGGACTCAGGCCTGGAACGTAAACTGCCTATCGCTTTCCATGGACATGATGTGAGTGGCTGAGATCCTCCAGCCCTTCTCTGCCTTGACCTTGTTATTCCTGTTTTCTATCTACTCCCCTGTATCTGGAGCTTCTGTTCCCAGTTCTGGGATCTGCTGACAGTGGAAACAAGCTCCCTGCTTCTATCTTGTCTATTCCTGCCATGTGTTAAAAGTCACCGACTATGATTTGTCATGTGTTGAGGTGGTTTTCTCTCAGTCGGAGCTGATATGTATGATCTCATATTCATTTTCTCTTTTAATTAATTTTATTTATGATTATAGGTTTTCTTTACAAGTACCTTTCAGCTGCAATGGTACATTTCTATCCGGTCCAAACTGCTCATCATCACTCACCTTCAATAATGACCATCCTGACCTACCAACTTTTCTCTGCTCCACATTCCAGTTTCTGCAGCTGATCAACGGTTAACCTAGGGATCCACAGGAGAGATTTTGTCACAGGTTCAGACTTATCAGAGAGGAGGTGGGACTTCCAGGAGGGTGACCACTCTTTCCATTCCAGCAATGGTGGCCCTTGGGGGTCTGGGTTGTTTGATGGGTGGGAGGGCATAAACATAGGAGGACATTGAAGTTTGATACACAAAAGTGCAGGAGAAACTCAGCAGGTCACACAGCAAAGGGAATAACTAACAAATCAAAGGTCTGAGCCCTGCATCAAGGTGTGTGGAGACAGCAGGCCCTTGTGGGTGGAGCACAGGCCAACAGAATCAGAATTTAAGGTGAATATATCATGAAATTCATTGCTTTGTGGCAGCATTACGCTGCAAATATTGCAATAACATTTAAAAATAAATAGTGCAAAAGCTAGAAAGTGGGGCAGTGTCTGTGATTCATTTTCCATTCAGAAATTTAATGAAGTTGTTCCCTCAAGTTGGTTCTCTTCAGGCTCCTGTAGCTCCTTCCTGATGGTGGGAGGGTGGGGAGGGTTCTTGAGGATTGAGGCTGCTTTGTTAAGACCCCACCTCCTGTAGATGTCTGTGATGGAGTGGAAACAGATGCCCACGATGGTGCTGGCTGAGTTCACAACTATCTAGTCTGTACCCATCCTGTGCATTGGCAGCTCCGTACCAAAGTGATGCAACCAGTCAGAATGTTTTCTATGGTACACCTGTAGAAATCTGCATGTTTTCCGCTGATCTTCCACGCACAAACCCATGTTGAGTGTTCCTGATCAGACCCTATCTCTCCAGATAAATCTACAGGTACACAATCCTTTATCCAGACATCTAAAATCCGGAAAGCTCCAAAAACTGGCATTTTCTTCCGGGTGCTGGTACAGCGGATGGGGAGGGGAGAGGGAGAGAGAGAGAGAGAGAGAGAGAGAGACAGCGTGACTAGGTTGGGGGGGGAGAGAGAGACAGCAGCATGACTCGGGTGGGCAAGGGGGGAGAGAGATGACAGCGTGACTCAGGTGGGCAGGGGGAGAGAGACGGCAGCGCGACTCGGGCGGGCGAGGGATAAGAGAGATGGCATTATGATTCAGGCAGGCAAGGGGGAGAGGCGGCAGCGCGACTCGGTGGGCAGGGGGGAGAGAGACAGCAGCGTGACTTGTGCAAGTGGGGGTGAGGAGAGACAGCAGCGTGACTCATGCAGGTGGGGGGAGGAGAGACAGCAGCGCGACTCGGGTTGGCAGGGGGGAGAGATGGCAGTGTGACTCGGGCGGGCGAGGAATGGATTGGGACAATTGTTTTATGGGAAGGATGTAGTAGGGAAATTGAAGTTTTGAAGTGAGATTTTGAGGGTCCAAAATCTTGTTCCTGTCAAAATAAAAGGCAAAGTTAGAAGTTGGAGAGAGCCATGGTGTTCAAGGGATATTGGAAACGAGCCATGGTCTTCAAGGATATTGGAAAGTTAGTTCGAAAAAAGAGGGAGACCTACATTAAATGTAAGAAACAAGAAGAAAAGGAGATGTTCAGACAATACATTGAATGTAAAAAGAAACTTAAGAAAGAAATTAGAAAAACTAAAAGAAGGTACAAGGTGGTTATAGGAAACGGAATATGTTTATAGCAAAGGGAGAGTGAGAGATAAAATTGGTCCTGAGAGAATCAGAGCGGATAACTGTGTGTGGAGCCAAAACAGATGGGGGAGGTTGTGAACAAGTCCTTTTCTCCGGTATTCACTAGGAGAGGGATATTAAAATGTGCGGGTAAAGGAAGCAATGAGGGTAATTATGGAGAATGTAGTGATTAAGAAAGAGGAAGTCCTGGAGCTCCGGAACCCTTGGGAGACAGTATGTTCATTTTGTTTTTTTTCCGGATTTCAGGACAAAAGCCAGCTGCCCCAGATTTAAGCCCACCTGAATTGTGCTGCTGTATCCAGCCCCTTCCAGTCGCGTTGGCATCTCTCTTGCCCCTCGCCCACCCGAGTTGCACTACCGTCTTTCTCCCCGCCCACCTGAGTCGTGCTGCTGTCTCTCTCCCCCTCTCCCTCCCACCCCCTCTTCCCTCCCTCCCCCCTCTTCCCTCCCCCCCCTCCCTCCCTCCCCCTCCCTCCCCCCTCCCCTCCCTCCCCCTCCCCTCCCTCCCCCTCCCTCCCCTCCCCCCCTCCCCCCTCCCCCCCTCCCCTCCCTCCCTCCCCTCCCTCCCTCCCCTCCCCCCCTCCCTCCCCTCCCCTCCCCTCCCCTCCCCTCCCTCCCCCTCCCCTCCCCCCTCCCCTCCCCTCCCCCCCCTTCCCCTCCCTCCCCTCCCCTCCCCTCCCCTCCCCTCCCTCCCCCTCCCCTCCCCCCCCTCCCCTCCCCTCCCCCCCTCCCCTCCCCTCCCCCCCCCCTTCCCCTCCCTCCCCCCCCTTCCCCTCCCTCCCCTCCCCCCCCCTTCCCCTCCCTCCCCTCCCCCCCTTCCCCTCCCTCCCCTCCCCCCCTTCCCCTCCCTCCCCTCCCCCCCCTCCCTCCCCTCCCCCCCCTCCCCCCCCCTCCCCCCCTCCCCCCCCTCCCCCCCTCC
Organism: Narcine bancroftii; assembly: GCF_036971445.1. Taxonomy (NCBI): domain Eukaryota; kingdom Metazoa; phylum Chordata; class Chondrichthyes; order Torpediniformes; family Narcinidae; genus Narcine; species Narcine bancroftii. The sequence continues at coordinate 453,790 of NC_091471.1, read as the reverse complement.
CCCCCTCCCCCCCTCCCCCCCCTCTGCTATACCAGCACCAGGAAGAAAATGCTGGTTTTTGGAACTTTCTGGATTTTTGATGTCGAGATAAAGGATTGTGTACCTATACATGTATCTGAAGTGGATGATCCATTCGCATCATCTCAAATCTAGCTATTCCCTGCTTGAAAACCTCAACCCTAGGTCCTGACCTATCCCTTTCCATATTTACATTGAAGCTAATGGTACTATGATCACTGGACCCGAAGTGCTCCCCTACACAAACGTCTGTCACCTGCCCTATCTTATTCCCCAACAGTAGGTCCAACACTGCCCCTTCTCTAATTGGTATCTCTATGTATTTGCTAGGGAGTCCTAATCTGAGTGACCCACAGTCACCAGGAGTTGCCATAGGAGCCATCCATTAACTAAAGGACTCACGAGATTGCCTTGTGACTTGAAGTCACAAGTTTGTGTAAATACTATAAATAGATTATGCCAGTTTGTGTAAATAGTCTTATCTGAGAATCCAAGTAAAGAGCATGGTGTTTTGGAAAACCTCTGTGTCTGTTGTTTCATTACTTTGGGTAACCAAGAGTGGGAGTTCAGTTCCTTATGTAACATTTCTGGCCATGGTTACAACATATTTTGGTGTCAATAATTGATTTCAACAACAAATGTCAGTAACAATGGAACAGCTCAAGGCCATCCTCAAAAAGCAGCAAGAGCTTTGAGCTCATTCAATTACAATCAAAATTAATGGACCAGCTGGCAACAAAAATGTCTGTGGGAGCTTTAATTGGTGAGGAAGGCGAGTCTACACTTGAAACAAATTCTGCAGATGCATTAATGAACTCTATCACTGAGTTTAATTATGACTTGGAGTTATGCACTTTGGAAACTTGGTATAGAAAGTATGAAGACTTGTTTTCAGTAGATTTTTCCAAGTTCAGTGAGGCGTGGAAGATTAGGCTGTTGCTGAGGAAGTTAGGCATTCGAGAACGCAAGCGCTACATAAACTTCATTCTGCCAAAACTTCCCCAGGAGCTCAGTGTCAGGGAAACATTTGAGGTAATGGCAGAAATATTCAGTGAACAAAATCACTGTTCAACATTCGGTGTCAGTGTTTAAAAATGACCAAGAGAGATACCGAAGATTTCATGGCATACACGAGTAGGGTAAATCAACAGTGCGAGTGTTTTAAACTCTATGTTGACTGAAGACCAGTCCAGTCTTTGTACCAGGAATGCGGTCGCAACAAGATGTAGATCTCAGAACGCGGTGCTGGTGAAGATTGAGCAGGAATCTGACATGACCATTCGAAAATTAATCACTGAATGCCAACCCTTAATTAATTTGAAACATGACAGCAAAATGGTGGAAGCACTGCACTCATCTTCAAGCGGCCTCCAGACAGTCGTCAGTAGACCCTGCTAGACCAAATAAAAGTGTGTCCCACCCAGCCAAACCGCCCAGCGCTTGTTGGAACTGCAATGAGTGGCACTACACTCGTGACTGCCCATTCAGATGGCAGCGTTGCAGTAAATGCAAGCGTCGAGGACATAAACCGGAATGCTGCAGAGGGAAAACACCCCTTAAGTTAGCTTCACACACAAAATTGAAACCAATCAAAGCAACGTTTAAGGTGGCAACCACCAAATGTAGGAAATAAGCGAAGGTGCACATTAACGCCATTCCAGTGAGGCTACAAATTGATACAGGGTCTGATATAACCTTAATATCAAAGAAAAATGGAAACAGATTGGTCAGCCAGAGGTGACTCCAACCAAAAACATGGCAAGGAACGCTTCTGGGGGGGGGGGGGGATCCTGGAGTTGTTAGGTTCAGTTGACTGTTCCATCAGCTTAAACGGCGCAGAAGGGAATGGATCATGTTATTTGATAAAATGTCCTAACCTCGATCTCATGGGCCTCGACTGGATCGAAAGGTTGAACCTTCTTGACCGTCCACTAAATGATATTTGTCAAAAGTTTGAAGTGGCATGTCCCCCAACAGTGGCAAATACAGCACAAGAGTTGCTGATACAGTTGAAGCAACACCAGGCACAGGTATTTTCCGAAGGCCTCGGATGATGCACTAAAACAAAGACAAAATCTGCCTTTTGCCAAATGTGAAACCGACTTTCAAGATGAAATGACCTGTCCCATACACAGCACTGCAAGAAGTGGAGCATGAATTGGAATGGCTGCAACATGAAGGAGTGATTGACTACTCATCTACAACTACTGTCATGGTGGTGAAGAAATCGAATGGATCCATACATCTGTGTGCTGATTTTTCAACTGGTGACTGCAGAATTGGACGACCATCAATACTCACTGCCATTGCCTGATGAACCTTTCGCAAAACTGAATGGGGGCAAATGCTTTGCGAAGATCAACTTAGCAGAGGCATATCTACAGGTGGAGGTTAATGCTGAATCCAGAGAATTGCTGACCATCAACACGCACCGAGGACTGTTCAGATACACATGTGTACCATTCGAAGTGAAGACTGCGCCAGCTATCTTTCACAGATCACCGAGACAATGCTGAGTGGTGTTCTGGGAGTTTCAGTGTACCTAGATGATATCCTGGTCATGGGAGCACATGCTCGTGAATTGTTTGATCGTCTTGATTGCATTTTGTCCCACATCAGAGTCTATGCGTTTCGAGTGCATCCAGAAAATTGCACATTTTTTCAAGAAATCAGTGAAATATCTGGGTTTCATTATTGACAAAAATGGATGGCGGCCAGATCCATAAAATACTGATGCTATCAGGCACATGCCTGCACCCACAGATGTGATCATGTAACATTCATTTTTGGGTCTTATGAGTGATTCCTGCTGGAGATGCATAAACTCCATGATCCACTCAACAAACCTCTTACACAGGGTAGCAAATGGAATTGGACTTCAAAATGTCAAGAGTCGTTCAATCAAGTTAAGACAATGTTAAAATTGAACCTTTTTTTGACGCACTGCAATCCAAATTTGAAGATTGTTGTAGCTTCAGAAGCATCACAGTCTGAGGTGGGTGCAGTCATTTCACATATATTCCCAGATGGGAAGCAAAAAGTCATAGCCCATACAGTACGCTCTCGAACCGCTGCAGACCGTAACTATGGACAAATTGAAAAGGAGGCTCTAGCAATTGTTTTTGCGGTGAAGAAATTCCATTTTGGAAATTTGGTTAGGAGAAAAAAGGTGTACAAGAGGTATAAAAAACAGAGAGATGACAATTTGAAGGAGGACTACAAGGAGTGTAGAAGGAATCTTAAAGAAATTAGAAAGGCCAAAAAAAAAGGCACGAAGAGGCTTTGGCAGACAGAGTTAAAATAAATCCAAAGGGTTTCTATAAGTACATGAAAAGTAAAAGATTAGTGAGGGATAAAATTGGACCCTTGTAGATAGTGAGGGTAGGCTGAGTGAGGAAATGGGGGAAATTTTGAATGATTTCTTTGCCTCGGTATTCACTAGGGAAAAAAGTATTGAACCAGTTGAGGTAAAGAAAAATAGTGGGGAGGTAATGAAGCATATAAGGATAACCGAGGAGGTAGTGATGGCTGTGTTGAAAAAGATAAAGGTGGATAAATCTCCGGGACCAGACAAAATATTCCCAAGGACACTCAGGGAGGCTAGTGGACAGATAGTGGGGCCATTAACAGAGATATTAAGGATGTCACTAGCCACGGGGATAGTGCCAAAGGATTGGAGGATGGCGCATGTGGTTCTGCTGTTTAAGAAAGGGTCTAAATGTAAACCTGGGAATTATAGGCCCGTGATTCTGACGTCTGCGGTGGGCAAGTTGATGGAAAGTGTTCTGAGGGATGGTATTTACAATTATTTGGAGGTACAGAAATTGCTAGGGAGTAATCAGCATGGTTTTGTCAGGGGTAGATTATGCTTGACAACCCTGATTGAGTTTTTCGAGGGGGTTACAAAAAAGGTTGATGAAGGGAAAGCTGTGGATGTTGTCTATTTAGACTTTAGTAACGCTTTTGACAAAGTTCCCCACAGGAGGTTAGGAAAAAAGGTGGAGGCATGAGGTATAAATGAGGAGGTAGTGAAATGGATTCAGCAATGGTTGGATGGGAGGTGTCAGAGAGTAGTGGTAGAAAATTGTTTGTCCAATTGGAGGCCGGTGACTAGTGGAGTTCCTCAGGGATTGGTCCTGGGTCCACTATTGTTTGTTATATATATTAACAATCTGGAAGTAGGGGTGGAGAATTGGATAAGCAAGTTTGCGGATGAATCAAAGATTGGTGGTGTTGTGGACAGTGAAGAAAATTACCGTAGATTAAAAGGTGATTTAGGAAGGCTGGAGGTGTGGGCTGAGAAATGGCTGATGGAATTTAATACAGGTAAGTGTGAGGTTTTACATTTTGGAAAGGCAAATCTAAATAGGTCATACGCATTAAATGATAGGCTATTGAGATATGCAGAGCAACAAAGGGATTTAGGAGTGATGGTAAATAGTACCCTCAAGGCTGATACTCAGGTAGATGGTGTGGTGAAAAAGGCATTTGGAATGTTGGCCTTCAAAAATCAGAGTATTGAATTCAAGAGTAGGGAGGTTATGATGAAATTGTACAAGGCATTGGTGAGGCCAAATTTGGAGTACTGTGTACAGTTTTGGTCACCAAATTATAGAAAAGATATAAACAAAATAGAGAGAGTGCAGAGAAGGTTCACGAGAAGGTTGACAGGATTTCAAGGTTTGAGTTACAGGGAAAGGTTGTGCAGACTGGGGCTTTTTTCTCTGGAGCGTAGAAGATTGAGAGGGGACTTGATAGAGGTGTTTAAGATTTTAAAAGGGACAGACAGAGTAAATGTGGATAGGCTTTTTCAATTAAGAGTGGGGGAGATTCAAACTAGAGGGCATGGTTTAAGATTGAAGGGGGAAAATTATAAGGGGAACATGAGGGGAAATTTCTTTACGCAAAGTGTGGTAGGGATGTGGAATGAGCTTCCGGCAGACGTAGTTGAGGCGGGATCATTGGTTACATTTAAGGAAAGACTAGATAGTTACATGGAGAGGAGAGGACTGGAGGGGTATGGACCAGGTGCTGGTCAGTGGGACTAGGAGGGTGGGGATTTGTTACGGCATGGACTAGTAGGGCCGAACTGGCCTGTTCTGTGCTGTAAGTGGTTATATGGTTATTAAATGCTCTATGGATGGCAATTCACTCTTCTGACAGATCACAAGCCACTATTAACAGTATTTAGTTAAAAGAAAGGAATTCCAATTTACACGCCAAACTGACTGCAAAGATGGGCAAACATGCTCGGGTATAATTTCAAAATTAAATACCTGCCAACTACAAGTATCGGACAAGCTGATGCATTGTCATAAATCATTAGTGAACAAGAAACAGAGTCGGAAGATATTCTTGTTGCGGAACTATTGGTAGAGGCAGAAGTCAATCAAGTATTTAAAGATGTTATTAACTCACTGCCTGTTACAACAGAAAGAATCAGACAAGCAACAAGCGAAGATGACATTCTTCAAGAGATAATGCGTTACCATCGTACAGGGTGGCCAAAAACTTGTTCAAGAATGGAAATTCAACCATTTTTTTAAAAGACAAGGATCATTTGCAATCTAACCTTCTCCTGCTGTTCTCCTTCACTTGGCTCCCTTCCCCAACCTTTCTAGTTTAAAGTCTCCTGAGTAGCCTAAGCAAATGTCCCCACCCAGATAGGTCCCAGTGATCATTCACCATGTTGGGTGCAAGCCTGCCCTCTGCTAGACATCATGATGCCCACGTCATGATGTCACCCTTCCATATATATGTGTATGTGTGTGTGTCAGTAGCCATGTAAGTCTAACAGAGGTAAAGGATGAGAAAGCATCACATCTCTGAGTCTTAATTGAGTGAGTACAGACACAACAGTAGGAACAAGGAATGAAATAAACCCTACACATACTCCATGCACCAACCTTGAGAAGGAAAACAACGGAAGAAAGGTGGAAAATGACTACCTAACAACCCCAACAAATTCCTGACAAAAAATCAAGGCGAAAGTGCACCAAGATGATGGAGGAAAAGTTCAGGGAATTCAACAAAGTAGAGGAAAGTTGAGATAACTACATAGAATGGTTTATCCACTACTGTGTAGCCCACAATATTGTGGAAGGTCCAGTAAACCACAAAAGTGCCCTCTTCCTCTGTATAATGGGCAGCAAAACCTTTGACCTCCTTAAGACCTTGCTGGCCCCGGAGGATCCAGGGACGAAGACATTCAATGAATTATGCACGTCTCTAAGAAACCATTTAAGCCTGGGGGGCGTGGCAAGATGGCGTAAGGATCAGACGTGCCTTCCAGTCCTCTCCTGACTCTATCTTATTGTTTTGTCTAGAAATGCCTGTTAAAATTCTTTAAAAGTTTAGATAATTTCAGTGCTGTTAATTTAACTTATGATGGTACAATTGGTGAAAAAGAGCAAAAAAAAATGACAACAGATCATCAAAACCTACATTTTCCAAAAGTTCAAGTTTTGGAGCCTACCTGCAGGAAAGGCACCGGGACTCAGGAGAGAGGTACAGTGTTCGGATGTGGAGCTCTATGTTACATCGATAGAGCCCCCTAAAGAGGGCGCCAAACAGCCTTTAGAATAAAGAGTTACTCAACGGCATTTGTCAACTGTAGAGGTGGCGCTACAAACTGCACCTCTTGTGATAGAAGAACCTATACAACTTGATGTACTGGGAGAACTTAATACATTATGACTGGGGAAAACCCTGGCCAGCGTCCTCCAGTCACTGCTGGAGAAGCTGTGGCTGGGGTTTCCACACGCAGTCATACTACAAGGAAGGTAACCAGAATGAAGGAAGGAACAGAAGAACCTTTGGTTATGCAGAAGAAGCAGGAATCTGTTGAGCCAAAATCTCTTCCAATTGAAAAGATTTTTGTGAATCTTGAATCTAAATTATCTTATACAATGCAGGGATTATCCAAGATTATGACTGAACTTGGTACTAGGTTTAATACTCTGGTGAAAATACATTCTCAACAGATGGCTGAGTTTAGAGCTTTTAAGCTTGAAGCGAGAGATAAATTTAATTCGTGTGAAGAAGATATAGATGAAATACGGGATGAAGTTTTTGATGTGACCAAAATGGTCGAAGACTTACAAACTCAAAATAAAAATTTGGTGAAAAAGATTGATTATTTGGAAAACCAATCCAGACGGAACAATATAAAGATTATTGGTTTGCCGGAAGGTATGGAGGGACCAGACCCAAGAAAATTTTTTACTGAATGGATTCCGCAGATGCTGGGTCAAGAACATTTCCCAGAAGGTATAATACTGGAACGTGCTCACAGAGACTTGCATAGAAGACCTATTTCAGGTCAAAGTCAAAGACCTGTTTTGGTTCGTTGCTTGAATTATTATGACAGAGAAATAAATTTACGAGTGGCTATTAGAAATGCACAACAGAGAAAATCACCCTTGATGATTCAAAATAATCGAGTTTTCTTCTATGCGGATTTGAGTCAAGAAGTTATGTTCCAACGACGGGAATTCAATCCTTCTAAAGAGTTGTTGTGGAAGAAAGGTTACAAGGCAACCTTTAGATATCCAGCTGTTTTGAAGGTTTTTCAAGATGGTTAGCAACCAAAGTTCTTTGATTCTCCAAAGGAAGCTATAGCATTTGCTCAAAAGCTGCCAATTACTCAGTTTCAACAGAGACATAGTCCACCGTGATCTTTAAGGAGACAAGAGATGGAAGAAAAGAGCTGTGCTCCAAGAAGGAATGGTTGTAATGGTGACTCGGCAGTTGGAGCTGATTAAAAGAAGAGTTATCCTTTTTTTTTCTATTTTTTTTAAAAAAGGGATATTAAATAATGATGATGTTAATTTAAGATGAAGTGAGAGTTGGGGGAGAGAATTGGATAGGCACTATTTCCTGAAAGTCATCTGCTATGTGTGAGTTATCTCACACCCATTTTTTTTGGGAGTTACCGCATTGCGCGGTTTAGACGGGAGGGGGTATTTTTAACCTCCTACCCATTTTTCCCCCTTTTTTTTGTATTATTAGATTAAAGAGTGAAGGGGCTTTTTTTTGTTTAAATATAAAAAAAAGCATAAGAAAGTATTTGATTGTTTAAAAAACTAAAAATTGATGTGGTTTTTTTTGGTAAAGTTTATTCAGTAGATAAGGAACATCTGAAATTTAAATGTGAATGGGATGGATAAATTTTTTTTAACTTTAAGGTGAAAGGAGTGGTAATTCTGGTGTATATTATTTTGCTATTTTAGTTATAGAACGAAGGGAATAATGGTGAAAGTTATAAATTGAATTGTACAATTCTTAATGAGACTTGAATTTTGTTTGTGGTTTATGCTCCATTTGTTGAAGATATAGATTTAGTTGTAGATGTGTTTTTATTATTTGGATATCTGAATTTTAACGTAATGATTGGGGATATTTAATGTGGTATTGGAGCTTTTATTGGATAACTATTCAAGAGTAAAAGGGAAAAATGGTGGAAGAGTACTAAAATTGAATTGTACAAAGCTTTTTTTAAAAAAATGTTTATTTTTCACATCATAAACCACATTAACCATGATACATACTTTTTCCTTTTCAAATATATACAGTGCCATTTTCTCCCCCCCTCCTCCCGTCCCACCCTCCCTACCTCCCCCTGTCCATTTAAAGTACAAAATCTAGGATACATTAAACCAGTCAAACAATGTTGTCATTCAATAAAAATAAACAAGAAATTCCACTGAGTCAATTCTTTTCATTTCCTTCTCCTTTCGTTAATTTAGGTAGTGAATGTCCCCGGTAGGTTTTCTCTATTGTGTTTCATGTAAGGCTCCTATATTTGTTCAAATATTTCAATATTATTTCTTAAACTATATGTTATTTTTTCTAATGGAATACATTTATTCATTTCTACATACCATTGTTGTATTTTCAAATTATCTTCCAATTTCCAGGTTGACATAATACATTATTTTTGCTACGGCTAGAGCTATCTTAACAAATCTTTTTTGTGCATCATCCAAATCAATTCCAAATTCTTTGTTTTTTATGTTACTTAGGAGGAAGATCTCTGGATTCTTTGGTATATTGTTTTATGTAATTTTATTTAATATTTGGTTTAGATCTTCCCAAAATTTTTCTACTTCCTCACATGTCCAGATTGCATGAATTGTTTTTCCCATTTCTTTTTTACATCGAAAACATCTGTCAGATACTGTTGGGTCCCATTTATTTAACTTTTGAGGTGTAATGAATAGCCTGTGTATCCAGTTATATTGTATCATACGTAACCTCGTATTTATTGTATTTCTCATCGTTCCAAAACATAACTTCTCCCATGTTTCCTTTTTTATCTTTATATTTAAATCTTGTTCCCATTTTTGTTTAGTTTTACCATTTGTTTCCTCATTCTCCTTTTCTTGCAGTTTAATATACATATTTGTTATAAATCTTTTGATTATCATTGTATCTGTAATCACATATTCAAAGTTACTTCCCTCTGGTAAACTCAGACTGCTTCCTAATTTGTCCTTCAAGTAGGATCTCAATTGGTAATATGCCAGCACTGTATCTTGAGTTATATTGTATTTATCTTTCATTTGTTCAAAGGATAAGAATCTATTTCCTGAAAAACAATTTTCTATTCTTTTTTCTCCCATTGTCTAAAGGAAAGGTTATCTATTGTAAAAGGGAGTAAATTATTTTACATCAATATTAGTTTTGGTAATTGATAATTTGTTTTATTCCTTTCTACATGAATCTTCTTCCAAATATTGAGTAGATGATGTAATACTGGAGAACTTCTATGTTGTACCAATTTTTCATCCCATTTATATAAATATGTGTTCAGGTATCTTTTCCCCTATTTTATCTAATTCTAATCTAGTCCAATCTGGCTTTTCCCTTGTTTGATAAAAATCTGATAGGTATCTTAATTGTGCGGTTCTATAATAATTTTTAAAGTTTGGCAGTTGTAAGCCTCCTTGTTTATAGCATTCTGTTAATTTATCTAGTGCTATCCTCGGTTTCCCCCTTTCCATAAAAATTTCCTTATTATTTTCTTTAACTCCTTGAATAATTTCTCTGTCAAGTGTATTGGCAATGCCTGAAATAGGTATAATATCCTTGGGAAAATGTTCATTTTAATAGAGTTTATCCTTCCTATTAGTGTTAGTGGTAAATCTTTCCAATGCTCTAAATCGTCCTGTAATTTTTCCATTAGTGGATAATAATTGAGTTTATATAGTTGGCCGAGATTTTTATTTATTTTTATACCTAGGTATCTTATTGCTTGCATTTGCCATCTGAATGGTGATTCCTTCTTAAATTTTGAGAAATCCGCATTATTCATAGGCATTGCTTCACTTTTATTTACGTTAATCTTGTAACCCGACACTTCTCCATATTCCTTCAATTTCTTATATAATTCTTTTATTGATAGTTCTGGTTCTGTTAAGTATACTATAACATCATCCGCAAATAAACTGATTTTATATTCCTTGTCTTTTATTTTTATCCCTTTTATATTATTTTCTGTTCTTATCAATTCTGCTAGTGGTTCTATAGCTAACGCGGACAATAAGGGTGATAGTGGGCATTCCTGCCATGTTGACCTGCTTAGGTTAAATTGCTTTGATATATATCCATTTACTGTCACTTTTGCCAATGGCCCCTTATATAATGCTTTAATCCAATTAATATACTTCTCTGGTAAACTGAATTTTTGCAATACTTTGAATAAATAATTCCATTCTACTCTGTCAAAGGCCTTCTCTGCGTCTAAAGCAACTGCTACTGTTGGCGCTTTACTCCCTTCTACTGCATGAATTAAGTTAATAAATTTACAAATATTGTCTGTTGTGCGTCTTTTTTAAATAAATCCAGTTTGGTCTAGATTTACCATTTTCGGTACATAGTCTGCTAATCTGTTTGCTAATAGTTTAGCTATTATCTTATAATCTGTGTTAAGTAATGATATTGGTCTATATGACGCTGGTGCGAGTGGATCTTTCCCTTGCTTTAGTATTACTGTAATTATTGCTGTTTTACATGAATCTGGTAAGCTTTGTGTTATATCAATCTGGTTGATTACTTCCAGGAGGGGAGGAATTAATAAATCTTTAAATGTTTTATAGAATTCTATTGGGAATCCATCCTCTCCTGGTGTTTCATTATTTGGTAAATTTTTTATTATCTACTATTTCAAATGGTTCTGTTAATTTATCTACTATTTCAAATGGTTCTGTTAATTTATTTTGTTCCTCTATTTTTAATTTTGGTAGTTCAATTTTAGTTAGAAATTCATCTATTTTCCCTTCTTTCCCTTCGTTTTCAGTTTGGTATAATTGTTCATAGAATTCTCTAACGTTTTCCTTGATCTCCTTTGGATTATATGTGATTTGTTTGTCTTTTTTCATTGATGCCAATACCATTTTCTTAGCTTGTTCTGTCTTAAGCTGCCATGCTAGAATTTTGTGTGTTTTTTCCCCTAGTTCATAATATTTCTGTTTTGTCTTCATTATATTCTTCTCCACCTTATATGTCTGTAGTGTTTCATATTTTATTTTTTTATCTGCCAATTCTCTTCTTTTAGTTGTATCTTCCTTCATTGCTAATTCTTTTTCTATATTTACTATTTCCCTTTCCAACTGCTCTGTTTCCTGATTATAGTCCTTCTTCATCTTGGTTACATAACTTATTATTTGCCCTCTAATGAATGCTTTCATTGCATCCCATAGTATAAACTTATCTTTCACTGATTCCGTATTTATTTCAAAATACATTTTAATTTGTCTTTCAATGAATTCTCTAAAATCCTGCCTTTTGAGTAACATGGAGTTTAATCTCCATCTATACATTCTTGGAGGGATGTCCTCTAACTTTATTGTCAATATTAAGGGTGAATGGTCCGATAATATTCTAGCTTTATATTCTGTTTTTCTTACTCTATCTTGCATACGAGCTGATAACAAAAATAGGTCTATTGTTGAGTATGTTTTATATCTAGCTGAGTAATATGAATATTCCTTTTCATTTGGGTGTTGTTTCCTCCATATATCCAAAAGTTGCATTTCTTCCATCGATTTAATTATAAATTTGGTTACTTTGTTCTTTCTGTTAATTTTTTTCCCAGTTTTGTCCATATTTGAATCCAAATTCAGGTTGAAATCCCCTCCTATTAATATGTTCCCTTGCGTATCTGCTATCTTCAAAAAAATATCTTGCATAAATTTTTGATCTTCTTCGTTAGGTGAATATACATTGAGTATATTCCAAAACTCCGAATATATCTTATATCATTACATATCTACCTGCTGGATCTATTATTACCTCTTCTATTTTAATTGGCACATTTTTACTAATTAATATAGCTACTCCTCTTGCTTTTGAATTATACGACACTGCTGTTATGTGTCCTACCCAATCTCTCTTTAATTTCTTGTGCTCCAATTCAGTTAAATGTGTTTCTTGCACAAATGCTATATCAATTTTTTCTTTTTTCAGTAAATTTAGCAGTTTCTTCCTTTTAATTTGGTTATGTATTCCATTAATATTTAAAGTCATATAGTTCAGCGTAGCCATTTTATACTTTGTTTATCTTCCCTTTCCGTTTTTCCATCATCACCTTTCCTTCTTATCCATTTCTGCTTTCTTGTTTTGAACACTTTATAAGACAACATGTCTAAAACATCAAACATTTTCCTTATTCTCCTATTTAAAACTTCTTTAACCCCAATCTCCCCTCCCCCTCCTGAGTTGTCCTTTATTCCTTGTCGGACAACCACATCTCCCCTCTCCATTTGGATTTGCGAATTCACTCGCAAACATCAGCTGATTTTGCAGTGACCATAACTCCTCCCCACCCAGCCCCCCCCAGAAAAGATTTCAATTTTCATATGTAACAAAGGTCACTCTTTTAATTCCCTCCTTATTCCCTCTATTCCATTTCCCTCCCTTATTAATTCTTGTCTATACTCTATATATTTTCCTCTAAATACGGATACATTCATGTTTGCACACTATCTCCGCTCCATCCTCAACATTCATTGGAGCGCTTACATCCCTAACGTCGAAGTACTCGAGATGGCAGAGGTCGACAGCATCGAGTCCACGCTGCTGAAGATCCAGCTGTGCTGGATGGGTCACGTCTCCAGAATGGAGGACCATCGCCTTCCCAAGATCATGTTATATGGCGAGCTCTCCACTGGCCACCGTGACAGAGGTGCACCAAAGAAAAGGTACTAGGACTGCCTAAAGAAATGTCTTGGTGCCTGCCACATTGACCACCGCCAGTGGGCTGATAACGCCTCAAACCGTGCATCTTGGCACCTCACAGTTTGGCGGGCAGCAACCTCCTTTGAAGAAGACCGCAGAGCCCACCTCACTGACAAAAGGCAGAGGAGGAAAAACCCAACACCCAACCCCAACCAACCAATTTTCCCCTGCAACCGCTGCAATCGTGTCTGCCTGTCCCGCATCGGACTTGTCAGCCACAAACAAGCCTGCAGCTGACATGGACTTTTTACCCCCTCCATAAATCTTCGTCCGCGAAGCCAAGCCAAAGAAGATATATATATATATATATATATATATATATATATACACACACACATATACCCCTTTACACACATACATATAGATCGTGGTCATTTTTACTTTTATTACATATCTTCATCTCTCTGCTTGTTTTGTAGTTGTTCTGCAAATTTTCGTGCTTCCTCTGGATCCGAGAATAGTCTGTTTTGTTGCCCTGGAATAATTATTTTAAGTACCGCTGGGTACTTTAACATAAACTTATATCCTTTTTTCCATAAGATTGTTTTCGCTGTATTGAACTCCTTCCTCTACTTCAGGAGTTGAAAACTTATGTCTGGATAGAAAAATTTTTTTGACCTTTATATTCCAGTGGCTTTTTGTCCTCTCTTACTTTCTTCATTGCTTTCTCCAATATATTTTCTCTTGTTGTATATCTTAAGAATATTGCTAAAATGGATCTTGGTTTTTGCTGCGGTTGTGGTTTCGGGGCTAAAGTTCTTTGTGCCCTCTCTATTTCCATTTCTTCCTGTAATTCTGGTCTTCCCAGGACCCTGGGGATCCAATCTTTTATAAATTCTCTCATATTCTTGCCTTCTTCATCTTCCTTAAGGCCCACTATCTTTATATTATTTCTTCTATTATCTTCTTTGGCTTGGCTTCGCGGACGAAGATTTATGGAGGGGGTAAAAAGTCCACGTCAGCTGCAGGCTCGTTTGTGGCTGACAAGTCCGATGCGGGACAGGCAGACACGGTTGCAGCGGTTGCAGGGGAAAATTGGTTGGTTGGGGTTGGGTGTTGGGTTTTTCCTCCTTTGCCTTTTGCCAGTGAGGTGGGCTCTGCGGTCTTCTTCAAAGGAGGTTGCTGCCCGCCAAACTGTGAGGCGCCAAGATGCACAGTTTGAGGTGTTATCAGCCCACTGGCGGTGGTCAATGTGGCAAGCACCAAGAGATTTCTTTAGGCAGTCCTTGTACCTTTTCTTTGGTGCACCTCTGTCACGGTGGCCAGTGGAGAGCTCGCCATATAACACGATCTTGGGAAGGCGATGGTCCTCCATTCTGGAGACGTGACCCATCCAGCGCAGCTGGATCTTCAGCAGCGTGGACTCGATGCTGTCGACCTCTGCCATCTCGAGTACTTCGACGTTAGGGATGAAAGCGCTCCAATGGATGTTGAGGATGGAGCGGAGACAACGCTGGTGGAAGCGTTCTAGAAGCCGTAGGTGATGCCGGTAGAGGACCCATGATTCGGAGCCGAACAGGAGTGTGGGTATGACAACGGCTCTGTACACGCTGATCTTTGTGAGGTTTTTCAGTTGGTTGTTTTTCCAGACTCTTTTGTGTAGTCTTCCAAAGGCGCTATAGTTTTCTATTATATCTATCTTCTGAGCTAACACCTCCTGTGCCTCTTTAGCTTTTTTTATTAGATTCTTCTCATTTCTTTTTTAAGTCTTCTACTTCCATATCTACAAATGTTTCTCGTTTTTCCATATTTTCCACTCTTTTTGCCATCTCTGATATGGCCATTTCCATTTTATTCATTTTTTCTTCTGCATTCTTAATTCTTCTTTTTATCTCATCAAATTCTTGTAATTGCCATTCTTTCACTGATTCCATATATTCTTTTAAAAAAAGATTTATCCATTGTCTTGCTTTTCTCTTGTTCTTCCACTTCTTTATGTTCTTCTTCTTCTTCTTCTTCCTCTGGATTGACCATCTGTTGTTTCCTTGTTTTCTTTTTACCCTCTTCTTTCTTGTTGTCCTTATTGTCTGTGTTCTGCACTTGCTGCTGTGCTGCAGGTGTCTCTCTCAGCTGTGGAGATCGACTCTGCAGCTGTTCCCCCCCTCCCGTCAGTGTGTTTTTTTTCATGCGCTGTTGCACATTTTTACTCGGCTGTGTGAGCCATTTTTGTAGTCCCGAGCCCGGGACCTCCACTGACCTGTGGGAGCGGGCCTCTCTCTCCGCGGCGGGCCTCTTCGGACAGGTAAGGCCTTCACCTTCTTCTTCCGACGTCTTTCCTTCTTTTTTTCCCGTTGTTTTTGGTTTTTCTTTCTTCGCTGCCATTGTCTCCACACTTTTACTTTCACTTTGTTTTGGTTTTTAAGTTTGTGCCTTTGCTTTTCCTCTATCTTTTGTTAACTTTTCTGGAGAGGGCTGGAGTTCCCCGACCGGCCACTACTCCATCACGTGACTCCTCCCAATTGTACAATGCTTACTGAGGTTTGAATTTTGTTTTAAGATGGTGGTTTATGTGACTAATATGATGATAGATGTGAAGTTAGTTGATATTTGGTGAAGGTCTATCTCTATAGAGAAAGTTTTTTTTCATCTTTTTTTTCATGCTACAATTTTTTTAAGAATTAATTATTTTTTAAGAATTTTTGATAGATAATGTTACTAACTTTACTAATTTTTTATATTAAGTTTGAGTTAAATATATGTTTCATCTTAACTCCGTATGTTAAATATATTCATTTAAGTTTGATTTAAATATGTTTTTTAAGTCTGATATCTTAGTATTAATTACTTTTCTTTTTGTTAATATTTTAATTGGTTATGTTTTTGTTTTTTTTTGTAAGTGGGTTTTTTTTCTCACATATATTATTAACTTTATTAATTCTTCACTCTTTATTTTGGGGGAAAGGGGGGGTTGGACTAATTTGAGTTGGGTTATTAATGTGTAATAATTATTGGTGAGGGTATAGTTTATTTAGATTACTGATACTGTATTGTAATTTTATTATTTTATTCTTAATTTTTTAATGTAATCCTATATGTTATTCATGTTATAAAATCTTAAATAAACTTTAAAAAAAAAAGAAACCATTTAAGCCCCAAACCACCAGTTATGGCAGAATGGCAATGATCCTATGAAAGGAAACAAGAACCAGGAGATACAATAAGTGAATACCTGGCATCGTTGCATAAACTGGTGGAGCCCTGTCATTTTGAGCAGTTTTTAAATCAGGCACCATGAGACAGATTAGTGATGGGGCTGGCAAATTGCCAAGCAAGGCAAAAATTATTAGGAATGGATGAAGACATTACGTTACAAATTGCATGCAGAACTACCTGCAGATCTGAAATGTCAGCTAAAAACTTGGATGTGGGTCAACCAGACCTACTGGTCAGAAGGTCTTCCTGCCAACAGCGCTTCCATTGTGGGAAATACAACCACCAACTAGAAAACTGTTTCTTCAAAAATTCTAAATGCAACCATTGCAAAACAGAAGGACATATCAAAGCTAAATGTTCACTTCTAAAGTGCAGGTTGCCTGCAAAAAAACAAACAGCTAAAGTCAAAACAATTGCACAGAGAGAGAGAGAGAAAGAGAGAAGGAACCAGGTAAAGAAGATGACAACAGCCCAACAGCTGACCTTCAAGCTCCTGAAATTTCAGCTCCTGAGATATTACACATCCGAGGAATGAACGGAGGAAATACAGCAATCTTTATTCAGCTAAAAATAAATGGACACCCCCCTAAAGATGGAGTTACACACAGGGGCAGAGGTGTCCCTAATGCTGTTACATGGAAAGGAACGCTTCCAACTACACCTCCCGGTAAAAACAACTGAAATAACTAAGATCTGTTACAGGAGACAGAATCAAAGTGTTTGGAAAATGTACGGTCCAAGTCCAATACAAACAACAGCAACCAAAACACTCTCTACATCGTAGATACCCATGGACCAGCACTCTGGAAGAAACTGGCAACAACACATTCCCCTAGACTGGGTGGAAATCAGTTCAATACTAAATGTAAACCACACGGACACCTCCCAGCCAGAACTCGACCAAATCCTCAACAAGAATTGGGGAAAATCAAAGGTTCAAGCCAAACTGCAAATAAAAGGTAATGCAGAATCAAAATTCTTCAAAGCCAGAACAGTCTCATTTCTATGAAGGGAAAATTAAAGCTGAATTAAACAGACTAAAACATGAAGGTATATTAGAACCAGTTCAATACAGTGATTGGACAGCGCAGATCATACCCGTAACAAAAGTAGGATGAAGATTAGGGTAAATGGTAGAAAAGAGAATATCGGTGAGGGTCAGTCTCTGAAATGCATATATTTTAATGCAAGAAGCATAGTGAACAAGGTAGATGAGCTTAGAGCGTGGACAGGTACTTGGGGTCATGATATTGTGGCAATTAGTGAGACCTGGCTGCAGGAGGGGCAGGACTGGCAACTTAATATTCCAGGATACATTTGTTTTAGATGTGATAGATCAGGGGGTAAAAAAGGGGGAGGAGTTGCTCTGCTTGTTAAGGAGGACATTACTGCCGTGAGGTGGCAGGATGGTCTGGAGGGATCGTCCAGTGAGGCTGTTTGGGTGGAATCGAGGGGTGAAGGAGGCATGAGGGTGCTAATAGGGGTGTATTACAGACCACCAAATGGGGCCAAGAAAATTAGAGGAACAAATTTGTAGGGAGATTACATATATGTGTGAGAATCATAAGGTAGTGATCATGGGAGATTTTAACTTCCCTCACACTGATTGGGATACCCATACATTTAGAGGGCTGGATGGGCTAGAGTTCTTTCACTGATGTGTTCAAGATTGTTTTCTAAATCAATTAGTAGAAGAACCGACTCGGGACGGTGTAATACTAAATTTCCTGTTAGGGAATGAGCTAGGTCAGGTATTGGACATTAATGTTGGAGAACAAATTGGGTCTAGTGATCATAACTCTGTTAGTTTTAAGGTAGTTTTAGGGAAGAGCAAGGAGGGGCCTAAAGTTGAGGTTCTGGATTGGAGAAGAGCAAATTTCAAAGGAATAAGAAGGTATTTAGGGAGTATTGAGTGGGACAGGATATTTTCAGGTAAGGATGTGTAGAGCTCGTCGAAAGAATCAAAGACTTGTTGATCCAAACCAAGGCTTTTATTAGTAAAAGACAGGAGCTCTTCACAGGTGGCTGACCAGTCCGGAATGATCCAACCTGGCTAGGGACACAACCCTTTAAGGCCCAGACAATAGGCGTGGCTTAGCTCTCAGCCAATCGCTGTAAGCACAGTCTAGATACAGTAACTATATACACTATGTACATTGGTGATAGATCTGTACTATCACATTCACCCCTTCTTGGAGAACTGACCCTGGAAAAAAACAAAAAAACGAAGGAGAGAATGAAAGGAAGGGATAGGTTAAAGAATGTAGCGGTCAGGAGGTCTGACCATCCGGCATGACCGTTGTGGTGCCGGGATTGGGGTCGCTGGAGTGGTGTCGCCAGCGGGCTTGTCGGGTGTGACCGCTCCTTCGATCAATTCCCCAGTCGTGTTGTCGGCAGGGTGGCCTGGGGTTGTGGCACAGGGCCTGGGGAATAAAGAGTTGGGGAAGCTTGGGTTGGGGGGGGTTGCTGGGTCTACCGCGTCCTGAGCTAGGTCCCACACCAAAACAGTGTCCTCCCGCCCATCTGGGAACTCAACATAAGTGTAATGTGGGTTTGCGTGGAGTAGAGTTGCTCGGTTGACCAATGGGTTGTTCTTTGAGTGCCGGACGTGGCATCGCAAAAGGACGGGGCCAGGGACGGTGAGCCATGCTGGTACAGTGGTCCTTATTCGGATTTCCTTGGGAAAAGGAACATCCTTTCGTGGGGGGTGGCATTTGTTGCGGTACATAGGAGGGAGCGGATGGAGTGTAAGGCACTAGTGAGAACCTCCTGCCAATGAGAGGTGGGGAGACCTTTAGACCGGAGAGCCAGTGTAACCACTCTCCATATGGTGGTATTCTCCCTCTCGACCTGGCTGTTACTGCGTGGGTTATAGCTCGTGGTCCTGCTTGAAGCGATACCACATTCCAGAAGGTACTGTTGCAGCTCTGCACTCATGAATGAGGACCCCCTATCACTGTGGATGGAATTGGGGTACCCGAAGATGGCAAAAATACTGTGAAGGGCCTGTATCACTGAGGTGACAGTGGTGTCTGGGCAGGGCACAGTGAACGGGAAGCGGGAGTACTCGTCGATGGCTGTAAGGATGTAGTTATTACGGTTGGTCGATGATAGGGGCCCCTTAAAGTCTACGCTAAGACTCTCGAAGGGGCGGGTAGCTTTGATAACGTGGGAGTTATCCGGACAGAAGAAGTGGGGCTTGCTTTCAGTGCACACCGAACAGGCTCGGGTCATGGAGCGGATCTCCTCGACTGTGTAAGGTAGGTTGCGCGCCATCACAAAGTGGGCAAACCTAGTGACCCCTGGATGACAGAGCGCCTCATGGAGTTTCTGTAGTCTGTCCATCTGTATGCTGGCGCACGTCCCCCTGGAGAGCACGTCAGGCGGGTCGTTGAGCCTACCAGGCCGGTGCAGGATGTCATAGTTAAAGGTGGAGAGTTCGATTCTCCATCTGGCGATTTTGTCGTTTTTTATCTTACCATGCTGGGTGTTGCTGAACATGAAGGAGACCGCGTGGGTCTCCAACGACGCACCGCTTCAACTATGGCCTGGGCCTCCTTCTCGATCGAGGAGTGTCTACTCTCTGGACCCTGGAGGGTTCTGGAGAAGAAGGTTACAGGCCGACCAGCCTGGTTCAAGGTGGCTGCCAGGGTGAAGTTGGATGCATCACTCTCAACTTGAAACGGGACAGACTCATTGATTGCGTGCAGCATTGCAGCGGCGATGTCGGATTTTATTCAATCGAAAGCCACTCTGGCTTTGGTCGAGAGGGGAAAGGAGGTGGTCTTGATAAGAGGACGTGCCTTGTCGGCGTAGTGTGGAACCCATTGGGTGTAATACGAGAAAAGGCCCAGGCAGCGTTTGAGCGCTTTCTGGGTATGGGGGGGGGGGGGTAAGTCCATTAGGGGATGCATGCGGTCAGGATCTGGCATGACTATCCCGTTCTCCACCACACAACCTAGAATAGCGAGTCGTGTGGTCCGGAAGACACACTTGTCCAAATTGTAAGTCAGGTTCAGCCGAAGGGCAGTTTGAAGAAATTTGTCTAGGTTGGTGTCGTGGTCCTGCATGTTGTGGCCGCAGATGGTGATATTGTCCAGATACGGGAAGGTAGCAGTTAGCCCGTTTTGGTCCACCATCCAGTCCATTTCCCGCTGGAAGACTGCGACACCATTCGTGACCCCGAATGGTACCCTTAGAAATTGATATAGCTGCCCATTCACTTCAAAGGCCGTGAATGGTCGGTCCTCACAGCGGATCGGGAGCTGGTGGTTGGCCAAATGTAGGTCAATGGTGGAGAATATGTGGTATTGGGCGATCTGGTTCACCACATCCGTGATGCGTGGCAGGGGGTACGCATCCAGGAGCGTGAAGCGGTTAATGGTCTGGCTATAGTCGACCACCATCCGTAGTTTTTCCCCGTTCTTGACAACCACCACCTGGGCTCTCCAGGGGCTTGAAATGGATTCGGTGATGCCCTCATCCAGCAATCTACGTGCCTCACTCCTAATGAATTGCCTGTTTTCGTAATTATATTGCCGACTTTTGGTGGCCATAGGCTTCCAGCCAGGGGTGAGGTTTGCAGAGAGTGGTGGCGGGGCAATCCGGAGTGTGGAAAAGCCACAGGATTGGCCCCGGGGCACGGGGGTGGGTTGCTCGGGTGCTTTGGGGGTGGGGCGATGGCAGACCGAGAGGGGGGCGTGGGGTCCCCCAAAGTGTAGGGACACTGTTCGGAAATGACACTGAAAGTCTAATCCAGCAACACTGGGGCACACAATTGGGGATGGATGAATAATTTGAAGTGGGTGACCGTTACGCCCTGTACTTCCAGCGTAGCGATGCAATACCCCTTTATCCTGATCGAGTGCGACCTCGTCACTAATGATATCCTCCGGGTAGTGGGGATAATGTCAAGTCCCCAATGGAGGGCCAGATCTGGCTGGATAAAACTGTCAGTTGACCCAGAGTCAAATAAGCAATTGCTGTAGTGTCCATGCACTTTAATCAGTTCCATTGCTCTGGTGAGGGGATGAGAGCACTGCTGGTTTAGTGTTATTGAAGCAGTTGACAGGGGAGTTTTGCGTGATGACGTCACGCAATGGGATGACGTCACGCAACGGGATGATGTCACACAACGGGATGATGTCACACAACGGGATGACGTCACACAACGGGATGACGTAATAGACATAGTCAATGCTGGAGGAGCAGGTTGGAGGACCTCCTGGAAGTGCTGTTGTGGCGGCATCGGTGGATGAAAGGTATGTAGAGGGGTTTGTAGTTGCTCACGGTTGGCGGTGGGTAGGTCGTCGGTCGTGGCGGTCAGGCCCCAGCAGTCATCAGCGATGGACGCTAGGGTGAGTACCTGGTTGGCCGCGGGGGTGGCTGTGGCGGTGGCAGCCGCAGCGGTAGCCATAGTCGGGACTGAGGCCGGGTCAAGTGTTCTGCACGGGGGCGAGAGGCGGGCCAACACCATGGTCGCGAGGGTGGACTGCCCCTTCCGGGTTCGGCATCTCCGTGATGTCAGGCGTTGCCGTGCAGGGGAGCCCTCGCTCTCATTGGACGAGAGCTCTGGGGAAGAAGAGTTTGAATGGGATAGTGACGATTGGGCTTCACACGAGGCACTGTGTTTGCTGGTGGCCATTTTAGACCTACAGACTGCAGCAAAGTGGCCCTTTTTAAGGCACTTCTGGCACCTGGCTTTTCTTGCTGGGCACTGGGACCTGCTGTGCTTGTCCCTCCCGCAGAAATAACATTTTGGGTTCGCACGGGGCAGTGTAGCAGCAGCCGATAGGCTGTCAGTATCTCGGGGGTGGTAGGGTAGAAGGGCACTCTACTCACATCAGAACGTGGGGTCCATTCCCTAGACAACTCATTTGACTTTAAGGCTGCATCCTCCATTGTGATTGCAATCTGGGCCACGTCCTCTAGTTTTTCTACCCCTTGCTCGAGCAAGCGCAGCCTCACTTCGTTCGATCGGAGCCCGGCCACATAGGCATCCCGGATGAGATCGTTTGTGATCTCGGCAGCAGTTTTGTCCACACAGTTACAGTCCTTGCCCAACGCCTTTAATACTTGTAAATATGCCCTGCTGGACTCGCCGGGCTGTTGCTTCCTCGACGCAAGCACGAGCCAGGCATGAACTCTGTTCACCGGTTGATCATACAGTTCTTTCAGTACCTTTATGGCTGCGGTGTAAGTGGTCTCATCCTGGATGTTCTCGTAGACTCTCAAGGACACCATAGACAGCAGTGCTGTTAGACGCTGGTTATCCTCCTCTATCTGAATGAATCTCAGGAAGTTTTCAAAGTTCAGCCGCCAGAACTTAAAGGCTTTGAAGGCTGAGGCTGACTGTGGGTCGATATCAAGTTTTTCTGGCCGAGTTAAATGCTCCATCCCTTTCAAAAAAAATTCTTTTTGCTAATAAAATTGTAGAGCTCGTCGAAAGAATCAAGGACTTGTTGATCCAAACCAAGGCTTTTATAAGTAAAAGACAGGAGCTCTTCACAGGTGGCCGACCAGTCCGGAATGATCCGACCTGGCTAGGGACACAACCCTTTAAGGCCCAGACAGTAGGTGTGGCTTAGCTCTCAGCCAATCTCTGTAAGAACAGTCTAGATACAGTAACTATATACACTATGTACATTGGTGATAGATCTGTACTATCACAGGATGTAAATGAAAAATGGAGGATATTCAAAAAAGAAATTTTGAGGGTACAGTGTAGATATGTCCCAGTGAGGAGCAAAGGAAAGGCTGGAAGTCATAGGGAAGCTTGGTTTTCGAGGAATATTGGAAATTTGGTTAGGAGAAAAAGGGAGGTGTACAAGAGGTATAAAGAGCAGGGAGCTGACAATTTGAAGGAGGACTACAAGGAGTGTAGAAGGAATCTTAAGAAAGAAATTATAAAGGCCAAAAAAAGGCACGAAGAGGCTTTGGCAGACAGAGTAAAAATAAATCCAAAGGGTTTCTATAGGTACATTAAAAGTAAAAGATTAGTGAGAGATAAAATTGGACCCCTTGTAGATAGTGAGGGTAGGCTGAGTGAGAAGTCAGAGGAAATGGGGGAAATTTTGAATGATTTCTTTGCCTTGGTATTCACAGGGAAAAAAAACATAGAACCAGTTGAGGTAAAGAAAAATAGTGGGGAGTTCATGAAGCATATAAGGATAACCGAGGAGGTAGTGTCCTTTATGCCCTTTATAAGAGAAAAGCAGGGGAACATCATACCCAGCTGCTGAGTCCTCCTGGCCCAGCTGTGCCCTCTGCTCCCACTGCTGCTTCTATCGAGCAGTCTTCTCCTGCTCCAGTTACCCGTGATGAGAAACAACAAATGGTTAAAAAGGCTCTTATGGATAATAGTAGCATGTGGGCCTGGAAGCCCCCGAACCCTATTAAAGCATGAAGGTGTGGGCAGGGGTCCCGTGTCTACTCCATTGAGATACAGCAGATACATGGGGACCCATGGCCCTACATACTGTTAACAATCCATTAGGGTGGGGGTAATGACCGCCAATATTTGGCCCTGGTCGATACTGGTGCGGAGCACTCGGTGATTCCGGGTAACCTCGACCTCTGGACTGGACCAACACTTCAAATAAAGGAGTTGGGAGGAGCGGTCACCCTGGAAAAGGAAATAAAAGTCTGTGCCATGGTGGGTGATGGCCCTTCCTCTCTATGGTTACATGCCCTGGTGGCTGCCACTGACGAGTGTATCCTGAGTATTAATATGTTGGCCGGTACGGTCTTAATACTAGCCAAAGGGGATTTGCATTTGGAATTCGGACTATTACAAAAAAACTAGTAGTGGGTCAGGCTAAGTGGGATCCTGTGATGGTGCCACCCCCCATGAAACCAGTGAGCATTCCACAATATCGCCTCCCTGGAGGGCAAGAAGAGATTAGTGCCACCATCGATGCTTTGCAAGAAGAAGGGGTAGTGAGGCCCTCAACATCGCCATTTAATAGCCCTGTTTGGCCGGTCCAGAAGCCGGACGGCTCCTGGAGAATGACAGTTGATTATCGTTTTTTGAACAAACATGCCCCACCACTTGCTTCGGCAGTTCCGGACATTGTTACCCTTATTGAAAACATTGCTACTGGGAACTCGGGAACATGGTATGCTGTTATTGATCTTGCTAACGCCTTCTTCAGTATTCTTATAGCTGAGGACTCACAGGATCAGTTCGCCTTTACCTGGAAGGGGCGCCAGTATACCTTCACCCGCCTCCCTCGGGGTTATGTACACTCTCCCACTATTTGCCACAGCCTAATTGCCCGTGATTTGGAGACAGTGCCAGTATCGCCTTCTCTCTCGATTCACCATTATATTGATGATGTGATGATCCAAGGGGCCATGGAAGAGATGGTACAGAAAGCAGAACAAGAGGATGTCTGGTTTACTGATGGTAGCAGCCAGTGGGTGCAAGGAAAGCAAAAGTGGAAGGCAGTGGCTTACCATCCCAAGTCAGGAACTCACTTTCAGAGTAGGGGGATGGTGGCTCCAGTCAGTATGCTGAGTTGAAGGCAGTCACTTTACCACTAGATCCCCATGATCACCCTCTTCGCCTGTTTACTGATTCCTGGGCTGTGGCTAATGGACGTGGTATGGATGCCTGATTGGCAAAAGAACGACTGGATGATACATGACCACCCAGTATTGGGCAAACAGTTGTGGCAGCTGTTGTGGGATGCTTCCTACCACTGTGAGATAACCATATATCACGTTGATGCCCATACCAATGTGGCGACTAACATGGCACAACATAATGCAGTAGCAGATCAGCTTGCCACTATCAGCTGCGCCGATACCGTCCCCCTGGCTCGATGGGCACATGAACAGAGTGGTCATTTGGGGGAGAAAGGATCAGCAATGAGGGCCCGTATTCACAAATCAAATGGAGAAATTGAAAAAATCGTTTATACCGGTTTGGCATAAAAATAAACCAAAAAAGGTGACTCAACCGTGGATAACAAGGGAAATTAGAGACAGCATTAGGTCCAAAGAGAGAGCATATAAATTGGCCAAAAAAAGTACCACAACCGAAGACCGGGAGCAGTTCAAGATGCACCAAAGGAGGACAAAGGGATTAATGAAGAGAGCAAAAATAAATGACGAAAGTAAGCTTGCGGCAAATATAAAAACCGACTGCAAAAGCTTTTATAAATATGTCAAGAGGAAAAGATTGGTGAAATCCAGAGTAGGTCCTTTGCAGTCGGAATCAGGGGAATATATAATGGGGAATAAAGAAATGGCAGACCAATTAAATTCTTACTTTAGTTCTGTTTTTACAAGAGAGGATACAAATAACCTCCCAAGGATGTTGGGAAACATAGAGACTAATGCAAGGGAGGAACTGAAAGAAATCAGTATCTCTAAGGACACGGTCTTGGGGAAATTGATGGCATTGAAGGCAGATAAATCCCAAGGGCCTGATAATTTACATCCTAGGGTACTCAAGGAAGTGGCCATTCAGATAGCAGATGCTTTAAGAATTATTTTCCAGAACTCGATAGACTCAGGATCAGTACCCATGGATTGGAGGGTAGCTAATGTTACCCCACTATTTAAAAAGGGGGGTAGAGAAAAAGCGGGGAATTATAGGCCGGTGAGCCTTACATCAGCAGTGGGCAAAATGATGGAATCCATTATTAAGGATGTAATAGCGGAGCATATGACTAGCAGAGAAGGGATCAGACAGAGTCAACATGGATTTACAAAAGGTAAATCGTGCTTGACAAATCTATTGGAATTCTTTGAGATGGTGACAGGTAAAATAGATGGGGGAGAGCCAGTGGATGTGGTGTACCTGGACTTCCAAAAGGCCTTTGATAAGGTCCCGCATAAATGACTGGCTTTCAAAATCAAGGCTCATGGGATTGGGGGCAAAGTATTGATGTGGATTGAGAACTGGCTGGCAGGTGGAAGACAGAGAGTTGGGATAAATGGCTCGTTTTCTGAGTGGCAGGCGGTGACCAGTGGGGTGCCACAGGGATCTGTACTGGGACCCCAGCTGTTCACAATTTACATTAATGATCTGGATGAGGGGATTGGATGTAATATCTCCAAATTTGCAGATGACACTAAGCTAGGAGGGGTTGTGTGCACGGAAGAGGGGGTCAGGAAGCTCCAGTGTGATTTGGATAAATTGAGGGACTGGGCAGATCCATGGCAAATGCAGTACAATGTGGATAAATGTGAGGTTATCCACTTTGGTAATACAAACCGGAGGGCAGATTACTATTTGAATGGCAATCGATTAAGAGATGGGGAAGTGCAGAGAGACCTAGGGGTACTTGTACACCAGTCTCTGAAGGCGAGTATGCAGGTACAGCAGGCGGTTAAAAAGGCAAATGGTATGTTGGCCTTCATATCAAGAGGGTTTGAGTATAGGAACAAGGATACCTTACTGCAGCTGTACAGGGCCTTGGTGAGACCCCACCTGGAGTATTGTGTGCAGTTTTGGTCACCTTATCTAAGGAAGGATGTTCTTGCAATGGAGGGAGTGTAGAGGCGATTCACCAGGCTGATACCTGGAATGGCAGGAATGACTTTTGAGGAAAGATTGCGCAAATTGGGATTGTACTCGCTGGAGTTTAGAAGATTGAGAGGGGATCTCATAGAGACCTATAAAATTCTGGCAGGACTGGACAGAATGGATGCAGATGGGATGTTTCCAAGGATGGGAAAATCCAGAACCCGGGGCCATGGTTTGAGGATAATAGGCAAACCATTTAGGACCGAGATGAGGAGGAATTTCTTGACCCAGAGGGTGGTGAATCTGTGGAATTCATTGCCACAGAGGGCAGTAAGAGGCAGGTTCATTAAATATATTTAAGAGGGAATTAGATCTATTTCTTCAGTATAAGGGTATTAAAGGTTACGGAGAGAAGGCGGGGACAGGGTACTGAACTTTAAGATCAGCCATGATCTCGTTGAATGGCTGAGCAGGCTCGAAGGGTCGAATGACCTACTCCTGCTCCTATCTTCTATGTTTCTATGTTTCTATGTACACATGCTTTACCCGTCCATCAGGAGGATGTCCACATGGTCGTGCGTACATGCCCAGAATGTCAGCTTGTGAAGTCCCGTACCGTTCCTCCTGGTCCGCATGGCCGAATAAAACGGGGTGCTCGCTCAGCTGCGGTCTGGCAAATGGATTACATAGGCCCCATGCCAGATTGTATGGGTAAACGTTACATCCTAGTAATGGTTGACACCTTTTCGGGCCTGGTTTTTGCTTTTCCCACCAAGGCGGCTGACCAAGCTAGTACTATCAAAGGACTAAACCATTTAATTTCTCATTATGATGTTCCAGAGGAGATTCAGTCTGATAATGGCTCGCACTTCTCCGGGAAGGCAATCTGTGATTGGGCAAATGACAACGGCATCTTGTGGGTTCACCATATTCCTTATTATGCACAGGCTGCCGGGTTAGTTGAACGAATGAACGGCATACTGAAGGAACAAATTCGTTTGTTAACACCATTGGGGACCCTGAAGGGGTGGTGTCATGTGCTGCAGCAGGCAGTCGACAATTTGAATCATCGCCCTTTGAAGGGAGGTACACCTTTCCACCGACTTCTTCACGCTTCTGAACTACAGCCTACTCCAGAGGAAAAACAGTCATTGCCCCCACTCCCGAACTAGAGAATGCCGGACAAAAGGTATGGGTGGCACCACCAGGTAGTGGCCCTCCTGTAAAAGGGGAAATAGTGGACACCTGCCCAGGGTAACATTTGGTGGGTAGCTATTGAGGGACAGGATGGTTTAGTTTGTTTAAATACTGAACGCTTACGGCATCGTGAGTGACATATGTCAGGCTTCTTTGTTCCAGGTTCTCCGTCTTAAACTCTTGGTGATCTGGCTTAGCAGCTGCTTTGGTGCCAACAATTGGATTTGTAATGACGAGGATGTTCCGAGGGAGTTGCCCGTGGGAGACACGGCTCGATGCTTTACACCAAGGAAGTCCTTGGTCACCCACCTCATGTGCAGCTTATGTTATTGTTCAGCATGTTTCAAAATCTGTTTGTGAGCTCCAGTGTCTCGGTATTGTGGCCAACAAGGATAATGTGAGCCTTGGTTGGAATCCTTTTTCATGGTTAGCTGGTACATTTGGGGGGTTGGGCCACACTATTCTCCATTGGTTTCTCGCTTTATTGCTTGTTTTTGTGATTATTGTAGTTTTAGTTTCTCTATTACGCTCTTTTTGTACTCAAAACCTCTGACAGCCTGTGTCCAAGGGGTGGAATATAATGGAAGATTTAAATCATGTTTTTTACTTTTGCAGCTTTTGCTTCTGCAAGGCTGAGAACCTGCTTGTTTTTAGAATCGGCAGACATAAGCTAAATTCCACCGAGGGGCCAGAGATGCAGTTATCTGAAGAAAGGACATCTGTGTACCAAGAACATTTAATCTTCCTGCTTGTTTTGGTCACAGACTGTCAGAGGCTTAGCCATGATGCAAAATAAACCATTGTATTCAAAGTGATAAGCTGAAAATTATGTTATTCGATAGAAGCCTAGCATGCTAGCTTGCTCGCTTATCTTTCTTGCTGTGCTGGGAATAGGGGCTTGGGTAAGCAGTTTTTGGGTAATATAAGCCATGGTCCCGCTGCTGAAGCTTGAGACTCTCCGAGAGGTGGCAACATCTCTCAGCAAGAAGTTCTAGAGTCCAGCCAATGTCCTGGTCAGGGGAGGTGGAGAAACTGCTACCGGCGCCCTGACAACCTACTACAAGTGTGCAGTCGTTGCCTCGCTTCGGCAGTTGGGACCAGTCCAGGCTTTGATAAGTATAGTTGGGAAGGGCTTGCATATTGTAGTGTGAAATCAGCTTTTAAATTTGTAATAAACATTTGTACAAACTGAACTGCTCTCGGCATGTGTGGCTATTTTCTTTTGGTAGCTCAAAGACTGTGACCAATCTAAAATGAACAAAGTGAGAGGTATAAGTTTACCCAAGACACACCATTAAGGGTGAAATATAGGATCTTACTTAATGTTGCCTCTTCTCGGGTTTTCTTTCCGATCATCTGGGCTGTAATGGGCAGTTGTTGAAGTTGTTGTCCATTTAATAATTTATTCTCGTTGTTCTGTCTCGGGTAGTGGTATGCGTGATAAGGCATCTGCATGGTTGTTGAGTGTTCCTGGCTTATGTTTTAGATCATAGTTATATGTCACTGGGCCCATCTTTGAATTCTGGCCGCAGCTAATACTGGTCTACCTTTCTGTAGCCCCAGGATTAAAGTAAGAGGCTTGTTGTCTGTGATCAGGGGGAATATTTTTCCGTAAAGATATTAGTGAAATTTTTTTAAACCAAAAATTGTTGCCAATCCTTTTTCCAGTTGGGTGTAATTGCGTTTACTTGTGGTTAATGTTTGTGAAGCAAACGCTACTGGTCACTGACCTTTTTCTGTGATTTGGGATACTATCATTCCTAGTCCCACTGGTGAAATATCCACGATGAGTGCAACCTCTTTACTAGGGTCGTCGTGGAGCAACACCTTATTTGTTGATGTATTTCCTTTCGTTGATCAATGGTGTCCTTAGTTTCTGTGTTCCAATACCACGTGTGATCTTTGTTGAGTCATTGGTTCAGCGGCCTACATAGACATATTAGGGATATGTTTTCGGTTGTGATGAACAAGTCCTAGGAAGGACTGTAATTCCAATTTGTTGGTTGGGAATGGGACCCTGCGAATGGCTTCTGTCCCTGCTGGATTCATTCACACCCCCTTGTTGTCGATTGTAAACCCAAGATATGTTATTGAGGGGCACATGAAGACATATTTGTCCTTTCGTAATTATATATTAGTCTGTTGTAGTCTGGTTAAAACCTTTTCAAAGTTTTGTGTTTGGCCCGTGATGATGATATCATCTTGGGTAACACCCAACGGAGAGTCCACGTAATAATTTGCCCACGTTGCTTGAAAAATCGCCGGTCATGCTGAAATTCCGTAAGGAATGCGTGTATAGGTGAATAGTCCCATGGGGATTGATCGTCATATATTCCCTTGATTTTTTTGTCAAATTCTGTCTGTCGATATGCTTGTGACAAATCTAGTTTTTTGAATTTTTGCCCTCCATTTAGTGCTTGGAACAATTCTTCTGCCTTGGGGATGGGGTGTTCGGGTATTTTGAGTAATGAATTGATGGTTACTTTGGAATAGCCACAAATGTGAATCTCCCCGTTTGCTTTTAATAGCCACTTACAGCACAGAACAGGCCAGTTCGGCCCTACTAGTCCATGCCGTAACAAATCCCCACCCTCCTAGTCCCACTGACCAGCACCCGGTCCATACCCCTCCAGTCCTCTCCTCTCCATGTAACGATCCAGTCTTTCCTTAAATGTAACCAATGATCCCGCCTCAACGACGTCTGCCGGAAGCTCATTCCACATCCCCACCACCCTCTGCGTAAAGAGATTTCCCCTCAAGTTCCCCTTATAATTTTCCCCCTTCAATCTTAAACCATGTCCTCTAGGTTGAATCTCCCCCACTCTTAATTGAAAAAGCCTATCCACGTTTACTCTGTCTGTCCCTTTTAAAATCTTAAACACCTCTATCAAATCCCCCCTCAATCTTCTACGCTCCAGAGAAAAAAGCCCCAGTCTGCACAACCTTTCCCTGTAACTCCTCAGGGATCGGTCCGGGGTCCACTATTGTTTGTTATATATGTTATATATATTAATGATCTGGAAGTAGGGGTGGAGAATTGGATAAGCAAGTTTGCAGATGATACAAAGATTGGTGGTGTTGTAGACAGTGAGGTAGATTACTGTAGATTAAAAGGTGATTTAGGAAGGCTGGAGGTGTGGGCTGAGAAATGGCTGATGGAATTTAATACAGATAAGTGTGAAGTGTTACATTTTGGAAAGGCAAATCTAAATAGGTCATATGCATTAAATGGTAGGCTATTGAGATTTGCAGAGCAACAAAGGGATTTAGGAGTTGTGGTAAATAGTACCCTCAAGGCTGATACTCAGGTAGATGGTGTGGTGAAGAAGGCATTTGGAATGTTGGCCTTCATAAATCGGAGAATTGAATTCAAGAGTAGGGAGGTTATGATGAAATTGTGCAAGGCATTGGTGAGGCCAAATTTGTAGTACTGTGTACAGTTTTGGTCACCAAATTATAGGAAAAATATAAACAAAATAGAGAGAGTGCAGAGAAGGTTCACGAGAATGTTGACAGGATTTCAAGGTTTGAGTTCCAGGGAAAGGTTGTGCAGACTAGGGCTTTTTTCTCTGGAGCATAGAAGATTGAGGGGGGACTTGATCGAGGTGTTTAAGATTTTAAAAGGGACAGACAGAGTAAATGTGGATAGGCTTTTTCAATTAAGAGGGGGAGATTCAAACTAGAGGGCATGGTTTAAGATTGAAGGGGGAAAATTATAAGGGGAAAATGAGAGGATATTACTTTACGCAAAGGGTCGTAGGGATGTGGAATGAACTTCCGGCAGATGTGGTTTAGGCGGGATCATTGGTTATATTTAAGGAAAGACTGGATAGTTACATGGAGAGGAGAGGACTGGAGGGGTATGGACCGGGTGCTGGTCCGTGGGACTAGGAGGGTGGGGATTTGTTATGGCATGGACTAGTAGGGCCGAACTGGCCTGTTCTGTGCTGTGTGGTTATATATGGTTATATATGGAATATATAACCTCACTGACAAAAGGCAAAGGAGGAAAAACCCAACACCCAACCCCAACCAACCAATTTTCCCTTGCAACCGCTGCAATCGTGTCTGCCTGTCCCGCATCGGACTTTTCAGCCACAAACGAGCCTGCAGCTGACGTGGACTTTTTACCCCCTCCATAAATCTTCGTCCGCGAAGCCAAGCCAAAGATATGGAATAAAACTGTTCATTGATTTCCTGAGGTTTATAAGTAACTGTTGAATTCTTTTTAACAGCATTAATAACCCTTGAGGTCTGCTCCTTCTTTAATTCCCATGCAAGTACTTTATGCGCCTTCTCACCCCACTCATAATATCAACTAAGTAAACATTCAAATTGATAAGTCTGTAATGTATTATATCACAATTCCAATCTAGTAAAAGCTATCTTCTGATCTTCTGTCACTCTCTTCTGAAATTCCATCTCCTGTTCATCAATCTGCTTTTCTAATTTAATACTTTCAGCCATTTACCCTTTCTTAACTTTAGTAGCGTAACTCATTATTTGTTCTCTTAACATAACATAACATAACAATTACAGCATGGAAACAGGCCATTAGGCCCTTCTAGTCTGCACCGAACCAAACACCCCTTTCTAGTCCCACCTCCCTGCACAATGCCCATAACCTTTAACACATCCTATACTACAAATCTACTTTGAACAAAGTTAACATTTTCTGTTAAAAAAAGTCAATCTGTTTCTTATAAAAGCAACAAACTCAGGTTTTTTCAACCACATTGTATTAAACCTCCATCTATAAGATGGACGTATCACCTCCGAACTTTCATAAGAAAAAAAAAGAATGATCAGATATTACTCTACTTTTATAGTCTGCCTGCAATACCTTTCCCTGTAAATGTGCCGATATTTTAAAAAAAATCTATTCTAGAAAAGGAATCGTGCCTAGAAGAATAAAAAGAAAAATCTTTCTCTGTAGGGTTAATCCTTCTCCAACTATCTACCAAATTTAAGTCTTTCATTAAAGCCCCAATTTTTATTGCCATCTTTGATTTTCTAATACAATTTTGGGATTTATCATTGGGTCCAAAACACAATTAAATTCCCCCCCCAACTAGAATATTTTTATTAGCTTGACTTAATAGCAAAAAAGCATCTGAAATAAAACATTCATCATCTACATTTGGTGCATAGATATTAAGTAAGGTCCAAAATTCATTAAAGATTTTACCATCCATTTTTAAAACCCTCCCAGCATTCTCCTCGACAGTCTGTAACTCAAAAGGTAGATTCTTATGAATTAAAATCACTATGCCTTTTTCCTTAGAGTTAAATGAAGAAAAAAAAACATGACCAACCCAATCTCTTTTCAATTTCAAATGTTCTTTTTCAGTCAAATGTGTTTCTTGTAAAAAAGCAATATCAATTTTCATTTTCTTAATATAAGCTGAAACTCACTTTTGCTTAATTGGCAGTTCGGCAGGCAGCAACCTCCTTTGAAGAAGACCGCAGAGACCACCTCACTGACAAAAGACAAAGGAGGAAAAACCCAACACCCAACCCCAACCCACCAATTTTCCCTTGCAACCGCTGCAACCGTGTCTGCCTGTCCCGCATCAGACTTGTCAGCCACAAACGAGCCTGAAGCTGACGTGGACACTACCCCTCCATAAATCTTCGTCTGTGAAGCCAAGCCAAAGAAAAAGAAACATAGGTTGCATTTCAAGTTATTTAATTACAGTCTCTACATTTTTCTTACCAACATCACTCACAATTATTTCCAGATAGACTTTTGTCATTTATGTAAAAGCCAGGAGGATTGTGAACTCAAATTCCAGTTTTATGTCAGACCAGCAGCTTTAAGATAAGCTGAACAAGGTTAAATTTAAATTAATCTCTCTCTTCCTCTAACTTGCATGAAAACTGGAATGTAACTATACTGTTAATCTTAAATTTCCATCATTAAAGATGATTTAGGAAATAAAATCTCATGATCCAAGTTAATTTGATATTCTTTACACTGAGAAATTAAGATAGCTGCCATTCACAATGTTTGCCATTACTGTGATTAGACATTTAAGCATTGAGACATGCCACGGAATTACTGTTGTGTTATATGTTTAAATTGTTTTCTTTTTTTTTGTTGTTTCCAAAAAAGATTGAAAAGCTTTAGCAAGTGAAACAAATCCTGGGCTCTATATTATGGTATCAGGTTTAAAAAGAACCATTAATAAAAATTGTTACAGTGACACGATGCCATTTTAATAGACTCTTACACATGTATCAAAGCTGCTGAAGCGAGTTGAAGCCAGGCAATGACAAGTTGGAGAAAATGTTATCCAGATTTTACTGATGCAGTTGTAATTTTACTTTGACATAAAGCCTGTGGAAGCAAGCAAAAAGAATGATCACTTACAAAGGGAATACTGTGCTACAAAATATTCCCTAGTGTCTGCTTAAACTATGAGCCATTCATCCATTACAGTGAGCATCATGTGGAATGTGAGCACAGCCTTTATTAATGTAAATGGTGCATGTCCCTGCATTAGAGTGCAACATAAGAAAACATTCACAATGTGCTTTTACATGTTCAGTTGTAATTTCCCTTCATTTATTAGTTTAACAATTACATCCAAATTTGTCGAGTCCAGTTTGCAGAGATTACCTTAGGTCATACTGAATAAATCTTATTTTAATAGGATTGATATCTATATCGATATCTATAGATAAAGACCATACACACTTTGGAAGCCTATTTTAAACTCAGAGCTACACAAATGACCTTCAAGTGTGGCTCTTTCCTTCCCAGCCCTTCATACCCAATGTATTAATGTATTGAAAATATATATCTGAATTAAGCTGTTACGGAATTTATCTCAACATTAAACACTTTAATACCCGCACACCTAATTGAATTGTGCCCATGTCAACAATAAATAAGGAACCAATAACAAGTTAGAAATGCAAAGTGAGGAGTCCCTCATGCAGAACAATGTGACAACTGTGCTGTGAAATAATTAGGACGAGAGCTCTTTCCGCATCTTCCTGGTGAGATCTAGTGTTGTCAAAGGAGACGTATGCTCTATATGAATGTCTCTGAAATATAATGCCAGGAACTTTATCACTTAGTTCAAACTTCATGCTATGCAGGTTTAACAATGTTTGCACCTGGAGCATGAAATTGTTTATGAAAAGAGTTGGGAGAATTGCATGAACTACCCAGAAACTAACAAATTTAAGAGTGAGTTGTGATTACTCCAAGTTCCCATCAGAAATTATGCTGACAATTTAAGATAAACACATTTAGTTTTCGTCCTGACAATAATCCCGTTCCAACTTAGTTTTTACTTGTGATTCACATTTACAGTCCTTCACCTGAATATGTCAGAGAATTGCAGCCATCCACTCAAACAAGATGGCATTCAACCCCAACAAAGAGGCTTTGAAATGTCAACACACCTCATGAATAAGCTCGGAAACATCCAGCCATTACCTTGCTCCATCAACAACCATATTGTTGAAAAGTAACACCTCAATACTTTAATTTCAGAGATCATTTTTGGAACGATATAAAGTTTTTCACACCATCCAAAATTCTGCTCGTTTGTGTGTATTTGTGATGAGATATCAGGGCAACACGGATATTTTCATAGGTGAAAGGAAATGTTCACACAGTAGAATGGGTGGCTTGGTCATTTAAGTTTTCTGTGCCAACATATTAATGATCAAACTCAAGATTAATTTCCTTTTCCTGAAATGGATTCGATCCAAGAATCAGAATCTGCCCATAGTTGTACGTTTGTACTTTCATCATTTTATCTTTCTTTTATTTTTATAGTTTAAGCATGATGTGTAATTCATAATTTGGTTTCTTACTTGCTAATGCTGTCCCTTGAACTGTCCAAGACCTGACTGAACTGGACTTCCAGGAGCCATGATAGCCACAGTGTAACTCGACTGGAACACATTCTCCTGCTCTTTTGGAAGTTACAAACTGTACAAGACAGCATGAAAGGGCTAGATTTCAGGTTTCCATGTGACCAGGTCAGATTTGCACATTAAACCCAGATGGAGCTCCTCGTTGACTTTCTGTTGAGCTGATCAGCAGCTTGTACCAGTTAACCACTCTCTTCCTCAGATCCACTTGATCAAGCTAGATGTATGCCTCATCCATCAGTGTTTTCCTCATGAACTTCCCACCATTAGAGACAAGTAAAATCTAAAACAGAGAAAGCAAATCCATAATCCAATCATAATGAGGCAGTTTAAAAACATAATAAGATGAGAAACATCAGAAGGCCAGATAGGCCCTTAAGCCTGCTTCACTTTTCAATGAGACTATTATTGATCAGATAACCCCAGGAAGAGATCCAGGAGGTTCAGATCCAGCACCACCGGGCTGAGGAACAGCTTCTTCCCACCAGCAGTGAAGACACTGAATAACCAAAGGAACTGCTCACACTGACCCTCTGAGCCTCTCATATTCAGGAAACCATACCTATTTGCTTGTACTTATGTGCCCTGCATGTGTATGTGTGTTGTGTCTGCGTTATTTGCCTTGAGGTCCGGAGAACGTTGTTTCATCGGGTTGTACTTGTGCAATCCGATGAATATAAACTTGACTGGATTAAAAAATGCTTGATCAAAACATGGTGTTGATGAGAGTGCTTGGGGATGAATGATAGAAGGTTGGGTTGTAGATGCAACAATTAGCAAGCAGGTAAATGGAATTCTGGCCCTTGTTGTTAGAGGGATTGAGTTTAAGAACAAGGAGCTTCTGCTGGAACTATACTTGGAGACGACATGCAGTTCTGTTCTCTCTACCTGCCACAATTTTAATCTTTCCACACTTTCACTTAGGTGCCAAGGCCCTATGTTTTGGACCTGTAAATTTAGATATATATAGTACTGTAACAGGCCTTTTCAGCCCATGAATTTGTGCTGCCCAATTACAAAAATAAACTTTTCTGAACTTACATACATATGAGCATAGAATTAGAAGGGGGTGGGGGGGGGGGAGGTTAAGTTAGATTAATTAAGTTAATAGTGATGTTAAAGTGTGATTCTGTTTTCATGTTTAAAGATAATTAAAAGCAACTTTTGTTTAAGTAACCATTTGTCTTGGTGAATATCTATTGCTGCTGGGTTTTGGGGTCCTCTGGGCTCATAACATTTTATGTACTTTGATAATAAATTTGATGGTCAGAATTGGCTGCTTGAGGTTCCAGGGTTTTGATGTTTCAAAAGAGATACGAAGAGTGGGTAAAAGATGTGGATAGTGTCGCATTGCTAATCAGGGAGCATAGCACAGCTGGAGAAATGGAAGATATTGTGGAGGTATTGTTCATTGCATCAGTGTGGGTGAGGTCAGAAACAGAAAGGGAGGTGCCAAACTTCAGACAGATAAGTCCCTGAGACCATAAGGGATACACCCAGATTATGATGGAAAGCAAGGGCAGAGACTGATGGGGGAATTGACAACAATCATTGCATCCTCCCTGGCCACAGGAGTGAAACTGGTGTTTATAGGCCAGTGTGTCTTATGTCAGTGGTAGGAAAGCTATTGGGGATGATTCTTAGGGACAAAATTTACAATCATTTGGAGAAGCACAGACTTATAAAGAATAGTCAGCATGGTTTGATGGGAAGGAGGTGGTGCCTCTCGAGCCTGAGTATTTCAAGCAGATGCCAAAAGAAGATGACGAAGGATGGGAAGTGGATCCAGTCATATGGATTTTAGTAAGGTGTTTGACAAAGTTCCCTATGGTAGGGTCATCAGAAAGTCAAGAGGCATGGATCCTTGTCAGTTTTGCTCTGTGCATTCAGAATGGGCTTGACCCCAGAAGGTGGTCGTAGATGGAATGTATTCTGCCTGGAAATCTAGTGATTACTGGTATTCCAGAGGGATCTGTTCTGAGATCCCTGGTCCATGAGATTTTTATAATTGACTAGGACAGAGGGTTGGGTCAGTAGCTTTGCAGGTGACATGAAGGTTGGAAGAGTTATGGATAGTGCAGAAGGTTGGTGTGTGTTACACAGAATATGGTCAGGATGCAGAGTTGGTGGAGCAGTGGCAGATGGAATTCAACTTGGAGAAGTGTGAGGTTTTGAAGGTCAAACTTGAAGGTGGATTCCATGATTAATGGCAAGATTCATAGCAGTATGGAGGAACAGAGGGGTTTTCAGGTCCAAGTTCAGAGGTCCCTCGAGATAAGAAATGTGTTCTTTTGCTGGGATATTGGATAATATATGTAAAACCAAGAACATATTTGGAATCAGTTTACAGGGCAGGAAATTTCCATGACAAAACAACATGTTTAGACACTGATCACCCACTTGATATTTTAACTGTTTCTCTTCGCACAGATGCTGCCAGATGAGTTTACTCAGCATTTTCTGTCTCCAGAAATGGTGCTTTTTTTAAACATACTTTTGAAGTAGAAAACTCACCAGCAAAACAGGGTTCAAATCCACAGCATTATTGGAATATTACACGTTGAAGTGTTCACAAGAGATAAATTTCCAATGATTGAATCAGACAAGATAAATGGTTCTCAATCGGAATAAACATAACACGTCGTTCAGATACAGCACAAGAACAAGGTCTCCAGGCCATCTGTCTGCGAGAAACACCATGACCAAATTCAACAAAATTCTGCTGCTTGCACATGATACATCGCCCTCATTTCCTGCATATTTGTGTGTCTGTGCAGAAGCCTCTTCAAACAATTATTGCATTGACTTATGTCAGTATTCCTGGCAGCCAGTTCCAAACACTTACCTCTTGTTGGGTAAAAATAAACTAGCCTTGTCTCTTTAAACTCTACTCTCCCACCTCACCTTAAACTTTGCGACAGTCTGCTCTCCATATTACCAATTGTAATTTTAAAAAAACTTTGATCTCAGCTTCAAAGACTCCAGAGAAAACAACCCAAGTTTGTCCAACCACTCCTCATTCTCATACTCTCTAATAAAGTAATATCCTGGTAAATCTTTTCCAAGGCCTCTAGATACTCCAGTGGGCAACTAGAATTGCACTTGATTCCCAAGTAGAATCAGAAGTTAGAAAAGATCTCTGAAATCTATTTTATCGATGATTTGAGCAAGCATGATAAGAAAGCCATCCAGTCTACTTCATTTAGGATGGGTTGAAAAGAGTACAGAGTGATACAACATGGAGCTGGCCCTTCAGGCCGACTTGTCCATGTCTGCCAGTAAGATATTCTGGGTTAATACTGAATGAAGGGCTCGGTCCCAAAACATTGGTTACTCTTTACTTCCTACAGATGCTGCTTGACCTGCATGTTTGTGTATCACAACCAACCCCAGCATCTGCAGACTTTCTTGTTTAACTGGGAGATTGCTTTGTTGAGCATCTTTGCTCTGCCCATGACAACAGCAAGGACCTCCCAGTAACCAATCATATTAATTCCACACCATGGTCATGTTGACATGTCCGTACATGGCCTCGTGTACTGCTAAATTGAGGCCACCCACAAATTGGAGGAACAATACACCTCAAGCAGTCTCACCATCTCCAACCAAATGACATTAATATAGATTTCTCCAACTCCTGTTCGCCCCCTCCCCACTCTCAGCATCTGCAGACTTTCACCTCTGCCTTTCACCAACTTCCTATCCCCTTCCTTTTCATATCAGAGAGCAATCCTTCTTAGCACTCTACCCACTCCCTTGTCACCTCAGCTTCTTTCCATTCCACTTATTACCTCTTACTTGTGTGCCCATACTCCTTCCCCATCCCCTTCTCCCATCTACCCTTTATTCAGGCAGCTGCCTGATTTTTGACATTGTCAATGAAGACCTCAGGCCCGAAACTCTAACTGCCTTTTGTTTCCACTGGATGCTGCATGATCTGCTGAGTTTCTCCAGTACATTTATGTACTGTTCTGGACCATGGTATCTGTAGATTTTCTTGTTGACCTCCATTTGACAAATCCTAATCAGTTCCTGTCTGTCCAAGGACTTGTATATCCAGTCTCTCAGGACACCTGCCAACAACATCCATTACAGATGTCAGGCCTACCTGCATGTAATTATTTTTAAACAATAGAACAGCATTAGCTATCTTCTAATCCTCCAGCACCTCACCTGTGGCTAAAGACATTTTAAATATTTCTGTAAGAGCAACTACAATTTATGCACTTGCCTCCCTTAAGATCCAAGGAAAATGTTTTATCAAGCACTGGGGATTTAATCCACCCATATTTGCCTCAAGAGAGAAAGTACCTCCTCCTCTGTAATCTGCATAGGGTCCATGACACTGCTGCTGTCTTGCCTCTCTTTTCTAGAATGTGTCCACCTCCTGAGTAAATACAGTTGCAAAAAAGAGATTTAGTTCTTTCCCAAGTAAAACATGAAAGTTGGCAGAGATTGTGGTTGAAGTAAAAAGGCTCAAGCCTGAAACATTGGTTCTGTATCGTTATCTTTGCTCTATAAAGGACACTGTTTGACCTGCTGAGTTTCTCCAACTTTGTGTTTTTTTTAAATCTTAGTTCTCTCCTATCTTATTTATCTTCATACATAGCTGATCCCAATTTTATTCCTTGCAATCCTTTTGTTCTTAATACATCTGTGGAAGCTTAGGATTTTCCTTCCCCTACCACAGCAACTTCATGTCTTCTTTTCACCCTTCTGATGACCTATTTAACTGTTTTCTTTCATTTCTTATACTCATCAAATACTTCATTTGTTCCCTGCTATGTACCATTTTTCCTTATTATACAGGGCCTCGAAATCTTTCAAAAATCAAGGTTCCTTATACTTGTTAGTCTTGTCTTTAATTCTGACAGTAACATACAAATTATTCTCAAAATTTCACTTGCAAAGATCTCTTAAGTACCAAGCACACCCTTGCAGGACACAACCTGTTTCAATCCACACTTGCTAGATACTTTCTGATCTGATCAAAATGGACCTTTTCCCATTTAAAATCTCATCCCAAGGACCAGACCTATCCCTTTCCATAATTATCTTGAAACAAATGGCACGATGATCACTGCATCTGAAGTGTTCCCTTACACACTCTTCTGTCACCTGCACTCTCGGGGTTCACAATACTCGTAACTGCCTCTCAGGTTGAAAGCTCAAACACACTACATTAATTGGTTCACAACTCTCCATAGACTGGTTTCATCCTTGGTCTGAATGGCTTAAATCAAGATAGGTGGTTTTGGCTTAACCTGTTGACCAATCTATTTCTCAAACTGATGCTGCTTGAGCCATTGATTCCATTAGCAGATTGTCTTCAGGTTATACCTTTATTTTTCCCTGGTCACAATCTCAATATCCCTTGTCAAACAAGGTTGTGCTAGCTCTCCAGGGTTGCCTTTCACCCTAATAGGAACATGTTGTATGCAAACTCTTACCATCTCACTTTTAAAAGCATCCCATTTGCCAGCCACACCTTTACCCACAAATATCTTCTCCCAATCAACCTCTGAAAGTTCTCACCAAATGCCTCTAAAATTGGCCTTCCCCTAAATGTAGGATCTTAATTTGTGGACCAATCCTCTGTTTCTCCTTAACTATTTCAAAACTAATAGAATTATGGCCTGTGATCATAATGTGTTCCCTCACTGACCATTCAGTCACTCCTGTTCCCATAGAGGAGGTCCAGTGTTGCACCTCTCCAGTCAGGCCCTCTTTTTTATTGATTAAAAAACTTCCTTGGACATAGTTAATCAATTCACTCCAATCTTTCTGCACTATGGGTGACTCAGTCAACATCAGCAAGTAAAAAATCTTCCAGTAATACTATACTCTTATTCTTTCAGCTACATGTCAGCTCCTCAAGTTCCCATTAACTATTGTGGACGGAGTCTCCAGGTGGCGCTCATGGAGTGAACACGTTTTGGTTTTTGCTCCATAAGATATACTATTTTTAACCTGTATCCACCTTTGAACTAACTTCACAGAAGTCAGAAAGATCTTTATTATTTCTCTAATTATACTTGAGTCTGAAAATTTTGAAGAAATGACTGAAGGAAAAGCTACACGAGCTAAAACCCGGGCAGAAGAAGGTAACGGCTGAGAGAAGAAACAACCAGGCATTAAACTAAGTGAGATGACCTTCACTGACTTTTTAAAATTATTTCGTGATGAATTCAAAGATGTTTGTCACAAAAAAGACCTAGCTGAACTTCGTACAGCTTTAATTGCCTCAGAAGCTGAAACCAAAAAACAACATACCTTAATTGCAGCTCTTCAAACTGAAGTTCAACAAAAAGAGATTAGACTGACTGAGGTTGAACAGAAACTTTCCAAAGCAATTAAACAACTAGAAGTGCTCCAGCTGAAAAGCATTGATTCAGAGAACCGTTCCAGAAGACAAAATATTTGTTTGGTTGGAATTCCTGAAGGCATTGAGAAAGGAGATCTCCTGACGTTTTTTTGCCGAGCTTTTAAAAGAAGCATACCCATCCGAATTCCCTGCTGATCCACCGCTACTTGATAGAGTACATCGTATCTGGAACCGAAATGCTGAAGCTTCCAAACCCAGAGTGGTGATGGTCTGTATGCATTACGTGAGTACAAAGGATAGATTGACTCGTACAGCCAGAAGACTTGGAAATATGACTGTTCGTGGCTTTAGTCTAAGAGCCTATGAATATTTTAGTCCGGAGGTAGTACGCGCTCGAAGACTGTTTAAAGATCTGATGTCCGAATGTTTTGAGAAGAAACTGAAACCTGCGCTCCTGTATCCTGCGAGGCTCAGGATTTCTCCGGAGAACCAAGCTCGTCAAATATTCGACTCTGTGTCTGCAGCACGGAACTACCTGTCGGCTAATTTCCCGTCTAGCGCGACCTCTCAGCTCGAGTGACCGATAAAAAATGCGGTAGATATCGGTCTTTTTCAGGTTAATAGTCAGATTCTGATTTCTGACCATTCGAAAAGTAATAGATCATTATAGCTCTAATTATCCTGTTAATCTTTAACACATTTTTATATATTTTCTTTTTCCTCTGTGAGAAATTTTTTTTAAAATATATAAGTGTATGTTTAATTTTATATTAATCTATACTAATAATATGATTATATTCTTTACTATTTTATTTCTGAATTACTGAAAATGGTGATTTGTTATTTTTTGTTTATTAAAACTTTTCATTTTTTTTTTACATTCGTCATTTTCTCTTTGTCTTTCTTCATAAACTAATTTTAAAATGATTTAACTCTTTATGACTTTGTTTTATCAGTAGGTACTACACAATTACGATTTTTCTTTTATTTCTTTTTAAATATTTTTCTTTCAATATTTAGTATTTGATTTTAGCTTGAGTTATCCTTTTTATAAGTTTAGGTGGTGGATCTTAATATTAGGAGCTGCCGTCTGAAGACATGGGGGTAGGTTTAGTATTATCTCTTCTTTTTTCTCTGATCACTCTCTGGTCAGATGGGGGGCTTTGTGGGTGGGGGGTGGGTTTTGTTTTTCCTTCAGGGGTTTTTATGTTTCATTTTTTGTTTTTTCTTGATTTTTCTTTTAGAACTACAGATATGGCTGACACGTCGTCATTTCCGGTCCTTCCTTATATCTTAATTCTTCTTCTGGGCGCATGGGTCCCTGCTTTGGTTAACCCTTTATATACTGGAGGGTTGACCTAAGTAATGGATCAAAACATTAATTTTGTCTCTTGGAATGCTAATGGTCTAAACAACATATTTAAAAGGAGGATGGTCTTTAAAGTATTCCAGAGACTGAAAGCACAGATTATTTTTTTACAGGAGACTCATGTGAGGAAGGAGGATAATCTGCATTTTTTTAAATCTTGGAAAGGCCCACAATTTCATGCCAACTCATGCTCTAAGACTCGAGGTGTATCTATTTTTATTGATCCCTCTATTACATTTGTTCAACATGACATCACTGTAGACCCTAACGGCAGATTTTTATTGGTTACCGGGTTATTATTCAATATTAAGGTTGTCATGGTTAATATTTATGCCCCGAATGTAGATCACCCTGAGTTTTTTAGATCTTTGTTTACTATTTTACCCAATCTAAATGAATATCATTTAATAATGGGTGGGGATTCTAACTGTTGTCTGAATCCCCTGCTAGATAGGTCAAAACCTTCACAGCTC
Source organism: Narcine bancroftii (assembly GCF_036971445.1). NCBI lineage: Eukaryota > Metazoa > Chordata > Chondrichthyes > Torpediniformes > Narcinidae > Narcine > Narcine bancroftii. The sequence continues at coordinate 409,646 of NC_091471.1, read as the reverse complement.
CTACCGAATAAATCAGCTACATATATTAACTCTTTCCTTACTAACTCTGGAACTGTTGATATTTGGAGATTTCTTCACCCAACAGATAAAGAGTTTTCCTTTTTTTCTTATGTATACCATTCATACTCGAGAATTGATCACTTTTTTATTGATTCACGTTTTATTCCACTTGTAACTGCTTGTAAGTATGACATTATAGCCATTTCGGATCACTCTCCATTACAACTCTCTCTTAAATTCAAAGACTCTGTTTTTACTATTAAGCACTGGCGTTTTGATGTTACATTATTGCAAGATTTAGACTTTGTTAAATTTATGAAAGAACAAATTAACTTTTTCTTTTCAACAAATTACACTACGGAAATTTCTTATGGAATATTGTGGGATACATTCAAGGCTTATATTCGTGGTCAAATTATTTCTTACTCAGTAGCTTTGAAGAAATGCATCAAAAACAAGATTCATCTAGTGGTTGAGAAGATTAAAGACATTGATAAGAAATATGTGACTGATCCTACTGAAGAACTTTACAAACAAAGAATTGAACTGCAGATGGAATATAATTTGTTACTTACATCTTCGATTGAAAACCAGCTAATTAGATCTAAATCTGATTTTTATGTGCATAGTGAGAAATCGGGTAAACTGTTGGCTAATCATCTGAAGAATATTTCAGCTAGACGCCAAATTGTGGAGATTCGCAAACAGAATGGAGAACTGACTGTTAACCAGGAAGAGATAAATCAATCTTTCCAAAATTTTTATACATCCTTATATAGTACAGAATCCCCTCAAGACCTTAGTAATATGTTTAATTTTTTAGAACATTTGAAATTCCCAAAAGTATTACCTCAAGATAACTTAGAATTAAGTAAACCCATTACAGATTCGGAGATCAATAATACTATTTTCTCACTGAACTCGGGGAAAGCACCAGGTCCCGATGGATATTCTGTGAAATTTTATAAAGCTTTTTCTTCTACTCTCTCTCTCTGGCTGATTAAGATGTTTGATGAATCTATCACATTGGGTAAACTACCACAATCATTTTACAGAGCTACAATTTCTCTAATATTGAAAAAAAATAAAGACCCGACTGAATGTTCTTCTTATAGACCTATTTCTTTGTTGAATGTTGATTCTAAGATCTTCTCTAAAATTCTAGCGACAAGGCTAGAGAAGATATTACCATATATTATCTCTGAAGACCAGACTGGATTCATTAAAAATCGTTATTCCTCCTTTAATATTAGAAGATTGATGAATATTATTTACACTCCTTCACATAAGTCTTCAGAATGTGTTATTTCACTAGATGCTGAGAAGGCCTTCGATAGAGTAGAATGGCCTTATTTATTTACAGTTCTTGAAAAATTTAATTTTAGTCCGATATTTATATCTTGGATTAAACTTCTTTATAATTCCCCAGTTGCCTCGGTTTTTACTAATACCCAAAGATCGCCATATTTTCGATTATTTCGGTGCACCAGGCAAGGGTGCCCCCTTAGCCCTTTATTATTTAACTTAGTTTTAGAACCTTTGGCAATTGCTATCAGAGAAGCACCCAATATTACTGGTATTATTCGTTGCAGGGATATTCATAAAGTATCACTATATGCAGATGATTTATTGTTATATATTTCCAATCCTGAAAAGTCTATTCCTGCAGTTTTATCTTTATTAGCCCAATTTAGTAATTTTTCGGGATATAAACTGAATTTAAATAAAAGTGAATTATTCCCTTTTAATGGATGGGTCCCTATTTATGATAGTTTACCTTTTAAAATAGCTAGAGACCATTTTATATATTTAGGGATTAAGATTACTAAAAAACATAAAGATTTGTTTAGGACTAATTTTTTCCCTCTATTGGACCTGATCAGCAGTTTACTTACCAATTGGTCACCATTATCCCTATCCATGATAGGCCGAATTAATGCTATTAAGATGATGATCTTACCTAAATTTTTATATATATTCCAAGCTATACCTATTTTTGTTCCTAAATCTTTTTTTGATAAGGTCGATTCTAAATTGTCCTCGTATATCTGGCAAAACAAGAATCCTAGATTGGGGAAAAAATATTTACAGAAATCTAAACTAGAGGGAGGGTTGGCATTACCCAACTTTAGAATTTATTACTGGGCAATTAATATTAGTTACTTAAGGTATTGGTTGAATTATTCAGAATTATCTCTAAATCCCCATTGGGTAAATTTAGAAATTAAACCGATACAAAATTTTTCAATTAGCTCTATTTTGGGAGCTGCTCTCCCTTTTACTCTTACTAAATTATATAAACAAATTGATAATCCAATGGCTAAACATACACTACGTATATGGTTTCAATTCTGGAGATTTTTTGGCCTAAGTCATTTTATCTTGGAAACTCCTATTGTACTAAATTTCCTTTTTCATCCCTCTCTAATTGATCAAGCTTATTTACTCTGGAAAGTTAAAGGTATAACATGCTTTTCGGATTTATTCTTGGATAACTCTTTCATGTCATTTGAACAATTATCCATGAAATATGATTTACCTCGGTCTCATTTCTTTCGATATTTGCAGATTAGGAGTTTCTTAGTTTCGACTTTACCCTCTTTTCCCAATCGGGAGACTACGACTGTTTTAGAGGATATACTAGATTCAAAATTCCCTCCAAAAGGTGTGATATCTAAATTATATAATATAATTACAAAAATAAATTCTTGGACTTTTGAAAAGTTTAAAAATGATTGGGAAAGAGAACTCAACCTTCATATTTCTAATGAAAATTGGAATAAAATTCTGTGACTGGTAAACTCTTCTTCTCTATGTGCAAAACATTCACTAATACAGTTTAAAGTTGTTCATAGAGCTCATATGTCTAAAGATAAACTCCATCGCTTTTATTCTCATATCGATCCTATATGTGATAAATGTCAATTGGAAATAGCTTCCCTTACACATATGTTTTGGTCCTGTCCCTCTTTACAGAATTATTGGAAGGAAATTTTTTCCATTATATCTACTGTTTTGAATATTGATTTACAACCACATCCCATTACTGCAATTTTTGGATTACCTATGATAGATTTGACTTATTTATCTCTTCCTGCAGATTGTATGATTGCTTTTCTTACACTAATGGCTAGAAGATCTATACTATTAAATTGGAAAGAGGTTAATCCTCCCACTGTTTTCCAATGGTTTACCCAAACTATACTATGTTTAAATTTAGAGAAAATTAGAAACTCTGTCTATGAATCCCCTTCTAAGTTTGAGTTAACCTGGCGACTATTTATTCAATATTTTCATTTGTGGTGAGTTGATCTGGCTCTGTTTTCTTTCTATGATTATGGATGATAATTGGGCTGTAAGATGAGATCGGAGTGATCGGCGTGGTTTAGCTATATCTGTATGTTTTTTTTAAAAGTTTTTTAAAAAGTTTTTTTAATTCAGATTTGTTTTTTCTTCTTTTTTGGGTTTTTTTCTCTTTTTTCATATATTGCTATTAATTATATCTTTTTTTAGAGATAGTTCACACCCTAAACTGATCAAAAAATTTTTTTATGATATATTTTTACTCTGTAATATTATTGTTTAATATCTCTGTATTAATTCATTACTTACTATGTATTTTTTTATATCTCTTTGAACTGTATGTGTTTATAAATTATAATAATAATAAAAAGATTGAAAAAAAAACGATTGTGGACATATAATAGATTCCCAGCAAAGCAATCCTTCCCTTTTTTTCTGAGAACTACCCATATAACCTCACTGCCGAACTCCCCAGAAAATTCTTTCTAAGCACACATGCTATGTCCTTCCTTAACCTAATAAGCAAGAAACCCTGACGTTTCCTGACCTTCCTTGTTAATTCTCTATTAATGGTCCTTGTCAAATCACTTTGTTTGTATTTCACATTTTTAAAAAAATGTATCTGATTTTTGAATTTTCCCTAGATACATAGAAAAACTCTCCAGTATTAAATATATATATAAAAAACTTTTTCTTTACAAAAAACCAACAAAACAAAACAACCCCTCTTCCCCCCCACTCTCTTTCACAATACAAATCCTCATACGAACATGGCTCACATTTATGTTGACCATCCAAAATTCTATATGGGGAAGTCGCTTGATTTTATATTACAGCACCATTTATTATTACCCTTTTTTATTGTTGTATTTATAATTATAATTGGGTCCCTATATGATCTGGAATGGCTACCACATCTTGATAAACATGTCATATTTGATCTTTCTGTTTTATGCAATTTTTTTACATAGGTCTCCAGCTATTCATCTCAGCAGTCCATCGTGTTAGATGTAGAGGGGAGTCCAATTTCCAAGTAATCACAATATATTTCTTAGCCATTGCTATGGCTATCTTAACAAATGAAATTTGGAATTTAGTGAGTTCATTACTTATTTCAATGAAGTTGCCCACACGATAAAGCTCCTGATTGGCCATGTTAACATTTTAGTAATATCCTACCAGAAAGGTCTCACCTTCACTCACGACCATACAGAATGTAAAAACGATCCTATTTCTATCCCACACCTGAAACATATCTCCGATATTTCAGATTTTGATTTATGCAACTTCTGTGGTGTGACGTATAATTGGGGTAGAAAATTGTATTGCACTAATCTGTATCTTGCATTTATAATTGACGTCATGCTGTTCAAACACCAATCAGCCCATCAACTTTCCATTTTTGTGGAAAATATAGATAGTATAGACAAGAATTAATAAGGGAAGGAAATGGAATAGAGGGAATAAGGAGGGAATTAAAAGAGTGACCTTTGTTACATATGAAAAGTGAAATCTTTTCGGGGGGGGCTGGGTGGGGAGGAGTTACGGTCACTGCAAAATCAGCTGACACTTGCGAGTGAATTCGCAAATCCAAATGGAGAGGAGAGATGTGGTTGTCCGACAAGTGATAAAGGACAACTCAGGAGGGGAAGGGAAAATTGGGGCTAAAGAAGTTTTAAATAGGAGAACAAGAAAAATGTTTGATGTTTTAGGAATGTTGTCTTATAAAGGGTTCAAAACAAGAAAACAGAAATGGATAAGAAGGAAAGGTAATGATGGAGAAACGGAAAGGGAAGATAAACAAAGTATAAAATGGCTATGCTGAACTATATGACATTAAATATTAATGGAATACATAACCAAATTAAAAGGAAGAAACTGCTAAATTTACTGAAAAAAGAAAAAAATGATATAGCATTTGTGCAAGAAACACATTTAACTTAATTGGAGCACAAGAAATTAAAGAGAGATTGGGTAGGACACGTAACAGCAGCATCGTATAATTCAAAAGCAAGAGGAGTAGCTATATTAATTAGTAAAAAGGTGCCATTTAAAATAGAAGAGGAAATAATAGATCCAGCAGGGAGATATGTAATGATAAAATGTCAGATATATTTGGAGTTTTGGAATCTACTCAATGTATATTCACCTAACGAAGAAGATCAAAAGTTTATGCAAGATATCTTTTTGAAGATAGCAGATACGCAAGGGAACATATTAATAGGAGGGGATTTCAACCTGAATTTGGATTCAAATATGGACAAAACTGGGAAAAAAATTAACAGAAAGAACAAAGTAACCAAATTTATAATTAAATCGATGGAAGAAATGCAACTCTTGGATATATGGAGGAAACAACACCCAAAGGAAAAGGAATATTCATATTACTCGGCTAGACATAAAACATACTCAAGAATAGACCTATTTTTGTTATCAGCTCGTATGCAAGATAGAGTAAGAAAAACAGAATATAAAGCTAGAATACTATCGGACCATTCACCCTTAATATTGACAGTAAAGTTAGAGGACATCCCTCCAAGAATGTATAGATGGAGATTAAACTCCATGTTACTTAAAAGGCAGGATTTTAGAGAATTATTGAAAAACAAATTAAAATGTATTTTGAAATAAATACAAAATCAGTGAAAGATAAGTTTATACTATGGGATGCAATGAAAGCATTCAATAGAGGGCAAATAATAAGTTATGTAACCAAGATGAAGAAGGACTATAATCAGGAAACAGAGCAGTTGGAAAGGGAAATAGTAAATATAGAAAAAGAATGAGCAATGAAGGAAGATACAACTAAAAGAAGAGAATTGGCGGATAAAAAATAAAATATGAAACACTACAAACATATAAGGTGGAGAAGAATATAATGAAGACAAAACAGAAATATTATGAACTAGGGGAAAAAACACACAAAATTCTAGCATGGGAGCTTAAGACCGAACAAGCTAAGAAAATGGTATTGGCATCAAGGAAAAAAGACAAACAAATTACATATAATCCAAAAGAAATTAAGGAAAACTTTAGAGAATTCTATGAACAATTATACCGAACTGAAAACGAAGGGAAAGAAGGGAAAATAGATGAATTTCCAACTAAAATTGAACTACCAAAACTACAAATAGAGGAACAAAATAAATTAACAGAACCATTTGGAACAGTAGAAATACAAGAGATAATAAAAAAATTACCAAATAATAAGACACCAGGAGAGGATGGATTCCCAATAGAATTCTATAAAACATTTAAAGACTTATTAATTCCGCCCCTCCTGGAAGTAATCAACCAGATTGATAAAACACAAAGCTTACCAGATTCATGTAAAACAGCAATAATTACAGTAATACTAAAGCAAGGGAAAGATCCACTCACACCAGCGTCATATAGACCAATATCTTTACTTAACACAGATTATAAGATAATAGCTAAACTATTAGCAAACAGATTAGCAGTGGATGTACCGAAAATGGTAAATCAAGACCAAACTGGATTTATCAAAAAAAGACGCACAACAGACAATATTTGTAAATTTATTATCTAAATTCATGCAGTAGAAGTGTATAAAGCACCAACAGTAGCAGTTGCTTTAGATGCAGAGAAGGCCTTTGACAGAGTAGAATGGAATTATTTGTTCAAAGTATTGCAAAAATTCAGTTTACCGGAGAAGTATATTAATTGGATTAAAGCATTATATAAGGGACCATTAGCGAAAGTGACAGTAAATGGACATGTATCAAAGCAATTTAACTTAAGCAGGTCAATACGGCAGGGATGCCCAGTATCACCTTTATTGTTTGCGTTAGCTATAGAACCACTAGCAGAATTGATAAGAACAGAAAATAATATGAAAGGGATAAAAATAAAAGACAATGAATATAAAATCAGTTTATTTGCGGATGATGTTATAGTATACTTAACAGAACCAGAACTATCAATAAAAGAATTATATAAGAAATTGAAGGAATATGGAGAAGTGTCGGGTTACAAGATCAACGTAAATAAAAGTGAAGCAATGCCTATGAATAATGCGGATTTCTCAAAATTTAAGAAGGAATCACCATTTAGATGGCAAATGCAAGCAATAAGATACCTAGGTGTACAAATAAACAAAAATCTCGGCCAACTATATAAACTCAATTATTATCCACTAATGAAAAAATTACAGGACGATTTAGAGCATTGGAAAGATTTACCACTAACACTAATAGGAAGGATAAACTGTATTAAAATGAACATTTTTCCAAGGATATTATACCTATTTCAGGCATTGCCAATACAACTGACAGAGAAATTCTTCAAGGAGTTAAAGAAAATAATAAGGAAATTTTTATGGAAAGGGGGGAAACCGAGGATAGTACTGGATAAATTAACAGAATGCTATAAAAAAGGAGGCTTACAACTGCCAAACTTTAAAAATTATTATAGAGCCGCACAATTAAGATACCTATCAGATTTTTATCAAACAAGGGAAAAGCCAGATTGGACTAGATTAGAATTAGATAAAATAGGGAAAAAGATATCTGAACACATATTATATAAATGGGATGAAAAATTGGTACAACATAGAAGTTCTCCAGTATTACATCATCTACTCAATATTTGGAAGAAGATTCATGTAGAAAGAAATAAAACAAATTATCAATTACCAAAACTAATATTGACGCAAAACAAGTTACTCCCTTTTACAATAGATAACCTTTCCTTTAGAGAATGGGAGAAAAAAGGGATTAAAAGAATAGAAAATTTATTTTCAGGAAATAGATTCTTATCCTTTGAACAAATGAAAGATAAATACAATATAACTCAAGATACAGCGCTGGCATATTACCAATTGAGATCGTACTTGAAGGATAAATTAGGAAGCAGTGTGAGTTTGCCAGAGGGAAGTAACTTTGAATATGTGATTACAGATACAATGATAATCAAAAGATTTATAACAAATATGTATATTAAACTGCAAGAAAAGGAGAATGAGGAAACAAATGGTAAAACTAAACAAAAATGGGAACAAGATTTAAATATAAAGATAAAAAAGGAAACATGGGAGAAGTTATGCTCTGGAACGATGAGAAATACAATAAATACGAGGTTACGTATGATACAATATAACTGGATACACAGACTGTACATTACACCTCAAAAGTTAAATAAATGGGACCCAACAGTATCTGATAGATATTTTTGATGTAAAAAAGAAATGGGAACAACAATTCATGCAATCTGGACATGTGAGAAAGTAGAAAAATTTTGGGAAGATCTAAATCAGATATTAAATAAAATAACAGAAAACAATATACCAAAGAATCCAGAGATCTTCCTCCTAAGTAACATAAAAAACAAAGAATTTGGAATTGATTTGGAGGATGCACAAAAAAGATTTGTTAAGATAGCTCTAGCCGTAGCAAAAAAATGTATTATGTCAACCTGGAAATTGGAAGATAATTTGAAAATACAACAATGGTATATAGAAATGAATAAATGTATTCCATTAGAAAAAATAACATATAGTTTAAGAAATAATATTGAAATATTCGAACAAATATGCGAGCATATTAAACACAATAGCGAAAACCTACCGGGGACAATCACTACCTAAGTTAACGGAAGGAAAAGGAAATGAAATGAAAAGAATGTACTCAGTGGAATTTCTGGTGTATTTTTATTGAATGACAACATTGTCTGACTGGTTTAATGTATCCTAGATTTTATACATTAAATGGACGGGAGGGGGGAGGTAGGGAGGGTGGGATGGGAGAGGGGGGAAGAAAATGGCACTGTATATGTGTGAAAAGGAAAAAGTGTGTACCATGGTTAATGTGATTTATGGTGTGAAAAATAAAAAAATTAAAAAAAAATAGCCTCCTGACTGCCTATAATATTGCAAAGGTTCCACCTACAGTGACAGATGAAGTCATAAACAAGTTTGATCTGTGAATCAAGCTTCGATAAATATTAAACACAGTCCTTTACACGTGTGTATTATGATGTATGGTGCGTCGAACTTTAAAATAAGGAAATTACCAAAGAAAATGATATCAATAAATTTTCTAAGTATAAATGTTATATATAAAAAAATAAACTTTCCATTTTTGCAACATCTAGACCTGACTCCCATCTCTCACTCTCTCGATCGCGATATCAGCCCACTGGTGGTGGTCAATGTGGCAGGCACCAAGAGATTTCTTTAGGCAGACCTTGTACCCCTTCTTTGGTGCACCTCTGTCTCAGTGGCCAGTGGAAAGCTCGCCATATAACACGATCTTGGGAAGGCGATGGTCCTCCATTCTGGAGACGTGACCTACCCAGCGCAGTTTGATCTTCAGCAGCGTGGATTGGATGCCTTCGGCCTCTGCCATCTCGAGTACTTCGATGTTGGAGATGAAGTCGCTCCAATGAATGTTGAGGATGGAGCGGAGACAACGCTGGTGGAAGCGTTCTAGGAGAGCAGCACAAAAGGCACAGTTTCTTTCATCCCATTCAATTGTATTAAGACTGTTTGATGTCTGTTTTGGTGAACACTGTATCCTTTAAACTGTTCCTGATGGGGGAGTGCCATAGCTGTCTTGAGTATGAATAAATTATTTACAAATGTTTGGACATACAAGGATTGATAGGGAGTAATCAGCATGGTTTTGTCAGGGGTAGATCATGCTTGACAAACCTGATTGAGTTCTTCGAGGGGGTTACAAAAAAGGTTGATGAAGGGAAAGCTGTGGATTTTTTCTATTTGGACTTTAGTAAAGCTTTTGACAAAGTTCCCCACAGGAGGTTAGGAAAAAAGGTGGAGGCATTAGGTAAAATAAAGAGGTATCTTTGGCTTGGCTTCGCGGACGAAGATTTATGGAGGGGGTAAAAAGTCCACGTCAGCTGCAGGCTCGTTTGTGGCTGACCAGTCCGATGCGGGACAGGCAGACACGATTGCAGCGGTTGCAAGGGAAAATTGGTTGGTTGGGGTTGGGTGTTGGGTTTTTCCTCCTTTGCCTTTTGTCAGTGAGGTGGGCTCTGCGGTCTTCTTCAAAGGAGGCTGCTGCCCGCCAAACTGTGAGGCGCCAAGATGCACGGTTTGAGGCGTTATCAGCCCACTGGCGGTGGTCAATGTGGCAGGCACCAAGATATTTCTTTAGGCAGTCCTTGTACCTTTTCTTTGGTGCACCTCTGTCACGGTGGCCAGTGGAGAGCTCGCCATATAATACGATCTTGGGAAGGCGATGGTCCTCCATTCTGGAGACATGACCCATCCAGCGCAGCTGGATCTTCAGCAGTGTGGACTCGATGCTGTCGACCTCTGCCATCTCGAGTACCTCGACATTAGGGGTGTGAGCGCTCCAATGGATGTTGAGGATGGAGCGGAGACAACGCTGGTGGAAGCGTTCTAGGAGCCGTAGGTGGTGCTGGTAGAGGACCCATGATTCGGAGCCGAACAGGAGTGTGGGTATGACAACGGCTCTGTATACGCTTATCTTTGTGAGGTTTTTCAGTTGGTTGTTTTTCCAGACTCTTTTGTGTAGTCTTCCAAAGGCGCTATTTGCCTTGGCGAGTCTGTTGTCTATCTCATTGTCGATCCTTGCATCTGATGAAATGGTGCAGCCGAGATAGGTAAACTGGTTGACCGTTTTGAGTTTTGTGTGCCCGATGGAGATGTGGGGGGGCTGGTAGTCATGGTGGGGAGCTGGCTGATGGAGGACCTCAGTTTTCTTCAGGCTGACTTCCAGGCCAAACATTTTGGCAGTTTCCGCAAAGCAGGACGTCAAGCGCTGAAGAGCTGGCTCTGAATGGGCAACTAAAGTGGCATCATCTGCAAAGAGTAGTTCACGGACAAGTTTCTCTTGTGTCTTGGTGTGAGCTTGCAGGCGCCTCAGATTGAAGAGACTGCCATCCGTGCGGTACCGGATGTAAACAGCGTCTTCATTGTTGGGGTCTTTCATGGCTTGGTTCAGCATCATGCTGAAGAAGATTGAAAAGAGGGTTGGTGCGAGAACACAGCCTTGCTTCACGCCATTGTTAATGGAGAAGGGTTCAGAGAGCTCATTGCTGTATCTGACCCGACCTTGTTGGTTTTCGTGCAGTTGGATAATCATGTTGAGGAACTTTGGGGGACATCCGATGCGCTCTAGTATTTGCCAAAGCCCTTTCCTGCTCACGGTGTCGAAGGCTTTGGTGAGGTCAACAAAGGTGATGTAGAGTCCTTTGTTTTGTTCTCTGCACTTTTCTTGGAGCTGTCTGAGGGCAAAGACCATGTCAGTGGTTCCTCTGTTTGCGCGAAAGCCGCACTGTGATTCTGGGTAGAATAAAATAAAGAGGTAGTGAAATGGATTCAGCAGTGTTTGGATGGAAGGTGTCAGAGAGTATTATGGTGCAGATAAAGTGATTCCTTTGGACCATGAAAATATAACTTCTTTTCAACAGCAAATTTTGGAAAAAAAACTTTATTTGGTCTGACATTCAGCATGTGAATGTGAAATGTTTGTGGTTTAGAAAAGAAACCAAACCAAAACATTGAAACAATCTCCATAAAACTGTTCTGTTGAACTGTTCTAGGTGGAGAGTGAAGTGCTGAGGTCCTCAGTGATGGCTGAATTCCATTTGTGCTGTCAATCTTTCAGTACTTGGACACCAAACCCATTGATCCTTTTGGAAAATTAAATCCTAAATTTCTTTTATGCCGATAGATGTTGCCTGTGCTGGTCCTTGGATGTTTTTATTGCTTTTGGATTCTCTACAAAGTGAATCAATATGAAGGATGTAAAAATAAAGAAAATGATGCCACCTCATACTGGTATAAATAATGCTTTTAAATTTGTCTGGAATGACATTCTCTGTAAAGATCACATGCTGACTGTGTGATTGTACACGGAGTGTTTCCGGGACACTGGATGCAAACTGTGGGTTAGAAAGGCTGTTACGCTTTCCTCACTCACAAATATCGGAGATAAACAAGTGTCAGATCCTTCGGTTACTTGGAATTTTTTTCATTGAATAGTCTTTTTAAAATTATTTTTTTTATAAATTTGCAGCAGGTTTGTGTGGCAGAAGACCAATTCAGACTACAAAATTAATACTAAATTCCAACTGTAAATGCAAACGCAGCATCTAAAGGGTAAGTGTTGCTGAGGGGAAAACCACAGGGGGACCCTGCACTGCCTACCTGTTCCCTATTCTTCTTCTGACTCACTCAGCTACTTTTCTCCAAGGTGTGATCGTATCTCTGTAACTTTCTTTCACACCTCAGTCTCCCAAATAACCTGTTCATCCAACACCAGCTCCAATTCCCTAACATGGTCTGTAATTAGCTGCAGTTGGATGTACCTCTTGTAGATGTAGTCATCATGGATAATATTGGCTTCCCTGACCATCTACATTTTGCAAGAGGAACATGTCCCTACCCTGGCTGCCATTCCCACTCTCTATTAAAGAGTTAGAAAAAAAATAACCATATAACCATATAACCACTTACAGCACAGAACAGGCCAGTTCGGCCCTACTAGTCCATGCCATAGCAAATCCCCACCCTCCTAGTCCCACTGAACATCACCCAGTCCATACCCCTCCAGTCCCCTCCTATCTATGTAACGATCCAGTCTTTCCTTAAATGTAACCAATGATCCCACCTCGACCACGTCTGCCGGAAGCTCATTCCACATCCCCACCACCCTCTGCGTAAAGAAATTTCCCCTCATGTTCCCCTTATAATTTTCCCCCTTCAATCTTAAACCATGTCCTCTAGTTTGAATCTCCCCCCTTCTTAATTGAAAAAGCCTATCCACATTTACTCTGTCTGTCCCTTTTAAAATCTTAAACACCTCTATCAAGTCCCCTCTCAATCCTCTACGCTCCAGAGAAAAAAGCCCCAGTCTGCACAACCTTTCCCTGTAACTCAGACCCTGAAATCCTGTCAACATTCTCGTGAACCTTCTCTGCACTCTCTCTATTTTGTTGATATCTTGCCTATAATTTGGTGACCAAAACTGTACACACTACTCAAAATTTGGCCTCACCAATGCCTTGTACAATTTCATCATAACCTCCCTACTCTTGAATTCAATTCTCCGATTTATGAAGGCCAACATTCCAAATGCCTTCTTCACCACACCATCTACCTGAGTATCAGCCTTGAGGGTACTATTTACCATAACTCCTAAATCCCTTTGTTGCTCTGCACTCCTTAATTGTCTACCATTCAATGTATATGACCTATTTAAATTTGCCTTTCCAAAATGTAGCACCTCACATTTATCTGTATTAAATTCCATCAGCCATTTCTCAGCCCACACCTCCAGCCTTCCTAAATCACCTTTTAATCTAGGGTAATCTACCTCACTGTCCACAACACCACCAATCTTTGTGTCATCCGCAAACTTGCTTATCCAATTCTCTACCCCTGCATCCAGATCGTTAATATATATAACAAATAATAGTGGACCCAGGACCGAACCCTGAGGAACTCCACTAGTCACCGGCCTCCAATTGGACAAACAATTGTCTACCACTACTCTCTGACACCTTCCATCCAACCACTGCTGAATCCATTTCACTACCTCCTTATTTATACCTAATGCCTCCACCTTTTTTCCTAACCTCCTGTGGGGAACTTTGTCAAAAGCTTTACTAAAGTCCAAATAGAAAACATCCACAGCTTTCCCTTCATCAACCTTTTTTGTAACCCCCTCGAAGAACTCAATCAGGTTTGTCAAGCATGATCTACCCCTGACAAAACCATGCTGATTACTCCCTATCAATCCTTGTACGTCCAAAAATTTGTTAATTGCATCCCTCAGAACACTTTCCATCAACTTGCCCACCACAGATGTCAGACTTACAGGCCTATAATTCCCAGGTTTGCATTTGGACCCTTTCTTAAAAAGAGGAACCACATGCGCCACCCTCCAATACTTTGGTATCACCCCCGTGGCCAGTGACATCCTAAATATCTCTGTTAATGGCCCCACTAACTGTCCACTAGCCTCCTTGAGTGTCCTAGGGAATATTTTGTCCGGTCCAGGAGATTTATCCACCTTTATCTTTTTTAACACAGCCATCACTACCTCCTCGGTTATCCTTATATGCTTCATGACCTCCCCACTATTTTTCTTTACTTCAACTGGTTCAACATTTTTTTCCCTAGTGAATACCGAGACAAAGAAATCATTCAAAATTTCCCCCATTTCCTCAGACTTCTCACTCAGCCTACCCTCACTATCTACAAGGGGACCAATTTTATCTATCACTAATCTTTTACTTTTAATGTACTTATAGAAACCCTTTGGATTTATTTCTACTCTGTCAGCCAAAGCCTCTTCATGCCTTTTTTTGGCCTTTCTAATTTCTTTCTTAAAATTCCTTCTACACTCCTTGTAGTCCTCCTTCAACTTCTCAGCTCCCTGCTCTTTATACCTCTTGTACACCTCCCTTTTTCTACTAACAAAATTTCCAATATTCCTCGAAAACCAAACCTCCCTATGACTTCCAGCCTTTCCTTTGATCCAGACTGGGACATAACTACTATGTACCCTCAAAATTTCTTTTTTGAATATCCTCCATTTTTCATTAACATGCTTACCTAAAAATATCCTGTCCCACTCAATACTCCCCAAATCCCTTCTTATTCCTACGAAATTTGCTCTTTTCCAATCCAGAACCCCAACTTTAGGCCTCTCCTTGCTCTTCCTTAAAACTACCCTAAAACTAACAGAATTATGGTCACTAGACCCAATTGGTTCTCCAACATTAATGTCCGCTACCTGACCTAGCTCGTTCCCTAACAGGAGATCCGCCTCAGACTCGCTGCCTCAGATTCCCTGCCTCAGATTCCCTGCCTCAGATTTCCTGCCTCAGATTCCCTGCCTCTGATTCCCTGCCTCTGATCCCCTGCCTCTGATTCCCTGCCTCTGATTCCCTGCCTGTGATTCCCCGCATCTGATTCCCCGCCTCCGATTACGCACCCGTGTTTCACCGCCTCTGTTGCTCTGCCTCTGATTTCCTGGCTCAGATACGCCGGCTCTGATTCCGCGCCTCTGATTTCACGCCTGTCTTTCCACGTATCTGATTCCCCGCCTCTGATTCCCCGCCTCAGATACCCTTCCTCTCTTTCCCTGCCTCTATTTCCGTGCCACTTTCTCTGCATCTCGTTTCCCACATCTCATTTCCCCCCTCTGATAACCCGCCTCTGATTGAATGCCTCAGATACCATGCCTCTGATTCCCCACCACAGATTCCCCGCCTCAGATTCCCCGCCTCAGATTCCCCGCCTCAGATTCCCCGCCTCAGATTCCCCGCCTCTGATTCCCCGCCTCTTATTCCCCGCCTCAGATTCCCCAGCTCTGATTCCCTGCCTCTGATTCCCCACCTCTGATTCCCTGCCTCTGATTCCCCGCCTCTGATTCCCCACCTCTGATTCCTCGCCTCTGATTCCCCGCATCTGATTTCCCGCCTCTGATACCCCGCCTCTGAATCCCCACCTCTGATTCCCCGCCTCTGATTACCTGCCTCTGATTCCCCACCTCTAATTCCCCGCATCTGATTCCCCGCCTCTGATTCCCCGCCACTGATTCCCCGCCTCTGATTCCCTGCCTCTGATTGCCCGCCTCTGATTCCCCGCGTCTGATTCTCCACCTCCCTTACCGCGCAACTTTCCCGGCCTCAGATTCCCCTCCTCTCTTTCCCTGACTTTATTTGTTCGCCTCTTTCTCTGCCTCTCTTTCCACACATATATTTTCCCCCCTCTGATTCCCCGCCACTGAATCCGCGACTCTGATTCCCCACCTCAGATTCCCCACCTCAGACTCCCCGCCTCAGATTCCCCGCCTCAGATTCCCTGCCTCAGATTCCCTGCCTCAGATTCCCTGCCTCTGATTCCCCGCCTCTGATACCACGCCTCTGATTCCCCACCTCTGATTCCCCGCCTCTGATTCCCCGCCTCTGATTCCCCACCTCTGATACCCTGCCTCTGATTCCCCGCCTCTGTTTGCCCGGCTCTGATTCCCTCCCTCAGATTCCCCACCTCAGATTCCCCGCCTCTGATTCCCTGCCTCTGATTCCCCGCCTCTGATTCCCCACCTCTGATTCCCCGCCTCTGATACCCTGCCTCTGATTCCCCGCCTCTGATTGCCCGCCTCTGATTCCCCGCCTCTGATTCCACACCTCTGATTCCCCGCCTCTGATTCCCCGCCTCTGTTTCACCGTCTCTGATTCCCCGCCTCTGATTCCCCACCTTTGATTCCCCACCCCTGATTCCCCACATCTGATTCCCTGCCTCTGATTCCCCGCCTCTGATTCTCCACCTCCCTTACCGCGCAACTTTCCCGGCCTCAGATTCCCCTCCTCTCTTTCCCTGCCTTTATTTGTTCGCCTCTTTCTCTGCCTCTCTTTCCACACATCTATTTTCCCCCCTCTGATTCCCCGCCACTGAATCCGCGCCTCTGATTCCCCACCTCAGATTCCCCGCCTCAGATTCCCTGCCTCAGATTCCCCGCCTCTGATACCACGCCTCTGATTCCCCACCTCTGATTCCCCGCCTCTGATTCCCCACCTCTGATTCCCCACCTCTGATTCCCCGCCTCTGATTCCCCGCCTCTGATTCCCCGCCTCTGATTCCCCACCTCTGATTCCCCGCCTCTGATTCCCCGCCTCTGTTTCACCACCTCTGATTGCCCGCCTCTGATTCCCCGCCTCTGATTCCCCACCTCAGATTCCCAGCCTCTGATTCCCCGCCTCTGTTTCACCGCCTCTGATTCCCTGCCTCTGATTCCCCGCCTCTGATTCCCTGCCTCTGATTCCCCGCCTCCCATTCAGCGCATCTTTCCCGGCCTCAGTTTCCCCACATCTCTTTCCCCGCCTCTGATTCCACACGTCTGATTCCCTGGCTCTATCTCTATGCCTCTCTTTAGCCTCCGCTCTTGCCCCTCCACTCTTTCCGCGCCTCTCTTTCCCTCCCTCAGTTTCAACAACTCTGTTTGATCTGTTCTGTGTACCTCATTTTCAACACACAAGTTCCAACCACTATGTTTCGCCCATCTCTTTCCCCGCCTCTATATATCCGCCTATGTTTACCCGCCTCTGATACCCCACCTCAGATTCCCTGCCTCAGATTCCCTGCCTCTGATTCCCTGCCTCTGATTCCCTGCATCTGATTCCCTGCCTCTGATACCCTGCCTTTGATTCCCTGCCTCTGATTCCCCACCTCTGATTCCCCGCCTCTGATTCCCCGCCTCTGATTCTCTGCCTCTCTTTCCGCGCAACTTTCCCGGCCTCCGTTTCCCCACATCGCTTTCCCCGCCTCTGATTCCACGCCTCTGATGCCCCACCTTTGATTCCCCGCCTCTGATTCCCCGTCTCTGATTCCCCGCCTCTGTCTGTACGCCTCTCTTTCACCTCCACTCTTTCGCCTCCACTCTTCCCGCGCCTCGCTTTCCCTCCCTCAATTTCAACAACTCTGTTTGATCTGTTTTGTGTAGCTCATTTTCAACACACAAGTTCCAACCACTATGATTTGCCCATCTCTTTCCCCGCCTCTATTTATCCACCTATGTTTACCTGCCTCTGTTTATCCACCTGTCTCCCCGCCTCTGATTCCCCACCTTTGATTCTCTGCCTTTCTTTCCCAGCCTCTATTTCCACGTGTCTTTCTCTGCCTCTGTTTCCCCACATCTCTTTCCCCCCCTCTGATTCCCCGCATCTGAATCCGTGCCTCTGATTCCCCACCTCAGATTCCCCGCCTCAGATTCCCCTCCTCTCATTCACTGCCTTTATTTGTGTGCCTCTTTCTCTGCCTCTCTTTCCCCACATCTCTTTCCCCCCTCTGATTCCCCGCCACTGAATCCGTGCCTATGATTCCCCGCCTTAGATTCCCCGCCTCAGAATCCCCGCCTCAGATTCCCCGCCTCAGAATCCCCACCTCAGATTCACCACATAAGATTCCCTGCCTCAGATTCCCTGCCTCAGATTCCCTGCCTCAAATTCCCTTCATCAGATTCCATGCCTCTGATTCCCCGCCTCTGATTCCCCACCTCTGATTCCCCGCCTTTGATTCACCACCTCTGATTCCCCGCCTCTGATTCCCCGCCTCTGATTCCCCGCCTCTGATTCCCCGCCTCTGATACCCCGCCTCTGATTCCCCGCCTCCCTTTCCGCGCAACTTTCCCGGCATCCGTTTCCCCACATCTCTTTCCCCGCCTCTGATTCCCTGCCCCTGATTGCCCGCCTCTGATTCCCTGCCTCTGATTCCCCCCCTCTGATTCCCCACCTCTGATTCCATGCCTCTGATTCCCCGCCTCTGATTCACCTCCTCTGATTCCCCACCTCTGATTCCCCGCCTCTGATTCCCCACCTCAGATACCCCGGCTCCGAGTCTCTGCCTCAGATTCCCTGCCTCAGAGTCCCTGCCTCAAATTCCCATCAGCTGAATCCCTGCCTATGATTCCCCGCCTCTGATTCCCCGCCTCTGATTCCCCACCTCTGATTCCCCGCCTCTGATTCCCCGCCTCAGATTCGCCGCCTCAGATTCCCCTCCTCTCTTTCACTGCCTTTATTTGTGTGCCTCTTTCTCTGCCTCTCTTTCCCCACATCTCTTTCCCCCCTCTGATTCCACGCCACTGAATCCGTGCCTCTGATTCCCCACCTCAGATTCCATGCCTCAGACTCCCTGCCTCAGATTCCCTGCCTCAGATTCCCTGCCTCTGATTCCCTGCCTCAGATTCCCTGCCTCTGATTCCCTGCCTCTGATTCCCTTCCTCTGATTCCCTGCCTCTGATTCCCCGCATCAGATTCCCCGCCTCTGATTCCCTGCCTCTGATACCCTGCCTCTCATTCCCTGCCTCTATTTCCGTGCCTCTTTCTCTGCATATCGTTTCCCACATCTCATTTCCCCCCTCTGATAACCCGCCTCTGATTCCATGCCTCTGATTCCATGCCTCTGATTCCCCGCCACAGATTCCCCGCCTCAGATTCCCCGCCTCACATTCCCCGCCTCAGATTCCCTGCCTCAGATTCCCTGCCTCAGATTCCCTGCATCTGATTCCCTGCCTCATATTCCCCGGCTCTGATTCCTCGCCTCCGAATCCTTGCCTCTGATTCCACGCCTCTGATTCCCCGCCTCTGATTCCCCGCCTCAGATTCCCTTCATCTAATTCCCCGCCTCTGATTCCTCGCCTCTGATTCCCCGCCTCTGATTCTCCGCCTCCCTTTCCGCGCAACTTTCCCGGCCTCAGATTCCCTTCCTCTCTTTCGCTGCCTTTATTTGTGCGCCTCTTTCTCTGCTTCTCTTTCCACACATCTCTTTTCCCCCCTCTGATTTCCCGCCACTGAATCCGCGCCTCTGATTCCCCACCTCAGATTCCCCACCTCAGATTCCCCGCCTCAGATTCTCCGCCTCAGATTCCCCGCCTCAGATTCGCTGCCTAAGATTCCCCACCTTAGATTCCCCGCCTCTGATTCCCCACCTCTGATTCCCCACCTCTGATTCCTCACCTCTGATTCAACGCATCTGATTCAATGCCTCTGATTCCCCGCCTCAGATTCCCCGCCTCTGAATCCCCATCTCTGATTCCCCGCCTCTGATTCCCCGCCTCCGATTCCCCGCCTCTGATTTCCGCCTCCCATTCCGCGCAACTTTCCCGACCTCCGTTTCCCCACATCTCTTTCCCCGCCTCTGATTCCACGCCTCTGATTCCCCACCTCTGATTCCCCGCCTCTGATTCCCTGCACAGATTCCCCGCCTCTGATTCCCCACCTCCCTTACCGCGCAACTTTCCCGGCCTCAGATTCCCCTCCTCTCTTTCACTGCCTTTATTTGTGTGCCTCTTTCTCTGCCTCTCTTTCCCCACATCTCTTTCCCCCCTCTGAATCCCCGCCACTGAATCCGTGCCTCTGATTCCCCCCCTTAGATTCACCGCCTCAGAATCCCCGCCTCAGATTCCCCGCCTCAGAATCCCCGCCTCAGATTCACCGCATAAGATTCCCTGCCTCAGATTCCCTGCCTCAGATTCCCCGCCTTTGATTCACCACCTCTGATACCCCGCCTCTGATTCCCCACCTCTGATTCCCCGCCTCTGATTCCCCGCCTCTGATACCCCGCCTCTGATTCCCCGCCTCCCTTTCCGCGCAACTTTCCCGGCATCCGTTTCCCCACATCTCTATCCCCGCCTCTGATTCACTGCCCCTGATTGCCCGCCTCTGATTCCCTGCCTCTGATTCCCCCCCTCTGATTCCCCACCTCTGATTCCATGCCTCTGATTCCCCGTCTTAGATTCCCCGCCTCAGATTCACCGCCTCAGATTCCCCGCCTCAGATTCCCTGCCTCAGATTCCCTGCCTCAGATTCCCTGCCTCAGATTCCCTTCATCTGAATCCCTGCCTATGATTCCCCGCCTCTGATTCCCCGCCTCTGATTCCCCACCTCTGATTCCCCGCCTCTGATTCCCCACCTCAGATACCCCGGCTCCGAGTCTCTGCCTCAGATTCCCTGCCTCAGAGTCCCTGCCTCAAATTCCCATCAGCTGAATCCCTGCCTATGATTCCCCGCCTCTGATTCCCCGCCTCTGATTCCCCACCTCTGATACCCCGCCTCTGATTCCCCGCCTCAGATTCCCCGGCTCTGATTCTCTGCCTCAGATTCCCTGCCTCAGATTCCCTGCCTCTGATTCCCCACCTCTGATTCCCCGCCTCTGATTCCCCGCCTCTGATTCCCCGCCTCAGATTCCCCGGCTCTGATTCTCTGCCTCAGATTCCCTGCCTCTGATTCACCGCCACTGATTCTTCATCTCTGACTCCCCACCTCTGATTCCCAGCCTCTGATTCCCCGCCTCAGATTCCCCGGCTCTGATACTCTGCCTCAGATTCACTGCCTCAGATTGCCTGCCTCTGATTCCCCGCCTCTGATTCCCCGCCTCTGATTCCCTGCCTCTGATTCACCGCCTCTGATTCTTCATCTCTGATTCCCCACCTCTGATTCCCAGCGTCTGATTCCCCGCCTCAGATTCCCCGCCTCTCTTTCCGCGCAACTTTCCCGTCCTCCGATTCACCACATCGCTTTCCCCGCCTCTGATTCCACGCCTCTGATTTCCCACCTCTGATTCCCCGCCTCAGATTACCTGGCACTGATTGCCTGCTTCTGATTCCCCGCCTCTGATTCCCCGCCTCTGATTCCCTGCCTCCGATTCCCCGCCTCTGATTCCCCACCTTTGATTCTCTGCCTCTCTTTCCCTGCCTCTATTTCCACGTCTCTTTCTCTGCCTGTCTTTCCCCACATCTCTTTTCCCCCCTCAGATTCCCCGCATCTGAATCCGCGCCTCTGATTCCTCACCTCAGATTCGCCGCCTCAGATTCCCCTCCTCTCTTTCACTGCCTTTATTTGTGTGCCTCTTTCTCTGCCTCTCTTTCCCCACATCTCTTTCCCCCCTCTGATTCCACGCCACTGAATCCGTGCCTCTGATTCCACACCTCAGATTCCATGCCTCAGATTCCCCGCCTCAGACTCCCTGCCTCAGATTCCCTGCCTCAGATTCCCTGCCTCAGATTCCCTGCCTCTGATTCCCTGCCTCAGATTCCCTGCCTCTGATTCCCTGCCTCTGATTCCCTTCCTCTGATTCCCTGCCTCTGATTCCCCACCTCTGATTCCCCGCCTCTGATTCCCCACCTCAGATACCCCGGCTCCGAGTCTCTGCCTCAGATTCCCTGCCTCAGAGTCCCTGCCTCAAATTCCCATCAGCTGAATCCCTGCCTATGATTCCCCGCCTCTGATTCCCCGCCTCTGATTCCCCACCTCTGATTCCCCGCCTCTGATTCCCCGCCTCAGATTCGCCGCCTCAGATTCCCCTCCTCTCTTTCACTGCCTTTATTTGTGTGCCTCTTTCTCTGCCTCTCTTTCCCCACATCTCTTTCCCCCCTCTGATTCCACGCCACTGAATCCGTGCCTCTGATTCCCCACCTCAGATTCCATGCCTCAGACTCCCTGCCTCAGATTCCCTGCCTCAGATTCCCTGCCTCTGATTCCCTGCCTCAGATTCCCTGCCTCTGATTCCCTGCCTCTGATTCCCTTCCTCTGATTCCCTGCCTCTGATTCCCCGCATCAGATTCCCCGCCTCTGATTCCCTGCCTCTGATACCCTGCCTCTCATTCCCTGCCTCTATTTCCGTGCCTCTTTCTCTGCATATCGTTTCCCACATCTCATTTCCCCCCTCTGATAACCCGCCTCTGATTCCATGCCTCTGATTCCATGCCTCTGATTCCCCGCCACAGATTCCCCGCCTCAGATTCCCCGCCTCACATTCCCCGCCTCAGATTCCCTGCCTCAGATTCCCTGCCTCAGATTCCCTGCATCTGATTCCCTGCCTCATATTCCCCGGCTCTGATTCCTCGCCTCCGAATCCTTGCCTCTGATTCCACGCCTCTGATTCCCCGCCTCTGATTCCCCGCCTCAGATTCCCTTCATCTAATTCCCCGCCTCTGATTCCTCGCCTCTGATTCCCCGCCTCTGATTCTCCGCCTCCCTTTCCGCGCAACTTTCCCGGCCTCAGATTCCCTTCCTCTCTTTCGCTGCCTTTATTTGTGCGCCTCTTTCTCTGCTTCTCTTTCCACACATCTCTTTTCCCCCCTCTGATTTCCCGCCACTGAATCCGCGCCTCTGATTCCCCACCTCAGATTCCCCACCTCAGATTCCCCGCCTCAGATTCTCCGCCTCAGATTCCCCGCCTCAGATTCGCTGCCTAAGATTCCCCACCTTAGATTCCCCGCCTCTGATTCCCCACCTCTGATTCCCCACCTCTGATTCCTCACCTCTGATTCAACGCATCTGATTCAATGCCTCTGATTCCCCGCCTCAGATTCCCCGCCTCTGAATCCCCATCTCTGATTCCCCGCCTCTGATTCCCCGCCTCCGATTCCCCGCCTCTGATTTCCGCCTCCCATTCCGCGCAACTTTCCCGACCTCCGTTTCCCCACATCTCTTTCCCCGCCTCTGATTCCACGCCTCTGATTCCCCACCTCTGATTCCCCGCCTCTGATTCCCTGCACAGATTCCCCGCCTCTGATTCCCCACCTCCCTTACCGCGCAACTTTCCCGGCCTCAGATTCCCCTCCTCTCTTTCACTGCCTTTATTTGTGTGCCTCTTTCTCTGCCTCTCTTTCCCCACATCTCTTTCCCCCCTCTGAATCCCCGCCACTGAATCCGTGCCTCTGATTCCCCCCCTTAGATTCACCGCCTCAGAATCCCCGCCTCAGATTCCCCGCCTCAGAATCCCCGCCTCAGATTCACCGCATAAGATTCCCTGCCTCAGATTCCCTGCCTCAGATTCCCCGCCTTTGATTCACCACCTCTGATACCCCGCCTCTGATTCCCCACCTCTGATTCCCCGCCTCTGATTCCCCGCCTCTGATACCCCGCCTCTGATTCCCCGCCTCCCTTTCCGCGCAACTTTCCCGGCATCCGTTTCCCCACATCTCTATCCCCGCCTCTGATTCACTGCCCCTGATTGCCCGCCTCTGATTCCCTGCCTCTGATTCCCCCCCTCTGATTCCCCACCTCTGATTCCATGCCTCTGATTCCCCGTCTTAGATTCCCCGCCTCAGATTCACCGCCTCAGATTCCCCGCCTCAGATTCCCTGCCTCAGATTCCCTGCCTCAGATTCCCTGCCTCAGATTCCCTTCATCTGAATCCCTGCCTATGATTCCCCGCCTCTGATTCCCCGCCTCTGATTCCCCACCTCTGATTCCCCGCCTCTGATTCCCCACCTCAGATACCCCGGCTCCGAGTCTCTGCCTCAGATTCCCTGCCTCAGAGTCCCTGCCTCAAATTCCCATCAGCTGAATCCCTGCCTATGATTCCCCGCCTCTGATTCCCCGCCTCTGATTCCCCACCTCTGATACCCCGCCTCTGATTCCCCGCCTCAGATTCCCCGGCTCTGATTCTCTGCCTCAGATTCCCTGCCTCAGATTCCCTGCCTCTGATTCCCCGCCTCTGATTCCCCGCCTCTGATTCCCCGCCTCTGATTCCCCGCCTCAGATTCCCCGGCTCTGATTCTCTGCCTCAGATTCCCTGCCTCTGATTCACCGCCACTGATTCTTCATCTCTGACTCCCCACCTCTGATTCCCAGCCTCTGATTCCCCGCCTCAGATTCCCCGGCTCTGATACTCTGCCTCAGATTCACTGCCTCAGATTGCCTGCCTCTGATTCCCCGCCTCTGATTCCCCGCCTCTGATTCCCTGCCTCTGATTCACCGCCTCTGATTCTTCATCTCTGATTCCCCACCTCTGATTCCCAGCGTCTGATTCCCCGCCTCAGATTCCCCGCCTCTCTTTCCGCGCAACTTTCCCGTCCTCCGATTCACCACATCGCTTTCCCCGCCTCTGATTCCACGCCTCTGATTTCCCACCTCTGATTCCCCGCCTCAGATTACCTGGCACTGATTGCCTGCTTCTGATTCCCCGCCTCTGATTCCCCGCCTCTGATTCCCTGCCTCCGATTCCCCGCCTCTGATTCCCCACCTTTGATTCTCTGCCTCTCTTTCCCTGCCTCTATTTCCACGTCTCTTTCTCTGCCTGTCTTTCCCCACATCTCTTTTCCCCCCTCAGATTCCCCGCATCTGAATCCGCGCCTCTGATTCCTCACCTCAGATTCGCCGCCTCAGATTCCCCTCCTCTCTTTCACTGCCTTTATTTGTGTGCCTCTTTCTCTGCCTCTCTTTCCCCACATCTCTTTCCCCCCTCTGATTCCACGCCACTGAATCCGTGCCTCTGATTCCACACCTCAGATTCCATGCCTCAGATTCCCCGCCTCAGACTCCCTGCCTCAGATTCCCTGCCTCAGATTCCCTGCCTCAGATTCCCTGCCTCTGATTCCCTGCCTCAGATTCCCTGCCTCTGATTCCCTGCCTCTGATTCCCTTCCTCTGATTCCCTGCCTCTGATTCCCCGCATCTGATTCCCCGCCTCTGATTCCCTGCCTCTGATACCCTGCCTCTCATTCCCTGCCTCTATTTCCGTGCCTCTTCCTCTGCATATCGTTTCCCACATCTCATTTCCCCCCTCTGATAACCCGCCTCTGATTCCATGCCTCTGATTCCATGCCTCTGATTCCCCGCCACAGATTCCCCGCCTCACATTCCCCGCCTCAGATTCCCTGCCTCAGATTCCCTGCCTCAGATTCCCTGCATCTGATTCCCTGCCTCATATTCCCCGGCTCTGATTCCCCGCCTCCGAATCCTTGCCTCTGATTCCACGCCTCTGATTCCCCGCCTCTGATTCCCCGCCTCAGATTCCCTTCATCTGATTCCCCGCCTCTGATTCCTCGCCTCTGATTCCCCGCCTCTGATTCCCCGCCTCCCATTCAGCGCATCTTTCCCGGCCTCAGTTTCCCCACATCTCTTTCCCCGCCTCTGATTCCACACGTCTGATTCCCCACCTCTGATTCCCCGCCTCTGATTCCCTGCCACAGATACCCCGCCTCTGATTCCCCGCCTCTGATTCCCTGGCTCTATCTCTATGCCTCTCTTTAGCCTCCGCTCTTGCCCCACCACTCTTTCCGCGCCTCTCTTTCCCTCCCTCAGTTTCAACAACTCTGTTTGATCTGTTCTGTGTACCTCATTTTCAACACACAAGTTCCAACCACTATGTTTCGCCCATCTCTTTCCCCGCCTCTATTTATCCGCCTATGTTTACCCGCCTCTGATACCCCACCTCAGATTCCCCGCCTCAGATTCCCTGCCTCTGATTCCCTGCCTCTGATTCCCTGCCTCTGATTCCGTGCCTCTGATTCCGCGCCTCTGATTCCCCGCCTCTGATTCCCCACCTCTGATTCCCCGCCTCTGATTCCCCGCCTCTGATTCTCTGCCTCTCTTTCCGCGCAACTTTCCCGGCCTCCGTTTCCCCACATCGCTTTCCCCGCCTCTGATTCCACGCCTCTGATGCCCCACCTTTGATTCCCCGCCTCTGATTCCCTGCCACTGATTGCTCGCTTCTGATTTCCCGCCTCTGATTCCCCGCCTATGATTCCGCGCCTCTGTCTCTACGCCTCTCTTTCACCTCCACTCTTTCGCCTCCACTCTTCCCGCGCCTCGCTTTCCCTCCCTCAATTTCAACAACTCTGTTTGATCTGTTTTGTGTAGCTCATTTTCAACACACAAGTTCCAACCACTATGATTTGCCCATCTCTTTCCCCGCCTCTATTTATCCACCTATGTTTACCTGCCTCTGTTTATCCACCTGTCTCCCCGCCTCTGATTCCCCACCTTTGATTCTCTGCCTTTCTTTCCCAGCCTCTATTTCCACGTGTCTTTCTCTGCCTCTGTTTCCCCACATCTCTTTCCCCCCCTCTGATTCCCCGCATCTGAATCCGTGCCTCTGATTCCCCACCTCAGATTCCCCGCCTCAGATTCCCCTCCTCTCTTTCACTGCCTTTATTTGTGTGCCTCTTTCTCTGCCTCTCTTTCCCCACATCTCTTTCCCCCCTCTGATTCCCCGCCACTGAATCCGTGCCTATGATTCCCCGCCTTAGATTCCCCGCCTCAGAATCCCCGCCTCAGATTCCCCGCCTCAGAATCCCCACCTCAGATTCACCACATAAGATTCCCGCCTCAGATTCCCCTCCTCTCTTTCCCTGCCTTTATTTGTTCGCCTCTTTCTCTGCCTCTCTTTCCACACATCTATTTTCCCCCCTCTGATTCCCCGCCACTGAATCCGCACCTCAGATTCACTGCCTCAGATTCCCTGCCTCAGATTCCCTGCCTCTGATTCCCCACCTCTGAATCCCCGCCTCTGTTTGCCCGGCTCTGATTCCCTCCCTCAGATTCCCCACCTCAGATTCCCCACCTCTGATTCCCTCCCTCAGATTCCCCACCTCAGATTCCCCACCTCTGATTCCCTGCCTCTGATTCCCCGCCTCTGATTCCCCGCCTCTGATTGCCCGCCTCTGATTCCCCGCCTCTGATTCCACACCTCTGATTCCCTGCCTCTGATTCCCCGCCTCTGTTTCACCGTCTCTGATTCCCCGCCTCTGATTCCCCACCTTTGATTCCCCACCCCTGATTCCCCACCTCTGATTCCCTGCCTCTGATTCCCCGCCTCTGATTCTCCACCTCCCTTACCGCGCAACTTTCCCGGCCTCAGATTCCCCTCCTCTCTTTCCCTGCCTTTATTTGTTCGCCTCTTTCTCTGCCTCTCTTTCCACACATCTATTTTCCCCCCTCTGATTCCCCGCCACTGAATCCGCGCCTCTGATTCCCCACCTCAGATTCCCCACCTCAGATTCCCCGCCTCAGATTCCCCGCCTCAGATTCCCTGCCTCAGATTCCCCGCCTCTGATACCACGCCTCTGATTCCCCACCTCTGATTCCCCGCCTCTGATTCCCCGCCTCTGATTCCCCGCCTCTGATTCCCCGCCTCTGATTCCCCGCCTATGATTCCCCGCCTCTGATTGCCCGGCTCTGATTCCCTCGCTCAGATTCCCCACCTCAGATTCCCCGCCTCTGATTCCCCGTCTCTGATTCCCCGCCTCTGATTCCCCGCCTCTGATTCCCCCCCTCTGTTTCACCGCCTCTGATTGCCCGCCTCTGATTCCCCGTCTCTGATTCCCCGCCTCTGATTCCCCGCCTATGATTCCCCGCCTCTGATTGCCCGGCTCTGATTCCCTCGCTCAGATTCCCCACCTCAGATTCCCCGCCTCTGATTCCCCGTCTCTGATTCCCCGCCTCTGATTCCCCGCCTCTGATTCCCCCCCTCTGTTTCACCGCCTCTGTTTCACCGCCTCTGATTCCCTGCCTCTGATTCCCCGCCTCTGATTCCCCGCCTCCCATTCAGCGCATCTTTCCCGGCCTCAGTTTCCCCACATCTCTTTCCCCGCCTCTGATTCCACACGTCTGATTCCCCACCTCTGATTCCCCGCCTCTGATTCCCTGCCACAGATACCCCGCCTCTGATTCCCCGCCTCTGATTCCCTGGCTCTATCTCTATGCCTCTCTTTAGCCTCCGCTCTTGCCCCTCCATTCTTTCCGCGCCTCTCTTTCCATCCTTCAGTTTCAACAACTCTGTTTGATCTGTTCTGTGTACCTCATTTTCAACACACAAGTTCCAACCACTATGTTTCGCCCATCTCTTTCCCCGCCTCTATTTATCCGCCTATGTTTACCCGCCTCTGATACCCCACCTCAGATTCCCCGCCTCAGATTCCCTGCCTCTGATTCCCTGCCTCTGATTCCCTGCATCTGATTCCCCACCTCTGATTCCCCACCTCTGATTCCCCGCCTCTGATTCCCTGCCTCTGATTCCCCGCCTCTGATTCCCCGCCTCTGATTCCCCGCCTCTGATTCCCCACCTCTGATTCCCCGCCTCTGATTCCCTGCCTCTGATTCCCCGCCTCTGATTCCCTGCCTCTGATTCCCCGCCTCTGATTCCCCGCCTCTGATTCCCCGCCTCTGATTCCGCGCCTCTGATTCCCCGCCTCTGATTCCCCACCTCTGATTCCCCGCCTCTGATTCCCTGCCTCTGATTCTCTGCCTCTCTTTCCGCGCAACTTTCCCGGCCTCCGTTTCCTCACATCGCTTTCCCCGCCTCTGATTCCACGCCTCTGATGCCCCACCTTTGATTCCCCGCCTCTGATTCCCTGCCACTGATTGCTCGCTTCTGATTTCCCGCCTCTGATTCCCCGCCTCTGATTCCCCGCCTCTGTCTCTACGCCTCTCTTTCACCTCCACTCTTTCGCCTCCACTCTTCCCGCGCCTCGCTTTCCCTCCCTCAATTTCAACAACTCTGTTTGATCTGTTTTGTGTAGCTCATTTTCAACACACAAGTTCCAACCACTATGATTTGCCCATCTCTTTCCCCGCCTCTATTTATCCACCTATGTTTACCTGCCTCTGTTTATCCACCTGTCTCCCCGCCTCTGATTCCCCACCTTTGATTCTCTGCCTTTCTTTCCCAGCCTCTATTTCCACGTGTCTTTCTCTGCCTCTGTTTCCCCACATCTCTTTCCCCCCATCTGATTCCCCGCATCTGAATCCGTGCCTCTGATTCCCCACCTCAGATTCCCCGCCTCTGATTCCCCACCTCTGATTCCCCGCCTCTGATTCCCCACCTCAGATACCCCGGCTCCGAGTCTCTGCCTCAGATTCCCTGCCTCAGAGTCCCTGCCTCAAATTCCCATCAGCTGAATCCCTGCCTATGATTCCCCGCCTCTGATTCCCCGCCTCTGATTCCCCACCTCTGATTCCCTGCCTCTGATTCCCCGCCTCAGATTCCCCGGCTCTGATTCTCTGCCTCAGATTCCCTGCCTCAGATTCCCTGCCTCTGATTCCCCGCCTCTGATTCCCCGCCTCTGATTCCCTGCCTCTGATTCCCTGCCTCTGATTCTTCATCTCTGACTCCCCACCTCTGATTCCCAGACTCTGATTCCCCGCCTCAGATTCCCCGGCTCTGATTCTCTGCCTCAGATTCCCTGCCTCAGATTCCCAGCCTCTGATTCCCCGCCTCTGATTCCCCGCCTCTGATTCCCTGCCTCTGATTCCCAGCCTCTGATTCCCCACATCGCTTTCCCCGCCTCTGATTCCACGCCTTTGATTTCCCACATCTGATTCCCCGCCTCAGATTACCTGGCACTGATTGCCCGCTTCTGATTCCCCGCCTCTGATTCCCCGCCTCTGATTCCCTGCCTCCAATTCCCCGCCTCTGATTCCCCACCTTTGATTCTCTGCCTCTCTTTCCCTGCCTCTATTTCCACGTCTCTTTCTCTGCCTGTCTTTCCCCACATCTCTTTTCCCCCCTCAGATTCCCCGCATCTGAATCCGCGCCTCTGATTCCTCACCTCAGATTCGCCGCCTCAGATTCCCCTCCTCTCTTTCACTGCCTTTATTTGTGTGCCTCTTTCTCTGCCTCTCTTTCCCCACATCTCTTTCCCCCCTCTGATTCCACGCCACTGAATCCGTGCCTCTGATTCCCTACCTCAGATTCCATGCCTCAGATTCCCCGCCTCAGACTCCCTGCCTCAGATTCCCTGCCTCAGATTCCCTGCCTCTGATTCCCTGCCTCAGATTCCCTGCCTCTGATTCCCTGCCTCTGATTCCCTTCCTCTGATTCCCTGCCTCTGATTCCCCGCATCAGATTCCCCGCCTCTGATTCCCTGCCTCTGATACCCTGCCTCTCATTCCCTGCCTCTATTTCCGTGCCTCTTTCTCTGAATATCGTTTCCCACATCTCATTTCCCCCCTCTGATAACCCGCCTCTGATTCCATGCCTCTGATTCCATGCCTCTGATTCCCCGCCACAGATTCCCCGCCTCAGATTCCCCGCCTCACATTCCCCGCCTCAGATTCCCTGCATCTGATTCCCTGCCTCATATTCCCCGGCTCTGATTCCTCGCCTCCGAATCCTTGCCTCTGATTCCACGCCTCTGATTCCCCGCCTCTGATTCCCCGCCTCAGATTCCCTTCATCTGATTCCCCGCCTCTGATTCCTCGCCTCTGATTCCCCGCCTCTGATTCTCCGCCTCCCTTTCCGCGCAACTTTCCCGGCCTCAGATTCCCTTCCTCTCTTTCGCTGCCTTTATTTGTGCGCCTCTTTCTCTGCTTCTCTTTCCACACATCTCTTTTCCCCCCTCTGATTTCCCGCCACTGAATCCGCGCCTCTGATTCCCCACCTCAGATTCCCCACCTCAGATTCCCCGCCTCAGATTCTCCGCCTCAGATTCCCCGCCTCAGATTCCCTGCCTCAGATTCCCCACCTTAGATTCCCCGCCTCTGATTCCCCACCTCCGATTCCCTGCCTCTGATTCCCCGCCTCTGATTGCCCGCCTTTGATTGCCCGCCTCTGATTCCCCGCCTCTGATTCCCCACCTCTGATTCCTCACCTCTGATGCCACGCATCTGATTCAATGCCTCTGATTCCCCGCCTCAGATTCCCCGCCTCTGAATCCCCACCTCTGATTCCCCGCCTCTGATTCCCCGCCTCCGATTCCCCGCCTCTGATTCCCCGCCTCCCATTCCGCGCAACTTTCCCGACCTCCGATTCCCCACATCTCTTTCCCCGCCTCTGATTCCATGCCTCTGATTCCCCACCTCTGATTCCCCGCCTCTGATTCCCTGCACAGATTCCCCGCCTCTGATTCCCCACCTCTGATTCCCTGCCTCTGTCTCTACGCCTCTCTTTCGCCTTCGTTCTTGCCCCTCCACTCTTTCCGCGCCTCTCTTTCCCTCCCTCAATTTCAACAACTCTGTTTGATCTGTTCTGTGTACCTCATTTTCAACACACAAGTTCCAACCACTATGTTTTGCCCATGTCTTTCCCCGCCTCTATTTATCCGCCTATGTTTATACGACTCTGTTTACCCACCTCAGATTCCCCGCCTCAGATTCCCTGCCTCTGATTCCCTGCCTCTGATTCCCTGCATCTGATTCCCTGCCTCTGATTCCCCGCCTCTGAGTCCCCGCCTCTCTTTCCGCGCAACTTTCCCGGCCTCCGTTTCCCCACATCGCTTTCCCCGCCTCTGATTCCACGCCTCTGATTCCCCACCTCTGATTCCCCGCCTCTGATTCCCTGCCACTGATTCCCTGCCTCTGATTCCCTGCCTCTGATTCCCTGCCTCTGATTCCCTGCCTCTGATTCCCTGCATCTGATTCCCCGCCTCTGATTCACCGCCTCTGATACCCTCCCTCTCTTTCCCTGCCTCTATTTCCGTGCCTCTTTCTATGCATCTCGTTTCCCAGATCTCAATTCCCCCCTCTGATAACCTGCCGCTGATTCCATGCCTCTGATTCCCCCCCTCAGATTCCCTGCCTCAGATTCCCCGCCTCAGATTCCCCGCCTCAAATCCCCCGCATCAGATTCCCTCCCTCAGATTCCCTGCCTCAGATTCCCTGCCTCAGATTCCCCACCTCTGATTCCTCGCCTCTGATTCCCCGCATCTGATTTCCCGCCTCTGATACCCCGCCTCTGAATCCCCACCTCTGATTCCCCGCCTCTGATTACCCGCCTCTGATTCCCCACCTCTAATTCCCCGCCTCTGATTCCCTGCCTCTGATTCCCCGCCTCTGATTCTCCACCTCCCTTACCGCGCAACTTTCCCGGCCTCAGATTCCCCTCCTCTCTTTCCCTGCCTTTATTTGTTCGCCTCTTTCTCTGCCTCTCTTTCCACACATCTATTTTCCCCCCTCTGATTCCCCGCCACTGAATCCGCGCCTCTGATTCCCCACCTCAGATTCCCCACCTCAGACTTCCCGCCTCAGATTCCCCGCCTCAGATTCCCTGCCTCAGATTCCCTGCCTCAGATTCCCTGCCTCTGATTCCCCGCCTCTGATACCCCGCCTCTGATTCCCCGCCTCTGATTCCCCGCCTCTGATTCCCCGCCTCTGTTTGCCCGGCTCTGATTCCCCGCCTCTGATTCCACACCTCTGATTCCCTGCCTCTGATTCCCCGCCTCTGTTTCACCGTCTCTGATTCCCCGCCTCTGATTCCCCACCTTTGATTCCCCACCCCTGATTCCCCGCCTCTGATTCCCTGCCTCTGATTCCCCGCCTCTGATTCCCCGCCTCAGATTCCCCGCCTCAGATTCCCTGCCTCAGATTCCCCGCGTCTGATACCACGCCTCTGATTCCCCACTCTGATTCCCCGCCTCTGATTCCCCGCCTCTGATTCCCCGCCTCTGATTCCCCACCTCTGATTCCCCGCCTCTGATTCCCCGCCTCTGATTGCCCGGCTCTGATTCCCCGCCTCTGATTCCCCGCCTCTGATACCCTGCTTCTGATTCCCCGCCTCTGACTGCCCGCCTCTGATTCCCCGCCTCTGATTCCCCACCTTTGATTCCCCACCTCTGATTCCCCGCCTCTGATTCCCCGCCTCTGATTCCCCACCTTTGATTCCCCACCTCTGATTCCCCGCCTCTGATTCCCCGCCTCTGATTCCCCGCCTCTGATTCCCCGCCTCCCATTCAGCGCATCTTTCCCGGCCTCAGTTTCCCCACATCTCTTTCCCCGCCTCTGATTCCACACGTCTGATTCCCCACCTCTGATTCCCCGCCTCTGATTCCCTGCCACAGATACCCCGCCTCTGATTCCCCGCCTCTGATTCCCTGGCTCTATCTCTATGCCTCTCTTTAGCCTCCGCTCTTGCCCCTCCACTCTTTCCGCGCCTCTCTTTCCCTCCCTCAGTTTCAACAACTCTGTTTGATCTGTTCTGTGTACCTCATTTTCAACACACAAGTTCCAACCACTATGTTTCGCCCATCTCTTTCCCCGCCTCTATTTATCCGCCTATGTTTACCCGCCTCTGATACCCCACCTCAGATTCCCCGCCTCAGATTCCCTGCCTCTGATTCCCTGCATCTGATTCCCTGCCTCTGATACCCTGCCTCTGATTCCCCACCTCTGATTCCCCGCCTCTGATTCCCCGCCTCTGATTCTCTGCCTCTCTTTCCGCGCAACTTTCCCGGCCTCCGTTTCCCCACATCGCTTTCCCCGCCTCTGATTCCACGCCTCTGATGCCCCACCTTTGATTCCCCGCCTCTGATTCCCTGCCACTGATTGCTCGCTTCTGATTTCCTGCCTCTGATTCCCCGCCTCTGATTCCCCGCCTCTGTCTCTACGCCTCTCTTTCACCTCCACTCTTTCGCCTCCACTCTTCCCGCGCCTCGCTTTCCCTCCCTCAATTTCAACAACTCTGTTTGATCTGTTTTGTGTAGCTCATTTTCAACACACAAGTTCCAACCACTATGATTTGCCCATCTCTTTCCCCGCCTCTATTTATCCACCTATGTTTACCTGCCTCTGTTTATCCACCTGTCTCCCCGCCTCTGATTCCCCACCTTTGATTCTCTGCCTTTCTTTCCCAGCCTCTATTTCCACGTGTCTTTCTCTGCCTCTGTTTCCCCACATCTCTTTCCCCCCCTCTGATTCCCCGCATCTGAATCCGTGCCTCGGATTCCCCACCTCAGATTCCCCGCCTCAGATTCCCCTCCTCTCTTTCACTGCCTTTATTTGTGTGCCTCTTTCTCTGCCTCTCTTTCCCCACATCTCTTTCCCCCCTCTGATTCCCTGCCACTGAATCCGTGCCTCTGATTCCCCGCCTTAGATTCCCCGCCTCAGATTCACCGCATAAGATTCCCTGCCTCAGATTCCCTGCCTCAGATTCCCTGCCTCAAATTCCCTTCATCTGATTCCATGCCTCTGATTCCCCGCCTCTGATTCCCCACCTCTGATTCCCCGCCTTTGATTCACCACCTCTGATACCCCGCCTCTGATTCCCCGCCTCTGGTTCCCCGCCTCTGATTCCCCGCCTCTGATACCCCGCCTCAGATTCCCCGCCTCCCTTTCCGCGCAACTTTCCCGGCATCCGTTTCCCCACATCTCTATCCCCGCCTCTGATTCACTGCCCCTGATTGCCCGCCTCTGATTCCCTGCCTCTGATTCCCCCCCTCTGATTCCCCACCTCTGATTCCATGCCTCTGATTCCCCGTCTTAGATTCCCCGCCTCAGATTCACTGCCTCAGATTCCCCGCCTCAGATTCCCTGCCTCAGATTCCCTGCCTCAGATTCCCTGCCTCAGATTCCCTTCATCTGAATCCCTGCCTATGATTCCCCGCCTCTGATTCCCCGCCTCTGATTCCCCACCTCTGATACCCCGCCTCTGATTCCCCGCCTCAGATTCCCCGGCTCTGATTCTCTGCCTCAGATTCACTGCCTCAGATTCCCTGCCTCTGATTCCCCGCCTCTGATTCCCCGCCTCTGATTCCCTGCCTCTGATTCCCTGCCTCTGATTCACCGCCACTGATTCTTCATCTCTGACTCCCCACCTCTGATTCCCAGCCTCTGATTCCCCGCCTCAGCTTCCCCGGCTCTGATACTCTGCCTCAGATTCCCTGCCTCAGATTCCCTGCCTCTGATTCCCCGCCTCTGATTCCCCGCCTCTGATTCCCTGCCTCTGATTCCCTGCCTCTGATTCACCGCCTCTGATTCTTCATCTCTGATTCCCCACCTCTGATTCCCAGCGTCTGATTCCCCACCTCAGATTCCCCGCCTCTCTTTCCGCGCAACTTTCCCGTCCTCCGATTCCCCACATCGCTTTCCCCGCCTCTGATTCCACGCCTCTGATTTCCCACCTCTGATTCCCCGCCTCAGATTACCTGGCACTGATTGCCCGCTTCTGATTCCCCGCCTCTGATTCCCCGCCTCTGATTCCCTGCCTCCGATTCCCCGCCTCTGATTCCCCACCTTTGATTCTCTGCCTCTCTTTCCCTGCCTCTACTTCCACGTCTCTTTCTCTGCCCGTCTTTCCCCACATCTCTTTTCCCCCCTCAGATTCCCTGCATCTGAATCCGCGCCTCTGATTCCTCACCTCAGATTCGCCGCCTCAGATTCCCCTCCTCTCTTTCACTGCCTTTATTTGTGTGCCTCTTTCTCTGCCTCTCTTTCCCCACATCTCTTTCCCCCCGCTGATTCCACACCACTGAATCCGTGCCTCTGATTCCCCACCTCAGATTCCATGCCTCAGATTCCCCGCCTCAGACTCCCTGCCTCAGATTCCCTGCCTCAGATTCCCTGCCTCAGATTCCCTGCCTCAGATTCCCTGCCTCAGATTCCCTGCCTCTGATTCCCTGCCTCTGATTCCCTTCCTCTGATTCCCTGCCTCTGATTCCCCGCATCTGATTCCCCGCCTCTGATTCCCTGCCTCTGATACCCTGCCTCTCATTCCCTGCCTCTATTTCCGTGCCTCTTTCTCTGAATATCGTTTCCCACATCTCATTTCCCCCCTCTGATAACCCGCCTCTGATTCCATGCCTCTGATTCCATGCCTCTGATTCCCCGCCACAGATTCCCCGCCTCAGATTCCCCGCCTCACATTCCCCGCCTCAGATTCCCTGCCTCAGATTCCCTGCCTCAGATTCCCTGCATCTGATTCCCTGCCTCATATTCCCCGGCTCTGATTCCCCGCCACCGAATCCTTGCCTCTGATTCCACGCCTCTGATTCCCCGCGTCTGATTCCCCGCCTCAGATTCCCTTCATCTGATTCCCCGCCTCTGATTCCTCGCCTCTGATTCCCCGCCTCTGATTCTCCGCCTCCCTTTCCGCGCAACTTTCCCGGCCTCAGATTCCCTTCCTCTCTTTCGCTGCCTTTATTTGTGCGCCTCTTTCTCTGCTTCTCTTTCCACACATCTCTTTTCCCCCCTCTGATTTCCCGCCACTGAATCCGCGCCTCTGATTCCCCACCTCAGATTCCCCACCTCAGATTCCCCGCCTAAGATTCTCCGCCTCAGATTCCCCGCCTCAGATTCCCTGCCTCAGATTCCCCACCTTAGATTCCCCGCCTCTGATTCCCCGCCTCCGATTCCCTGCCTCTGATTCCCCGCCTCTGATTGCCCGCCTTTGATTGCCCGCCTCTGATTCCCCGCCTCTGATTCCTCACCTCTGATTCCTCACCTCTGATTCCACGCATCTGATTCAATGCCTCTGATTCCCTGCCTCAGATTCCCCGCCTCTGAATCCCCACCTCTGATTCCCCGCCTCTGATTCCCCGCCTCCGATTCCCCACCTCTGATTCCCCGCCTCTGATTCCCTGCCTCTGTCTCTACGCCTCTCTTTCGCCTTCGTTCTTGCCCCTCCACTCTTTCCGCGCCTCTCTTTCCCTCCCTCAATTTCAACAACTCTGTTTGATCTGTTCTGTGTACCTCATTTTCAACACACAAGTTCCAACCACTATGTTTTGCCCATGTCTTTCCCCGCCTCTATTTATCCGCCTATGTTTACACGACTCTGTTTACCCACCTCAGATTCCCCGCCTCAGATTCCCTGCCTCTGATTCCCTGCCTCTGATTCCCTGCATCTGATTCCCTGCCTCTGATTCCCCGCCTCTGAGTCCCCGCCTCTCTTTCCGCGCAACTTTCCCGGCCTCCGTTTCCCCACATCGTTTTCCCCGCCTCTGATTCCACGCCTCTGATTCCCCACCTCTGATTCCCCGCCTCTGATTCCCTGCCACTGATTCGCTGCCTCTGATTCCCTGCCTCTGATTCCCTGCCTCTGATTCCCTGCCTCTGATTCCCTGCATCTGATTCCCCGCCTCTGATTCACTGCCTCTGATACCCTCCCTCTATTTCCGTGTCTCTTTCTATGCATCTCGTTTCCCAGATCTCAATTCCCCCCTCTGATAACCTGCCGCTGATTCCATGCCTCTGATTCCCCCCCTCAGATTCCCTGCCTCAGATTCCCCGCCTCAGATTCCCCGCCTCAAATCCCCCGCATCAGATTCCCTGCCTCAGATTCCCTGCCTCAGATTCCCTGCCTCAGATTCCCTTCATCTGATTCCATGCCTCTGATTCCCCGCCTCTTATTCCCCGCCTCTGATTCCCCGCCTCTGATTCCCCGCCTCTGATTCCCCGCCTCTGATTCCCCGCCTCTGATTCCCTGCCACTGATTCCCTGCCTCTCATTCCCTGCCTCTGATTCCATGCCTCTGATTCCCCGCCCCTGATTGCCCGGCTCTGATTCCCCGCCTCTGATTGCCCGGCTCTGATTCCCCGCCTCTGATTGCCCGGCTCTGATTCCCCGCCTCTGATTCCCCGCCTCTGATTCCCCGCCTCTGATTCCCCGCCTCTGATTCCCCGCCTCTGATTCCCAGCCTCTGATACCCTGCTTCTGATTCCCCGCCTCTGACTGCCCGCCTCTGATTGCCCACCTCTGATTCCCCGCCTCTGATTCCCCACCTCTGATTCCCCGCCTCTGATTCCCCGCCTCTGTTTCACTGCCTCTGATTCCCCGCCTCTGATTCCCCGCCTCTGATTCCCCGCCTCTGATTCCCCGCCTCCCATTCAGCGCATCTTTCCCGGCCTCAGTTTCCCCACATCTCTTTCCCCGCCTCTGATTCCACACGTCTGATTCCCCACCTCTGATTCCCCGCCTCTGATTCCCTGCCACAGATACCCCGCCTCTGATTCCCCGCCTCTGATTCCCTGGCTCTATCTCTATGCCTCTCTTTAGCCTCCGCTCTTGCCCCACCACTCTTTCCGTGCCTCTCTTTCCCTCCCTCAGTTTCAACAACTCTGTTTGATCTGTTCTGTGTACCTCATTTTCAACACACAAGTTCCAACCACTATGTTTCGCCCATCTCTTTCCCCGCCTCTATTTATCCGCCTATGTTTACCCACCTCTGATACCCCACCTCAGATTCCCCGCCTCAGATTCCCTGCCTCTGATTCCCTGCCTCTGATTCCATGCATCTGATTCCCTGTCTCTGATACCCTGCCTTTGATTCCCTGCCTCTGATTCCGTGCCTCTGATTCCGCGCCTCTGATTCCCCGCCTCTGATTCCCCACCTCTGATTCCCCGCATCTGATTCCCCGCCTCTGATTCTCTGCCTCTGATTCTCTGCCTTTCTTTCCCAGCCTCTATTTCCACGTGTCTTTCTCTGCCTCTGTTTCCCCACATCTCTTTCCCCCCTCTGATTCCCCGCATCTGAATCCGTGCCTCTGATTCCCCACCTCAGATTCCCCACCTCAGATTCCCCTCCTCTCTTTCACTGCCTTTATTTGTGTGCCTCTTTCTCTGCCTCTCTTTCCCCACATCTCTTTCCCCCCTCTGATTCCCCGCCACTGAATCCGTGCCTCTGATTCCCCGCCTTAGATTCCCCGCCTCAGAATCCCCGCCTCAGATTCCCCGCCTCAGAATCCCCGCCTCAGATTCACCGCATAAGATTCCCTGCCTCAGATTCCCTGCCTCAGATTCCCTGCCTCAAATTCCCTTCATCTGATTCCATGCCTCTGATTCCCCGCCTCTGATTCCCCACCTCTGATTCCCCGCCTCTGATTCACCACCTCTGATTCCCCGCCTCTGATTCCCCGCCTCTGATTCCCCGCCTCTGATTCCCCGCCTCTGATACCCCGCCTCTGATTCCCCGCCTCCCTTTCCGCGCAACTTTCCCGGCATCCGTTTCCCCACATCTCTTTCCCTGCCTCTGATTCCCTGCCCCTGATTGCCCGCCTCTGATTCCCTGCCTCTGATTCCCCCCCTCTGATTCCCCACCTCTGATTCCATGCCTCTGATTCCCCGTCTTAGATTCCCCGCCTCTGATTCCCTGCCCCTGATTGCCCGCCTCTGATTCCCTGCCTCTGATTCCCCCCCTCTGATTCCCCACCTCTGATTCCATGCCTCTGATTCCCCGTCTTAGATTCCCCGCCTCAGATTCACCGCCTCAGATTCCCCGCCTCAGATTCCCTGCCTCAGATTCCCTGCCTCAGATTCCCTGCCTCAGATTCCCTTCATCTGAATCCTTGCCTATGATTCCCCGCCTCTGATTCCCCGCCTCTGATTCCCCACCTCTGATTCCCCGCCTCTGATTCCCCACCTCAGATACCCCGGCTCCGAGTCTCTGCCTCAGATTCCCTGCCTCAGAGTCCCTGCCTCAAATTCCCATCAGCTGAATCCCTGCCTATGATTCCCCGCCTCTGATTCCCCGCCTCTCATTCCCCACCTCTGATTCCCCGCCTCTGATTCCCCGCCTCAGATTCCCCGGCTCTGATTCTCTGCCTCAGATTCCCTGCCTCAGATTCCCTGCCTCTGATTCCCCGCCTCTGATTCCCCGCATCAGATTCCCTGCCTCTGATTCCCTGCCTCTGATTCCCTTCCTCTGATTCACCGCCCCTGATTCTTCATCTCTGACTCCCCTCCTCTGATTCCCAGCCTCTGATTCCCCACCTCAGATTCCCCGGCTCTGATTCTCTGCCTCAGATTCCCTGCCTCAGATTCCCCGCCTCTGATTCCCCGCCTCTGATTCCCCGCCTCTGATTCCCTGCCTCTGATTCCCTGCCTCTGATTCACCGCCTCTGATTCTTCATCTCTGATTCCCCACCTCTGATTCCCAGCGTCTGATTCCCCGCCTCAGATTCCCCGCCTCTCTTTCCGCGCAACTTTCCCGGCCTCCGTTTCCCCACATCGCTTTCCCCGCCTCAGATTCCACGCCTCTGATTTCCCACCTCTGATTCCCCGCCTCAGATTACCTGGCACTGATTGCCCGCTTCTGATTCCCCGCCTCTGATTCCCCGCCTCTGATTCCCTGCCTCCGATTCCCCGCCTCTGATTCCCCACCTTTGATTCTCTGCCTCTCTTTCCCTGCCTCTATTTCCACGTCTCTTTCTCTGCCTGTCTTTCCCCACATCTCTTTTCCCCCCTCTGATTCCCCGCATCTGAATCCGCGCCTCTGATTCCTCACCTCAGATTCGCTGCCTCAGATTCCCCTCTTCTCTTTCACTGCTTTTATTTGTGTGCCTCTTTCTCTGCCTCTCTTTCCCCACATCTCTTTCCCCCCTCTGATTCCCCGCCACTGAATCCGTGCCTCTGATTCCCCACCTCAGATTCCATGCCTCAGATTCCCCGCCTCAGACTCCCTGCCTCAGATTCCCTGCCTCAAATTCCCTTCATCTGATTCCATAGCTCTGATTCCCCGCCTCTGATTCCCCACCTCTGATTCCCCGCCTCTGATTCACCACCTCTGATCCCCGCCTCTGATTCCCCGCCTCTGATTCCCCGCCTCTGATTCCCCGCCTCAGATACCCCGCCTCTGATTCCCCGCCTACCTTTCCGCGCAACTTTCTCTGCATATCGTTTCCCACATCTCATTTCCCCCCTCTGATAACCCGCCTCTGATTCCATGCCTCTGATTCCATGCCTCTGATTCCCCGCCACAGATTCCCCGCCTCAGATTCCCCGCCTCACATTCCCCGCCTCAGATACCCTGCCTCAGATTCCCTGCCTCAGATTCCCTGCATCTGATTCCCTGCCTCATATTCCCCGGCTCTGATTCCCCGCCTCCGAATCCTTGCCTCTGATTCCACGCCTCTGATTCCCCGCCTCTGATTCCCCGCCTCAGATTCCCTTCATCTGATTCCCCGCCTCTGATTCCTCGCCTCTGATTCCCCGCCTCTGATTCTCCGCCTCCCTTTCCGCACAACTTTCCCGGCCTCAGATTCCCTTCCTCTCTTTCGCTGCCTTTATTTGTGCGCCTCTTTCTCTGCTTCTCTTTCCACACATCTCTTTTCCCCCATCTGATTTCCCGCCACTGAATCCGCGCCTCTGATTCCCCACCTCAGATTCCCCACCTCAGATTCCCCACCTCAGATTCTCCACCTCAGATTCCCCGCCTCAGATTCCCTGCCTCAGATTCCCCACCTTAGATTCCCCGCCTCTGATTCCCCGCCTCCGATTCCCCGCCTCATATTCCCCGCCTCTGAATCCCCACATCTGATTCCCAGCCTCTGATTCCCCGCCTCCGATTCCCCGCCTCTGATTCCCCGCCTCCCATTCCGCGCAACATTCCCGACCTCCGTTTCCCCACATCTCTTTCCCCGCCTCTGATTCCACGCCTCTGATTCCCCACCTCTGATTCTCTACCTTTCTTTCCCAGCCTCTATTTCCACGTGTCTTTCTCTGCCTCTGTTTCCCCACATCTCTTTCCCCCCTCTGATTCCCCGCATCTGAATCCGTGCCTCTGATTCCCCACCTCAGATTCCCCGCCTCAGATTCCCCTCCTCTCTTTCACTGCCTTTATTTGTGTGGCTCTTTCTCTGCCTCTCTTTCCCCACATCTCTTTCCCCCCTCTGATTCCCCGCCACTGAATCCGTGCCTCTGATTCCCCGCCTTAGATTCCCCGCCTCAGAATCCCCGCCTCAGATTCCCCGCCTCAGAATCCCCGCCTCAGATTCACCGCATAAGATTCCCTGCCTCAGATTCCCTGCCTCAGATTCCCTGCCTCAAATTCCCTTCATCTGATTCCATGCCTCTGATTCCCCGCCTCTGATTCCCCACCTCTGATTCCCCGCCTCTGATTCACCACCGCTGATTCCCCGCCTCTGATTCCCCGCCTATGATTCCCCGCCTCTGATACCCCGCCTCTGATTCCCCGCCTCCCTTTCCGCGCAACTTTCCCGGCATCCGTTTCCCCACATCTCTTTCCCTGCCTCTGATTCCCTGCCCCTGATTGCCCGCCTCTGATTCCCTGCCTCTGATTCCCCCCCTCTGATTCCCCACCTCTGATTCCATGCCTCTGATTCCCCGTCTTAGATTCCCCGCCTCTGATTCCCTGCCCCTGATTGCCCGCCTCTGATTCCCTGCCTCTGATTCCCCCCCTCTGATTCCCCACCTCTGATTCCATGCCTCTGATTCCCCGTCTTAGATTCCCCGCCTCAGATTCACCGCCTCAGATTCCCCGCCTCAGATTCCCTGCCTCAGATTCCCTGCCTCAGATTCCCTGCCTCAGATTCCCCACCTCTGATTCCCCGCCTCTGATTCCCACCTCAGATACCCCGGCTCCGAGTCTCTGCCTCAGATTCCCTGCCTCAGAGTCCCTGCCTCAAATTCCCATCAGCTGAATCCCTGCCTATGATTCCCCGCCTCTGATTCCCCGCCTCTCATTCCCCACCTCTGATTCCCCGCCTCTGATTCCCCGCCTCAGATTCCCCGGCTCTGATTCTCTGCCTCAGATTCCCTGCCTCAGATTCCCTGCCTCTGATTCCCCGCCTCTGATTCCCCGCATCAGATTCCCTGCCTCTGATTCCCTGCCTCTGATTCACCGCCCCTGATTCTTCATCTCTGACTCCCCTCCTCTGATTCCCAGCCTCTGATTCCCCGCCTCAGATTCCCCGGCTCTGATTCTCTGCCTCAGATTCCCTGCCTCAGATTCCCCGCCTCTGATTCCCCGCCTCTGATTCCCCGCCTCTGATTCCCTGCCTCTGATTCCCTGCCTCTGATTCACCGCCTCTGATTCTTCATCTCTGATTCCCCACCTCTGATTCCCAGCGTCTGATTCCCCGCCTCAGATTCCCCGCCTCTCTTTCCGCGCAACTTTCCCGGCCTCCGTTTCCCCACATCGCTTTCCCCGCCTCAGATTCCACGCCTCTGATTTCCCACCTCTGATTCCCCGCCTCAGATTACCTGGCACTGATTGCCCGCTTCTGATTCCCCGCCTCTGATTCCCCGCCTCTGATTCCCTGCCTCCGATTCCCCGCCTCTGATTCCCCACCTTTGATTCTCTGCCTCTCTTTCCCTGCCTCTATTTCCACGTCTCTTTCTCTGCCTGTCTTTCCCCACATCTCTTTTCCCCCCTCTGATTCCCCGCATCTGCATCCGCGCCTCTGATTCCTCACCTCAGATTCGCTGCCTCAGATTCCCGTCTTCTCTTTCACTGCTTTTATTTGTGTGCCTCTTTCTCTGCCTCTCTTTCCCCACATCTCTTTCCCCCCTCTGATTCCCCGCCACTGAATCCGTGCCTCTGATTCCCCACCTCAGATTCCATGCCTCAGATTCCCCGCCTCAGACTCCCTGCCTCAGATTCCCTGCCTCAAATTCCCTTCATCTGATTCCATGCCTCTGATTCCCCGCCTCTGATTCCCCACCTCTGATTCCCCGCCTCTGATTCACCACCTCTGATCCCCGCCTCTGATTCCCCGCCTCTGATTCCCCGCCTCTGATTCCCCTCCTCAGATACCCCGCCTCTGATTCCCCGCCTACCTTTCCGCGCAACTTTCTCTGCATATCGTTTCCCACATCTCATTTCCCCCCTCTGATAACCCGCCTCTGATTCCATGCCTCTGATTCCATGCCTCTGATTCCCCGCCACAGATTCCCCGCCTCAGATTCCCCGCCTCACATTCCCCGCCTCAGATTCCCTGCCTCAGATTCCCTGCCTCAGATTCCCTGCATCTGATTCCCTGCCT
The DNA here is from genome assembly GCF_036971445.1 of Narcine bancroftii. Lineage (NCBI taxonomy): Eukaryota > Metazoa > Chordata > Chondrichthyes > Torpediniformes > Narcinidae > Narcine > Narcine bancroftii. Next base: position 365,671 of record NC_091471.1, on the reverse strand, counting down.
CATATTCCCCGGCTCTGATTCCCCGCCTCCGAATCCTTGCCTCTGATTCCACGCCTCTGATTCCCCGCCTCTGATTCCCCGCCTCAGATTCCCTTCATCTGATTCCCCGCCTCTGATTCCTCGCCTCTGATTCCCCGCCTCTGATTCTCCGCCTCCCTTTCCGCACAACTTTCCCGGCCTCAGATTCCCTTCCTCTCTTTCGCTGCCTTTATTTGTGCGCCTCTTTCTCTGCTTCTCTTTCCACACATCTCTTTTCCCCCATCTGATTTCCCGCCACTGAATCCGCGCCTCTGATTCCCCACCTCAGATTCCCCACCTCAGATTCCCCGCCTCAGATTCTCCACCTCAGATTCCCCGCCTCAGATTCCCTGCCTCAGATTCCCCACCTTAGATTCCCCGCCTCTGATTCCCCGCCTCCGATTCCCTGCCTCTGATTCCCCGCCTCTGATTCCCCACCTCTGATTCCTCACCTCTGATTCCACGCATCTGATTCAATGCCTCTGATTCCCCGCCTCATATTCCCCGCCTCTGAATCCCCACATCTGATTCCCAGCCTCTGATTCCCCGCCTCCGATTCCCCGCCTCTGATTCCCCGCCTCCCATTCCGCGCAACATTCCCGACCTCCGTTTCCCCACATCTCTTTCCCCGCCTCTGATTCCACGCCTCTGATTCCCCACCTCTGATTCTCTGCCTTTCTTTCCCAGCCTCTATTTCCACGTGTCTTTCTCTGCCTCTGTTTCCCCACATCTCTTTCCCCCCTCTGATTCCCCGCATCTGAATCCGTGCCTCTGATTCCCCACCTCAGATTCCCCGCCTCAGATTCCCCTCCTCTCTTTCACTGCCTTTATTTGTGTGCCTCTTTCTCTGCCTCTCTTTCCCCACATCTCTTTCCCCCCTCTGATTCCCCGCCACTGAATCCGTGCCTCTGATTCCCCGCCTTAGGTTCCCCGCCTCAGAATCCCCGCCTCAGATTCCCCGCCTCAGAATCCCCACCTCAGATTCACCGCATAAGATTCCCTGCCTCAGATTCCCTGCCTCAGATTCCCTGCCTCAAATTCCCTTCATCTGATTCCATGCCTCTGATTCCCCGCCTCTGATTCCCCACCTCTAATTCCCCGCCTCTGATTCACCACCTCTGATTCCCCGCCTCTGATTCCCCGCCTCTGATTCCCCGCCTCTGATTCCCCGCCTCTGATACCCCGCCTCTGATTCCCCGACTCCCTTTCCGCGCAACTTTCCCGGCATCCGTTTCCCCACATCTCTTTCCCTGCCTCTGATTCCCTGCCCCTGATTGCCCGCCTCTGATTCCCTGCCTCTGATTCCCCCCCTCTGATTCCCCACCTCTGATTCCATGCCTCTGATTCCCCGTCTTAGATTCCCCGCCTCAGATTCACCGCCTCAGATTCCCCGCCTCAGATTCCCTGCCTCAGATTCCCTGCCTCAGATTCCCTGCCTCAGATTCCCTTCATCTGAATCCTTGCCTATGATTCCCCGCCTCTGATTCCCCGCCTCTGATTCCCCACCTCTGATTCCCCGCCTCTGATTCCCCACCTCAGATACCCCGGCTCCGAGTCTCTGCCTCAGATTCCCTGCCTCAGAGTCCCTGCCTCAAATTCCCATCAGCTGAATCCCTGCCTATGATTCCCCGCCTCTGATTCCCCGCCTCTCATTCCCCATCTCTGATTCCCCGCCTCTGATTCCCCGCCTCAGATTCCCCGGCTCTGATTCTCTGCCTCAGATTCCCTGCCTCAGATTCCCTGCCTCTGATTCCCCGCCTCTGATTCCCCGCATCAGATTCCCTGCCTCTGATTCCCTGCCTCTGATTCACCGCCCCTGATTCTTCATCTCTGACTCCCCTCCTCTGATTCCCAGGCTCTGATTCCCCGCCTCAGATTCCCCGGCTCTGATTCTCTGCCTCAGATTCCCTGCCTCAGATTCCCCGCCTCTGATTCCCCGCCTCTGATTCCCCGCCTCTGATTCCCTGCCTCTGATTCCCTGCCTCTGATTCACCGCCTCTGATTCTTCATCTCTGATTCCCCACCTCTGATTCCCAGCGTCTGATTCCCCGCCTCAGATTCCCCGCCTCTCTTTCCGCGCAACTTTCCCGGCCTCCGTTTCCCCACATCGCTTTCCCCGCCTCAGATTCCACGCCTCTGATTTCCCACCTCTGATTCCCTGCCTCAGATTACCTGGCACTGATTGCCCGCTTCTGATTCCCCGCCTCTGATTCCCCGCCTCTGATTCCCTGCCTCCGATTCCCCGCCTCTGATTCCCCACCTTTGATTCTCTGCCTCTCTTTCCCTGCCTCTATTTCCACGTCTCTTTCTCTGCCTGTCTTTCCCCACATCTCTTTTCCCCCCTCTGATTCCCCGCATCTGCATCCGCGCCTCTGATTCCTCACCTCAGATTCGCTGCCTCAGATTCCCGTCTTCTATTTCACTGCTTTTATTTGTGTGCCTCTTTCTCTGCCTCTCTTTCCCCACATCTCTTTCCCCCCTCTGATTCCCCGCCACTGAATCCGTGCCTCTGATTCCCCACCTCAGATTCCATGCCTCAGATTCCCCGCCTCAGACTCCCTGCCTCAGATTCCCTGCCTCAAATTCCCTTCATCTGATTCCATGCCTCTGATTCCCCGCCTCTGATTCCCCACCTCTGATTCCCCGCCTCTGATTCACCACCTCTGATCCCCGCCTCTGATTCCCCGCCTCTGATTCCCCGCCTCTGATTCCCCGCCTCAGATACCCCGCCTCTGATTCCCCGCCTACATTTCCGCGCAACTTTCTCTGCATATCGTTTCCCACATCTCATTTCCCCCCTCTGATAACCCGCCTCTGATTCCCCGCCTCACATTCCCCGCCTCAGATTCCCTGCCTCAGATTCCCTGCCTCAGCTTCCCTGCATCTGATTCCCTGCCTCATATTCCCCGGCTCTGATTCCCCGCCTCCGAATCCTTGCCTCTGATTCCACGCCTCTGATTCCCCGCCTCTGATTCCCCGCCTCAGATTCCCTTCATCTGATTCCCCGCCTCTGATTCCTCGCCTCTGATTCCCCGCCTCTGATTCTCCGCCTCCCTTTCCGCACAACTTTCCCGGCCTCAGATTCCCTTCCTCTCTTTCGCTGCCATTATTAGTGCGCCTCTTTCTCTGCTTCTCTTTCCACACATCTCTTTTCCCCCATCTGATTTCCCGCCACTGAATCCGCGCCTCTGATTCCCCACCTCAGATTCCCCACCTCAGATTCCCCGCCTCAGATTCTCCACCTCAGATTCCCCGCCTCAGATTCCCTGCCTCAGATTCCCCACCTTAGATTCCCCGCCTCTGATTCCCCGCCTCCGATTCCCTGCCTCTGATTCCCCGCCTCTGATTCCCCACCTCTGATTCCTCACCTCTGATTCCACGCATCTGATTCAATGCCTCTGATTCCCCGCCTCATATTCCCCGCCTCTGAATCCCCACATCTGATTCCCAGCCTCTGATTCCCCGCCTCCGATTCCCCGCCTCTGATTCCCCGCCTCCCATTCCGCGCAACATTCCCGACCTCCGTTTCCCCACATCTCTTTCCCCGCCTCTGATTCCACGCCTCTGATTCCCCACCTCTGATTCCCCGCCTCTGAATCCCCACATCTGATTCCCAGCCTCTGATTCCCCACCTCTGATTCCCCGCCTCTGATTCCCTGCACAGATTCCCCGCCTCTGATTCCCCACCTCTGATTCCCTGCCTCTGTCTCTACGCCTCTCTTTCGCCTTCGTTCTTGCCCCTCCACTCTTTCCGCGCCTCTCTTTCCCTCCCTCAATTTCAACAACTCTGTTTGATCTGTTCTGTGTACCTCATTTTCAACATACAAGTTCCAACCACTATGTTTTGCCCATGTCTTTCCCCGCCTCTATTTATCCGCCTATGTTTACACGACTCTGTTTACCCACCTCAGATTCCCCACCTCAGATTCCCTGCCTCTGATTCCCTGCCTCTGATTCCCTGCATCTGATTCCCTGCCTCTGATTCCCCGCCTCTGAGTCCCCGCCTCTCTTTCCGCGCAACTTTCCCGGCCTCCGTTTCCCCACATCGCTTTCCCCGCCTCTGATTCCACGCCTCTGATTCCCCACCTCTGATTCCCCGCCTCTGATTCCCTGCCACTGATTCCCTGCCTCTGATTCCCTGCCTCTGATTCCCTGCCTCTGATTCCCTGCCTCTGATTCCCTGCATCTGATTCCCCGCCTCTGATTCACCACCTCTGATACCCTCCCTCTCTTTCCCTGCCTCTATTTCCGTGCCTCTTTCTATGCATCTCGTTTCCCACATCTCAATTCCCCCCTCTGATAACCTGCCGCTGATTCCATGCCTCTGATTCCCCCCCTCAGATTCCCTGCCTCAGATTCCCCGCCTCAGATTCCCCGCCTCAAATCCCCCGCATCAGATTCCCTGCCTCAGATTCCCTGCCTCAGATTCCCTGCCTCAGATTCCCCACCTCTGATTCCTCGCCTCTGATTCCCCGCATCTGATTTCCCGCCTCTGATACCCCGCCTCTGAATCCCCACCTCTGATTCCCCGCCTCTGATTACCCGCCTCTGATTCCCCACCTCTAATTCCCCGCATCTGATTCCCCGCCTCTGATTCCCCGACACTGATTCCCCGCCTCTGATTCCCTGCCTCTGATTGCCCGCCTCGGATTCCCCGCCTCTGATTCCCCGCCTCTGATTCCCCGCCTCTGATTCCCCGCCTCTGATTCCCCGCCTCTGATTCCCCGCCTCTGATTCCCCGCCTCTGATTCCCTGCCACTGATTCCCTGCCTCTGATTCCCTGCCTCTGAATCCGTGCCTCTGATTCCCCACCTCAGATTCCATGCCTCAGATTCCCCGCCTCAGACTCCCTGCCTCAGATTCCCTGCCTCAAATTCCCTTCATCTGATTCCATAGCTCTGATTCCCCGCCTCTGATTCCACGCCTCTGATTCCCCGCCTCTGATTCCCCGCCTCTGATTCCCCGCCTCAGATACCCCGCCTCTGATTCCCCGCCTACCTTTCCGCGCAACTTTCTCTGCATATCGTTTCCCACATCTCATTTCCCCCCTCTGATAACCCGCCTCTGATTCCATGCCTCTGATTCCATGCCTCTGATTCCCCGCCACAGATTCCCCGCCTCAGATTCCCCGCCTCACATTCCCCGCCACAGATTCCCTGCCTCAGATTCCCTGCCTCAGATTCCCTGCATCTGATTCCCCGGCTCTGATTCCCCGCCTCCGAATCCTTGCCTCTGATTCCACGCCTCTGATTCCCCGCCTCTGATTCCCCGCCTCAGATTCCCTTCATCTGATTCCCCGCCTCTGATTCCTCGCCTCTGATTCCCCGCCTCTGATTCTCCGCCTCCCTTTCCGCACAACTTTCCCGGCCTCAGATTCCCTTCCTCTCTTTCGCTGCCTTTATTTGTGCGCCTCTTTCTCTGCTTCTCTTTCCACACATCTCTTTTCCCCCATCTGATTTCCCGCCACTGAATCCGCGCCTCTGATTCCCCACCTCAGATTCCCCACCTCAGATTCCCCGCCTCAGATTCTCCACCTCAGATTCCCCGCCTCAGATTCCCTGCCTCAGATTCCCCACCTTAGATTCCCCGCCTCTGATTCCCTGCCTCTGATTCCCCGCCTCTGATTCCCCACCTCTGATTCCTCACCTCTGATTCCACGCATCTGATTCAATGCCTCTGATTCCCCGCCTCATATTCCCCGCCTCTGAATCCCCACATCTGATTCCCAGCCTCTGATTCCCCGCCTCCGATTCCCCGCCTCTGATTCCCCGCCTCCCATTCCGCACAACATTCCCGACCTCCGTTTCCCCACATCTCTTTCCCCGCCTCTGATTCCACGCCTCTGATTCCCCACCTCTGATTCTCTGCCTTTCTTTCCCAGCCTCTATTTCCACGTGTCTTTCTCTGCCTCTGTTTCCCCACATCTCTTTCCCCCCTCTGATTCCCCGCATCTGAATCCGTGCCTCTGATTCCCCACCTCAGATTCCCCGCCTCAGATTCCCCTCCTCTCTTTCACTGCCTTTATTTGTGTGGCTCTTTCTCTGCCTCTCTTTCCCCACATCTCTTTCCCCCCTCTGATTCCCCGCCACTGAATCCGTGCCTCTGATTCCCCGCCTTAGATTCCCCGCCTCAGAATCCCCGCCTCAGATTCCCCGCCTCAGAATCCCCGCCTCAGATTCACCGCATAAGATTCCCTGCCTCAGATTCCCTGCCTCAGATTCCCTGCCTCAAATTCCCTTCATCTGATTCCATGCCTCTGATTCCCCGCCTCTGATTCCCCACTTCTGATTCCCCGCCTCTGATTCACCACCGCTGATTCCCCGCCTCTGATTCCCCGCCTCTGATTCCCCGCCTATGATTCCCCGCCTCTGATACCCCGCCTCTGATTCCCCGCCTCCCTTTCCGCGCAACTTTCCCGGCATCCGTTTCCCCACATCTCTTTCCCTGCCTCTGATTCCCTGCCCCTGATTGCCCGCCTCTGATTCCCTGCCTCTGATTCCCCCCCTCTGATTCCCCACCTCTGATTCCATGCCTCTGATTCCCCGTCTTAGATTCACCGCCTCTGATTCCCTGCCCCTGATTGCCCGCCTCTGATTCCCTGCCTCTGATTCCCCCCCTCTGATTCCCCACCTCTGATTCCATGCCTCTGATTCCCCGTCTTAGATTCCCCGCCTCAGATTCACCGCCTCAGATTCCCCGCCTCAGATTCCCTGCCTCAGATTCCCTGCCTCAGATTCCCTGCCTCAGATTCCCTTCATCTGAATCCTTGCCTATGATTCCCCGCCTCTGATTCCCCGCCTCTGATTCCCCACCTCTGATTCCCCGCCTCTGATTCCCCACCTCACATACCCCGGCTCCGAGTCTCTGCCTCAGATTCCCTGCCTCAGAGTCCCTGCCTCAAATTCCCATCAGCTGAATCCCTGCCTATGATTCCCCGCCTCTGATTCCCCGCCTCTCATTCCCCACCTCTGATTCCCCGCCTCTGATTCCCCGCCTCAGATTCCCCGGCTCTGATTCTCTGCCTCAGATTCCCTGCCTCAGATTCCCTGCCTCTGATTCCCCGCCTCTGATTCCCCGCATCAGATTCCCTGCCTCTGATTCCCTGCCTCTGATTCACCGCCCCTGATTCTTCATCTCTGACTCCCCTCCTCTGATTCCCAGCCTCTGATTCCCCGCCTCAGATTCCCCGGCTCTGATTCTCTGCCTCAGATTCCCTGCCTCAGATTCCCCGCCTCTGATTCCCCGCCTCTGATTCCCCGCCTCTGATTCCCTGCCACTGATTCCCTGCCTCTGATTCCCTGCCTCTGAATCCGTGCCTCTGATTCCCCACCTCAGATTCCATGCCTCAGATTCCCCGCCTCAGACTCCCTGCCTCAGATTCCCTGCCTCAAATTCCCTTCATCTGATTCCATAGCTCTGATTCCCCGCCTCTGATTCCACGCCTCTGATTCCCCGCCTCTGATTCCCCGCCTCTGATTCCCCGCCTCAGATACCCCGCCTCTGATTCCCCGCCTACCTTTCCGCGCAACTTTCTCTGCATATCGTTTCCCACATCTCATTTCCCCCCTCTGATAACCCGCCTCTGATTCCATGCCTCTGATTCCATGCCTCTGATTCCCCGCCACAGATTCCCCGCCTCAGATTCCCCGCCTCACATTCCCCGCCTCAGATTCCCTGCCTCAGATTCCCTGCCTCAGATTCCCTGCATCTGATTCCCCGGCTCTGATTCCCCGCCTCCGAATCCTTGCCTCTGATTCCACGCCTCTGATTCCCCGCCTCTGATTCCCCGCCTCAGATTCCCTTCATCTGATTCCCCGCCTCTGATTCCTCGCCTCTGATTCCCCGCCTCTGATTCTCCGCCTCCCTTTCCGCACAACTTTCCCGGCCTCAGATTCCCTTCCTCTCTTTCGCTGCCTTTATTTGTGCGCCTCTTTCTCTGCTTCTCTTTCCACACATCTCTTTTCCCCCATCTGATTTCCCGCCACTGAATCCGCGCCTCTGATTCCCCACCTCAGATTCCCCACCTCAGATTCCCCGCCTCAGATTCTCCACCTCAGATTCCCCGCCTCAGATTCCCTGCCTCAGATTCCCCACCTTAGATTCCCCGCCTCTGATTCCCCGCCTCCGATTCCCTGCCTCTGATTCCCCGCCTCTGATTCCCCCCCTCTGATTCCCCACCTCTGATTCCATGCCTCTGATTCCCCGTCTTAGATTCCCCGCCTCAGATTCACCGCCTCAGATTCCCCGCCTCAGATTCCCTGCCTCAGATTCCCTGCCTCAGATTCCCTGCCTCAGATTCCCTTCATCTGAATCCTTGCCTATGATTCCCCGCCTCTGATTCCCCGCCTCTGATTCCCCACCTCTGATTCCCCGCCTCTGATTCCCCACCTCACATACCCCGGCTCCGAGTCTCTGCCTCAGATTCCCTGCCTCAGAGTCCCTGCCTCAAATTCCCATCAGCTGAATCCCTGCCTATGATTCCACGCCTCTGATTCCCCGCCTCTCATTCCCCACCTCTGATTCCCCGCCTCTGATTCCCCGCCTCAGATTCCCCGGCTCTGATTCTCTGCCTCAGATTCCCTGCCTCAGATTCCCTGCCTCTGATTCCCCGCCTCTGATTCCCCGCATCAGATTCCCTGCCTCTGATTCCCTGCCTCTGATTCCCTGCCTCTGATTCACCGCCCCTGATTCTTCATCTCTGACTCCCCTCCTCTGATTCCCAGCCTCTGATTCCCCACCTCAGATTCCCCGGCTCTGATTCTCTGCCTCAGATTCCCTGCCTCAGATTCCCCGCCTCTGATTCCCCGCCTCTGATTCCCCGCCTCTGATTCCCTGCCTCTGATTCCCTGCCTCTGATTCACCGCCTCTGATTCTTCATCTCTGATTCCCCACCTCTGATTCCCAGCGTCTGATTCCCCGCCTCAGATTCCCCGCCTCTCTTTCCGCGCAACTTTCCCGGCCTCCGTTTCCCCACATCGCTTTCCCCGCCTCAGATTCCACGCCTCTGATTTCCCACCTCTGATTCCCCGCCTCAGATTACCTGGCACTGATTGCCCGCTTCTGATTCCCCGCCTCTGATTCCCCGCCTCTGATTCCCTGCCTCCGATTCCCCGCCTCTGATTCCCCACCTTTGATTCTCTGCCTCTCTTTCCCTGCCTCTATTTCCACGTCTCTTTCTCTGCCTGTCTTTCCCCACATCTCTTTTCCCCCCTCTGATTCCCCGCATCTGCATCCGCGCCTCTGATTCCTCACCTCAGATTCGCTGCCTCAGATTCCCCTCTTCTCTTTCACTGCTTTTATTTGTGTGCCTCTTTCTCTGCCTCTCTTTCCCCACATCTCTTTCCCCCCTCTGATTCCCCGCCACTGAATCCGTGCCTCTGATTCCCCACCTCAGATTCCATGCCTCAGATTCCCCGCCTCAGACTCCCTGCCTCAGATTCCCTGCCTCAAATTCCCTTCATCTGATTCCATGCCTCTGATTCCCCGCCTCTGATTCCCCACCTCTGATTCCCCGCCTCTGATTCACCACCTCTGATCCCCGCCTCTGATTCCCCGCCTCTGATTCCCCGCCTCTGATTCCCCGCCTCAGATACCCCGCCTCTGATTCCCCGCCTACCTTTCCGCGCAACTTTCTCTGCATATCGTTTCCCACATCTCATTTCCCCCCTCTGATAACCCGCCTCTGATTCCATGCCTCTGATTCCATGCCTCTGATTCCCCGCCACAGATTCCCCGCCTCAGATTCCCCGCCTCACATTCCCCGCCTCAGATTCCCTGCCTCAGATTCCCTGCCTCAGATTCCCTGCATCTGATTCCCTGCCTCATATTCCCCGGCTCTGATTCCCCGCCTCCGAATCCTTGCCTCTGATTCCACGCCTCTGATTCCCCGCCTCTGATTCCCCGCCTCAGATTCCCTTCATCTGATTCCCCGCCTCTGATTCCTCGCCTCTGATTCCCCGCCTCTGATTCTCCGCCTCCCTTTCCGCACAACTTTCCCGGCCTCAGATTCCCTTCCTCTCTTTCGCTGCCTTTATTTGTGCGCCTCTTTCTCTGCTTCTCTTTCCACACATCTCTTTTCCCCCATCTGATTTCCTGCCACTGAATCCGCACCTCTGATTCCCCACCTCAGATTCCCCACCTCAGATTCCCCGCCTCAGATTCTCCACCTCAGATTCCCCGCCTCAGATTCCCTGCCTCAGATTCCCCACCTTAGATTCCCCGCCTCTGATTCCCCGCCTCCGATTCCCTGCCTCTGATTCCCCGCCTCTGATTCCCCACCTCTGATTCCTCACCTCTGATTCCACGCATCTGATTCAATGCCTCTGATTCCCCGCCTCATATTCCCCGCCTCTGAATCCCCACATCTGATTCCCAGCCTCTGATTCCCCGCCTCCGATTCCCCGCCTCTGATTCCCCGCCTCCCATTCCGCGCAACATTCCCGACCTCCGTTTCCCCACATCTCTTTCCCCGCCTCTGATTCCACGCCTCTGATTCCCCACCTCTGATTCCCCGCCTCTGATTCCCTGCACAGATTCCCCGCCTCTGATTCCCCACCTCTGATTCCCTGCCTCTGTCTCTACGCCTCTCTTTCGCCTTCGTTCTTGCCCCTCCACTCTTTCCGCGCCTCTCTTTCCCTCCCTCAATTTCAACAACTCTGTTTGATCTGTTCTGTGTACCTCATTTTCAACATACAAGTTCCAACCACTATGTTTTGCCCATGTCTTTCCCCGCCTCTATTTATCCGCCTATGTTTACACGACTCTGTTTACCCACCTCAGATTCCCCACCTCAGATTCCCTGCCTCTGATTCCCTGCCTCTGATTCCCTGCATCTGATTCCCTGCCTCTGATTCCCCGCCTCTGAGTCCCCGCCTCTCTTTCCGCGCAACTTTCCCGGCCTCCGTTTCCCCACATCGCTTTCCCCGCCTCTGATTCCACGCCTCTGATTCCCCACCTCTGATTCCCCGCCTCTGATTCCCTGCCACTGATTCCCTGCCTCTGATTCCCTGCCTCTGATTCCCTGCCTCTGATTCCCTGCCTCTGATTCCCTGCATCTGATTCCCCGCCTCTGATTCACCACCTCTGATACCCTCCCTCTCTTTCCCTGCCTCTATTTCCGTGCCTCTTTCTATGCATCTCGTTTCCCACATCTCAATTCCCCCCTCTGATAACCTGCCGCTGATTCCATGCCTCTGATTCCCCCCCTCAGATTCCCTGCCTCAGATTCCCCGCCTCAGATTCCCCGCCTCAAATCCCCCGCATCAGATTCCCTGCCTCAGATTCCCTGCCTCAGATTCCCTGCCTCAGATTCCCCACCTCTGATTCCTCGCCTCTGATTCCCCGCATCTGATTTCCCGCCTCTGATACCCCGCCTCTGAATCCCCACCTCTGATTCCCCGCCTCTGATTACCCGCCTCTGATTCCCCACCTCTAATTCCCCGCATCTGATTCCCCGCCTCTGATTCCCCGCCACTGATTCCCCGCCTCTGATTCCCTGCCTCTGATTGCCCGCCTCGGATTCCCTGCCTCTGATTCCCCGCCTCTGATTCCCCGCCTCTGATTCCCCGCCTCTGATTCCCCGCCTCTGATTCCCCGCCTCTGATTCCCTGCCACTGATTCCCTGCCTCTGATTCCCTGCCTCTGATTCCATGCCTCTGATTCCATGCCTCTCCTCAGATTCCCTGCCTCAGATTCCCCACCTCAGATTCCCCACCTCTGATTGCCCGGCTCTGATTCCCTCCCTCAGATTCCCCACCTCAGATTCCCCGCCTCTGATTCCCCGCCTCTGATTCCCTGCCTCTGATTCCCCGCCTCTGATTCCCCGCCTCTGATACCCTGCCTCTGATTCCCCGCCTCTGACTGCTCGCCTCTGATTGCCCGCCTCTGATTCCCCGCCTCTGATTCCCTGCCACTGATTCCCTGCCTCTGATTCCCTGCCTCTGATTCCATTCCTCTGATTCCATGCCTCTGATTCCCCGCCTCAGATTCCCTGCCTCAGATTCCCCGCCTCAGATTCCCCACCTCTGATTGCCCGGCTCTGATTCCCTCCCTCAGATTCCCCACCTCAGATTCCCCGCCTCTGATTCCCCACCTTTGATTCCCCACCTCTGATTCCCCGCCTCTGATTCCCCGCCTCTGATTCCCCGCCTCTGATTCCTCGCCTCCCATTCAGCGCATCTTTCCCGGCCTCAGTTTCCCCACATCTCTTTCCCCGCCTCTGATTCCACACGTCTGATTCCCCACCTCTGATTCCCCGCCTCTGATTCCCTGCCTCTATCTCTATGCCTCTCTTTAGCCTCCGCTCTTGCCCCTCCACTCTTTCCGCGCCTCTCTTTCCCTCCCTCAGTTTCAACAACTCTGTTTGATCTGTTCTGTGTACCTCCTTTTCAACACACAAGTTCCAACCACTATGTTTCGCCCATCTCTTTCCCCGCCTCTATTTATCCGCCTATGTTTACCCACCTCTGATACCCACCTCAGATTCCCCGCCTCAGATTCCCTGCCTCTGATTCCCTGCCTCTGATTCCCTGCATCTGATTCCCTGCCTCTGATACCCTGCCTTTGATTCCCTGCCTCTTATTCCGTGCCTCTGATTCCGCGCCTCTGATTCCCCGCCTCTGATTCCCCACCTCTGATTCCCCGCATCTGATTCCCCGCCTCTGATTCCCCACCTTTGATTCTCTGCCTTTCTTTCCCAGCCTCTATTTCCACGTGTCTTTCTCTGCCTCTGTTTCCCCACATCTCTTTCCCCCCCTCTGATTCCCCGCATCTGAATCCGTGCCTCTGATTCCCCACCTCAGATTCCCCGCCTCAGATTCCCCTCCTCTCTTTCACTGCCTTTATTTGTGTGCCTCTTTCTCTGCCTCTCTTTCCCCACATCTCTTTCCCCCCTCTGATTCCCCGCCACTGAATCCGTGCCTCTGATTCCCCGCCTTAGATTCCCCGCCTCAGAATCCCCGCCTCAGATTCCCCGCCTCAGAATCCCCGCCTCAGATTCACCGCATAAGATTCCCTGCCTCAGATTCCCTGCCTCAGATTCCCTGCCTCAAATTCCCTTCATCTGATTCCATGCCTCTGATTCCCTGCCTCTGATTCCCCACCTCTGATTCCCCGCCTCTGATTCACCACCTCTGATTCCCCGCCTCTGATTCCCCGCCTCTGATTCCCCGCCTCTGATTCCCCGCCTCTGATACCCCGCCTCTGATTCCCCGCCTCCCTTTCCGCGCAACTTTCCCGGCATCCGTTTCCCCACATCTCTTTCCCTGCCTCTGATTCCCTGCCCCTGATTGCCCGCCTCTGATTCCCTGGCTCTATCTCTATGCCTCTCTTTAGCCTCCGCTCTTGCCCCTCCACTCTTTCCGCGCCTCTCTTTCCCTCCCTCAGTTTCAACAACTCTGTTTGATCTGTTCTGTGTACCTCCTTTTCAACACACAAGTTCCAACCACTATGTTTCGCCCATCTCTTTCCCCGCCTCTATTTATCCGCCTATGTTTACCCACCTCTGATACCCACCTCAGATTCCCCGCCTCTGATTCCCCGCCTCTGATTCCCCACCTCTGATTCCCCGCATCTGATTCCCCGCCTCTGATTCCCCACCTTTGATTCTCTGCCTTTCTTTCCCAGCCTCTATTTCCACGTGTCTTTCTCTGCCTCTGTTTCCCCACATCTATTTCCCCCCCTCTGATTCCCCGCATCTGAATCCGTGCCTCTGATTCCCCACCTCAGATTCCCCGCCTCAGATTCCCCTCCTCTCTTTCACTGCCTTTATTTGTGTGCCTCTTTCTCTGCCTCTCTTTCCCCACATCTCTTTCCCCCCTCTGATTCCCCGCCACTGAATCCGTGCCTCTGATTCCCCGCCTTAGATTCCCCGCCTCAGAATCCCCGCCTCAGATTCCCCGCCTCAGAATCCCCGCCTCAGATTCACCGCATAAGATTCCCTGCCTCAGATTCCCTGCCTCAGATTCCCTGCCTCAAATTCCCTTCATCTGATTCCATGCCTCTGATTCCCCGCCTCTGATTCCCCACCTCTGATTCCCCGCCTCTGATTCACCACCTCTGATTCCCCGCCTCTGATTCCCCGCCTCTGATTCCCCGCCTCTGATTCCCCGCCTCTGATACCCCGCCTCTGATTCCCCGCCTCCCTTTCCGCGCAACTTTCCCGGCATCCGTTTCCCCACATCTCTTTCCCTGCCTCTGATTCCCTGCCCCTGATTGCCCGCCTCTGATTCCCTGCCTCTGATTCCCCCCCTCTGATTCCCCACCTCTGATTCCATGCCTCTGATACCCCGTCTTAGATTCCCCGCCTCTGATTCCCTGCCTCCCATTCCGCGCAACTTTCCCGACCTCCGTTTCCCCACATCTCTTTCCCCGCCTCTGATTCCACGCCTCTGATTCCCCACCTCTGATTCCCCGCCTCTGATTCCCTGCACAGATTCCCCGCCTCTGATTCCCCACCTCTGATTCCCTGCCTCTGTCTCTACGCCTCTCTTTCGCCTTCGTTCTTGCCCCTCCACTCTTTCCGCGCCTCTCTTTCCCTCCCTCAATTTCAACAACTCTGTTTGATCTGTTCTGTGTACCTCATTTTCAACACACAAGTTCCAACCACTATGTTTTGCCCATGTCTTTCCCCGCCTCTATTTATCCGCCTATGTTTATACGACTCTGTTTACCCACCTCAGATTCCCCGCCTCAGATTCCCTGCCTCTGATTCCCTGCCTCTGATTCCCTGCATCTGATTCCCTGCCTCTGATTCCCCGCCTCTGAGTCCCCGCCTCTCTTTCCGCGCAACTTTCCCGGCCTCCGTTTCCCCACATCGCTTTCCCCGCCTCTGATTCCACGCCTCTGATTCCCCGCCTCTGATACCACGCCTCTGATTCCCCACCTCTGATTCCCCGCCTCTGATTCCCCGCCTCTGATTCCCCGCCTCTGATACCCTGCCTCTGATTCCCCGCCTCTGTTTGCCCGGCTCTGATTCCCTCCCTCAGATTCCCCACCTCAGATTCCCCGCCTCTGATTCCCTGCCTCTGATTCCCCGCCTCTGATTCCCCGCCTCTGATTCCCAGCCTCTGATACCCTGCTTCTGATTCCCTGCCTCTGACTGCCCGCCTCTGATTGCCCGCCTCTGATTCCCCGCCTCTGATTCCCCACCTCTGATTCCCCGCCTCTGATTCCCCGCCTCTGTTTCACCGCCTCTGATTCCCCGCCTCTGATTCCCCGCCTCTGATTCCCCGCCTCTGATTCCCCGCCTCCCATTCAGCGCATCTTTCCCGGCCTCAGTTTCCCCACATCTCTTTCCCCGCCTCTGATTCCACGCCTCTGATTCCCCGCCTCTGATACCACGCCTCTGATTCCCCACCTCTGATTCCCCGCCTCTGATTCCCCGCCTCTGATTCCCCGCCTCTGATACCCTGCCTCTGATTCCCCTCCTCTGTTTGCCCGGCTCTGATTCCCTCCCTCAGATTCCCCACCTCAGATTCCCCGCCTCTGATTCCCTGCCTCTGATTCCCCGCCTCTGATTCCCCGCCTCTGATTCCCAGCCTCTGATACCCTGCTTCTGATTCCCTGCCTCTGACTGCCCGCCTCTGATTGCCCGCCTCTGATTCCCCGCCTCTGATTCCCCACCTCTGATTCCCCGCCTCTGATTCCCCGCCTCTGTTTCACCGCCTCTGATTCCCCGCCTCTGATTCCCCGCCTCTGATTCCCCGCCTCTGATTCCCCGCCTCCCATTCAGCGCATCTTTCCCGGCCTCAGTTTCCCCACATCTCTTTCCCCGCCTCTGATTCCACACGTCTGATTCCCCACCTCTGATTCCCCGCCTCTGATTCCCTGCCACAGATACCCCGCCTCTGATTCCCCGCCTCTGATTCCCTGGCTCTATCTCTATGCCTCTCTTTAGCCTCCGCTCTTGCCCCTCCACTCTTTCCGCGCCTCTCTTTCCCTCCCTCAGTTTCAACAACTCTGTTTGATCTGTTCTGTGTACCTCCTTTTCAACACACAAGTTCCAACCACTATGTTTCGCCCATCTCTTTCCCCGCCTCTATTTATCCGCCTATGTTTACCCACCTCTGATACCCACCTCAGATTCCCCGCCTCAGATTCCCTGCCTCTGATTCCCTGCCTCTGATTCCCTGCATCTGATTCCCTGCCTCTGATACCCTGCCTTTGATTCCCTGCCTCTTATTCCGTGCCTCTGATTCCGCGCCTCTGATTCCCCGCCTCTGATTCCCCACCTCTGATTCCCCGCATCTGATTCCCCGCCTCTGATTCCCCACCTTTGATTCTCTGCCTTTCTTTCCCAGCCTCTATTTCCACGTGTCTTTCTCTGCCTCTGTTTCCCCACATCTCTTTCCCCCCCTCTGATTCCCCGCATCTGAATCCGTGCCTCTGATTCCCCACCTCAGATTCCCCGCCTCAGATTCCCCTCCTCTCTTTCACTGCCTTTATTTGTGTGCCTCTTTCTCTGCCTCTCTTTCCCCACATCTCTTTCCCCCCTCTGATTCCCCGCCACTGAATCCGTGCCTCTGATTCCCCGCCTTAGATTCCCCGCCTCAGAATCCCCGCCTCAGATTCCCCGCCTCAGAATCCCCGCCTCAGATTCACCGCATAAGATTCCCTGCCTCAGATTCCCTGCCTCAGATTCCCTGCCTCAAATTCCCTTCATCTGATTCCATGCCTCTGATTCCCTGCCTCTGATTCCCCACCTCTGATTCCCCGCCTCTGATTCACCACCTCTGATTCCCCGCCTCTGATTCCCCGCCTCTGATTCCCCGCCTCTGATTCCCCGCCTCTGATACCCCGCCTCTGATTCCCCGCCTCCCTTTCCGCGCAACTTTCCCGGCATCCGTTTCCCCACATCTCTTTCCCTGCCTCTGATTCCCTGCCCCTGATTGCCCGCCTCTGATTCCCTGGCTCTATCTCTATGCCTCTCTTTAGCCTCCGCTCTTGCCCCTCCACTCTTTCCGCGCCTCTCTTTCCCTCCCTCAGTTTCAACAACTCTGTTTGATCTGTTCTGTGTACCTCCTTTTCAACACACAAGTTCCAACCACTATGTTTCGCCCATCTCTTTCCCCGCCTCTATTTATCCGCCTATGTTTACCCACCTCTGATACCCACCTCAGATTCCCCGCCTCAGATTCCCTGCCTCTGATTCCCTGCCTCTGATTCCCTGCATCTGATTCCCTGCCTCTGATACCCTGCCTTTGATTCCCTGCCTCTTATTCCGTGCCTCTGATTCCGCGCCTCTGATTCCCCGCCTCTGATTCCCCACCTCTGATTCCCCGCATCTGATTCCCCGCCTCTGATTCCCCACCTTTGATTCTCTGCCTTTCTTTCCCAGCCTCTATTTCCACGTGTCTTTCTCTGCCTCTGTTTCCCCACATCTCTTTCCCCCCCTCTGATTCCCCGCATCTGAATCCGTGCCTCTGATTCCCCACCTCAGATTCCCCGCCTCAGATTCCCCTCCTCTCTTTCACTGCCTTTATTTGTGTGCCTCTTTCTCTGCCTCTCTTTCCCCACATCTCTTTCCCCCCTCTGATTCCCCGCCACTGAATCCGTGCCTCTGATTCCCCGCCTTAGATTCCCCGCCTCAGAATCCCCGCCTCAGATTCCCCGCCTCAGAATCCCCGCCTCAGATTCACCGCATAAGATTCCCTGCCTCAGATTCCCTGCCTCAGATTCCCTGCCTCAAATTCCCTTCATCTGATTCCATGCCTCTGATTCCCCGCCTCTGATTCCCCACCTCTGATTCCCCGCCTCTGATTCACCACCTCTGATTCCCCGCCTCTGATTCCCCGCCTCTGATTCCCCGCCTCTGATTCCCCGCCTCTGATACCCCGCCTCTGATTCCCCGCCTCCCTTTCCGCGCAACTTTCCCGGCATCCGTTTCCCCACATCTCTTTCCCTGCCTCTGATTCCCTGCCCCTGATTGCCCGCCTCTGATTCCCTGCCTCTGATTCCCCCACTCTGATTCCCCACCTCTGATTCCATGCCACTGATACCCCGTCTTAGATTCCCCGCCTCTGATTCCCTGCCCCTGATTGCCCGCCTCTGATTCCCTGCCTCTGATTCCCCCCCTCTGATTCCCCGCCTCTGATTCCCCGCCTCTGATTCCCCGCCTCTGATTCCCCGCCTCTGATTCCCTGCCACTGATTCCCTGCCTCTGATTCCCTGCCTCTGATTCCATGCCTCTGATTCCATGCCTCTCCTCAGATTCCCTGCCTCAGATTCCCCACCTCAGATTCCCCACCTCTGATTGCCCGGCTCTGATTCCCTCCCTCAGATTCCCCACCTCAGATTCCCCGCCTCTGATTCCCCGCCTCTGATTCCCTGCCTCTGATTCCCCGCCTCTGATTCCCCGCCTCTGATACCCTGCCTCTGATTCCCCGCCTCTGACTGCTCGCCTCTGATTGCCCGCCTCTGATTCCCCGCCTCTGATTCCCTGCCACTGATTCCCTGCCTCTGATTCCCTGCCTCTGATTCCATTCCTCTGATTCCATGCCTCTGATTCCCCGCCTCAGATTCCCTGCCTCAGATTCCCCGCCTCAGATTCCCCACCTCTGATTGCCCGGCTCTGATTCCCTCCCTCAGATTCCCCACCTCAGATTCCCCGCCTCTGATTCCCCACCTTTGATTCCCCACCTCTGATTCCCCGCCTCTGATTCCCCGCCTCTGATTCCCCGCCTCTGATTCCTCGCCTCCCATTCAGCGCATCTTTCCCGGCCTCAGTTTCCCCACATCTCTTTCCCCGCCTCTGATTCCACACGTCTGATTCCCCACCTCTGATTCCCCGCCTCTGATTCCCTGCCTCTATCTCTATGCCTCTCTTTAGCCTCCGCTCTTGCCCCTCCACTCTTTCCGCGCCTCTCTTTCCCTCCCTCAGTTTCAACAACTCTGTTTGATCTGTTCTGTGTACCTCATTTTCAACACATAAGTTCCAACCACTATGTTTTGCCAATCTCTTTCCCCGCCTCTATTTATCTGCCTATGTTTACCCACCTCTGATTCCCCACTTCAGATTCCCTGCCTCAGATTCCCTGCCTCTGATTCCCCGCCTCTGATTCCCCACCTCTGATTCCTCACCTCTGATTCCACGCATCTGATTCAATGCCTCTGAATCCCCACCTCTGATTCCCTGCCTCTGATTCCCCGCCTCCGATTCCCCGCCTCTGATTCCCTGCCTCCCATTCCGCGCAACTTTCCCGACCTCCGTTTCCCCACATCTCTTTCCCCGCCTCTGATTCCACGCCTCTGATTCCCCACCTCTGATTCCCCGCCTCTGATTCCCTGCACAGATTCCCCGCCTCTGATTCCCCACCTCTGATTCCCTGCCTCTGTCTCTACGCCTCTCTTTCGCCTTCGTTCTTGCCCCTCCACTCTTTCCGCGCCTCTCTTTCCCTCCCTCAATTTCAACAACTCTGTTTGATCTGTTCTGTGTACCTCATTTTCAACACACAAGTTCCAACCACTATGTTTTGCCCATGTCTTTCCCCGCCTCTATTTATCCGCCTATGTTTATACGACTCTGTTTACCCACCTCAGATTCCCCGCCTCAGATTCCCTGCCTCTGATTCCCTGCCTCTGATTCCCTGCATCTGATTCCCTGCCTCTGATTCCCCGCCTCTGAGTCCCCGCCTCTCTTTCCGCGCAACTTTCCCGGCCTCCGTTTCCCCACATCGCTTTCCCCGCCTCTGATTCCACGCCTCTGATTCCCCGCCTCTGATACCACGCCTCTGATTCCCCACCTCTGATTCCCCGCCTCTGATTCCCCGCCTCTGATTCCCCGCCTCTGATACCCTGCCTCTGATTCCCCGCCTCTGTTTGCCCGGCTCTGATTCCCTCCCTCAGATTCCCCACCTCAGATTCCCCGCCTCTGATTCCCTGCCTCTGATTCCCCGCCTCTGATTCCCCGCCTCTGATTCCCAGCCTCTGATACCCTGCTTCTGATTCCCTGCCTCTGACTGCCCGCCTCTGATTGCCCGCCTCTGATTCCCCGCCTCTGATTCCCCACCTCTGATTCCCCGCCTCTGATTCCCCGCCTCTGTTTCACCGCCTCTGATTCCCCGCCTCTGATTCCCCGCCTCTGATTCCCCGCCTCTGATTCCCCGCCTCCCATTCAGCGCATCTTTCCCGGCCTCAGTTTCCCCACATCTCTTTCCCCGCCTCTGATATCACACGTCTGATTCCCCACCTCTGATTCCCCGCCTCTGATTCCCTGCCACAGATACCCCGCCTCTGATTCCCCGCCTCTGATTCCCTGGCTCTATCTCTATGCCTCTCTTTAGCCTCCGCTCTTTCCCCTCCACTCTTTCCGCGCCTCTCTTTCCCTCCCTCAGTTTCAACAACTCTGTTTGATCTGTTCTGTGTACCTCCTTTTCAACACACAAGTTCCAACCACTATGTTTCGCCCATCTCTTTCCCAGCCTCTATTTATCCGCCTATGTTTACCCACCTCTGATACCCACCTCAGATTCCCCGCCTCAGATTCCCTGCCTCTGATTCCCTGCCTCTGATTCCCTGCATCTGATTCCCTGCCTCTGATACCCTGCCTTTGATTCCCTGCCTCTTATTCCGTGCCTCTGATTCCGCGCCTCTGATTCCCCGCCTCTGATTCCCCACCTCTGATTCCCCGCATCTGATTCCCCGCCTCTGATTCCCCACCTTTGATTCTCTGCCTTTCTTTCCCAGCCTCTATTTCCACGTGTCTTTCTCTGCCTCTGTTTCCCCACATCTCTTTCCCCCCCTCTGATTCCCCGCATCTGAATCCGTGCCTCTGATTCCCCACCTCAGATTCCCCGCCTCAGATTCCCCTCCTCTCTTTCACTGCCTTTATTTGTGTGCCTCTTTCTCTGCCTCTCTTTCCCCACATCTCTTTCCCCCCTCTGATTCCCCGCCACTGAATCCGTGCCTCTGATTCCCCGCCTTAGATTCCCCGCCTCAGAATCCCCGCCTCAGATTCCCCGCCTCAGAATCCCCGCCTCAGATTCACCGCATAAGATTCCCTGCCTCAGATTCCCTGCCTCAGATTCCCTGCCTCAAATTCCCTTCATCTGATTCCATGCCTCTGATTCCCCGCCTCTGATTCCCCACCTCTGATTCCCCGCCTCTGATTCACCACCTCTGATTCCCCGCCTCTGATTCCCCGCCTCTGATTCCCCGCCTCTGATTCCCCGCCTCTGATACCCCGCCTCTGATTCCCCGCCTCCCTTTCCGCGCAACTTTCCTGGCATCCGTTTCCCCACATCTCTTTCCCTGCCTCTGATTCCCTGCCCCTGATTGCCCGCCTCTGATTCCCTGGCTCTATCTCTATGCCTCTCTTTAGCCTCCGCTCTTGCCCCTCCACTCTTTCCGCGCCTCTCTTTCCCTCCCTCAGTTTCAACAACTCTGTTTGATCTGTTCTGTGTACCTCCTTTTCAACACACAAGTTCCAACCACTATGTTTCGCCCATCTCTTTCCCCGCCTCTATTTATCCGCCTATGTTTACCCACCTCTGATACCCACCTCAGATTCCCCGCCTCAGATTCCCTGCCTCTGATTCCCTGCCTCTGATTCCCTGCATCTGATTCCCTGCCTCTGATACCCTGCCTTTGATTCCCTGCCTCTTATTCCGTGCCTCTGATTCCGCGCCTCTGATTCCCCGCCTCTGATTCCCCACCTCTGATTCCCCGCATCTGATTCCCCGCCTCTGATTCCCCACCTTTGATTCTCTGCCTTTCTTTCCCAGCCTCTATTTCCACGTGTCTTTCTCTGCCTCTGTTTCCCCACATCTCTTTCCCCCCCTCTGATTCCCCGCATCTGAATCCGTGCCTCTGATTCCCCACCTCAGATTCCCCGCCTCAGATTCCCCTCCTCTCTTTCACTGCCTTTATTTGTGTGCCTCTTTCTCTGCCTCTCTTTCCCCACATCTCTTTCCCCCCTCTGATTCCCCGCCACTGAATCCGTGCCTCTGATTCCCCGCCTTAGATTCCCCGCCTCAGAATCCCCGCCTCAGATTCCCCGCCTCAGAATCCCCGCCTCAGATTCACCGCATAAGATTCCCTGCCTCAGATTCCCTGCCTCAGATTCCCTGCCTCAAATTCCCTTCATCTGATTCCATGCCTCTGATTCCCCGCCTCTGATTCCCCACCTCTGATTCCCCGCCTCTGATTCACCACCTCTGATTCCCCGCCTCTGATTCCCCGCCTCTGATTCCCCGCCTCTGATTCCCCGCCTCTGATACCCCGCCTCTGATTCCCCGCCTCCCTTTCCGCGCAACTTTCCCGGCATCCGTTTCCCCACATCTCTTTCCCTGCCTCTGATTCCCTGCCCCTGATTGCCCGCCTCTGATTCCCTGCCTCTGATTCCCCCCCTCTGATACCCCACCTCTGATTCCATGCCTCTGATACCCCGTCTTAGATTCCCCGCCTCTGATTCCCTGCCCCTGATTGCCCGCCTCTAATTCCCTGCCTCTGATTCCCCCCCTCTGATTCCCCACCTCTGATTCCATGCCTCTGATTCCCCGTCTTAGATTCCCCGCCTCAGATTCACCGCCTCAGATTCCCCGCCTCAGATTCCCTGCCTCAGATTCCCTGCCTCAGATTCCCTGCCTCAGATTCCCTTCATCTGAATCCTTGCCTATGATTCCCCGCCTCTGATTCCCCGCCTCTCATTCCCCACCTCTGATTCCCCGCCTCTGATTCCCCGCCTCAGATTCCCCGGCTCTGATTCTCTGCCTCAGATTCCCTGCCTCAGATTCCCTGCCTCTGATTCCCCGCCTCTGATTCCCCGCATCAGATTCCCTGCCTCTGATTCCCCGCCTCAGATTCCCCGCCTCTCTTTCCGCGCAACTTTCCCGGCCTCCGTTTCCCCACATCGCTTTCCCCGCCTCAGATTCCACGCCTCTGATTTCCCACCTCTGATTCCCCGCCTCAGATTACCTGGCACTGATTGCCCGCTTCTGATTCCCCGCCTCTGATTCCCCGCCTCTGATTCCCTGCCTCCGATTCCCCGCCTCTGATTCCCCACCTTTGATTCTCTGCCTCTCTTTCCCTGCCTCTATTTCCACGTCTCTTTCTCTGCCTGTCTTTCCCCACATCTCTTTTCCCCCCTCTGATTCCCCGCATCTGAATCCGCGCCTCTGATTCCTCACCTCAGATTCGCTGCCTCAGATTCCCCTCTTCTCTTTCACTGCTTTTATTTGTGTGCCTCTTTCTCTGCCTCTCTTTCCCCACATCTCTTTCCCCCCTCTGATTCCCCGCCACTGAATCCGTGCCTCTGATTCCCCACCTCAGATTCCATGCCTCAGATTCCCCGCCTCAGACTCCCTGCCTCAGATTCCCTGCCTCAAATTCCCTTCATCTGATTCCATGCCTCTGATTCCCCGCCTCTGATTCCCCACCTCTGATTCCCCGCCTCTGATTCACCACCTCTGATCCCCGCCTCTGATTCCCCGCCTCTGATTCCCCGCCTCTGATTCCCCGCCTCAGATACCCCGCCTCTGATTCCCCGCCTACCTTTCCGCGCAACTTTCTCTGCATATCGTTTCCCACATCTCATTTCCCCCCTCTGATAACCCGCCTCTGATTCCATGCCTCTGATTCCATGCCTCTGATTCCCCGCCACAGATTCCCCGCCTCAGATTCCCCGCCTCACATTCCCCGCCTCAGATTCCCTGCCTCAGATTCCCTGCCTCAGATTCCCTGCATCTGATTCCCTGCCTCATATTCCCCGGCTCTGATTCCCCGCCTCCGAATCCTTGCCTCTGATTCCACGCCTCTGATTCCCCGCCTCTGATTCCCCGCCTCAGATTCCCTTCATCTGATTCCCCGCCTCTGATTCCTCGCCTCTGATTCCCCGCCTCTGATTCTCCGCCTCCCTTTCCGCACAACTTTCCCGGCCTCAGATTCCCTTCCTCTCTTTCGCTGCCTTTATTTGTGCGCCTCTTTCTCTGCTTCTCTTTCCACACATCTCTTTTCCCCCATCTGATTTCCCGCCACTGAATCCGCGCCTCTGATTCCCCACCTCAGATTCCCCACCTCAGATTCCCCGCCTCAGATTCTCCACCTCAGATTCCCCGCCTCAGATTCCCTGCCTCAGATTCCCCACCTTAGATTCCCCGCCTCTGATTCCCCGCCTCCGATTCCCTGCCTCTGATTCCCCGCCTCTGATTCCCCACCTCTGATTCCTCACCTCTGATTCCACGCATCTGATTCAATGCCTCTGATTCCCCGCCTCATATTCCCCGCCTCTGAATCCCCACATCTGATTCCCAGCCTCTGATTCCCCGCCTCCGATTCCCCGCCTCTGATTCCCCGCCTCCCATTCCGCGCAACATTCCCGACCTCCGTTTCCCCACATCTCTTTCCCCGCCTCTGATTCCACGCCTCTGATTCCCCACCTCTGATTCTCTGCCTTTCTTTCCCAGCCTCTATTTCCACGTGTCTTTCTCTGCCTCTGTTTCCCCACATCTCTTTCCCCCCTCTGATTCCCCGCATCTGAATCCGTGCCTCTGATTCCCCACCTCAGATTCCCCGCCTCAGATTCCCCTCCTCTCTTTCACTGCCTTTATTTGTGTGCCTCTTTCTCTGCCTCTCTTTCCCCACATCTCTTTCCCCCCTCTGATTCCCCGCCACTGAATCCGTGCCTCTGATTCCCCGCCTTAGATTCCCCGCCTCAGAATCCCCGCCTCAGATTCCCCGCCTCAGAATCCCCGCCTCAGATTCACCGCATAAGATTCCCTGCCTCAGATTCCCTGCCTCAGATTCCCTGCCTCAAATTCCCTTCATCTGATTCCATGCCTCTGATTCCCCGCCTCTGATTCCCCACCTCTGATTCCCCGCCTCTGATTCACCACCTCTGATTCCCCGCCTCTGATTCCCCGCCTCTGATTCCCCGCCTCTGATTCCCCGCCTCTGATTCCCCGCCTCTGATACCCCGCCTCTGATTCCCCGCCTCCCTTTCCGCGCAACTTTCCCGGCATCCGTTTCCCCACATCTCTTTCCCTGCCTCTGATTCCCTGCCCCTGATTGCCCGCCTCTGATTCCCTGCCTCTGATTCCCCCCCTCTGATTCCCCACCTCTGATTCCATGCCTCTGATTCCCCGTCTTAGATTCCCCGCCTCTGATTCCCTGCCCCTGATTGCCCGCCTCTGATTCCCTGCCTCTGATTCCCCCCCTCTGATTCCCCACCTCTGATTCCATGCCTCTGATTCCCCGTCTTAGATTCCCCGCCTCAGATTCACCGCCTCAGATTCCCCGCCTCAGATTCCCTGCCTCAGATTCCCTGCCTCAGATTCCCTGCCTCAGATTCCCTTCATCTGAATCCCTGCCTATGATTCCCCGCCTCTGATTCCCCGCCTCTGATTCCCCACCTCTGATTCCCCGCCTCTGATTCCCCACCTCAGATACCCCGGCTCCGAGTCTCTGCCTCAGATTCCCTGCCTCTGATTCCCCGCCTCTGATTCCCCGCATCAGATTCCCTGCCTCTGATTCCCTGCCTCTGATTCACCGCCTCTGATTCTTCATCTCTGACTCCCCTCCTCTGATTCCCAGCCTCTGATTCCCCGCCTCAGATTCCCCGGCTCTGATTCTCTGCCTCAGATTCCCTTCCTCAGATTCCCCGCCTCTGATTCCCTGCCTCTGATTCCCCGCCTCTGATTCCCTGCCTCTGATTCCCTGCCTCTGATTCACCGCCTCTGATTATTCATCTCTGATTCCCCACCTCTGATTCCCAGCGTCTGATTCCCCGCCTCAGATTCCCCGCCTCTCTTTCCGCGCAACTTTCCCGGCCTCCGTTTCCCCACATCGCTTTCCCCGCCTCAGATTCCACGCCTCTGATTTCCCACCTCTGATTCCCCGCCTCAGATTACCTGGCACTGATTGCCCGCTTCTGATTCCCCGCCTCTGATTCCCCGCCTCTGATTCCCTGCCTCCGATTCCCCGCCTCTGATTCCCCACCTTTGATTCTCTGCCTCTCTTTCCCTGCCTCTATTTCCACGTCTCTTTCTCTGCCTGTCTTTCCCCACATCTCTTTTCCCCCCTCTCATTCCCCGCATCTGAATCCGCGCCTCTGATTCCTCACCTCAGATTCGCCGCCTCAGATTCCCCTCCTCTCTTTCACTGCCTTTATTTGTGTGCCTCTTTCTCTGCCTCTCTTTCCCCACATCTCTTTCCCCCCTCTGATTCCACGCCACTGAATCCGTGCCTCTGATTCCCCACCTCAGATTCCATGCCTCAGATTGCCCGCCTCAGACTCCCTGCCTCAGATTCCCTGCCTCAAATTCCCTTCATCTGATTCCATGTCTCTGATTCCCCGCCTCTGATTCCCCACCTCTGATTCCCCGCCTCTGATTCACCACCTCTGATCCCCGCCTCTGATTCCCCGCCTCTGATTCCCCGCCTCTGATTCCCCGCCTCAGATACCCCGCCTCTGATTCCCCGCCTACCTTTCCGCGCAACTTTCTCTGCATATCGTTTCCCACATCTCATTTCCCCCCTCTGATAACCCGCCTCTGATTCCATGCCTCTGATTCCATGCCTCTGATTCCCCGCCACAGATTCCCCGCCTCAGATTCCCCGCCTCACATTCCCCGCCTCAGATTCCCGGCCTCAGATTCCCCGCCTCTGATTCCCCGCCTCTGATTCCCCGCCTCTGATACCCCGCCTCTGATTCCCCGCCTCTGATTCCCCGCCTCTGATTCCCCGCCTCTGATACCCCGCCTCTGATTCCCCGCCTCCCTTTCCGCGCAACTTTCCCGGCATCCGTTTCCCCACATCTCTTTCCCTGCCTCTGATTCCCTGCCCCTGATTGCCCGCCTCTGATTCCCTGCCTCTGATTCCCCCCCTCTGATTCCCCACCTCTGATTCCATGCCTCTGATTCCCCGTCTTAGATTCCCCGCCTCTGATTCACTGCCCCTGATTGCCCGCCTCTGATTCCCTGCCTCTGATTCCCCCCCTCTGATTCCCCACCTCTGATTCCATGCCTCTGATTCCCCGTCTTAGATTCCCCGCCTCAGATTCCCTTCCTCAGATTCCCCGCCTCTGATTCCCTGCCTCTGATTCCCCGCCTCTGATTCCCCACCTCTGATTCCCAGCGTCTGATTCCCCGCCTCAGATTCCCCGCCTCTCTTTCCGCGCAACTTTCCCGGCCTCCGTTTCCCCACATCGCTTTCCCCGCCTCAGATTCCACGACTCTGATTTCCCACCTCTGATTCCCCGCCTCAGATTACCTGGCACTGATTGCCCGCTTCTGATTCCCCGCCTCTGATTCCCCGCCTCTGATTCCCTGCCTCCGATTCCCCGCCTCTGATTCCCCACCTTTGATTCTCTGCCTCTCTTTCCCTGCCTCTATTTCCACGTCTCTTTCTCTGCCTGTCTTTCCCCACATCTCTTTTCCCCCCTCTGATTCCCCGCATCTGAATCCGCGCCTCTGATTCCTCACCTCAGATTCGCCGCCTCAGATTCCCTGCCTCAGATTCCCTGCCTCAGATTCCCTGCATCTGATTCCCTGCCTCATATTCCCCGGCTCTGATTCCCCGCCTCCGAATCCTTGCCTCTGATTCCACGCCTCTGATTCCCCGCCTCTGATTCCCCGCCTCAGATTCCCTTCATCTGATTCCCCGCCTCTGATTCCTCGCCTCTGATTCCCCGCCTCTGATTCTCCGCCTCCCTTTCCGCACAACTTTCCCGGCCTCAGATTCCCTTCCTCTCTTTCGCTGCCTTTATTTGTGCGCCTCTTTCTCTGCTTCTCTTTCCACACATCTCTTTTCCCCCATCTGATTTCCCGCCACTGAATCCGCGCCTCTGATTCCCCACCTCAGATTCCCCACCTCAGATTCCCCGCCTCAGATTCTCCGCCTCAGATTCCCCGCCTCAGATTCCCTGCCTCAGATTCCCCACCTTAGATTCCCCGCCTCTGATTCCCCGCCTCCGATTCCCTGCCTCTGATTCCCCGCCTCTGATTCCCCACCTCTGATTCCTCACCTCTGATTCCACGCATCTGATTCAATGCCTCTGATTCCCCGCCTCATATTCCCCGCCTCTGAATCCCCACATCTGATTCCCCGCCTCTGATTCCCCGCCTCCGATTCCCCGCCTCTGATTCCCCGCCTCCCATTCCGCGCAACTTTCCCGACCTCCGTTTCCCCACATCTCTTTCCCCGCCTCTGATTCCACGCCTCTGATTCCCCACCTCTGATTCCCCGCCTCTGATTCCCTGCACAGATTCCCCGCCTCTGATTCCCCACCTCTGATTCCCTGCCTCTTTCTCTACGCCTCTCTTTCGCCTTCGTTCTTGCCCCTCCACTCTTTCCGCGCCTCTCTTTCCCTCCCTCAATTTCAACAACTCTGTTTGATCTGTTCTGTGTACCTCATTTTCAACACACAAGTTCCAACCACTATGTTTTGCCCATGTCTTTCCCCGCCTCTATTTATCCGCCTATGTTTACACGACTCTGTTTACCCACCTCAGATTCCCCGCCTCAGATTCCCTGCCTCTGATTCCCTGCCTCTGATTCCCTGCATTTGATTCCCTGCCTCTGATTCCCCGCCTCTGAGTCCCCGCCTCTCTTTCCGCGCAACTTTCCCGGCCTCCGTTTCCCCACATCGCTTTCCCCGCCTCTGATTCCCCACCTCTGATTTCCCGCCTCTGATTCCCTGCCACTGATTCCCTGCCTCTGATTCCCTGCCTCTGATTCCCTGCCTCTGATTCCCTGCCTCTGATTCCCTGCATCTGATTCCCCGCCTCTGATTCACCACCTCTGATTCCTCGCCTCTGATTCCCCGCATCTGATTTCCCGCCTCTGATACCCCGCCTCTGATTCACCACCTCTGATACCCTCCCTCTCTTTCCCTGCCTCTATTTCCGTGCCTCTTTCTATGCATCTCGTTTCCCACATCTCAATTCCCCCCTCTGATAACCTGCCGCTGATTCCATGCCTCTGATTCCCCCCCTCAGATTCCCTGCCTCAGATTCCCCGCCTCAGATTCCCCGCCTCAAATCCCCCGCATCAGATTCCCTGCCTCAGATTCCCTGCCTCAGATTCCCTGCCTCAGATTCCCCACCTCTGATTCCTCGCCTCTGATTCCCCGCATCTGAATCCCCACCTCTGATTCTCCGCCTCTGATTACCCGCCTCTGATTCCCCACCTCTAATTCCCCGCATCTGATTGCCCGCCTCTGATTCCCCGCCACTGATTCCCCGCCTCTGATTCCCTGCCTCTGATTGCCCGCCTCGGATTCCCCGCCTCTGATTCCCCGCCTCTGATTCCCTGCCACTGATTCCCTGCCTCTGATTCCCTGCCTCTGATTCCATGCCTCTGATTCCATGCCTCTGATTCCCCGCCTCAGATTCCCTGCCTCAGATTCCCCGCCTCAGATTCCCCACCTCTGATTGCCCGGCTCTGATTGCCTCCCTCAGATTCCCCACCTCAGATTCCCCGCCTCTGATTCCCCGCCTCTGATTCCCTGCCTCTGATTCCCCGCCTCTGATTCCCCGCCTCTGATACCCTGCCTCTGATTCCCCACCTCTGACTGCTCGCCTCTGATTGCCCGCCTCTGATTCCCCGCCTCTGATTCCCTGCCACTGATTCCCTGCCTCTGATTCCCTGCCTCTGATTCCATGCCTCTGATTCCATGCCTCTGATTCCCCGCCTCAGATTCCCTGCCTCAGATTCCCCGCCTCAGATTCCCCACCTCTGATTGCCCGGCTCTGAATCCCTCCCTCAGATTCCCCACCTCAGATTCCCCGCCTCTGATTCCCCACCTTTGATTCCCCACCTCTGACTCCCCGCCTCTGATTCCCCGCCTCTGATTCCCCGCCTCTGATTCCTCGCCTCCCATTCAGCGCATCTTTCCCGGCCTCAGTTTCCCCACATCTCTTTCCCCGCCTCTGATTCCACACGTCTGATTCCCCACCTCTGATTCCCCGCCTCTGATTCCCTGCCTCTATCTCTATGCCTCTCTTTAGCCTCCGCTCTTGCCCCTCCACTCTTTCCGCGCCTCTCTTTCCCTCCCTCAGTTTCAACAACTCTATTTGATCTGTTCTGTGTACCTCATTTTCAACACATAAGTTCCAACCACTATGTTTCGCCAATCTCTTTCCCCGCCTCTATTTATCTGCCTATGTTTAGCCGCCTCTGATTCCCCACCTCAGATTCCCCGCCTCTGAATCCCCACCTCTGATTCCCCGCCTCTGATTCCCCGCCTCCGATTCCCCGCCTCTGATTCCCCGCCTCCCATTCCGCGCAACTTTCCCGACCTCCGTTTCCCCACATCTCTTTCCCCGCCTCTGATTCCACGCCTCTGATTCCCCACCTCTGATTCCCCGCCTCTGATTCCCTGCACAGATTCCCCGCCTCTGATTCCCCACCTCTGATTCCCTGCCTCTGTCTCTACGCCTCTCTTTCGCCTTCGTTCTTGCCCCTCCACTCTTTCCGCGCCTCTCTTTCCCTCCCTCAATTTCAACAACTCTGTTTGATCTGTTCTGTGTACCTCATTTTCAACACACAAGTTCCAACCACTATGTTTTGCCCATGTCTTTCCCCGCCTCTATTTATCCGCCTATGTTTATACGACTCTGTTTACCCACCTCAGATTCCCCGCCTCAGATTCCCTGCCTCTGATTCCCTGCCTCTGATTCCCTGCATCTGATTCCCTGCCTCTGATTCCCCGCCTCTGAGTCCCCGCCTCTCTTTCCGTGCAACTTTCCCGGCCTCCGTTTCCCCACATCGCTTTCCCCGCCTCTGATTCCACGCCTCTGATTCCCCACCTCTGATTCCCCGCCTCTGATTCCCTGCCACTGATTCCCTGCCTCTGATTCCCTGCCTCTGATTCCCTGCCTCTGATTCCCTGCCTCTGATTCCCTGCATCTGATTCCCCGCCTCTGATTCACCGCCTCTGATACCCTCCCTCTCTTTCCCTGCCTCTATTTCCGTGCCTCTTTCTATGCATCTCGTTTCCCAGATCTCAATTCCCCCCTCTGATAACCTGCCGCTGATTCCATGCCTCTGATTCCCCCCCTCAGATTCCCTGCCTCAGATTCCCCGCCTCAGATCCCCCGCATCAGATTCCCTGCCTCAGATTCCCTGCCTCAGATTCCCTGCCTCAGATTCCCCACCTCTGATTCCTCGCCTCTGATTCCCCGCATCTGATTTCCCGCCTCTGATACCCCGCCTCTGAATCCCCACCTCTGATTCCCCGCCTCTGATTACCCGCCTCTGATTCCCCACCTCTAATTCCCCGCATCTGATTCCCCGCCTCTGATTCCCCGCCACTGATTCCCCGCCTCTGATTCCCTGCCTCTGATTGCCCGCCTCGGATTCCCCACGTTTGAATCCCCGCAAGTGATTCCCCACCTCTGATTCCCCGCCTCTGATTCCCTGCCTCTGATTCCCCGCCTCTGATTCTCCACCACCCTTACCGCGCAACTTTCCCGGCCTCAGATTCCCCTCCTCTCTTTCCCTGCCTTTATTTGTTCGCCTCTTTCTCTGCCTCTCTTTCCACACATCTATTTTCCCCCCTCTGAATCCCCGCCACTGAATCTGCGCCTCTGATTCCCCACCTCAGATTCCCCACCTCAGACTCCCCGCCTCAGATTCCCCGCCTCAGATTCCCTGCCTCAGATTCCCTGCCTCAGATTCCCTGCCTCTGATTCCCCGCCTCTGATACCACGCCTCTGATTCCCCACCTCTGATTCCCCGCCTCTGATTCCCCGCCTCTGATTCCCCGCCTCTGATTCCCCACCTCTGATTCCACACCTCTGATTCCCCGCCTCTGATTCCCCACCCCTGATTCCCCGCCTCTGATTCCCTGCCTGTGATTCCCCGCCTCTGATTCTCCACCTCCCTTACCGCGCAACTTTCCCGGCCTCAGATTCCCCTCCTCTCTTTCCCTGCCTTCATTTGTTCGCCTCTTTCTCTGCCTCTCTTTCAACACATCTAATTTCCCCCCTCTGATTCTCCTCCACTGAATCCGCGCCTCCGATTCCCCACCTCAGATTCCCCACCTCAGATTCCCCGCCTCAGATTCCCCGCCTCAGATTCCCTGCCTCAGATTCCCCGCCTCTGATACCACGCCTCTGATTCCCCACCTCTGATTCCCCGCCTCTGATTCCCCGCCTCTGATTCCACGCCTCTGATTCCCCGCCTCTGATTCCCCGCCTCTGATTCCCCGCCTCTGATTGCCCGGCTCTGATTCCCTCCCTCAGATTCCCCACCTCAGATTCCCCGCCTCTGATTCCCCGCCTCTGATTCCCCGCCTCTGATTCCCCGCCTCTGATTCCCCGCCTCTGATACCCTGCTTCTGATTCCCCGCCTCTGACTGCCCGCCTCTGATTGCCCGCCTCTGATTCCCCGCCTCTTATTCCCCACCTCTGATTCCCCGCCACTGATTCCCCGCCTCTGTTTCACCGCCTCTGATTCCCCGCCTCTGATTCCCCACCATTTGATTCCCCACCTCTGATTCCCCGCCTCTGATTCCCCGCCTCTGATTCCCCGCCTCTGATTCCCCGCCTCCCATTCAGCGCATCTTTCCCGGCCTCAGTTTCCCCACATATGTTTCCCCGCCTCTGATTCCACACGTCTGATTCCCCACCTCTGATTCCCAGCCTCTGATTCCCTGCCACAGATACCCCGCCTCTGATTCCCCGCCTCTGATTCCCTGGCTCTATCTCTATGCCTCTCTTTAGCCTCCGCTCTTGCCCCTCCACTCTTTCCGCGCCTCTCTTTCCCTCCCTCAGTTTCAACAACTCCGTTTGATCTGTTCTGTGTACCTCATTTTCAACACACAAGTTCCAACCACTATGTTTCGCCAATCTCATTCCCCGCCTCTATTTATCCGCCTATGTTTACCCGCCTCTGATACCCCACCTCAGATTCCCCGCCTCAGATTCCCTGCCTCTGATTCCCTGCCTCTGATTCCCTGCATCTGATTCCCTGCCTCTGATACCCTGCCTTTGATACCCTGCCTCTGATTCCGTGCCTCTGATTCCGCGCCTCTGATTCCCCGCCTCTGATTCCCCACCTCTGATTCCCCGCCTCTGATTCCCCGCCTCTGATTCTCTGCCTCTCTTTCCGCGCAACTTTCCCGGCCTCCGTTTCCCCACATCGCTTTCCCCGCCTCTGATTCCACGCCTCTGATGCCCCACCTTTGCTTCCCCGCCTCAGATTCCCTGCCTCAGATTCCCCACCTTAGATTCCCCGCCTCTGATTCCCCGCCTCCGATTCCCTGCCTCTGATTCCCCGCCTCTGATTCCCCACCTCTGATTCCTCACCTCTGATTCCACGCATCTGATTCAATGCCTCTGATTCCCCGCCTCATATTCCCCGCCTCTGAATCCCCACATCTGATTCCCCGCCTCTGATTCCCCGCCTCCGATTCCCCGCCTCTGATTCCCCGCCTCCCATTCCGCGCAACTTTCCCGACCTCCGTTTCCCCACATCTCTTTCCCCGCCTCTGATTCCACGCCTCTGATTCCCCACCTCTGATTCCCCGCCTCTGATTCCCTGCACAGATTCCCCGCCTCTGATTCCCCACCTCTGATTCCCTGCCTCTGTCTCTACGCCTCTCTTTCGCCTTCGTTCTTGCCCCTCCACTCTTTCCGCGCCTCTCTTTCCCTCCCTCAATTTCAACAACTCTGTTTGATCTGTTCTGTGTACCTCATTTTCAACACACAAGTTCCAACCACTATGTTTTGCCCATGTCTTTCCCCGCCTCTATTTATCCGCCTATGTTTACACGACTCTGTTTACCCACCTCAGATTCCCCGCCTCAGATTCCCTGCCTCTGATTCCCTGCCTCTGATTCCCTGCATCTGATTCCCTGCCTCTGATTCCCCGCCTCTGAGTCCCCGCCTCTCTTTCCGCGCAACTTTCCCGGCCTCCGTTTCCCCACATCGCTTTCCCCGCCTCTGATTCCACGCCTCTGATTCCCCACCTCTGATTTCCCGCCTCTGATTCCCTGCCACTGATTCCCTGCCTCTGATTCCCTGCCTCTGATTCCCTGCCTCTGATTCCCTGCATCTGATTCCCCGCCTCTGATTCACCACCTCTGATACCCTCCCTCTCTTTCCCTGCCTCTATTTCCGTGCCTCTTTCTATGCATCTCGTTTCCCACATCTCAATTCCCCCCTCTGATAACCAGCCGCTGATTCCATGCCTCTGATTCCCCCCCTCAGATTCCCTGCCTCAGATTCCCCGCCTCAGATTCCCCGCCTCAAATCCCCCGCATCAGATTCCCTGCCTCAGATTCCCTGCCTCAGATTCCCTGCCTCAGATTCCCCACCTCTGATTCCTCGCCTCTGATTCCCCGCATCTGATTTCCCGCCTCTGATACCCCGCCTCTGAATCCCCACCACTGATTCCCCGCCTCTGATTACCCGCCTCTGATTCCCCACCTCTAATTCCCCGCATCTGATTCCCCGCCTCTGATTCCCCGCCACTGATTCCCCGCCTCTGATTCCCTGCCTCTGATTGCCCGCCTCGGATTCCCCGCCTCTGATTCCCCGCCTCTGATTCCCCGCCTCTGATTCCCCGCCTCTGATTCCCCGCCTCTGATTCCCCGCCTCTGATTCCCCGCCTCTGATTCCCTGCCACTGATTCCCTGCCTCTGATTCCCTGCCTCTGATTCCATGCCTCTGATTCCATGCCTCTGATTCCCCGCCTCAGATTCCGTGCCTCAGATTCCCCGCCTCAGATTCCCCACCTCTGATTGCCCGGCTCTGATTCCCTCCCTCAGATTCCCCACCTCAGATTCCCCGCCTCTGATTCCCCGCCTCTGATTCCCTGCCTCTGATTCCCCGCCTCTGATTCCCCGCCTCTGATACCCTGCCTCTGATGCCCCGCCTCTGACTGCTCGCCTCTGATTGCCCGCCTCTGATTCCCCGCCTCTGATTCCCTGCCACTGATTCCCTGCCTCTGATTCCCTGCCTCTGATTCCATGCCTCTGATTCCATGCCTCTGATTCCCCGCCTCAGATTCCCTGCCTCAGATTCCCCGCCTCAGATTCCCCACCTCTGATTGCCCGGCTCTGATTCCCTCCCTCAGATTCCCCACCTCAGATTCCCCGCCTCTGATTCCCCACCTTTGATTCCCCACCTCTGACTCCCCGCCTCTGATTCCCCGCCTCTGATTCCCCGCCTCTGATTCCTCGCCTCCCATTCAGCGCATCTTTCCCGGCCTCAGTTTCCCCACATCTCTTTCCCCGCCTCTGATTCCACACGTCTGATTCCCCACCTCTGATTCCCCGCCTCTGCTTCCCTGCCTCTATCTCTATGCCTCTCTTTAGCCTCCGCTCTTGCCCCTCCACTCTTTCCGCGCCTCTCTTTCCCTCCCTCAGTTTCAACAACTCTGTTTGATCTGTTCTGTGTACCTCATTTTCAACACATAAGTTCCAACCACTATGTTTCGCCAATCTCTTTCCCCGCCTCTATTTATCTGCCTATGTTTACCCGCCTCTGATTCCCCACCTCAGATTCCCCGCCTCAGATTCCCTGCCTCTGATTCCCCGCCTCTGATTCCCCACCTCTGATTCCTCACCTCTGATTCCACGCATCTGATTCAATGCCTCTGATTCCCCGCCTCAGATTCCCCGCCTCTGAATCCCCACCTCTGATTCCCCGCCTCTGATTCCCCGCCTCCGATTCCCCGCCTCATATTCCCCGCCTCTGAATCCCCACATCTGATTCCCCGCCTCTGATTTCCCGCCTCCGATTCCCCGCCTCTGATTCCCCGCCTCCCATTCCGCGCAACTTTCCCGACCTCCGTTTCCCCACATCTCTTTCCCCGCCTCTGATTCCACGCCTCTGATTCCCCACCTCTGATTCCCCGCCTCTGATTCCCTGCACAGATTCCCCGCCTCTGATTCCCCACCTCTGATTCCCTGCCTCTGTCTCTACGCCTCTCTTTCGCCTTCGTTCTTGCCCCTCCACTCTTTCCGCGCCTCTCTTTCCCTCCCTCAATTTCAACAACTCTGTTTGATCTGTTCTGTGTACCTCATTTTCAACACACAAGTTCCAACCACTATGTTTTGCCCATGTCTTTCCCCGCCTCTATTTATCCGCCTATGTTTACACGACTCTGTTTACCCACCTCAGATTCCCCGCCTCAGATTCCCTGCCTCTGATTCCCTGCCTCTGATTCCCTGCATCTGATTCCCTGCCTCTGATTCCCCGCCTCTGAGTCCCCGCCTCTCTTTCCGCGCAACTTTCCCGGCCTCCGTTTCCCCACATCGCTTTCCCCGCCTCTGATTCCACGCCTCTGATTCCCCACCTCTGATTTCCCGCCTCTGATTCCCTGCCACTGATTCCCTGCCTCTGATTCCCTGCCTCTGATTCCCTGCCTCTGATTCCCTGCCTCTGATTCCCTGCATCTGATTCCCCGCCTCTGATTCACCACCTCTGATACCCTCCCTCTCTTTCCCTGCCTCTATTTCCGTGCCTCTTTCTATGCATCTCGTTTCCCACATCTCAATTCCCCCCTCTGATAACCAGCCGCTGATTCCATGCCTCTGATTCCCCCCCTCAGATTCCCTGCCTCAGATTCCCCGCCTCAGATTCCCCGCCTCAAATCCCCCGCATCAGATTCCCTGCCTCAGATTCCCTGCCTCAGATTCCCTGCCTCAGATTCCCCACCTCTGATTCCTCGCCTCTGATTCCCCGCATCTGATTTCCCGCCTCTGATACCCCGCCTCTGAATCCCCACCACTGATTCCCCGCCTCTGATTACCCGCCTCTGATTCCCCACCTCTAATTCCCCGCATCTGATTCCCCGCCTCTGATTCCCCGCCACTGATTCCCCGCCTCTGATTCCCTGCCTCTGATTGCCCGCCTCGGATTCCCCGCCTCTGATTCCCCGCCTCTGATTCCCCGCCTCTGATTCCCCGCCTCTGATTCCCCGCCTCTGATTCCCCGCCTCTGATTCCCCGCCTCTGATTCCCTGCCACTGATTCCCTGCCTCTGATTCCCTGCCTCTGATTCCATGCCTCTGATTCCATGCCTCTGATTCCCCGCCTCAGATTCCGTGCCTCAGATTCCCCGCCTCAGATTCCCCACCTCTGATTGCCCGGCTCTGATTCCCTCCCTCAGATTCCCCACCTCAGATTCCCCGCCTCTGATTCCCCGCCTCTGATTCCCTGCCTCTGATTCCCCGCCTCTGATTCCCCGCCTCTGATACCCTGCCTCTGATGCCCCGCCTCTGACTGCTCGCCTCTGATTGCCCGCCTCTGATTCCCCGCCTCTGATTCCCTGCCACTGATTCCCTGCCTCTGATTCCCTGCCTCTGATTCCATGCCTCTGATTCCATGCCTCTGATTCCCCGCCTCAGATTCCCTGCCTCAGATTCCCCGCCTCAGATTCCCCACCTCTGATTGCCCGGCTCTGATTCCCTCCCTCAGATTCCCCACCTCAGATTCCCCGCCTCTGATTCCCCACCTTTGATTCCCCACCTCTGACTCCCCGCCTCTGATTCCCCGCCTCTGATTCCCCGCCTATGATTCCTCGCCTCCCATTCAGCGCATCTTTCCCGGCCTCAGTTTCCCCACATCTCTTTCCCCGCCTCTGATTCCACACGTCTGATTCCCCACCTCTGATTCCCCGCCTCTGATTCCCTGCCTCTATCTCTATGCCTCTCTTTAGCCTCCGCTCTTGCCCCTCCACTCTTTCCGCGCCTCTCTTTCCCTCCCTCAGTTTCAACAACTCTGTTTGATCTGTTCTGTGTACCTCATTTTCAACACATAAGTTCCAACCACTATGTTTCGCCAATCTCTTTCCCCGCCTCTATTTATCTGCCTATGTTTACCCGCCTCTGATTCCCCACCTCAGATTCCCCGCCTCAGATTCCCTGCCTCTGATTCCCCGCCTCTGATTCCCCACCTCTGATTCCTCACCTCTGATTCCACGCATCTGATTCAATGCCTCTGATTCCCCGCCTCAGATTCCCCGCCTCTGAATCCCCACCTCTGATTCCCCGCCTCTGATTCCCCGCCTCCGATTCCCCGCCTCTGATTCCCCGCCTCCCATTCCGCGCAACTTTCCCGACCTCCGTTTCCCCACATCTCTTTCCCCGCCTCTGATTCCACGCCTCTGATTCCCCACCTCTGATTCCCCGCCTCTGATTCCCTGCACAGATTCCCCGCCTCTGATTCCCCACCTCTGATTCCCTGCCTCTGTCTCTACGCCTCTCTTTCGCCTTCGTTCTTGCCCCTCCACTCTTTCCGCGCCTCTCTTTCCCTCCCTCAATTTCAACAACTCTGTTTGATCTGTTCTGTGTACCTCATTTTCAACACACAAGTTCCAACCACTATGTTTTGCCCATGTCTTTCCCCGCCTCTATTTATCCGCCTATGTTTATACGACTCTGTTTACCCACCTCAGATTCCCCGCCTCAGATTCCCTGCCTCTGATTCCCTGCCTCTGATTCCCTGCATCTGATTCCCTGCCTCTGATTCCCCGCCTCTGAGTCCCCGCCTCTCTTTCCGTGCAACTTTCCCGGCCTCCGTTTCCCCACATCGCTTTCCCCGCCTCTGATTCCACGCCTCTGATTCCCCACCTCTGATTCCCCGCCTCTGATTCCCTGCCACTGATTCCCTGCCTCTGATTCCCTGCCTCTGATTCCCTGCCTCTGATTCCCTGCCTCTGATTCCCTGCATCTGATTCCCCGCCTCTGATTCACCGCCTCTGATACCCTCCCTCTCTTTCCCTGCCTCTATTTCCGTGCCTCTTTCTATGCATCTCGTTTCCCAGATCTCAATTCCCCCCTCTGATAACCTGCCGCTGATTCCATGCCTCTGATTCCCCCCCCTCAGATTCCCTGCCTCAGATTCCCCGCCTCAGATCCCCCGCATCAGATTCCCTGCCTCAGATTCCCTGCCTCAGATTCCCTGCCTCAGATTCCCCACCTCTGATTCCTTGCCTCTGATTCCCCGCATCTGATTTCCCGCCTCTGATACCCCGCCTCTGAATCCCCACCTCTGATTCGCCGCCTCTGATTACCCGCCTCTGATTCCCCACCTCTCATTCCCCGCATCTGATTCCCCGCCTCTGATTCCCCGCCACTGATTCCCCGCCTCTGATTCCCTGCCTCTGATTGCCCGCCTCGGATTCTCCACGTTTGAATCCCCGCAAGTGATTCCCCACCTCTGATTCCCCGCCTCTGATTCCCTGCCTCTGATTCCCCGCCTCTGATTCTCCACCTCCCTTACCGCGCAACTTTCCCGGCCTCAGATTCCCCTCCTCTCTTTCCCTGCCTTTATTTGTTCGCCTCTTTCTCTGCCTCTCTTTCCACACATCTATTTTCCCCCCTCTGATTCCCCGCCACTGAATCCGCGCCTCTGATTCCCCACCTCAGATTCCCCACCTCAGACTCCCCGCCTCAGATTCCCCGCCTCAGATTCCCTGCCTCAGATTCCCTGCCTCTGATTCCCCGCCTCTGATACCACGCCTCTGATTCCCCACCTCTGATTCCCCGCCTCTGATTCCCCGCCTCTGATTCCCCGCCTCTGATACCCTGCCTCTGATTCCCCGCCTCTGTTTGCCCGGCTCTGATTCCCTCCCTCAGATTCCCCACCTCAGATTCCCCGCCTCTGATTCCCTGCCTCTGATTCCCCGCCTCTGATTCCCCGCCTCTGATTCCCCGCCTCTGATCCCCTGCCTCTGATTCCCCGCCTCTGATTGCCTGCCTCTGATTCCCCGCCTCTGATTCCACACCTCTGATTCCCCGCCTCTGATTCCCCGCCTCTGTTTCACCGTCTCTGATTCCCCGCCTCTGATTCCCTGCCTCTGATTCCCCGCCTCTGATTCTCCACCTCCCTTACCGCGCAACTTTCCCGGCCTCAGATTCCCCTCCTCTCTTTCCCTGCCTTTATTTGTTCGCCTCTTTCTCTGCCTCTCTTTCCACACATCTAATTTCCCCCCTCTGATTCTCCTCCACTGAATCCGCGCCTCCGATTCCCCACCTCAGATTCCCCACCTCAGATTCCCCACCTCAGATTCCCCGCCTCAGATTCCCCGCCTCAGATTCCCTGCCTCAGATTCCCTGCCTCTGATACCACGCCTCTGATTCCCCACCTCTGATTCCCTGCCTCTGATTCCATGCCTCTGATTCCCCGCCTCTGATTCCCCGCCTCTGATTCCCCGCCTCTGATTCCCCGCCTCTGATTCCCCGCCTCTGATTCCCCGCCTCTGATTCCACGCCTCTGATTCCCCGCCTCTGTTTCACCGCCTCTGATTCCCCGCCTCTGATTCCCCGCCTCTGATTCCCCGCCTCTGATTCCCCGCCTCTGATTCCCCGCCTCCCATTCAGCGCATCTTTCCCGGCCTCAGTTTCCCCACATCTCTTTCCCCGCCTCTGATTCCACACGTCTGATTCCCCACCTCTGATTCCCCGCCTCTGATTCCCTGCCACAGATACCCCGCCTCTGATTCCCCGCCTCTGATTCCCTGGCTCTATCTCTATGCCTCTCTTTAGCCTCCGCTCTTGCCCCTTCACTCTTTCCGCGCCTCTCTTTCCCTCCCTCAGTTTCAACAACTCTGTTTGATCTGTTCTGTGTACCTCATTTTCAACACACAAGTTCCAACCACTATGTTTCGCCAATCTCTTTCCCCGCCTCTATTTATCCGCCTATGTTTACCCGCCTCTGATACCCCACCTCAGATTCCCCGCCTCAGATTCCCTGCCTCTGATTCCCTGCCTCTGATTCCCCGCCTCTGATTCTCTGCCTCTCTTTCCGCGCAACTTTCCCGGCCTCCGTTTCCCCACATCGCTTTCCCCGCCTCTGATTCCACGCCTCTGATGCCCCACCTTTGATTCCCCGCCTCTGATTCCCTGCCACTGATTGCTCGCTTCTGATTTCCCGCCTCTGATTCCCCGCCTCTGATTCCCCGCCTCTGTCTGTACGCCTCTCTTTCACCTCCACTCTTTCGCCTCCACTCTTCCCGCGCCTCGCTTTCCCTCCCTCAATTTCAACAACTCTGTTTGATCTGTTTTGTGTAGCTCATTTTCAACACACAAGTTCCAACCACTATGATTTGCCCATCTCTTTCCCCGCCTCTATTTATCCACCTATGTTTACCTGCCTCTGTTTATCCACCTGTCTCCCCGCCTCTGATTCCCCACCTTTGATTCTCTGCCTTTCTTTCCCAGCCTCTATTTCCACGTGTCTTTCTCTGCCTCTGTTTCCCCACATCTCTTCCCCCCCCTCTGATTCCCCGCATCTGAATCCGTGCCTCTGATTCCCCACCTCAGATTCCCCGCCTCAGATTCCCCTCCTCTCTTTCACTGCCTTTATTTGTGTGCCTCTTTCTCTGCCTCTCTTTCCCCACATCTCTTTCCCCCCTCTGATTCCCCGCCACTGAATCCGTGCCTCTGATTCCCCGCCTTAGATTCCCCGCCTCAGAATCCCCGCCTCAGATTCCCCGCCTCAGAATCCCCGCCTCAGATTCACCGCATAAGATTCCCTGCCTCAGATTCCCTGCCTCAGATTCCCTGCCTCAAATACCCTTCATCTGATTCCATGCCTCTGATTCCCCGCCTCTGATTCCCCACCTCTGATTCCCCGCCTTTGATTCACCACCTCTGATTCCCCGCCTCTGATTCCCCGCCTCTGATTCCCCGCCTCTGATACCCCGCCTCTGATACCCCGCCTCTGATTCCCCGCCTCCCTTTCCGCGCAACTTTCCCGGCATCCGTTTCCCCACATCTCTTTCCCCGCCTCTGATTCCCTGCCCCTGATTGCCCGCCTCTGATTCCCTGCCTCTGATTCCCCCCCTCTGATTCCCCACCTCTGATTCCATGCCTCTGATTCCTCGTCTTAGATTCTCCGCCTCAGATTCAGAGCCTCAGATTCCCCGCCTCAGATTCCCTGCCTCAGATTCCCTGCCTCAGATTCCCTGCCTCAGATTCCCTTCATCTGAATCCCTGCCTATGATTCCCCGCCTCTGATTCCCCGCCTCTGATTCCCGACCTCTGATTCCCCGCCTCTGATTCCCCACCTCAGATACCCCGCCTCAGATTCCCCTCCTCTCTTTCACTGCCTTTATTTGTGTGCCTCTTTCTCTGCCTCTCTTTCCCCACATCTCTTTCCCCCCTCTGATTCCCCGCCACTGAATCCGTGCCTCTGATTCCCCGCCTTAGATTCCCCGCCTCAGAATCCCCGCCTCAGATTCCCCGCCTCAGAATCCCCGCCTCAGATTCACCGCATAAGATTCCCTGCCTCAGATTCCCTGCCTCAGATTCCCTGCCTCAAATTCCCTTCATCTGATTCCATGCCTATGATTCCCCGCCTCTGATTCCCCACCTCTGATTCCCCGCCTTTGATTCACCACCTCTGATTCCCCGCCTCTGATTCCCCGCCTCTGATTCCCCGCCTCTGATACCCCGCCTCTGATACCCCGCCTCTGATTCCCCGCCTCCCTTTCCGCGCAACTTTCCCGGCATCCGTTTCCCCACATCTCTTTCCCCGCCTCTGATTCCCTGCCCCTGATTGCCCGCCTCTGATTCCCTGCCTCTGATTCCCCACCTCTGATTCCCCACCTCTGATTCCATGCCTCTGATTCCCCGTCTTAGATTCCCCGCCTCAGATTCACCGCCTCAGATTCCCCGCCTCAGATTCCCAGCCTCAGATTCCCTGCCTCAGATTCCCTGCCTCAGATTCCCTTCATCTGAATCCCTGCCTATGATTCCCCGCCTCTGATTCCCCGCCTCTGATTCCCCACCTCTGATTCCCCGCCTCTGATTCCCCACCTCAGATACCCCGCCTCAGATTCCCCTCCTCTCTTTCACTGCCTTTATTTGTGTGCCTCTTTCTCTGCCTCTCTTTCCCCACATCTCTTTCCCCCCTCTGATTCCCCGCCACTGAATCCGTGCCTCTGATTCCCCGCCTTAGATTCCCCGCCTCAGAATCCCCGCCTCAGATTCCCCGCCTCAGAATCCCCGCCTCAGATTCACCGCATAAGATTCCCTGCCTCAGATTCCCTGCCTCAGAATCCCTGCCTCAAATTCCCTTCATCTGATTCCATGCCTCTGATTCCCCGCGTCTGATTCCCCACCTCTGATTCCCCGCCTTTGATTCACCACCTCTGATTCCCCGCCTCTGATTCCCCGCCTCTGATTCCCCGCCTCTGATTCCCCGCCTCTGATACCCCGCCTCTGATTCCCCGCCTCCCTTTCCGCGCAACTTTCCCGGCATCCGTTTCCCCACATCTCTTTCCCCGCCTCTGATTCCCTGCCCCTGATTGCTCGCCTCTGATTCCCTGCCTCTGATTCCCCCCCTCTGATTCCCCACCTCTGATTCCATGCCTCTGATTCCCCGTCTTAGATTCCCCGCCTCAGATTCACCGCCTCAGATTCCCCGCCTCAGATTCCCTGCCTCAGATTCCCTGCCTCAGATTCCCTGCCTCAGATTCCCTTCATCTGAATCCCTGCCTATGATTCCCCGCCTCTGATTTCCCGCCTCTGATTCCCCACCTCTGATTCCCCGCCTCTGATTCCCCACCTCAGATACCCCGCCTCAGATTCCCCTCCTCTCTTTCACTGCCTTTATTTGTGTGCCTCTTTCTCTGCCTCTCTTTCCCCACATCTCTTTCCCCCCTCTGATTCCCCGCCACTGAATCCGTGCCTTTGATTCCCCGCCTTAGATTCCCCGCCTCAGAATCCCCACCTCAGATTCCCCGCCTCAGAATCCCCGCCTCAGATTCACCGCATAAGATTCCCTGCCTCAGATTCCCTGCCTCAGATTCCCTGCCTCAAATTCCCTTCATCTGATTCCATGCCTCTGATTCCCCGCCTCTGATTCCCCACCTCTGATTCCC
The DNA here is from genome assembly GCF_036971445.1 of Narcine bancroftii. NCBI lineage: Eukaryota > Metazoa > Chordata > Chondrichthyes > Torpediniformes > Narcinidae > Narcine > Narcine bancroftii. The sequence goes on along the minus strand of NC_091471.1, from coordinate 321,881 downwards.
CGCCTTTGATTCACCACCTCTGATTCCCCGCCTCTGATTCCCCGCCTCTGATTCCCCGCCTCTGATTCCCCGCCTCTGATACCCCGCCTCTGATTCCCCGCCTCCCTTTCCGCGCAACTTTCCCGGCATCCATTTCCCCACATCTCTTTCCCCGCCTCTGATTCCCTGCCCCTGATTGCCCGCCTCTGATTCCCTGCCTCTGATTCCCCCCTCTGATTCCCCACCTCTGATTCCATGCCTCTGATTCCCCGTCTTAGATTCCCCGCCTCAGATTCACCGCCTCAGATTCCCCGCCTCAGATTCCCTGCCTCAGATTCCCCGCCTCTGATTCGCCACCTCTGATTCCCCGCCTCTGATTCCCCGCCTCTGATTCCCCGCCTCAGATTCCCCGGCTCTGATTCTCTGCCTCAGATTCCCTGCCTCAGATTCCCTGCCTCTGATTCCCCGCCTCTGATTCCCCGCCTCTGATTCCCTGCCTCTGATTCCCTGCCTCTGATTCACCTCCACTGATTCTTCATCTCTGACTCCCCACCTCTGATTCCCAGCCTCTGATTCCCCGCCTCAGATTCCCCGGCTCTGATTCTCTGCCTCAGATTCCCTGCCTCAGATTCCCCGCCTCTCTTTCCGCGCAACTTTCCCGGCCTCCGATTCCCCACATCGCTTTCCCCGCCTCTGATTCCCCGCCTCTGATTCCCTGCCTCTGATTCCCTGCCTCTGATTCACCTCCACTGATTCTTCATCTCTGACTCCCCACCTCTGATTCCCAGCCTCTGATTCGCCGCCTCTGATTCCCCGCCTCTGATTCCCTGCCTCTGATTCCCTGCCTCTGATTCACCGCCTCTGATTCTTCATCTCTGATTCCCCACCTCTGATTCCCAGCGTCTGATTCCCCGCCTCAGATTCCCCGCCTCTCTTTCCGCGCAACTTTCCCGGCCTCCGTTTCCCAACATCGCTTTCCCCGCCTCAGATTCCACGCCTCTGATTTCCCACCTCTGATTCCCCGCCTCAGATTACCTGGCACTGATTGCCCGCTTCTGATTCCCCGCCTCTGATTCCCCGCCTCTGATTCCCTGCCTCTGATTCCCCGCCTCTGATTCCCCACCTTTGATTCTCTGCCTCTCTTTCCCTGCCTCTATTTCCACGTCTCTTTCTCTGCCTGTCTTTCCCCACATCTCTTTTCCCCCCTCTGATTCCCCGCATCTGAATCCGCGCCTCTGATTCCTCACCTCAGATTCGCCGCCTCAGATTCCCCTCCTCTCTTTCACTGACTTTATTTGTGTGCCTCTTTCTCTGCCTCTCTTTCCCCACATCTCTTTCCCCCCTCTGATTCCACGCCACTGAATCCGTGCCTCTGATTCCCCACCTCAGATTCCATGCCTCAGATTCCCCGCCTCAGACTCCCTGCCTCAGATTCCCTGCCTCAAATTCCCTTCATCTGATTCCATGCCTCTGATTCCCCGCGTCTGATTCCCCGCATCAGATTCCCTGCCTCTGATTCCGTGCCTCTGATTCCCAGCCTCTGATTCCCCGCATCAGATTCCCTGCCTCTGATTCCGTGCCTCTGATTCACCGCCTCTGATTCTTCATCTCTGACTCCCCACCTCTGATTCCCAGCCTCTGATTCCCCGCCTCAGATTCCCCGGCTCTGATTCTCTGCCTCAGATTCCCTGCCTCAGATTCCCCGCCTCTGATTCCCCGCCTCTGATTCCCCGCCTCTGATTCCCTGCCTCTGATTCCCCGCATCTGATTCCCTGCCTCTGATTCCCCGCCACTTATTCCCCGCCTCTTATTCCCTGCCTCTGATTGCCCGCCTCGGATTCCCCACGTTTGAATCCCCGCAAGTGATTCCCCACCTCTGATTCCCCGCCTCTGATTCCCTGCCTCTGATTCCCCGCCTCTGATTCTCCACCTCCCTTACCGCGCAACTTTCCCGGCCTCAGATTCCCCTCCTCTCTTTCCCTGCCTTTATTTGTTCGCCTCTTTCTCTGCCTCTCTTTCCACACATCTATTTTCCCCCCTCTGATTCTCCGCCACTGAATCCGCGCCTCTGATTCCCCACCTCAGATTCCCCACCTCAGACTCCCCGCCTCAGATTCCCCGCCTCAGATTCCCTGCCTCAGATTCCCTGCCTCAGATTCCCTGCCTCTGATTCCCCGCCTCTGATACCACGCCTCTGATTCCCCACCTCTGATTCCCCGCCTCTGATTCCCCGCCTCTGATTCCCCGCCTCTGATACCCTGCCTCTGATTCCCCGCCTCTGTTTGCCCGGCTCTGATTCCCTCCATCAGATTCCCCACCTCAGATTCCCCGCCTCTGATTCCCTGCCTCTGATTCCCCGCCTCTGATTGCCCGCCTCTGATTCCCTGCCTCTGATTCCCCGCCTCTAATTGCCCGCCTCTGATTCCCCGCCTCTGTTTCACCGTCTCTGATTCCCCGCCTCTGATTCCCCACCTTTGATTCCCCACCCCTGATTCCCCGCCTCTGATTCCCTGCCTCTGATTCCCCGCCTCTGATTCTCCACCTCCCTTACCGCGCAACTTTCCCGGCCTCAGATTCCCCTCCTCTCTTTCCCTGCCTTTATTTGTTCGCCTCTTTCTCTGCCTCTCTTTCCACACATCTATTTTCCCCCCTCTGATTCCCCTCCACTGAATCCGCGCCTCCGATTCCCCACCTCAGATTCCCCACCTCAGATTCCCTGCCTCAGATTCCCCGCCTCAGATTACCTGCCTCAGATTCCCCGCCTCTGATACCACGCCTCTGATTCCCCACCTCTGATTCCCCGCATCTGATTCCCCGCCTCTGATTCCACGCCTCTGATTCCCCGCCTCTGATTCCCCGCCTCTGATTCCCCGCCTCTGATTGCCCGGCTCTGATTCCCTCCCTCAGATTCCCCACCTCAGATTCCCCGCCTCTGATTCCCCGCCTCTGATTCCCCGCCTCTGATTCACCGCCTCTGATTCCCCGCCTCCCATTCAGCGCATCTTTCCCGGCCTCAGTTTCCCCACATCTCTTTCCCCGCCTCTGATTCCACACGTCTGATTCCCCACCTCTGATTCCCCGCCTCTGATTCCCTGCCACAGATACCCCGCCTCTGATTCCCCGCCTCTGATTCCCTGGCTCTATCTCTATGCCTCTCTTTAGCCTCCGCTCTTGCTCCTCCACTCTTTCCGCGCCTCTCTTTCCCTCCCTCAGTTTCAACAACTCTGTTTGATCTGTTCTGTGTACCTCATTTTCAACACACAAGTTCCAACCACTATGTTTCGCCCATCTCTTTACCCGCCTCTATTTATCCGCCTATGTTTACCCGCCTCTGATACCCCACCTCAGATTCCCCGCCTCAGATTCCCTGCCTCTGATTCCCTGCCTCTGATTCCCTGCATCTGATTCCCTGCCTCTGATACACTGCCTTTGATTCCCTGCCTCTGATTCCGTGCCTCTGATTCCGCGCCTCTGATTCCCCGCCTCTGATTCCCCACCTCTGATTCCCCGCCTCTGTTTCCCCGCCTCTGATTCTCTGCCTCTCTTTCCGCGCAACTTTCCCGGCCTCCGTTTCCCCACATCGCTTTCCCCGCCTCTGATTCCACGCCTCTGATGCCCCACCTTTGATTCCCCGCCTCTGATTCCCTGCCACTGATTGCTCGCTTCTGATTTCCCGCCTCTGATTCCCCGCCTCTGATTCCCCGCCTCTCTCTCTACGCCTCTCTTTCACCTCCACTCTTTCGCTTCCACTCTTCCCGCGCCTCGCTTTCCCTCCCTCAATTTCAACAACTCTGTTTGACCTGTTTTGTGTAGCTCATTTTCAACACACAAGTTCCAACCACTATGATTTGCCCATCTCTTTCCCCGCCTCTATTTATCCACCTATGTTTACCTGCCTCTGTTTATCCACCTGTCTCCCCGCCTCTGATTCCCCACCTTTGATTCTCTGCCTTTCTTTCCCAGCCTCTATTTCCACGTGTCTTTCTCTGCCTCTGTTTCCCCACATCTCTTTCCCCCCTCTGATTCCCCGCCACTGAATCCGTGCCTCTGATTCCCCGCCTTAGATTCCCCGCCTCAGAATCCCCGCCTCAGATTCCCCGCCTCAGAATCCCCGCCTCAGATTCACCGCATAAGATTCCCTGCCTCAGATTCCCTGCCTCAGATTCCCTGCCTCAAATTCCCTTCATCTGATTCCATGCCTCTGATTCCCCGCCTCTGATTCCCCACCTCTGATTCCCCGCCTTTGATTCACCACCTGTTATTCCCCGCCTCTGATTCCCCGCCTCTGATTCCCCGCCTCTGATTCCCCGCCTCTGATACCCCGCCTCTGATTCCCCGCCTCCCTTTCCGCGCAACTTTCCCGGCATCCGTTTCCCCACATCTCTTTCCCCGCCTCTGATTCCCTGCCCCTGATTGCCCGCCTCTGATTCCCTGCCTCTGATTCCCCCCCTCTGATTCCCCACCTCTGATTCCATGCCTCTGATTCCCCGTGTTAGATTCCCCGCCTCAGATTCACCGCCTCAGATTCCCCGCCTCAGATTCCCTGCCTCAGATTCCCTGCCTCAGATTCCCTGCCTCAGATTCCCTTCATCTGAATCCCTGCCTATGATTCCCCGCCTCTGATTCCTCGCCTCTGATTCCCCACCTCTGATTCCCCGCCTCTGATTCCCCACCTCAGATACCCCGGCTCCGAGTCTCTGCCTCAGATTCCCTGCCTCAGAGTCCCTGCCTCAAATTCCCATCAGCTGAATCCCTGTCTATGATTCCCCGCCTCTGATTCCCCGCCTCTGATTCCCCACCTCTTATTCCCCGCCTCTGATTCCCCGCCTCAGATTCCCCGGCTCTGATTCTCTGCCTTAGATTCCCTGCCTCAGATTCCCTGCCTCTGATTCCCCGCCTCTGATTCCCCGCCTCTGATTCCCTGCCTCTGATTCCCTGCCTCTGATTCACCACCACTGATTCTTCATCTCTGACTCCCCACCTCTGATTCCCAGCCTCTGATTCCCCGCCTCAGATTCTCCGGCTCTGATTCTCTGCCTCAGATTCCCTGCCTCAGATTCCCTGCCTCTGATTCCCCGCCTCTGATTCCCCACCTCTGATTCCCTGCCTCTGATTCCCTGCCTCTGATTCACCGCCTCTGATTCCTCATCTCTGATTCCCCACCTCTGATTCCCAGCGTCTGATTCCCCGCCTCAGATTCCCCGCCTCTCTTTCCGCGCAACTTTCCCGGCCACCGATTCCCCACATCGCATTCCCCACCTCTGATTCCCCGCCTCAGATTACCTGGCACTGATTGCCCGCTTCTGATTCCCCGCCTCTGATTCCCCGCCTCTGATTCCCTGCCTCCGATTCCCCGCCTCTGATTCCCCACCTTTGATTCTCTGCCTCTCTTTCCCTGCCTCTATTTCCACGTCTCTTTCTCTGCCTGTCTTTCCCCACATCTCTTTTCCCCCCTCTGATTCCCCGCATCTGAATCCGCGCCTCTGATTCCTCACCTCAGATTCGCCGCCTCAGATTCCCCTCCTCTCTTTCACTGCCTTTATTTGTGTGCCTCTTTCTCTGCCTCTCTTTCCCCACATCTCTTTCCCCCCTCTGATTCCACGCCACTTAATCCGTGCCTCTGATTCCCCACCTCAGATTCCATGCCTCAGATTCCCCGCCTCAGACTCCCTGCCTCAGATTCCCTGCCTCTGATTCCCTGCCTCAGATTCCCTGCCTCTGATTCCCTGCCTCTGATTCCCTTCCTCTGATTCCCTGCCTCTGATTCCCCGCATCTGGTTCCCCGCCTCTGATTCCCTGCCTCTGATACACTGCCTCTCATTCCCTGCCTATATTTCCGTGCCTCTTTCTCTGCATATCGTTTCCCAAATCTCATTTCCCCCCTCTGATAACCCGCCTCTGATTCCATGCCTCTGATTCCATGCCTCTGATTCCCCGCCACAGATTCCCCGTCTCAGATTCCCCGCCTCACATTCCCCGCCTCAGATTCCCTGCCTCAGATTCCCTGCCTCAGATTCCCTGCATCTGATTCCCTGCCTCATATTCCCCGGCTCTGATTCCCCGCCTCCGAATCCTTGCCTCTGATTCCACGCCTCTGATTCCCCGCCTCTGATTCCCCGCCTCAGATTCCCTTCATCTGATTCCCCGCCTCTGATTCCTCGCCTCTGATTCCCCGCCTCTGATTCTCCGCCTCCCTTTCCGCGCAACTTTCCCGGCCTCAGATTCCCTTCCTCTCTTTCGCTGCCTTTATTTGTGCGCCTCTTTCTCTGCTTCTCTTTCCACACATCTCTTTTCCCCCCTCTGATTTCCCGCCACTGAATCCGCGCCTCTGATTCCCCACCTCAGATTCCCTACCTCAGATTCCCTGCCTCAGATTCTCCGCCTCAGATTCCCCGCCTCAGATTCCCTGCCTCAGATTCCCCACCTTAGATTCCCCGCCTCTGATTCCCCGCCTCTGATTCCCCACCTCTGATTCCTCACCTCTGATTCCACGCATCTGATTCAATGCCTCTGATTCCCCGCCTCAGATTCCCCGCCTCTGAATCCCCACCTCTGATTCCCCACCTCTGATTCCCCGCCTCTGATTCCCCGCCTCTGATTCCCCGCCTCCCATTCCGCGCAACTTTCCCGACCTCCGTTTCCCCACATCTCTTTCCCCGCCTCTGATTCCACGCCTCTGATTCCCCACCTCTGATTCCCCGCCTCTGATTCCCTGCACAGATTCCCCGCCTCTGATTCCCCACCTCTGATTCCCTGCCTCTGTCTCTACGCCTCTCTTTCGCCTTCGTTCTTGCCCCTCCACTCTTTCTGCGCCTCTCTTTCCTTCCCTCAATTTCAACAACTCTGTTTGATCTGTTCTGTGTACCTCATTTTCAACACACAAGTTCCAACCACTATGTTTTGCCCATGTCTTTCCCCGCCTCTATTTATCCGCCTATGTTTACACGACTCTGTTTACCCACCTCAGATTCCCCGCCTCAGATTCCCTGCCTCTGATTCCCTGCATCTGATTCCCTGCCTCTGATTCCCCGCCTCTGAGTCCCCGCCTCTCTTTCCGCGCAACTTTCCCGGCCTCCGTTTCCCCACATCGCTTTCCCCGCCTCTGATTCCACGCCTCTGATTCCCCACCTCTGATTCCCCGCCTCTGATTCCCTGCCACTGATTCCCTGCCTCTGATTCCCTGCCTCTGATTCCCTGCCTCTGATTCCCTGCCTCTGATTCCCTGCATCTGATTCCCCGCCTCTGATTCACCGCCTCTGATACCCTCCCTCTCTTTCCCTGCCTCTATTTCCGTGCCTCTTTCTATGCATCTCGTTTCCCAGATCTCAATTCCCCCCTCTGATAACCTGCCGCTGATTCCATGCCTCTGATTCCCCCCCTCAGATTCCCTGCCTCAGATTCCCCGCCTCAGATTCCCCACCTCAAATCCCCCGCATCAGATTCCCTGCCTCAGATTCCCTGCCTCAGATTCCCTGCCTCAGATTCCCTTCATCTGATTCCATGCCTCTGATTCCCCGCCTCTTATTCCCCGCCTCTGATTCCCCGCCTCTGATTCCCCGCCTCTGATTCCCCGCCTCTGATTCCCCGCCTCTGATTCCCTGCCACTGATTCCCTGCCTCTGATTCCCTGCCTCTGATTCCATGCCTCTGATTCCATGCCTCTGATTCCCCGCCTCAGATTCCCCGCCTCTGATTCCCCGCCTCTTATTCCCCGCCTCTGATTCCCCGCCTCAAATCCCCCGCATCAGATTCCCTGCCTCAGATTCCCCGCCTCTGATTCTCCGCCTCCCTTTCCGCGCAACTTTCCCGGCCTCAGATTCCCCACCTCTCTTTCGCTTCCTTTATTTGTGCGCCTCTTTCTCTGCTTCTCTTTCCACACATCTCTTTTCCCCCCTCTGATTCCCCGCCACTGAATCCGCGCCTCTGATTCCACACCTCAGATTCCCCACCTCAGATTCCCCGCCTCAGATTCTCCACCTCAGATTCCCTGCCTCAGATTCCCCGCCTTAGATTCCCCGCCTCTGATTCCCCGCGTCTGATTCCCCATATCTGATTCCCGTCCTCTGATTCCTGGCCTCTGATTCCCGGCCTCTGATTCCCGGCCTCTGATACCCTGCTACTGATTCTGATTCCCTGCCTCTTATTCCCCATCTCTGATTCTCCAAATCTGATTCCCTGCCTCTGATTCCCCGCCTCTGATTCCCCGCCTCTGATTCCCTGCCACTGATTTCCCGCCCCTGATTCCCCACCTCTGATTACCCATATCTGATTCCCCGCCTCTGTTTCCCCACCTCTGATTCCCCGCCTCTGATTCCCCATATCTGATTCCACAGCTATTATTCCCCAACTCTGATTCCCCGCCTCTGATTCCCCAGCTCTGATTCCCCGCCTCTGATTCACCGCTTCTGATTCCCTGCCTCTGATTCCCCGCCTGTGATTCCCTATCTCTCATTTCATCACCTCTGATTCCCCACCTCTGATTCCCCATATCTGACTCACCGCCTCTGTTTCCCCGCCTCTGATACCCCGCCTCCGATTCCCTATCTCTGATTCCCCGCCTCTGATTCCCCGCCTCTGATTCCCCGCCTCTGATTACCCGCCTCTGATTCCCTGCCTCTGATTCCCCGCCTCAGATTCCCCGCCTCTGATTCCCCGGCTCTGATTCCCTGCCTCTGATTCCCCCCTCTGTTTCCCCACCTCTGAATCCCCGCCTCTCATTCCCCGCCTGTTTCCCCACCTCTGAATCCCCGCCTCTGATTCCCCGCCTCTGATTCCCCGCCTCTGATTCCCCGCCTCTGATTACCCGCATCTGATTCCCCGCCTCTGATTCCCCGCCTCTGATTCCCTGCCTCAGATACCCTGCCTCAGATTCCCTGCCTCAGATTCCCTTCATCTGATTCCCCGCCTCTGATTCCCCGCCTCTGATTCTCCGCCTCCCTTTCCGCTCAACTTTCCCGGCCTCAAATTCCCCTACTCTCTTTCGCTGCCTTTATTTGTGCGGCTCTTTCTCTGCTTCTCTTTCCACACATCTTTCCTCCATCTGATTCCCCGCCACTGAATCCGCGCCTCTGATTCCACGCCTCTGATTCCCCGCCTCTGATTCCCCGCCTCGGATTCTCCGCCTCTGATTCCCTGCCTCTGATTCCCCGCCTCAGATTCCCCGCCTCTGATTCCACGGCTCTGATTCCCTGCCTCTGATTCCCCCCTCAGTTTCCCCACCTCTGAATCCCCGCCTCTGATTCCCCGCCTGTTTCCCCACCTCTGAATCCCCGCCTCTGATTCTCCGTCTCTGATTCCCTGCCTCTGATTCCCTGCCTCTGATTACCCGCCTCTGATTCCCCGCCTCTGATTCCCCACCTCTCTTTCACTTCCTTTATTTGTGCGCCTCTTTCTCTGCTTCTCTTTCCACACATCTCTTTTCCTCCCTCTGATTCCCCGCCACTGAATCCGCGCCTCTGATTCCACACCTCAGATTCCCCACCTCAGATTCCCCGCCTCAGATTCTCCGCCTCAGATTCCCTGCCTCAGATTCCCCGCCTCTGATACCCCGCCTCCAATTCCCTATCTCTGATTCCCCGCCTCTGATTCCGCACCTCTGATTCTCTGCCTCCCTTTCCGCGCAACGTTCCCGGCCTCAAATTCCCCTCCTCTCTTTCGCTGCCTTTATTTGTGCGGCTCTTTCTCTGCTTCTCTTTCCACACATCTTTCCACCATCTGATTCCCCGCCACTGAATCCGCGCCTCTGATTCCACGCCTCTGATTCCCCGCCTCTGATTCCCCGCCTCTGATTCCCCGCCTCTGATTCCCTGCCTCTGATTCCCCGCCTCAGATTCGCCGCGTCTGATTCCACGGCTCTGATTCCCTGCCTTTGATTCCCCCCTCTGTTTCCCCACCTCCGAATCCCCGCCTCTGATTCCCCGCCTCTGATTCCCCGCCTCTGATTCCCTTCCTTTGATTACCCGCCTCTGATTCCCCGCCTCTGATTCCCCGCCTCTGATTCCCTGCCTCAGATACCCTGCCTCAGATTCCCTGCCTCAGATTCCCTTCATCTGATTCCCCGCCTCTGATTCCCTGCCTCTGATTCCCCACCTCAGATTCCCCACCTCAGATTCCCCGCCTCAGTTTCCCCGCCTCAGATTCCCTGCCTCAGATTCCCTGCCTCAGATTCCCTGCCTCAGATTCCCTTCATCTGATTCCTCGCCTCTGATTCCCCGCCTCTGATTCCCCGCCTCTGATTCTCTGCCTCCCATTCCGCGCAACTTTCCCGGCCTCAAATTCCCCTCCTCTCTTTCGCTGCCATTATTTGTGCGCCTCTTTCTCTGCTTCTCTTTCCACACATCTCTTTTCCGCCCTCTAATTCCCCGCCACTGAATCCGCGCCTCTGATTCCCCGCCTCTGATTCCCCGCCTCTGATTCCCCGCCTCTGATTCCCTGCCTCTGATTCCCCGCCTCAGATTCCCCGCCTCTGATTCCCCGGCTCTGATACCCTGCCTCTGATTCCCCCCTCTGTTTCCCTACCTCTGAATCCCCACCTCTGATTCCCCGCTTCTGTTTCCCCACCTCTGAATCCCCGCCTCTGATTCCCCGCCTCTTATTCCCCGCCTCTGATTCCCCGCCACTGATTACCCGCCTCTGATTCCCCGCCTCTGATTCCCCACCTCTGATTCCCTGCCTCAGATTCACTGCCTCAGATTCCCTGCCTCAGATTCCCTTCATCTGATTCCCAGCCTCTGATTCCCCGCCTCTGATTCCCCGCCTCAGATTCTCCGCCTCCCTTTCCGTGCAACTTTCCCGGCCTCAAATTCCCCTCCTCTCTTTCGCTGCCTTTATTTGTGCGGCTCTTTCTCTGCTTCTCTTTCCAGACATCTATTTTCCACCATCTGATTCCCCGCCACTGAATCCGCGCCTCTGATTCCACGCCTCTGATTCCCCGCCTCTGATTCCCCGCCTCTGATTCCCTGCCACTGATTTCCCGCCCCTGATTCCCCACCTCTGATTACCCATATCTGATTCCCCGCCTCTCTTTCCCCGCCTCTGATTCCCCGCCTCTGATTCCCCATATCTGATTCCACAGCTATTATTCCCCAACTCTGATTCCCCACCTCTGATTCCCCAGCTCTGATTCCCCGCCTCTGATTCACCGCTTCTGATTCCCTGCCTCTGATTCCCCGCCTGTGATTCCCTATCTCTCATTTCACCACCTCTGATTCCCCACCTCTGATTCCCATATCTGACTCCCCGCCTCTGTTTCCCCGCCTCTGATACCCCGCCTCCGATTCCCTATCTCTGATTCCCCGCCTCTGATTCCCCGCCTCTGATTCTCTGCCTCCCTTTCCGCGCAACTTTCCCGGCCTCAAATTCCCCTCCTCTCTTTCGCTGCCTTTATTTGTGCGGCTCTTTCTCTGCTTCTCTTTCCACACATCTTTCCACCATCTGATTCCCCGCCACTGAATCCGCGCCTCTGATTCCACGCCTCTGATTCCCCGCCTCTGATTCCCCGCCTCTGATTCCCCGCCTCTGATTCCCTGCCTCTGATTCCCCGCCTCAGATACCCCGCCTCTGATTCCACGGCTCTGATTCCCTGCCTCTGATTCCCCCCTCTGTTTCCCCACCTCTGAATCCCCGCCTCTGATTCCCCGCCTGTGTTTCCCCACCTCTGTATCCCCGCCTCTGATTCCCCGCGTCAGATTCCCCGCCTCTGATTCCCCGCCTCTGATTACCCGCCTCTGATTCCCCGCCTCTGATTCCCCGCCTCTGATTCACCGCCTATGATTCCCCGCCTCTGATTCCCTGCCTCTGATTCCCCGCCTCAGATTCCCCACCTCTGATTCCCCGCCTCAGATTCCCCGCCTCAGATTCCCTGCCTCAGATTCCTTGCCTCAGATTCCCTGCCTCAGATTACCTTCATCTGATTCCCCGCCTCTGACTCCCCGCCTCTGATTCCCTGCCTCTGATTCTCCGCGTCCCTTTCCGCGCAAATTTCCCGGCCTCAGATTCCCCTCCTCTCTTTCGCTGCCTTTATTTGTGCGCCTCTTTCTCTGCTTCTCTTTCCACACATCTCTTTTCCCCCCTCTGATTCCCCGCCACTGAATCCGCGCCTCTGATTCCCTGCCTCTGATTCCCCGCCTCTGATTCCCCGCCTCTGATTTCCCGCCTCTGATTCCCTGCCTCTGATTCCCCGTCTCAGATTCCCCGCCTCTGATTCCCCGGCTCTGATTCCCAGCCTCTGATTTCCCCCTCTGTTTCCCCACCTCTGAATCCCCGCCCCTGATACCCCGCCTCTGTTTCCCCACCTCTGAATCCCCGCCTCTGATTCCCCACCTCTGATTCCCCGCCTCAGATTCCCCACCTCAGAATTCCCTCCTCAGATTCTCCGCCTCTGATTCCCCGCCTCTGATTCCCCGCCTCTGATTCCCTGCCTCTGATTCCCAGCCTCAGATTCCCCACCACAGATTCCCCTCCTCAGATTCCCCGCCTCTGATTCCCCGCCTCTGTTTCCCCACCTCTGAATCCCCGCCTCTGATTCCCCACCTCTGATTCCCCGCCTCTGATTCCCCGCATCTGATTACCCGCCTCTGATTCCCCGCCTCTGATTCCCCGCCTCAGATTCCCCCCCTCTGATTCCCTGCCTCTGATTCCCCGCCTCAGATTCCCCACCTCAGATTCCCCGCCTCAGATTCCCTGCCTCAGATTCCCTGCCTCAGATTCCCTGCCTCAGATTCCCTGCCTCAGATTCCCTTCATCTGATTCCCCGCCTCTGACTCCCCACCTCTGATTCCCTGCCTCTGATTCTCCGCCTCCCTTTCCGCGCAAATTTCCCGGCCTCAGATTCCCCTCCTCTCTTTCGCTGCCTTTATTTGTGCGCCTCTTTCTCTGCTTCTCTTTCCACACATCTTTCCTCCATCTGATTCCCCGCCACTGAATCCGCGCCTCTGATTCCACGCCTCTGATTCCCCGCCTCTGATTCCCCGCCTCGGATTCTCCGCCTCTGATTCCCTGCCTCTGATTCCCCGCCTCAGATTCCCCGCCTCTGATTCCACGGCTCTGATTCCCTGCCTCTGATTCCCCCCTCAGTTTCCCCACCTCTGAATCCCCGCCTCTGATTCCCCGCCTGTTTCCCCACCTCTGAATCCCCGCCTCTGATTCTCCGTCTCTGATTCCCTGCCTCTGATTCCCTGCCTCTGATTACCCGCCTCTGATTCCCCGCCTCTGATTCCCCACCTCTCTTTCACTTCCTTTATTTGTGCGCCTCTTTCTCTGCTTCTCTTTCCACACATCTCTTTTCCTCCCTCTGATTCCCCGCCACTGAATCCGCGCCTCTGATTCCACACCTCAGATTCCCCACCTCAGATTCCCCGCCTCAGATTCTCCGCCTCAGATTCCCTGCCTCAGATTCCCCGCCTCTGATACCCCGCCTCCAATTCCCTATCTCTGATTCCCCGCCTCTGATTCCGCACCTCTGATTCTCTGCCTCCCTTTCCGCGCAACGTTCCCGGCCTCAAATTCCCCTCCTCTCTTTCGCTGCCTTTATTTGTGCGGCTCTTTCTCTGCTTCTCTTTCCACACATCTTTCCACCATCTGATTCCCCGCCACTGAATCCGCGCCTCTGATTCCACGCCTCTGATTCCCCGCCTCTGATTCCCCGCCTCTGATTCCCCGCCTCTGATTCCCTGCCTCTGATTCCCCGCCTCAGATTCGCCGCGTCTGATTCCACGGCTCTGATTCCCTGCCTTTGATTCCCCCCTCTGTTTCCCCACCTCCGAATCCCCGCCTCTGATTCCCCGCCTCTGATTCCCCGCCTCTGATTCCCTTCCTTTGATTACCCGCCTCTGATTCCCCGCCTCTGATTCCCCGCCTCTGATTCCCTGCCTCAGATACCCTGCCTCAGATTCCCTGCCTCAGATTCCCTTCATCTGATTCCCCGCCTCTGATTCCCTGCCTCTGATTCCCCACCTCAGATTCCCCACCTCAGATTCCCCGCCTCAGTTTCCCCGCCTCAGATTCCCTGCCTCAGATTCCCTGCCTCAGATTCCCTGCCTCAGATTCCCTTCATCTGATTCCTCGCCTCTGATTCCCCGCCTCTGATTCCCCGCCTCTGATTCTCTGCCTCCCATTCCGCGCAACTTTCCCGGCCTCAAATTCCCCTCCTCTCTTTCGCTGCCATTATTTGTGCGCCTCTTTCTCTGCTTCTCTTTCCACACATCTCTTTTCCGCCCTCTAATTCCCCGCCACTGAATCCGCGCCTCTGATTCCCCGCCTCTGATTCCCCGCCTCTGATTCCCCGCCTCTGATTCCCCGCCTCTGATTCCCTGCCTCTGATTCCCCGCCTCAGATTCCCCGCCTCTGATTCCCCGGCTCTGATACCCTGCCTCTGATTCCCCCCTCTGTTTCCCCACCTCTGAATCCCCACCTCTGATTCCCCGCTTCTGTTTCCCCACCTCTGAATCCCCGCCTCTGATTCCCCGCCTCTTATTCCCCGCCTCTGATTCCCCGCCACTGATTACCCGCCTCTGATTCCCCGCCTCTGATTCCCCACCTCTGATTCCCTGCCTCAGATTCACTGCCTCAGATTCCCTGCCTCAGATTCCCTTCATCTGATTCCCCGCCTCTGATTCCCCGCCTCTGATTCCCCGCCTCAGATTCTCCGCCTCCCTTTCCGTGCAACTTTCCCGGCCTCAAATTCCCCTCCTCTCTTTCGCTGCCTTTATTTGTGCGGCTCTTTCTCTGCTTCTCTTTCCAGACATCTATTTTCCACCATCTGATTCCCCGCCACTGAATCCGCGCCTCTGATTCCACGCCTCTGATTCCCCGCCTCTGATTCCCCGCCTCTGATTCCCTGCCACTGATTTCCCGCCCCTGATTCCCCACCTCTGATTACCCATATCTGATTCCCCGCCTCTGTTTCCCCGCCTCTGATTCCCCGCCTCTGATTCCCCATATCTGATTCCACAGCTATTATTCCCCAACTCTGATTCCCCACCTCTGATTCCCCAGCTCTGATTCCCCGCCTCTGATTCACCGCTTCTGATTCCCTGCCTCTGATTCCCCGCCTGTGATTCCCTATCTCTCATTTCACCACCTCTGATTCCCCACCTCTGATTCCCATATCTGACTCCCCGCCTCTGTTTCCCCGCCTCTGATACCCCGCCTCCGATTCCCTATCTCTGATTCCCCGCCTCTGATTCCCCGCCTCTGATTCTCTGCCTCCCTTTCCGCGCAACTTTCCCGGCCTCAAATTCCCCTCCTCTCTTTCGCTGCCTTTATTTGTGCGGCTCTTTCTCTGCTTCTCTTTCCACACATCTTTCCACCATCTGATTCCCCGCCACTGAATCCGCGCCTCTGATTCCACGCCTCTGATTCCCCGCCTCAGATTCCCCACCTCTGATTCCCCGCCTCAGATTCCCCGCCTCAGATTCCCTGCCTCAGATTCCTTGCCTCAGATTCCCTGCCTCAGATTACCTTCATCTGATTCCCCGCCTCTGACTCCCCGCCTCTGATTCCCTGCCTCTGATTCTCCGCGTCCCTTTCCGCGCAAATTTCCCGGCCTCAGATTCCCCTCCTCTCTTTCGCTGCCTTTATTTGTGCGCCTCTTTCTCTGCTTCTCTTTCCACACATCTCTTTTCCCCCCTCTGATTCCCCGCCACTGAATCCGCGCCTCTGATTCCCTGCCTCTGATTCCCCGCCTCTGATTCCCCGCCTCTGATTTCCCGCCTCTGATTCCCTGCCTCTGATTCCCCGTCTCAGATTCCCCGCCTCTGATTCCCCGGCTCTGATTCCCAGCCTCTGATTTCCCCCTCTGTTTCCCCACCTCTGAATCCCCGCCCCTGATACCCCGCCTCTGTTTCCCCACCTCTGAATCCCCGCCTCTGATTCCCCACCTCTGATTCCCCGCCTCAGATTCCCCACCTCAGAATTCCCTCCTCAGATTCTCCGCCTCTGATTCCCCGCCTCTGATTCCCCGCCTCTGATTCCCTGCCTCTGATTCCCAGCCTCAGATTCCCCACCACAGATTCCCCTCCTCAGATTCCCCGCCTCTGATTCCCCGCCTCTGTTTCCCCACCTCTGAATCCCCGCCTCTGATTCCCCACCTCTGATTCCCCGCCTCTGATTCCCCGCATCTGATTACCCGCCTCTGATTCCCAGCCTCTGATTCCCCGCCTCAGATTCCCCCCCTCTGATTCCCTGCCTCTGATTCCCCGCCTCAGATTCCCCACCTCAGATTCCCCGCCTCAGATTCCCTGCCTCAGATTCCCTGCCTCAGATTCCCTGCCTCAGATTCCCTGCCTCAGATTCCCTTCATCTGATTCCCCGCCTCTGACTCCCCACCTCTGATTCCCTGCCTCTGATTCTCCGCCTCCCTTTCCGCGCAAATTTCCCGGCCTCAGATTCCCCTCCTCTCTTTCGCTGCCTTTATTTGTGCGCCTCTTTCTCTGCTTCTCTTTCCACACATCTCTTTTGCCCCCTCTGATTCCCCGCCACTGAATCCGCGCCTCTGATTCCCCGCCTCTGATTCCCCGCCTCTGATTCCCCGCCTCTGATTCCCCGCCTCAGATTCCCCACCTCTGATTCCCCGCGTCAGATTCCCCGCCTCAGATTCCCTGCCTCAGATTCCTTGCCTCAGATTCCCTGCCTCAGATTACCTTCATCTGATTCCCCGCCTCTGACTCCCCGCCTCTGATTCCCTGCCTCTGATTCTCCGCGTCCCTTTCCGCGCAAATTTCCCGGCCTCAGATTCCCCTCCTCTCTTTCGCTGCCTTTATTTGTGCGCCTCTTTCTCTGCTTCTCTTTCCACACATCTCTTTTCCCCCCTCTGATTCCCCGCCACTGAATCCGCGCCTCTGATTCCCTGCCTCTGATTCCCCGCCTCTGATTCCCCGCCTCTGATTTCCCGCCTCTGATTCCCTGCCTCTGATTCCCCGTCTCAGATTCCCCGCCTCTGATTCCCCGGCTCTGATTCCCAGCCTCTGATTTCCCCCTCTGTTTCCCCACCTCTGAATCCCCGCCCCTGATACCCCGCCTCTGTTTCCCCACCTCTGAATCCCCGCCTCTGATTCCCCACCTCTGATTCCCCGCCTCAGATTCCCCACCTCAGAATTCCCTCCTCAGATTCTCCGCCTCTGATTCCCCGCCTCTGATTCCCCGCCTCTGATTCCCTGCCTCTGATTCCCAGCCTCAGATTCCCCACCACAGATTCCCCTCCTCAGATTCCCCGCCTCTGATTCCCCGCCTCTGTTTCCCCACCTCTGAATCCCCGCCTCTGATTCCCCACCTCTGATTCCCCGCCTCTGATTCCCCGCATCTGATTACCCGCCTCTGATTCCCAGCCTCTGATTCCCCGCCTCAGATTCCCCCCCTCTGATTCCCTGCCTCTGATTCCCCGCCTCAGATTCCCCACCTCAGATTCCCCGCCTCAGATTCCCTGCCTCAGATTCCCTGCCTCAGATTCCCTGCCTCAGATTCCCTGCCTCAGATTCCCTTCATCTGATTCCCCGCCTCTGACTCCCCACCTCTGATTCCCTGCCTCTGATTCTCCGCCTCCCTTTCCGCGCAAATTTCCCGGCCTCAGATTCCCCTCCTCTCTTTCGCTGCCTTTATTTGTGCGCCTCTTTCTCTGCTTCTCTTTCCACACATCTCTTTTGCCCCCTCTGATTCCCCGCCACTGAATCCGCGCCTCTGATTCCCCGCCTCTGATTCCCCGCCTCTGATTCCCCGCCTCTGATTTCCCGCCTCTGATTCCCTGCCTCTGATTCCCCGCCTCAGATTCCCCGCCTCTGATTCCCCGGCTCTGATTCCCTGCCTCTGATTTCCCCCTCTGTTTCCCCACCTCTGAATCCCCGCCTCTGATTCCCCGCCTCTGTTTCCCCACCTCTGAATCCCCGCCTCTGATTACCCACCTCTGATTCCCCGCCTCAGATTCCCCACCTCAGATTCCCCGCCTCAGATTCCCCGCCTCAGATTCCCTGCCTCAGATTCCCTGCCTCAGATTCTCTGTCTCAGATTCCCTTCATCTGATTCCCCGCCTCTGATTCCCCGCCTCTGATTCTCCGCCTCCCTTTCCGCGCAACTTTCCCGGCCTCAAATTCCCCTACTCTTTTTCGCTGCCTTTATTTGTGCGTCTCTTTCTCTGCTTCTCTTTCCACACATCTTTCCACCATCTGATTCCCCGCCACTGAATCCGCGCCTCTGATTCCAAGCCTCTGATTCCCCGCCTCTGATTCCCCGCCTCTGATTCCCCGCCTCTGATTCCCCGCCTCTGATTCCCCGCCTCAGATTCCCTGCCTCTGATTCCCCGCCTCTGATTACCCGCCTCTGATTCCCCGCCTCTGATTCCCCGCCTCTGATTCCCCGCCTCTGATTCCCTGCCTCTGATTCCCAGCCTCAGATTCCCCACCACAGATTCCCCGCCTCAGATTCCCCGCCTCAGATTCCCCGCCTCAGATTCCCTGCCTCAGATTCACATCCTCAGATTCCCTTCATCTGATTCCCCGCCTCTGATTCCTCGCCTCTGATTCCCCGCCTCTGATTCTCCGCCTCCCTTTCCGCGCAACTTTCCCGGCCTCAGATTCCCCACCTCTCTTTTGCTGCCTTTATTTGTGCGCCTCTTTCTCTGCTTCTCTTTCCACACATCTCTTTTCCCCCCTCTGATTCCCCGCCACTGAATCCGCGCCTCTGATTCCCCGCCTCTGATTCCCCGCATCAGTTTCTCCACCTCAGATTCCCTGCCTCAGATTCCCTGCCTCAGATTCCCCGCCTTAGATTCCCCGCCTCTGATTCCCCACCTCCGATTCCCTGCCTCCAATTCCCCGCCTCTGATTGCCTGCCTTTGATTGCCCGCCTCTGATTCCCTGCCTCTGATTCCCCACCTCTGATTCCTCACCTCGGATTCCCCGCCTCTGATTCAATGCCTCTGATTCCCCGCCTCTGATTCCCCGCCTCTGAATCCCCACCTCTGATTCCCCGCCTCTGATTCCCCGCCTCTGATTCCCCGCCTCTGATTCCCCGCATCAGTTTCTCCACCTCAGATTCCCTGCCTCAGATTCCCTGCCTCAGATTCCCCGCCTTAGATTCCCCGCCTCTGATTCCCCGCCTCCGATTCCCTGCCTCCAATTCCCCGCCTCTGATTGCCTGCCTTTGATTGCCCGCCTCTGATTCCCTGCCTCTGATTCCCCACCTCTGATTCCTCACCTCGGATTCCCCGCCTCTGATTCAATGCCTCTGATTCCCCGCCTCTGATTCCCCGCCTCTGAATCCCCACCTCTGATTCCCCGCCTCTGATTCCCCGCCTCCGATTCCCCGCCTCTGATTCTCCGCCTCCCTTTCCGCGCAAATTTCCCGGCCTCAGATTCCCCTCCTCTCTTTCGCTGCCTTTATTTGTAGGCCTCTTTCTCTGCTTCTCTTTCCACACATCTCTTCTCCCCCTCTGATTCCCCGCCACTGAATCCGCACCTCTGATTCCCCGCCTCTGATTCCCCGCCTCTGATTCCCTGCCTCTGATTCCCCGCCTCTGATTCCATGCCTCTGTTCCCCGCCTCAGATTCCCCGCCTCTGATTCCCCGGTTCTGATTCCCTGCCTCTGATTCCCCCCTCTGTTTCCCAACCTCTGAATCCCCGCCTCTGATTCCCCGCCTCTGTTTCCCCACCTCTGAATCCCCGCCTCTGATTCCCCACCTCTGATTCCCCGCCTCTGATTCCCCGCCTCTGATTACCCGCCTCTGATTCCCCGCCTCTGATTCCCCACCTCAGATTCCCCCCCTCTGATTCCCTGCCTCTGATTCCCCGCCTCAGATCCCCTGCCTCAGATTCCCTGCCTCAGATTCCCTGCCTCAGATTCCCTTCATCTGATTCCCCGCCACTGATTCCCCGCCTCTGATTCCCCACCTCTGATTTCCCACCTCTGATT
This sequence comes from Narcine bancroftii, assembly GCF_036971445.1. NCBI lineage: Eukaryota > Metazoa > Chordata > Chondrichthyes > Torpediniformes > Narcinidae > Narcine > Narcine bancroftii. The sequence continues at coordinate 302,003 of NC_091471.1, read as the reverse complement.
CCCTGCCTCTGATTCCCCGCCTCAGATTCCCCGCCTCTGATTCCCCGGCTCTGATTCCCTGCCTCTGATTTCCCCCTCTGTTTCCCCACCTCTGAATCCCCGCCTCTGATTTCCCGCCTCTGTTTCCCCACATCTGAATCCCCGCCTCTGATTCCCCACCTCTGATTCCCCACCTCTGATTCCCCACCTCTGATTCACCGCCTATGATTCCCCGCCTCTGATTCCCTGCCTCTGATTCCCCGCCTCAGATTCCCCACCTCTGATTCCCCGCCTCAGATTCCCCGCCTCAGATTCCCTGCCTCAGATTCCTTGCCTCAGATTCCCTGCCTCAGATTACCTTCATCTGATTCCCCGCCTCTGACTCCCCGCCTCTGATTCCCTGCCTCGGATTCTCCGCGTCCCTTTCCGCGCAAATTTCCCGGCCTCAGATTCCCCTCCTCTCTTTCGCTGCCTTTATTTGTGCGCCTCTTTCTCTGCTTCTCTTTCCACACATCTCTTTTCCCCCCTCTGATTCCCCGCCACTGAATCCGCGCCTCTCATTCCCTGCCTCTGATTCCCCGCCTCTGATTCCCAGCCTCTGATTTCCCGCCTCTGATTCCCTGCCTCTGATTCCCCGCCTCAGATTCCCCGCCTCTGATTCCCCGGCTCTGATTCCCAGCCTCTGATTTCCCCCTCTGTTTCCCCACCTCTGAATCCCCGCCCCTGATACCCCGCCTCTGTTTCCCCACCTCTGAATCCCCGCCTCTGATTCCCCACCTCTGATTTCCCGCCTCAGATTCCCCACCTCAGAATTCCATCCTCAGATTCTCCGCCTCTGATTCCCCGCCTCTGATTCCCCGCCTCTGATTCCCTGCCTCTGATTCCCAGCCTCAGATTCCCCACCACAGATTCCCCTCCTCAGATTCCCCGCCTCTGATTCCCCGCCTCTGTTTCCCCACCTCTGAATCCCCGCCTTTGATTCCCCACCTCTGATTCCCCGCCTCTGATTCCCCGCCTCTGATTACCCGCCTCTGATTCCCCGCCTCTGATTCCCCGCCTCAGATTCCCCCCCTCTGATTCCCTGCCTCTGATTCCCCGCCTCAGATTCCCCACCTCAGATTCCCCGCCTCAGATTCCCTGCCTCAGATTCCCTGCCTCAGATTCCCTGCCTCAGATTGCCTGCCTCAGATTCCCTTCATCTGATTCCCCGCCTCTGACTCCCCACCTCTGATTCCCTGCCTCTGATTCTCCGCCTCCCTTTCCGCGCAAATTTCCCGGCCTCAGATTCCCCTCCTCTCTTTCGCTGCCTTTATTTGTGCGCCTCTTTCTCTGCTTCTCTTTCCACACATCTCTTTTCCCCCCTCTGATTCCCCGCCACTGAATCCGCGCCTCTGATTCCCCGCCTCTGATTCCCCGCCTCTGATTCCCCGCCTCTGATTTCCCGCCTCTGATTCCCTGCCTCTGATTCCCCGCCTCAGATTCCCCGCCTCTGATTCCCCGGCTCTGATTCGCTGCCTCTGATTTCCCCCTCTGTTTCCCCACCTCTGAATCCCTGCCTCTGATTCCCCGCCTCTGTTTCCCCACCTCTGAATCCCCACCTCTGATTACCCACCTCTGATTCCCCGCCTCAGATTCCCCACCTCAGATTCCCCGCCTCAGATTCCCCGCCTCAGATTCCCTGCCTCAGATTCCCTGCCTCAGATTCTCTGTCTCAGATTCCCTTCATCTGATTCCCCGCCTCTGTCTCTACGCCTCTCTTTCACCTCACCTCTTTCCCCTCCACTCTTTCTGCGCCTCTCTTTCCCTCCCTCAATTTCAACAACTCTGTTTGATCTGTTCTGTGTACCTCATTTTCAACACACAAGTTCCAACCACTATGTTTCGCCCATATCTTTCCCCACCTCTATTTATCCGCCTATGTTTACCCGCCTCTGTTTACCCGCCTGTTTCCCCGCCTCTGATTCCCCACCTCAGATTACCCGCCTCTGATTCCCCAGCTCAGATTCCCCGCCTCAGATTTCCTGCCTCTGATTCCCTGCCTCTGATTCCCTGCCTCTGATTCCCTGCCTCTGATTCCCAGCCTCTGATTCCCTGCCTCTGATTCCCTGCATCTGATTCCCTGCCTCTGATTCCCCGACTCTGATCCCGCACCCATGTTTCACCGCCTCTGTTGCACTGCCTCTGATTTCCCGGCTCAGATTCGCCTGCTCTGATTCCGCGCCTCTGATTCCACGTCTCTCTTTCCGTATCTCTGATTCCCCGCCTCTGATTACCCGCCTCTGATACCCTGCCTCTCTTTCCCTGCCTCTATTTCCTTGCCTCTTTCTATGCATCTCGTTTCCCACATCTCATTTCACCCCTCTGATAACCTGCCGCTGATTCCATGCCTTTGATTCCCCGCCTCAGATTCCCTGCCTCAGATTCCCCACCTCAGATTCCCCGCCTCAGATTCCGCGCATCAGATTCCCTGCCTCAGATTCCCTGCCTCTGATTCCCGGCCTCTGATACCCTGCTTCTGATTCTGATTACCTGCCTCTGATTCCCCATCTCTGATTCCCCACATCTGATTCCCTGCCTCTGATTCCCCGCCTCTGATTCCCCGCCTCTGATTCCCTGCCACTGATTCCCCGCCCCTGATTCCCCACCTCTGATTACCCATATCTGATTTCCCGCCTCTGTTTCCCCGCCTCTGATTCCCCGCCTCTGATTCCCCATATCTGATTCCACAGCTATTATTCCCCAACTCTGATTCCCCGCCTCTGATTCCCCAGCTCTGATTCCCCGCCTCTGATTCACCGCGTCTGATTCCCTGCCTCTGATTCCCCGCCTGTGATTCCCCATCTCTCATTTCACCACCTCTGATTCCCCACCTCTGATTCCCCATATCTGACTCCCCGCCTCTGTTTCCCCGCCTCTGATACCCCGCCTCTGATTCCCTATCTCTGATTCCCCGCCTCTGATTCCCCGCCTCTGATTCTCTGCCTCCCTTTCCGCGCAACTTTCCCGGCCTCAAATTCCCCACCTCTCTTTCGCTGCCTTTATTTGTGCGCCTCTTTCTCTGCTTCTCTTTCCACACATCTCTTTTCCCCCCTCTAATTCCCCGCCACTGAATCCGCGCCTCTGATTCCCCGCCTCTGATTCCACGCCTCTGATTCCCCGCCTCTGATTACTCGCCACTGATTCCCTGCCTCTGATTCACCACCTCAGATTCCCCGCCTCTGATTCCCCGGCTCTGATTCCCTGCCTCCGATTCCCCCCTCTGTTTCCCACACTCTGAATCCCCGCCTCTGATTCCCCGCCTCTGTTTCCCCACCTCTGAATCCCCGCCTCTGATTCCCCGCCTCTGATTCCCCGCATCTGATTCCCCGCCTCTGATTTCCCGCCTCTGATTCCCCGCCTCTGATTCCCCGCCTCTGATTCCCTGCCTCAGATACCCTGCCTCAGATTCCCTGCCTCAGATTCCCTTCATCTGATTCCCCGCCTCTGATTCCCCGCCTCTGATTCTCCGCCTCCCTTTCCGCGCAACTTTCCCGGCCTCAAATTCCCCTACTCTCTTTCGCTGCCTTTATTTGTGCGTCTCTTTCTCTGCTTCTCTTTCCACACATCTTTCCACCATCTGATTCCCCGCCACTGAATCCGCGCCTCTGATTCCACGCCTCTGATTCCCCGCCTCTGATTCCCCGCCTCTGATTCCCCGCCTCTGATTCCCCGCCTCTGATTCCCCACCTCAGATTCCCCGCCTCTGATTCCCCGCCTCTGATTACCCGCCTCTGATTCCCCGCCTCTGATTCCCCGCCTCTGATTCCCCGCCTCTGATTCCCTGCCTCTGATTCCCAGCCTCAGATTCCCCACCACAGATTCCCCGCCTCAGATTCCCCGCCTCAGATTCCCCGCCTCAGATTCCCTGCCTCAGATTCACATCCTCAGATTCCCTTCATCTGATTCTCCGCCTCTGATTCCTCGCCTCTGATTCCCCGCCTCTGATTCTCCGCCTCCCTTTCCGCGCAACTTTCCCGGCCTCAGATTCCCCACCTCTCTTTTGCTGCCTTTATTTGTGCGCCTCTTTCTCTGCTTCTCTTTCCACACATCTCTTTTCCCCCCTCTAATTCCCCGCCACTGAATCCGCGCCTCTGATTCCCCGCCTCTGATTCCACGCCTCTGATTCCCCGCCTCTGATTACTCGCCACTGATTCCCTGCCTCTGATTCACCACCTCAGATTCCCCGCCTCTGATTCCCCGGCTCTGATTCCCTGCCTCCGATTCCCCCCTCTGTTTCCCACACTCTGAATCCCCGCCTCTGATTCCCCGCCTCTGTTTCCCCACCTCTGAATCCCCGCCTCTGATTCCCCGCCTCTGATTCCCCGCATCTGATTCCCCGCCTCTGATTTCCCGCCTCTGATTCCCCGCCTCTGATTCCCCGCCTCTGATTCCCTGCCTCAGATACCCTGCCTCAGATTCCCTGCCTCAGATTCCCTTCATCTGATTCCCCGCCTCTGATTCCCCGCCTCTGATTCTCCGCCTCCCTTTCCGCGCAACTTTCCCGGCCTCAAATTCCCCTACTCTCTTTCGCTGCCTTTATTTGTGCGCCTCTTTCTCTGCTTCTCTTTCCACACATCTCTTTTCCCCCCTCTGATTCCCCGCCACTGAATCCGCGCCTCTGATTCCCCGCCTCTGATTCCCCGCCTCAGTTTCTCCACCTCAGATTCCCTGCCTCAGATTCCCTGCCTCAGATTCCCCGCCTTAGATTCCCCGCCTCTGATTCCCCGCCCCCGATTCCCTGCCTCCGATTCCCCGCCTCTGATTGCCTCCCTATGATTGCCCGCCTCTGATTCCCTGCCTCTGATTAACCACCTCTGATTCCTCACCTCGGATTCCCCGCCTCTGATTCAATGCCTCTGATTCCCCGCCTCTGATTCCCCGCCTCTTATTACCCGCCTCTGATTCCCCGCCTCTGATTACCCGCCTCTGATTCCCTGCCTCTGATTCCCCGCCTCAGATTCCCCGCCTCTGATTCCCCGGCTCTGATTCCCTGCCTCTGATTCCCCCCTCTGTTTCCCAACCTCTGAATCCCCGCCTCTGATTCCCCGCCTCTGTTTCCCCACCTCTGAATCCCCGCCTCTGATTCCCCACCTCTGATTCCCCGCCCGATTCCCCGCCTCTGATTACCCGCCTCTGATTCCCCGCCTCTGATTCCCCGCCTCTGATTCCCTGCCTCTGATTCTCCGCGTCACTTTCCGCGCAAATTTCCCGGCCTCAGATTCCCCTCCTCTCTTTCGCTGCCTTTATTTGTGCGCCTCTTTCTCTGCTTCACTTTCCACACATCTCTTTTCCCCCCTCTGATTCCCCGCCACTGAATCCGCGCCTCTGATTCCCTGCCTCTGATTCCCCGCCTCTGATTCCCCGCCTCTGATTTCCCGCCTCTGATTCCCTGCCTCTGATTCCCCGCCTCAGATTCCCCGCCTCTGATTCCCCGGCTCTGATTCCCAGCCTCTGATTTCCCCCTCTGTTTCCCCACCTCTGAATCCCCGCCCCTGATACCCCGCCTCTGTTTCCCCACCTCTGAATCCCCGCCTCTGATTCCCCACCTCTGATTCCCCGCCTCAGATTCCCCACCTCAGATTTCCCTCCTCAGATTCTCCACCTCAGATTTCCCTCCTCAGATTCTCCGCCTCTGATTCCCCGCATCAGATTCCGCGCATCAGATTCCCTGCCTCAGATTCCCTGCCTCTGATTCCCGGCCTCTGATACCCTGCTTCTGATTCTGATTCCCTGCCTCTGATTCCCCATCTCTGATTCCCCACATCTGATTCCCTGCCTCTGATTCCCCGCCTCTGATTCCCCGCCTCTGATTCCCTGCCACTGATTCCCCGCCCCTGATTCCCCACCTCTGATTACCCATATCTGATTCCCCGCCTCTGATTCCCCATATCTGATTCCACAGCTATTATTCCCCAACTCTGATTCCCCGCCTCTGATTCCCCAGCTCTGATTCCCCGCCTCTGATTCACCGCGTCTGATTCCCTGCCTCTGATTCCCCGCCTGTGATTCCCCATCTCTCATTTCACCACCTCTGATTCCCCACCTCTGATTCCCCATATCTGACTCCCCGCCTCTGTTTCCCCGCCTCTGATACCCCGCCTCTGATTCCCTATCTCTGATTCCCCGCCTCTGATTCCCCGCCTCTGATTCTCTGCCTCCATTTCCACGCAACTTTCCCGGCCTCAAATTCCCCTCCTCTCTTTCGCTGCCTTTATTTGTGCGCCTCTTTCTCTGCTTCTCTTTCCACACATCTCTTTTCCCCCCTCTAATTCCCCGCCACTGAATCCGCCCCTCTGATTCCCCGCCTCTGATTCCCCGCCTCTGATTCCCCGCCTCTGATTACCCGCCTCTGATTCCCCGCCTCTGATTCCCCGCCTCAGATTCCCCGCCTCTGATTCCCCGGCTCTGATTCCCTGCCTCTGATTCCCCCCTCTGTTTCCCCACCTCTGAATCCCCGCCTCTGATTCCCCGCCTCTGATTCCCTGCCTCTGATTCCCCGCCTCAGATTCCCCGCCACTGATTCCACGTCTCTGATTCCCTTCCTCTGATTCCCCCCTCTGTTTCCCCACCTCTAAATCCCCGCCTCTGATTCCCCGGCTCTGATTCCCTTCCTCTGATTCCCCGCCTGTGTTTCCCCACCTCTGAATCCCCGCCTCTGATTCTCTGCCTCCCTTTCCGCGCAACTTTCCCGGCCTCAGATTCCCCACCTCTCTTTCGCTGCCTTTATTTGTGCGCCTCTTTCTCTGCTTCTCTTTCCACACATCTCTTTTCCCCCCTCTGATTCCCCGCCACTGAATCCGCGCCTCTGATTCCACACCTCAGATTCCCCACCTCAGATTCCCCGCCTCAGTTTCTCCACCTCAGATTCCCTGCCTCAGATTCCCTGCCTCAGATTCCCCGCCTTAGATTCCCCGCCTCTGATTCCCCGCCTCCGATTCCCTGCCTCCGATTCCCCGCCTGTGATTGCCTGCCTTTGATTGCCCGCCTCTGATTCCCTGCCTCTGATTCCCCACCTCTGATTCCTCACCTCTGATTCCCCGCCTCTGATTAAATGCCTCTGATTCCCCGCCTCTGATTCCCTGCCTCTGAATCCCCACCTCTGATTCCCCGCCTCCGATTCCCCGCCTCCGATTCCCCGCCTCTGATTCTCCGCCTCACTTTCCGCGCAAATTTCCCGGCCTCAGATTCCCCTCCTCTCTTTCGCTGCCTTTATTTGTGCGCCTCTTTCTCTGCTTCTCTTTCCACACATCTCTTCTCCCCCTACTCTGATTCCCCGCCACTGAATCCGCACCTCTGATTCCCCGCCTCTGATTCCCCGCCTCTGATTCCCCGCCTCTGATTCCCCTGCTCTGATTCCCTGCCTCTGATTCCCCCATCTGTTTCCCAACCTCTGAATCCCCGCCTCTGATTCCCCGCCTCTGTTTCCCCACCTCTGAATCCCCGCCTCTGATTCCCCACCTCTGTTTCCCCACCTCTGAATCCCCGCCTCTGATTCCCCACCTCTGTTTCCCAACCTCTGAATCCCCGCCTCTGATTCCCCGCCTCTGTTTCCCCACCTCTGAATCCCCGCCTCTGATTCCCCGCCTCTGTTTCCCCACCTCTGAATCCCCGCCTCTGATTCCCCACCTCTGATTCCACGCCTCTGATTCCCCGCCTCTGATTACCCGCCTCTGATTCCCCGCCTCTGATTCCCCGCCTCAGATTCCCCACCTCAGATTCCCCGCCTCAGATTCCCCGCCTCAGATTCCCTGCCTCAGATTCCCTGCCTCAGATTCCCTGCCTCAGATTCCCTTCATCTGATTCCCCGCCTCTTACTCCCCGAATCTGATTCCCTGCCTCTGATTATCCGCCTCCCTTTCCGCGCAAATTTCGCCGCCTCAGATTCCCCTCCTCTCTTTCGCTGCCTTTATTTGTGCGCCTCTTTCTCTGCTTCTCTTTCCACACATCTCTTTCCCCCCCTCTGATTCCCCGCCACTGAATACGCGCCTCTGATTCCCCGCCTCTGATTCCCCGCCTCTGATTCCCCGCCTCTGATTTCCCGCCTCTGATTCCCTGCCTCTGATTCCCCGCCTCAGATTCCCCGCCTCTGATTCCCCGGCTCTGATTCCCTGCCTCTGATTTCCCCCTCTGTTTCCCCACCTCTGAATCCCCGCCTCTGATTCCCCGCCTCTGTTTCCCCACCTCTGAATCCCCGCCTCTGATTCCCCACCTCTGATTCCCCGCCTCAGATTCCCCACCTCAGATTCCCCGCCTCAGATTCCCCGCCTCAGATTCCCTGCCTCAGATTCCCTGCCTCAGATTCCCTGTCTCAGATTCCCTTCATCTGATTCCCCGCCTCTGATTACCCGCCTCTGATACCCTGCCTCTCTTTCCCTGCCTCTATTTCTGTGCCTCTTTCTATGCATCTCGTTTCCCACATCTCATTTCCCCCCTCTGTTAACCTGCCGATGATTCCATGCCTTTGATTCCCCGCCTCAGATTCCCTGCCTCTGATTCCCCACCTCAGATTACCCGCCTCTGATTCCCCACCTCAGATTCCCCGCCTCAGATTTCCTGCCTCTGATTCCCTGCCTCTGATTCCCTGCCTCTGATTCCACAAATCCGATTCCGCACCCATGTTTCACCGCCTCTGTTGCACTGCCTCTGATTTGCCGGCACAGATTCACCTGCTCTGATTCCGCGCCTCTGATTCCACGTCTCTCTTTCCGTATCTCTGATTCCCCGCCTCTGAATCCCCATATCTCATTTCCCGCCTGTGATTCCCCATCTCTGATTCCCGGACTCTGTTTCCACACCTCTGATTCCCAGTCCTCTTATTCCCAGCATCTGATTCCCGGCCTCTGATTCCCGGCCTCTGATTCCCTGCCACTGATTCCCCGCCCCTGATTCCCCACATCTGATTCCCCATATCTGATTCCCCGCCTCTGTTTCCCTGCCTCTGATTCGCCCCCTCTGATACCCCGCCTCAGATTCCCCCCCTCTGATTCCCTGCCTCTGATTCCCCGCCTCAGATTCCCCACCTCAGATTCCCCGCCTCAGATTCCCCGCCTCAGATTCCCTGCCTCAGATTCCCTGCCTCAGATTCCCTGCCTCAGATGCCCTTCATCTGATTCCCCGCCTCTGACTCCCCACCTCTGATTCCCCGCCTCAGATTCCACTCCTCTGTTTCCCCGCCTCTGATTTCCCGCCTCTGATTCCCTGCCTCTGATTCCCCGCCTCAGATTCCCCGCCTCTGATTCCCCGGCTCTGATTCCCAGCCTCTGATTTCCCCCTCTGTTTCCCCACCTCTGAATCCCCGCCCCTGATACCCCGCCTCTGTTTCCCCACCTCTGAATCCCCGCCTCTGATTCCCCACCTCTGATTCCCCGCCTCAGATTTCCCACCTCAGATTTCCCTCCTCAGATTCTCCGCCTCTGATTCCCCGCCTCTGATTCCCCGCCTCTGATTCCCTGCCCCTGATTCCCAGCCTCAGATTCCCCACCACAGATTTCCCGCCTCAGATTCCCCGCCTCTGATTCCCCGCCTCTGTTTCCCCACCTCTGAATCCCCGCCTCTGATTCCCCACCTCTGATTCCCCGCCTCTGATTCCCCGCCTCTGATTACCCGCCTCTGATTCCCCGCCTCTGATTCCCCGCCTCAGATTCCCCCCCCTCTGATTCCCTGCCTCTGATTCCCCGCCTCAGTATCCCCACCTCAGATTCCCCGCCTCAGATTCTGCGCCTCTTATTCCCAACCTCTGATTCCCCACTTCTGATTCCCCATATCTGATTCCCCGCCTCTCTTTCCGCATATCTGATTCCCCGCCTCTGATTCCCCAACTCTGATTCCCCGCCTCTGATTCCCCAGCTCTGATTCCCCGCCTCTGATTCCCTGCCTCTTATTCCCAACCTCTGATTCCCCACTTCTGATTCCCCATATCTGATTCCCCGCCTCTGTTTCCCTGCCTCTGATTCCCCGCCTCTGTTTCCGCATATCTGATTCCCCGCCTCTGATTCCCGGCCTCTGATTCCCGGCCTCTGATTCCCCGCTTCTGATTCTGATTCCCTGCCTCTGATTCCCCATCTCTGATTCCCCACATCTGATTCCCTGCCACTGATTCCCTGCCTCTGATTCCCCGCCTCTGATTCCCCGCCTCTGATTCCCAACCTCTGATTCCCCACCTCTGATTCCCCATATCTGATTCCCCGCCTCTGTTTCCCCGCCTCTGATTCCCCGCCTCTGTTTCCCCATATCTGATTCCCGGACTCTGATTCCCCACCTCTGATTCCCCATCTCTGATTCCGCACATCCTATTCCCTGCCTCTGATTCCCCGCCTCTGTTTCCCCGCCTCTGATTCCCCGCATCAGATTCCCCATATCTGATTCCACAGCTATTATTCCCCAAATCTGATTCCCCGCCTCTGATTCCCCAGCTCTGATTCCCCGCCTCTGATTCCCCGCATCTGATTCCCTGCCTCTGATTCCCCGCCTGTGATTCCCCATCTCTCATTTCACCACCTCTGATTCCCCACCTCTGATTCCCCATATCTGACTCCCCGCCTCTGTCTCCCCGCCTCTGATACCCCGCCTCTGATTCCCTATCTCTGATTCCCCGCCACTGGTTCCCCATCTCTGATTCCCCGCCTCTGATTCCCGAGCTCTTATTCCCCGCCACTGATTCCCCGCGTCTGATTCACCGCCTCTGAGTCCCTTCCTCTGATTCCCCATCTCTGATTCACCACCTCTGATTCCCCATCTCTGATTCCCGGCCTCTGATTCCCCACCTCTGATTCCCGGCCTCTGATTCCTGGCTTCTGATTTCCCGCCTCTGATTCCCTGCCTCTGATTCTCCGCCTCTTATTCCCCACCTCTGATTCCCCATATCTGATTCCCCATCTCTGTTTCCCCGCCTCTGATTCCCCGCCTCTGATTCCCCATTTCTGATTTACAACCTCTGAATCCCCGCGTCTGATTCACCACCGCTGATTCCCCGCCTCTGATTCCCCATCTCCGATTCCCGGCCTCTGATTCCCCAGCTCTGATTCCCCGCCTCTGATTCCCCGCGTCTGATTCCCTGCCTCTGATTCCCCGCCTCTGATTCCCCAATTCTGATTCCCCGCCTCTGATACACCAGCTATGATTCCCCGCCTCTGATTCCCCGCGTCTGATTCCCCATATCTGATTCCCGTCCTCTGATTCCTGGCCTCTGATTCCCGGCCTCTGATTCCCGGCCTCTGATACCCCGCTTCTAATTCTGATTCCCTGCATCTGATTCCCCATCTCTGATTCCCCACATCTGATTCCCTGCCTCTGATTCCCCGCCTCTGATTCCCCGCCTCTGATTCCCTGCCACTGATTCCCCGCCCCTGATTCCCCACCTCTGATTACCCATATCTGATTCCCCGCCTCTGTTTCCCCGCCTCTGATTCCCCGCCTCTGATTACCCATATCTGATTCCACAGCTATTATTCCCCAAATCTGATTCCCCGCCTCTGATTCCCCAGCTCTGATTCCCCGACTCTGATTCCCCGCGTCTGATTCCCTGCCTCTGATTCCCCGCCTGTCATTCCCCATCTCTCATTTCACCACCTCTGATTCCCCACCTCTGATTTCCCATATCTGACTCCCCGCCTCTGTTTCCACGCCTCTGATACCCCGCCTCTGATTCCCTATCTCTGATTCCCCGCCACTGATTCCCCATCTCTGATTCCCTGTCTCAGATTCCCTGCCTCAGATTCCCTGCCTCAGATTCCCTTCATCTGATTCCATGCCTCTGATTTCCCGCCTGTGATTCCCCGCCTCTGATTCCCCGCCTCTGATTCCCCGCCTCTGATTCCCTGCCTCTGATTCCCCGCCTCTGATTCCCGGCGTCTGATTCCCTGCCTCTGATTCGCCGCCTGTGATTCCCCATCTCACATTTCACCACTTCTGATTCCCCACCTCTGATTCCCCGCCTCTGATTCCCCGCCTCTGATTCCCCGCGTCTGATTCCTGCCTCTGATTCGCCGCCTGTGATTCCCCATCTCACATTTCACCACTTCTGATTCCCCACCTCTGATTCCCCGCCTCTGATTCCCCGCCTCTGATTCCCCGCCTCAGATTCCCTGCCTCTGATTCCCCACCTCAGATTACCCGCCTCTGATTCCCCACCTCAGATTCCCCGCCTCAGATTTCCTGCCTCTGATTCCCTGCCTCTGATTCCCTGCCTCTGATTCCACAAATCCGATTCCGCACCCATGTTTCACCGCCTCTGTTGCACTGCCTCTGATTTGCCGGCACAGATTCACCTGCTCTGATTCCGCGCCTCTGATTCCACGTCTCTCTTTCCGTATCTCTGATTCCCCGCCTCTGAATCCCCATATCTCATTTCCCGCCTGTGATTCCCCATCTCTGATTCCCGGACTCTGTTTCCACACCTCTGATTCCCAGTCCTCTTATTCCCAGCATCTGATTCCCGGCCTCTGATTCCCGGCCTCTGATTCCCTGCCACTGATTCCCCGCCCCTGATTCCCCACATCTGATTCCCCATATCTGATTCCCCGCCTCTGTTTCCCTGCCTCTGATTCGCCCCCTCTGATACCCCGCCTCAGATTCCCCCCCTCTGATTCCCTGCCTCTGATTCCCCGCCTCAGATTCCCCACCTCAGATTCCCTGCCTCAGATTCCCTGCCTCAGATTCCCTGCCTCAGATGCCCTTCATCTGATTCCCCGCCTCTGACTCCCCACCTCTGATTCCCCGCCTCAGATTCCACTCCTCTGTTTCCCCGCCTCTGATTTCCCGCCTCTGATTCCCTGCCTCTGATTTCCCGCCTCAGATTCCCCGCCTCTGATTCCCCGGCTCTGATTCCCAGCTTCTGATTTCCCCCTCTGTTTCCCCACCTCTGAATCCCCGCCCCTGATACCCCGCCTCTGTTTCCCCACCTCTGAATCCCCGCCTCTGATTCCCCACCTCTGATTCCCCGCCTCAGATTCCCCACCTCAGATTTCCCTCCTCAGATTCTCCGCCTCTGATTCCCCGCCTCTGATTCCCCGCCTCTGATTCCCTGCCCCTGATTCCCAGCCTCAGATTCCCCACCACAGATTTCCCGCCTCAGATTCCCCGCCTCTGATTCCCCGCCTCTGTTTCCCCACCTCTGAATCCCCGCCTCTGATTCCCCACCTCTGATTCCCCGCCTCTGATTCCCCGCCTCTGATTACCCGCCTCTGATTCCCCGCCTCTGATTCCCCGCCTCAGATTCCCCCCCCTCTGATTCCCTGCCTCTGATTCCCCGCCTCAGTATCCCCACCTCAGATTCCCCGCCTCAGATTCCGCGCCTCTGATTCCCCAGCTCTGATTCCCCGCCTCTGATTCCCTACCTCTTATTCCCAACCTCTGATTCCCCACTTCTGATTCCCCATATCTGATTCCCCGCCTCTGTTTCCCTGCCTCTGATTCCCCGCCTCTCTTTCCGCATATCTGATTCCCCGCCTCTGATTCCCCAACTCTGATTCCCCGCCTCTGATTCCCCAGCTCTGATTCCCCGCCTCTGATTCCCTGCCTCTTATTCCCAACCTCTGATTCCCCACTTCTGATTCCCCATATCTGATTCCCCGCCTCTGTTTCCCTGCCTCTGATTCCCCGCCTCTGTTTCCGCATATCTGATTCCCCGCCTCTGATTCCCCGCCTCTGATTCCCCGCCTCTGATTCCCCAGCTCTGATTCCCCGTGTTTGATTCCCTGCCTCTGATTCCCCGCCTCTGTTACCCCGCCTCTGATTCCCCGCCTCTGAATCCCCATATCTCATTTCCCGCCTGTGATTCCCCATCTCTGATTCCCGGACTCTGTTTCCACACCTCTGATTCCCAGTCCTCTTATTCCCAGCATCTGATTCCCGGCCTCTGATTCCCGGCCTCTGATTCCCTGCCACTGATTCCCCGCCCCTGATTCCCCACATCTGATTCCCCATATCTGATTCCCCGCCTCTGTATCCCTGCCTCTGATTCGCCCCCTCTGATACCCCGCCTCAGATTCCCCCCCTCTGATTCCCTGCCTCTGATTCCCCGCCTCAGATTCCCCACCTCAGATTCCCCGCCTCAGATTCCCCGCCTCAGATTCCCTGCCTCAGATTCCCTGCCTCAGATTCCCTGCCTCAGATGCCCTTCATCTGATTCCCCGCCTCTGACTCCCCACCTCTGATTCCCCGCCTCAGATTCCACTCCTCTGTTTCCCCGCCTCTGATTTCCCGCCTCTGATTCCCTGCCTCTGATTCCCCGCCTCAGATTCCCCGCCTCTGATTCCCCGGCTCTGATTCCCAGCCTCTGATTTCCCCCTCTGTTTCCCCACCTCTGAATCCCCGCCCCTGATACCCCGCCTCTGTTTCCCCACCTCTGAATCACCGCCTCTGATTCCCCACCTCTGATTCCCCGCCTCAGATTCCCCACCTCAGATTTCCCTCCTCAGATTCTCCGCCTCTGATTCCCCGCCTCTGATTCCCCGCCTCTGATTCCCTGCCCCTGATTCCCAGCCTCAGATTCCCCACCACAGATTTCCCGCCTCAGATTCCCCGCCTCTGATTCCCCGCCTCTGTTTCCCCACCTCTGAATCCCCGCCTCTGATTCCCCACCTCTGATTCCCCGCCTCTGATTCCCCGCCTCTGATTACCCGCCTCTGATTCCCCGCCTCTGATTCCCCGCCTCAGATTCCCCCCCCTCTGATTCCCTGCCTCTGATTCCCCGCCTCAGTATCCCCACCTCAGATTCCCCGCCTCAGATTCCGCGCCTCTGATTCCCCAGCTCTGATTCCCCGCCTCTGATTCCCTGCCTCTTATTCCCAACCTCTGATTCCCCACTTCTGATTCCCCATATCTGATTCCCCGCCTCTGTTTCCCTGACTCTGATTCCCCGCCTCTCTTTCCGCATATCTGATTCCCCGCCTCTGATTCCCCAACTCTGATTCCCCGCCTCTGATTCCCCAGCTCTGATTCCCCGCCTCTGATTCCCTGCCTCTTATTCCCAACCTCTGATTCCCCACTTCTGATTCCCCATATCTGATTCCCCGCCTCTGTTTCCCTGCCTCTGATTCCCCGCCTCTGTTTCCGCATATCTGATTCCCCGCCTCTGATTCCCCAACTCTGATTCTCTGCCTCCATTTCCACGCAACTTTCCCGGCCTCAAATTCCCCTCCTCTCTTTCGCTGCCTTTATTTGTGCGCCTCTTTCTCTGCTTCTCTTTCCACACATCTCTTTTCCCCCCTCTAATTCCCCGCCACTGAATCCGCCCCTCTGATTCCCCGCCTCTGATTCCCCGCCTCTGATTCCCCGCCTCTAATTACCCGCCTCTGATTCCCCGCCTCTGATTCCCCGCCTCAGATTCCCCGCCTCTGATTCCCCGGCTCTGATTCCCTGCCTCTGATTCCCCCCTCTGTTTCCCCACCTCTGAATCCCCGCCTCTGATTCCCCGCCTCTGATTCCCTGCCTCTGATTCCCCGCCTCAGATTCCCCGCCACTGATTCCACGTCTCTGATTCCCTTCCTCTGATTCCCCCCTCTGTTTCCCCACCTCTAAATCCCCGCCTCTGATTCCCCGCCTGTGTTTCCCCACCTCTGAATCCCCGCCTCTGATTCTCTGCCTCCCTTTCCGCGCAACTTTCCCGGCCTCAGATTCCCCACCTCTCTTTCGCTGCCTTTATTTGTGCGCCTCTTTCTCTGCTTCTCTTTCCACACATCTCTTTTCCCCCCTCTGATTCCCCGCCACTGAATCCGCGCCTCTGATTCCACACCTCAGATTCCCCACCTCAGATTCCCCGCCTCAGTTTCTCCACCTCAGATTCCCTGCCTCAGATTCCCTGCCTCAGATTCCCCGCCTTAGATTCCCCGCATCTGATTCCCCGCCTCCGATTCCCTGCCTCCGATTCCCCGCCTGTGATTGCCTGCCTTTGATTGCCCGCCTCTGATTCCCTGCCTCTGATTCCCCACCTCTGATTCCTCACCTCTGATTCCCCGCCTCTGATTAAATGCCTCTGATTCCCCGCCTCTGATTCCCTGCCTCTGAATCCCCACCTCTGATTCCCCGCCTCCGATTCCCCGCCTCCGATTCCCCACCTCTGATTCTCCGCCTCACTTTCCGCGCAAATTTCCCGGCCTCAGATTCCCCTCCTCTCTTTCGCTGCCTTTATTTGTGCGCCTCTTTCTCTGCTTCTCTTTCCACACATCTCTTCTCCCCCTACTCTGATTCCCCGCCACTGAATCCGCACCTCTGATTCCCCGCCTCTGATTCCCCGCCTCTGATTCCCCGCCTCTGATTCCCTGCCTCTGATTCCCCGCCTCAGATTCCCCGCCTCTGATTCCCCTGCTCTGATTCCCTGCCTCTGATTCCCCCATCTGTTTCCCAGCCTCTGATTTCCCCCTCTGTTTCCCCACCTCTGAATCCCCGCCCCTGATACCCCGCCTCTGTTTCCCCACCTCTGAATCACCGCCTCTGATTCCCCACCTCTGATTCCCCGCCTCAGATTCCCCACCTCAGATTTCCCTCCTCAGATTCTCCGCTTCTGATTCCCCGCCTCTGATTCCCCGCCTCTGATTCCCTGCCCCTGATTCCCAGCCTCAGATTCCCCACCACAGATTTCCCGCCTCAGATTCCCCGCCTCTGATTCCCCGCCTCTGTTTCCCCACCTCTGAATCCCCGCCTCTGATTCCCCACCTCTGATTCCCCGCCTCTGATTCCCCGCCTCTGATTACCCGCCTCTGATTCCCCGCCTCTGATTCCCCGCCTCAGATTCCCCCCCCTCTGATTCCCTGCCTCTGATTCCCCGCCTCAGTATCCCCACCTCAGATTCCCCGCCTCAGATTCCGCGCCTCTGATTCCCCAGCTCTGATTCCCCGCCTCTGATTCCCTGCCTCTTATTCCCAACCTCTGATTCCCCACTTCTGATTCCCCATATCTGATTCCCCGCCTCTGTTTCCCTGACTCTGATTCCCCGCCTCTCTTTCCGCATATCTGATTCCCCGCCTCTGATTCCCCAACTCTGATTCCCCGCCTCTGATTCCCCAGCTCTGATTCCCCGCCTCTGATTCCCTGCCTCTTATTCCCAACCTCTGATTCCCCACTTCTGATTCCCCATATCTGATTCCCCGCCTCTGTTTCCCTGCCTCTGATTCCCCGCCTCTGTTTCCGCATATCTGATTCCCCGCCTCTGATTCCCCAACTCTGATTCTCTGCCTCCATTTCCACGCAACTTTCCCGGCCTCAAATTCCCCTCCTCTCTTTCGCTGCCTTTATTTGTGCGCCTCTTTCTCTGCTTCTCTTTCCACACATCTCTTTTCCCCCCTCTAATTCCCCGCCACTGAATCCGCCCCTCCGATTCCCCGCCTCTGATTCCCCGCCTCTGATTCCCCGCCTCTAATTACCCGCCTCTGATTCCCCGCCTCTGATTCCCCGCCTCAGATTCCCCGCCTCTGATTCCCCGGCTCTGATTCCCTGCCTCTGATTCCCCCCTCTGTTTCCCCACCTCTGAATCCCCGCCTCTGATTCCCCGCCTCTGATTCCCTGCCTCTGATTCCCCGCCTCAGATTCCCCGCCACTGATTCCACGTCTCTGATTCCCTTCCTCTGATTCCCCCCTCTGTTTCCCCACCTCTAAATCCCCGCCTCTGATTCCCCGCCTGTGTTTCCCCACCTCTGAATCCCCGCCTCTGATTCTCTGCCTCCCTTTCCGCGCAACTTTCCCGGCCTCAGATTCCCCACCTCTCTTTCGCTGCCTTTATTTGTGCGCCTCTTTCTCTGCTTCTCTTTCCACACATCTCTTTTCCCCCCTCTGATTCCCCGCCACTGAATCCGCGCCTCTGATTCCACACCTCAGATTCCCCACCTCAGATTCCCCGCCTCAGTTTCTCCACCTCAGATTCCCTGCCTCAGATTCCCTGCCTCAGATTCCCCGCCTTAGATTCCCCGCATCTGATTCCCCGCCTCCGATTCCCTGCCTCCGATTCCCCGCCTGTGATTGCCTGCCTTTGATTGCCCGCCTCTGATTCCCTGCCTCTGATTCCCCACCTCTGATTCCTCACCTCTGATTCCCCGCCTCTGATTAAATGCCTCTGATTCCCCGCCTCTGATTCCCTGCCTCTGAATCCCCACCTCTGATTCCCCGCCTCCGATTCCCCGCCTCCGATTCCCCGCCTCTGATTCTCCGCCTCACTTTCCGCGCAAATTTCCCGGCCTCAGATTCCCCTCCTCTCTTTCGCTGCCTTTATTTGTGCGCCTCTTTCTCTGCTTCTCTTTCCACACATCTCTTCTCCCCCTACTCTGATTCCCCGCCACTGAATCCGCACCTCTGATTCCCCGCCTCTGATTCCCCGCCTCTGATTCCCCGCCTCTGATTCCCTGCCTCTGATTCCCCGCCTCAGATTCCCCGCCTCTGATTCCCCTGCTCTGATTCCCTGCCTCTGATTCCCCCATCTGTTTCCCAACCTCTGAATCCCCGCCTCTGATTCCCCGCCTCTGTTTCCCCACCTCTGAATCCCCGCCTCTGATTCCCCACCTCTGATTCCACGCCTCTGATTCCCCGCCTCTGATTACCCGCCTCTGATTCCCCGCCTCTGATTCCCCGCCTCAGATTCCCCACCTCAGATTCCCCGCCTCAGATTCCCCGCCTCAGATTCCCTGCCTCAGATTCCCTGCCTCAGATTCCCTGCCTCAGATTCCCTTCATCTGATTCCCCGCCTCTTACTCCCCGAATCTGATTCCCTGCCTCTGATTATCCGCCTCCCTTTCCGCGCAAATTTCGCCGCCTCAGATTCCCCTCCTCTCTTTCGCTGCCTTTATTTGTGCGCCTCTTTCTCTGCTTCTCTTTCCACACATCTCTTTTCCCCCCTCTGATTCCCCGCCACTGAATACGCGCCTCTGATTCCCCGCCTCTGATTCCCCGCCTCTGATTCCCCGCCTCTGATTTCCCGCCTCTGATTCCCTGCCTCTGATTCCCCGCCTCAGATTCCCCGCCTCTGATTCCCCGGCTCTGATTCCCTGCCTCTGATTTCCCCCTCTGTTTCCCCACCTCTGAATCCCCGCCTCTGATTCCCCGCCTCTGTTTCCCCACCTCTGAATCCCCGCCTCTGATTCCCCACCTCTGATTCCCCGCCTCAGATTCCCCACCTCAGATTCCCCGCCTCAGATTCCCCGCCTCAGATTCCCTGCCTCAGATTCCCTGCCTCAGATTCCCTGTCTCAGATTCCCTTCATCTGATTCCCCGCCTCTGTCTCTATGCCTCTCTTTCACCTCCCCTCTTTCCCCTCCATTCTTTCTGCGCCTCTCTTTCCCTCCCTCAATTTCAACAACTCTGTTTGATCTGTTCTGTGTACCTCATTTTCAACACACAAGTTCCAACCACTATGTTTCGCCCATATCTTTCCCCGCCTCTATTTATCCGCCTATGTTTACCCGCCTCTGTTTACCCGCCTGTTTCCTCTCCTCTGATTCCCCACCTCAGATTACCCGCCTCTGATTCCCCACCTCAGATTTCCCGCCTCAGATTTCCTGCCTCTGATTCCCTGCCTCTGATTCCCTGCCTCTGATTCCCTGCCTCTGATTCCCAGCCTCTGATTCCCTGCCTCTGATTCCCTGCATCTGATTCCCTGCCTCTGATTCCCCGACTCCGATTCCGCACCCATGTTTCACCGCCTCTGTTGCACTGCCTCTGATTTCCCGGCACAGATTCGCCTGCTCTGATTCCGCGCCTCTGATTCCACGTCTCTCTTTCCGTATCTCTGATTCCCCGCCTCTGATTACCCGCCTCTGATACCCTGCCTCTCTTTCCCTGCCTCTATTTCTGTGCCTCTTTCTATGCATCTCGTTTCCCACATCTCATTTCCCCCCTCTGTTAACCTGCCGATGATTCCATGCCTTTGATTCCCCGCCTCAGATTCCCTGCCTCTGATTCCCCACCTCAGATTACCCGCCTCTGATTCCCCACCTCAGATTCCCCGCCTCAGATTTCCTGCCTCTGATTCCCTGCCTCTGATTCCCTGCCTCTGATTCCACAAATCCGATTCCGCACCCATGTTTGACCGCCTCTGTTGCACTGCCTCTGATTTGCCGGCACAGATTCACCTGCTCTGATTCCGCGCCTCTGATTCCACGTCTCTCTTTCCGTATCTCTGATTCCCCGCCTCTGAATCCCCATATCTCATTTCCCGCCTGTGATTCCCCATCTCTGATTCCCGGACTCTGTTTCCACACCTCTGATTCCCAGTCCTCTTATTCCCAGCATCTGATTCCCGGCCTCTGATTCCCGGCCTCTGATTCCCTGCCACTGATTCCCCGCCCCTGATTCCCCACATCTGATTCCCCATATCTGATTCCCCGCCTCTGTTTCCCTGCCTCTGATTCGCCCCCTCTGATACCCCGCCTCAGATTCCCCCCCTCTGATTCCCTGCCTCTGATTCCCCGCCTCAGATTCCCCACCTCAGATTCCCCGCCTCAGATTCCCCGCCTCAGATTCCCTGCCTCAGATTCCCTGCCTCAGATTCCCTGCCTCAGATGCCCTTCATCTGATTCCCCGCCTCTGACTCCCCACCTCTGATTCCCTGCCTCAGATTCCACTCCTCTGTTTCCCCGCCTCTGATTTCCCGCCTCTGATTCCCTGCCTCTGATTCCCCGCCTCAGATTCCCCGCCTCTGATTCCCCGGCTCTGATTCCCAGCCTCTGATTTCCCCCTCTGTTTCCCCACCTCTGAATCCCCGCCCCTGATACCCCGCCTCTGTTTCCCCACCTCTGAATCCCCGCCTCTGATTCCCCACCTCTGATTCCCCGCCTCAGATTCCCCACCTCAGATTTCCCTCCTCAGATTCTCCGCCTCTGATTCCCCGCCTCTGATTCCCCGCCTCTGATTCCCTGCCCCTGATTCCCAGCCTCAGATTCCCCACCACAGATTTCCCGCCTCAGATTCCCCGCCTCTGATTCCCCGCCTCTGTTTCCCCACCTCTGAATCCCCGCCTCTGATTCCCCACCTCTGATTCCCCGCCTCTGATTCCCCGCCTCTGATTACCCGCCTCTGATTCCCCGCCTCTGATTCCCCGCCTCAGATTCCCCCCCCTCTGATTCCCTGCCTCTGATTCCCCGCCTCAGTATCCCCACCTCAGATTCCCCGCCTCAGATTCCGCGCCTCTGATTCCCCAGCTCTGATTCCCCGCCTCTGATTCCCTACCTCTTATTCCCAACCTCTGATTCCCCACTTCTGATTCCCCATATCTGATTCCCCGCCTCTCTTTCCGCATATCTGATTCCCCGCCTCTGATTCCCCAACTCTGATTCCCCGCCTCTGATTCCCCAGCTCTGATTCCCCGCCTCTGATTCCCTGCCTCTTATTCCCAACCTCTGATTCCCCACTTCTGATTCCCCATATCTGATTCCCCGCCTCTGTTTCCCTGCCTCTGATTCCCCGCCTCTGTTTCCGCATATCTGATTCCCCGCCTCTGATTCCCGGCCTCTGATTCCCGGCCTCTGATTCCCCGCTTCTGATTCTGATTCCCTGCCTCTGATTCCCCATCTCTGATTCCCCACATCTGATTCCCTGCCACTGATTCCCTGCCTCTGATTCCCCGCCTCTGATTCCCCGCCTCTGATTCCCAACCTCTGATTCCCCACCTCTGATTCCCCATATCTGATTCCCCGCCTCTGTTTCCCCGCCTCTGATTCCCCGCCTCTGTTTCCCCATATCTGATTCCCGGACTCTGATTCCCCACCTCTGATTCCCCATCTCTGATTCCGCACATCCTATTCCCTGCCTCTGATTCCCCGCCTCTGTTTCCCCGCCTCTGATTCCCCGCATCAGATTCCCCATATCTGATTCCACAGCTATTATTCCCCAAATCTGATTCCCCGCCTCTGATTCCCCAGCTCTGATTCCCCGCCTCTGATTCCCCGCATCTGATTCCCTGCCTCTGATTCCCCGCCTGTGATTCCCCATCTCTCATTTCACCACCTCTGATTCCCCACCTCTGATTCCCCATATCTGACTCCCCGCCTCTGTCTCCCCGCCTCTGATACCCCGCCTCTGA
Organism: Narcine bancroftii; assembly: GCF_036971445.1. Classification (NCBI taxonomy): domain Eukaryota; kingdom Metazoa; phylum Chordata; class Chondrichthyes; order Torpediniformes; family Narcinidae; genus Narcine; species Narcine bancroftii. The sequence continues at coordinate 279,982 of NC_091471.1, read as the reverse complement.
TTCCCTATCTCTGATTCCCCGCCACTGGTTCCCCATCTCTGATTCCCCGCCTCTGATTCCCGAGCTCTTATTCCCCGCCACTGATTCCCCGCGTCTGATTCACCGCCTCTGAGTCCCTTCCTCTGATTCCCCATCTCTGATTCACCACCTCTGATTCCCCATCTCTGATTCCCGGCCTCTGATTCCCCACCTCTGATTCCCGGCCTCTGATTCCTGGCTTCTGATTTCCCGCCTCTGATTCCCTGCCTCTGATTCTCCGCCTCTTATTCCCCACCTCTGATTCCCCATATCTGATTCCCCATCTCTGTTTCCCCGCCTCTGATTCCCCGCCTCTGATTCCCCATTTCTGATTTACAACCTCTGAATCCCCGCGTCTGATTCACCACCGCTGATTCCCCGCCTCTGATTCCCCATCTCCGATTCCCGGCCTCTGATTCCCCAGCTCTGATTCCCCGCCTCTGATTCCCCGCGTCTGATTCCCTGCCTCTGATTCCCCGCCTCTGATTCCCCAATTCTGATTCCCCGCCTCTGATACACCAGCTATGATTCCCCGCCTCTGATTCCCCGCGTCTGATTCCCCATATCTGATTCCCGTCCTCTGATTCCTGGCCTCTGTTTCCCGGCCTCTGATTCCCGGCCTCTGATACCCCGCTTCTAATTCTGATTCCCTGCATCTGATTCCCCATCTCTGATTCCCCACATCTGATTCCCTGCCTCTGATTCCCCGCCTCTGATTCCCCGCCTCTGATTCCCTGCCACTGATTCCCCGCCCCTGATTCCCCACCTCTGATTACCCATATCTGATTCCCCGCCTCTGTTTCCCCGCCTCTGATTCCCCGCCTCTGATTACCCATATCTGATTCCACAGCTATTATTCCCCAAATCTGATTCCCCGCCTCTGATTCCCCAGCTCTGATTCCCCGACTCTGATTCCCCGCGTCTGATTCCCTGCCTCTGATTCCCCGCCTGTCATTCCCCATCTCTCATTTCACCACCTCTGATTCCCCACCTCTGATTTCCCATATCTGACTCCCCGCCTCTGTTTCCACGCCTCTGATACCCCGCCTCTGATTCCCTATCTCTGATTCCCCGCCACTGATTCCCCATCTCTGATTCCCTGTCTCAGATTCCCTGCCTCAGATTCCCTGCCTCAGATTCCCTTCATCTGATTCCATGCCTCTGATTTCCCGCCTGTGATTCCCCGCCTCTGATTCCCCGCCTCTGATTCCCCGCCTCTGATTCCCTGCCTCTGATTCCCCGCCTCTGATTCCCGGCGTCTGATTCCCTGCCTCTGATTCGCCGCCTGTGATTCCCCATCTCACATTTCACCACTTCTGATTCCCCACCTCTGATTCCCCGCCTCTGATTCCCCGCCTCTGATTCCCCGCGTCTGATTCCTGCCTCTGATTCGCCGCCTGTGATTCCCCATCTCACATTTCACCACTTCTGATTCCCCACCTCTGATTCCCCGCCTCTGATTCCCCGCCTCTGATTCCCCGCCTCAGATTCCCTGCCTCTGATTCCCCACCTCAGATTACCCGCCTCTGATTCCCCACCTCAGATTCCCCGCCTCAGATTTCCTGCCTCTGATTCCCTGCCTCTGATTCCCTGCCTCTGATTCCACAAATCCGATTCCGCACCCATGTTTCACCGCCTCTGTTGCACTGCCTCTGATTTGCCGGCACAGATTCACCTGCTCTGATTCCGCGCCTCTGATTCCACGTCTCTCTTTCCGTATCTCTGATTCCCCGCCTCTGAATCCCCATATCTCATTTCCCGCCTGTGATTCCCCATCTCTGATTCCCGGACTCTGTTTCCACACCTCTGATTCCCAGTCCTCTTATTCCCAGCATCTGATTCCCGGCCTCTGATTCCCGGCCTCTGATTCCCTGCCACTGATTCCCCGCCCCTGATTCCCCACATCTGATTCCCCATATCTGATTCCCCGCCTCTGTTTCCCTGCCTCTGATTCGCCCCCTCTGATACCCCGCCTCAGATTCCCCCCCTCTGATTCCCTGCCTCTGATTCCCCGCCTCAGATTCCCCACCTCAGATTCCCCGCCTCAGATTCCCCGCCTCAGATTCCCTGCCTCAGATTCCCTGCCTCAGATTCCCTGCCTCAGATGCCCTTCATCTGATTCCCCGCCTCTGACTCCCCACCTCTGATTCCCCGCCTCAGATTCCACTCCTCTGTTTCCCCGCCTCTGATTTCCCGCCTCTGATTCCCTGCCTCTGATTCCCCGCCTCAGATTCCCCGCCTCTGATTCCCCGGCTCTGATTCCCAGCCTCTGATTTCCCCCTCTGTTTCCCCACCTCTGAATCCCCGCCCCTGATACCCCGCCTCTGTTTCCCCACCTCTGAATCCCCGCCTCTGATTCCCCACCTCTGATTCCCCGCCTCAGATTCCCCACCTCAGATTTCCCTCCTCAGATTCTCCGCCTCTGATTCCCCGCCTCTGATTCCCCGCCTCTGATTCCCTGCCCCTGATTCCCAGCCTCAGATTCCCCACCACAGATTTCCCGCCTCAGATTCCCCGCCTCTGATTCCCCGCCTCTGTTTCCCCACCTCTGAATCCCCGCCTCTGATTCCCCACCTCTGATTCCCCGCCTCTGATTCCCCGCCTCTGATTACCCGCCTCTGATTCCCCGCCTCTGATTCCCCGCCTCAGATTCCCCCCCCTCTGATTCCCTGCCTCTGATTCCCCGCCTCAGTATCCCCACCTCAGATTCCCCGCCTCAGATTCCGCGCCTCTGATTCCCCAGCTCTGATTCCCCGCCTCTGATTCCCTACCTCTTATTCCCAACCTCTGATTCCCCACTTCTGATTCCCCATATCTGATTCCCCGCCTCTCTTTCCGCATATCTGATTCCCCGCCTCTGATTCCCCAACTCTGATTCCCCGCCTCTGATTCCCCAGCTCTGATTCCCCGCCTCTGATTCCCTGCCTCTTATTCCCAACCTCTGATTCCCCACTTCTGATTCCCCATATCTGATTCCCCGCCTCTGTTTCCCTGCCTCTGATTCCCCGCCTCTGTTTCCGCATATCTGATTCCCCGCCTCTGATTCCCGGCCTCTGATTCCCGGCCTCTGATTCCCCGCTTCTGATTCTGATTCCCTGCCTCTGATTCCCCATCTCTGATTCCCCACATCTGATTCCCTGCCACTGATTCCCTGCCTCTGATTCCCCGCCTCTGATTCCCCGCCTCTGATTCCCAACCTCTGATTCCCCACCTCTGATTCCCCATATCTGATTCCCCGCCTCTGTTTCCCCGCCTCTGATTCCCCGCCTCTGTTTCCCCATATCTGATTCCCGGACTCTGATTCCCCACCTCTGATTCCCCATCTCTGATTCCGCACATCCTATTCCCTGCCTCTGATTCCCCGCCTCTGTTTCCCCGCCTCTGATTCCCCGCATCAGATTCCCCATATCTGATTCCACAGCTATTATTCCCCAAATCTGATTCCCCGCCTCTGATTCCCCAGCTCTGATTCCCCGCCTCTGATTCCCCGCATCTGATTCCCTGCCTCTGATTCCCCGCCTGTGATTCCCCATCTCTCATTTCACCACCTCTGATTCCCCACCTCTGATTCCCCATATCTGACTCCCCGCCTCTGTCTCCCCGCCTCTGATACCCCGCCTCTGATTCCCTATCTCTGATTCCCCGCCACTGGTTCCCCATCTCTGATTCCCCGCCTCTGATTCCCGAGCTCTTATTCCCCGCCACTGATTCCCCGCATCTGATTCACCGCCTCTGAGTCCCTTCCTCTGATTCCCCATCTCTGATTCACCACCTCTGATTCCCCATCTCTGATTCCCGACCTCTGATTCCCCACCTCTGATTCCCGGCCTCTGATTCCTGGCTTCTGATTTCCCGCCTCTGATTCCCTGCCTCTGATTCTCCGCCTCTTATTCCCCACCTCTGATTCCCCATATCTGATTCCCCATCTCTGTTTCCCCGCCTCTGATTCCCCGCCTCTGATTCCCCATTTCTGATTTACAACCTCTGAATCCCCGCGTCTGATTCACCACCGCTGATTCCCCGCCTCTGATTCCCCATCTCCGATTCCCGGCCTCTGATTCCCCAGCTCTGATTCCCCGCCTCTGATTCCCCGCGTCTGATTCCCTGCCTCTGATTCCCCGCCTCTGATTCCCCAATTCTGATTCCCCGCCTCTGATACACCAGCTATGATTCCCCGCCTCTGATTCCCCGCGTCTGATTCCCCATATCTGATTCCCGTCCTCTGATTCCTGGCCTCTGATTCCCGGCCTCTGATTCCCGGCCTCTGATACCCCGCTTCTAATTCTGATTCCCTGCATCTGATTCCCCATCTCTGATTCCCCACATCTGATTCCCTGCCTCTGATTCCCCGCCTCTGATTCCCCGCCTCTGATTCCCTGCCACTGATTCCCCGCCCCTGATTCCCCACCTCTGATTACCCATATCTGATTCCCCGCCTCTGTTTCCCCGCCTCTGATTCCCCGCCTCTGATTACCCATATCTGATTCCACAGCTATTATTCCCCAAATCTGATTCCCCGCCTCTGATTCCCCAGCTCTGATTCCCCGACTCTGATTCCCCGCGTCTGATTCCCTGCCTCTGATTCCCCGCCTGTCATTCCCCATCTCTCATTTCACCACCTCTGATTCCCCACCTCTGATTTCCCATATCTGACTCCCCGCCTCTGTTTCCACGCCTCTGATACCCCGCCTCTGATTCCCTATCTCTGATTCCCCGCCACTGATTCCCCATCTCTGATTCCCTGTCTCAGATTCCCTGCCTCAGATTCCCTGCCTCAGATTCCCTTCATCTGATTCCATGCCTCTGATTTCCCGCCTGTGATTCCCCGCCTCTGATTCCCCGCCTCTGATTCCCCGCCTCTGATTCCCTGCCTCTGATTCCCCGCCTCTGATTCCCGGCGTCTGATTCCCTGCCTCTGATTCGCCGCCTGTGATTCCCCATCTCACATTTCACCACTTCTGATTCCCCACCTCTGATTCCCCGCCTCTGATTCCCCGCCTCTGATTCCCCGCGTCTGATTCCTGCCTCTGATTCGCCGCCTGTGATTCCCCATCTCACATTTCACCACTTCTGATTCCCCACCTCTGATTCCCCGCCTCTGATTCCCCGCCTCTGATTCCCCGCCTCAGATTCCCTGCCTCTGATTCCCCACCTCAGATTACCCGCCTCTGATTCCCCACCTCAGATTCCCCGCCTCAGATTTCCTGCCTCTGATTCCCAGCCTCTGATTCCCTGCCTCTGATTCCACAAATCCGATTCCGCACCCATGTTTCACCGCCTCTGTTGCACTGCCTCTGATTTGCCGGCACAGATTCACCTGCTCTGATTCCGCGCCTCTGATTCCACGTCTCTCTTTCCGTATCTCTGATTCCCCGCCTCTGAATCCCCATATCTCATTTCCCGCCTGTGATTCCCCATCTCTGATTCCCGGACTCTGTTTCCACACCTCTGATTCCCAGTCCTCTTATTCCCAGCATCTGATTCCCGGCCTCTGATTCCCGGCCTCTGATTCCCTGCCACTGATTCCCCGCCCCTGATTCCCCACATCTGATTCCCCATATCTGATTCCCCGCCTCTGTTTCCCTGCCTCTGATTCGCCCCCTCTGATACCCCGCCTCAGATTCCCCCCCTCTGATTCCCTGCCTCTGATTCCCCGCCTCAGATTCCCCACCTCAGATTCCCTGCCTCAGATTCCCTGCCTCAGATTCCCTGCCTCAGATGCCCTTCATCTGATTCCCCGCCTCTGACTCCCCACCTCTGATTCCCCGCCTCAGATTCCACTCCTCTGTTTCCCCGCCTCTGATTTCCCGCCTCTGATTCCCTGCCTCTGATTTCCCGCCTCAGATTCCCCGCCTCTGATTCCCCGGCTCTGATTCCCAGCCTCTGATTTCCCCCTCTGTTTCCCCACCTCTGAATCCCCGCCCCTGAAACCCCGCCTCTGTTTCCCCACCTCTGAATCCCCGCCTCTGATTCCCCACCTCTGATTCCCCGCCTCAGATTCCCCACCTCAGATTTCCCTCCTCAGATTCTCCGCCTCTGATTCCCCGCCTCTGATTCCCCGCCTCTGATTCCCTGCCCCTGATTCCCAGCCTCAGATTCCCCACCACAGATTTCCCGCCTCAGATTCCCCGCCTCTGATTCCCCGCCTCTGTTTCCCCACCTCTGAATCCCCGCCTCTGATTCCCCACCTCTGATTCCCCGCCTCTGATTCCCCGCCTCTGATTACCCGCCTCTGATTCCCCGCCTCTGATTCCCCGCCTCAGATTCCCCCCCCTCTGATTCCCTGCCTCTGATTCCCCGCCTCAGTATCCCCACCTCAGATTCCCCGCCTCAGATTCCGCGCCTCTGATTCCCCAGCTCTGATTCCCCGCCTCTGATTCCCTACCTCTTATTCCCAACCTCTGATTCCCCACTTCTGATTCCCCATATCTGATTCCCCGCCTCTGTTTCCCTGCCTCTGATTCCCCGCCTCTCTTTCCGCATATCTGATTCCCCGCCTCTGATTCCCCAACTCTGATTCCCCGCCTCTGATTCCCCAGCTCTGATTCCCCGCCTCTGATTCCCTGCCTCTTATTCCCAACCTCTGATTCCCCACTTCTGATTCCCCATATCTGATACCCCGCCTCTGTTTCCCTGCCTCTGATTCCCCGCCTCTGTTTCCGCATATCTGATTCCCCGCCTCTGATTCCCCAACTCTGATTCCCCGCCTCTGATTCCCCAGCTCTGATTCCCCGTGTTTGATTCCCTGCCTCTGATTCCCCGCCTCTGTTACCCCGCCTCTGATTCCCCGCCTCTGAATCCCCATATCTCATTTCCCGCCTGTGATTCCCCATCTCTGATTCCCGGACTCTGTTTCCACACCTCTGATTCCCAGTCCTCTTATTCCCAGCATCTGATTCCCGGCCTCTGATTCCCGGCCTCTGATTCCCTGCCACTGATTCCCCGCCCCTGATTCCCCACATCTGATTCCCCATATCTGATTCCCCGCCTCTGTTTCCCTGCCTCTGATTCGCCCCCTCTGATACCCCGCCTCAGATTCCCCCCCTCTGATTCCCTGCCTCTGATTCCCCGCCTCAGATTCCCCACCTCAGATTCCCCGCCTCAGATTCCCCGCCTCAGATTCCCTGCCTCAGATTCCCTGCCTCAGATTCCCTGCCTCAGATGCCCTTCATCTGATTCCCCGCCTCTGACTCCCCACCTCTGATTCCCCGCCTCAGATTCCACTCCTCTGTTTCCCCGCCTCTGATTTCCCGCCTCTGATTCCCTGCCTCTGATTCCCCGCCTCAGATTCCCCGCCTCTGATTCCCCGGCTCTGATTCCCAGCCTCTGATTTCCCCCTCTCTTTCCCCACCTCTGAATCCCCGCCCCTGATACCCCGCCTCTGTTTCCCCACCTCTGAATCACCGCCTCTGATTCCCCACCTCTGATTCCCCGCCTCAGATTCCCCACCTCAGATTTCCCTCCTCAGATTCTCCGCCTCTGATTCCCCGCCTCTGATTCCCCGCCTCTGATTCCCTGCCCCTGATTCCCAGCCTCAGATTCCCCACCACAGATTTCCCGCCTCAGATTCCCCGCCTCTGATTCCCCGCCTCTGTTTCCCCACCTCTGAATCCCCGCCTCTGATTCCCCACCTCTGATTCCCCGCCTCTGATTCCCCGCCTCTGATTACCCGCCTCTGATTCCCCGCCTCTGATTCCCCGCCTCAGATTCCCCCCCCTCTGATTCCCTGCCTCTGATTCCCCGCCTCAGTATCCCCACCTCAGATTCCCCGCCTCAGATTCCGCGCCTCTGATTCCCCAGCTCTGATTCCCCGCCTCTGATTCCCTGCCTCTTATTCCCAACCTCTGATTCCCCACTTCTGATTCCCCATATCTGATTCCCCGCCTCTGTTTCCCTGACTCTGATTCCCCGCCTCTCTTTCCGCATATCTGATTCCCCGCCTCTGATTCCCCAACTCTGATTCCCCGCCTCTGATTCCCCAGCTCTGATTCCCCGCCTCTGATTCCCTGCCTCTTATTCCCAACCTCTGATTCCCCACTTCTGATTCCCCATATCTGATTCCCCGCCTCTGTTTCCCTGCCTCTGATTCCCCGCCTCTGTTTCCGCATATCTGATTCCCCGCCTCTGATTCCCCAACTCTGATTCCCCGCCTCTGATTCCCCAGCTCTGATTCCCCGTGTTTGATTCCCTGCCTCTGATTCCCCGCCTCTGTTACCCCGCCTCTGATTCCCCGCCTCTGAATCCCCATATCTCATTTCCCGCCTGTGATTCCCCATCTCTGATTCCCGGACTCTGTTTCCACACCTGTGATTCCCAGTCCTCTTATTCCCAGCATCTGATTCCCGGCCTCTGATTCCCGGCCTCTGATTCCCTGCCACTGATTCCCCGCCCCTGATTCCCCACATCTGATTCCCCATATCTGATTCCCCGCCTCTGTTTCCCTGCCTCTGATTCGCCCCCTCTGATACCCCGCCTCTGATTCCCCGCCTCTGATTCCCCATATCTGACTCCCCGCCTCTGTTTCCCCGCCTTTGAATCCCGGACTCTGATTCCCCACCTCTGATTCCCGGCCTCTGATTCCCGGCCTCTGATTCCCGGCCTCTGATTCCCCGCTTCTGATTCTGATTCCCTGCCTCTGATTCCCCATCTCTGATTCCCCACATCTGATTCCCTGCCACTGATTCCCTGCCTCTGATTCCCCGCCTCTGATTCCCCGCCTCTGATTCCCAACCTCTGATTCCCCACCTCTGATTCCCCATATCTGATTCCCCGCCTCTGTTTCCCCGCCTCTGATTCCCCGCCTCTGTTTCCCCATATCTGATTCCCGGACTCTGTTTCCCCACCTCTGATTCCCCATCTCTGATTCCGCACATCCTATTCCCTGCCTCTGATTCCGCGCCTCTGTTTCCCCGCCTCTGATTCCCCGCATCAGATTCCCCATATCTGATTCCACAGCTATTATTCCCCAAATCTGATTCCCCGCCTCTGATTCCCCAGCTCTGATTCCCCGCCTCTGATTCCCCGCATCTGATTCCCCGCCTCTGATTCCCCGCCTGTGATTCCCCATCTCTCATTTCACCACCTCTGATTCCCCACCTCTGATTCCCCATATCTGACTCCCCACCTCTGTCTCCCCGCCTCTGATACCCCGCCTCTGATTCCCTATCTCTGATTCCCCGCCACTGGTTCCCCATCTCTGATTCCCCGCCTCTGATTCCCGAGCTCTTATTCCCCGCCACTGATTCCCCGCGTCTGATTCACCGCCTCTGAGTCCCTTCCTCTGATTCCCCATCTCTGATTCACCACCTCTGATTCCCCATCTCTGATTCCCGGCCTCTGATTCCCCACCTCTGATTCCCGGCCTCTGATTCCTGGCTTCTGATTTCCCGCCTCTGATTCCCTGCCTCTGATTCTCCGCCTCTTATTCCCCACCTCTGATTCCCCATATCTGATTCCCCATCTCTGTTTCCCCGCCTCTGATTCCCCGCCTCTGATTCCCCATTTCTGATTTACAACCTCTGAATCCCCGCGTCTGATTCACCACCGCTGATTCCCCGCCTCTGATTCCCCATCTCCGATTCCCGGCCTCTGATTCCCCAGCTCTGATTCCCCGCCTCTGATACACCAGCTATGATTCCCCGCCTCTGATTCCCCGCGTCTGATTCCCCATATCTGATTCCCGTCCTCTGATTCCTGGCCTCTGATTCCCGGCCTCTGATTCCCGGCCTCTGATACCCCGCTTCTAATTCTGATTCCCTGCATCTGATTCCCCATCTCTGATTCCCCACATCTGATTCCCTGCCTCTGATTCCCCGCCTCTGATTCCCCGCCTCTGATTCCCTGCCACTGATTCCCCGCCCCTGATTCCCCACCTCTGATTACCCATATCTGATTCCCCGCCTCTGTTTCCCCGCCTCTGATTCCCCGCCTCTGATTACCCATATCTGATTCCACAGCTATTATTCCCCAAATCTGATTCCCCGCCTCTGATTCCCCAGCTCTGATTCCCCGACTCTGATTCCCCGCGTCTGATTCCCTGCCTCTGATTCCCCGCCTGTCATTCCCCATCTCTCATTTCACCACCTCTGATTCCCCACCTCTGATTTCCCATATCTGACTCCCCGCCTCTGTTTCCACGCCTCTGATACCCCGCCTCTGATTCCCTATCTCTGATTCCCCGCCACTGATTCCCCATCTCTGATTCCCTGTCTCAGATTCCCTGCCTCAGATTCCCTGCCTCAGATTCCCTTCATCTGATTCCATGCCTCTGATTTCCCGCCTGTGATTCCCCGCCTCTGATTCCCCGCCTCTGATTCCCCGCCTCTGATTCCCTGCCTCTGATTCCCCGCCTCTGATTCCCGGCGTCTGATTCCCTGCCTCTGATTCGCCGCCTGTGATTCCCCATCTCACATTTCACCACTTCTGATTCCCCACCTCTGATTCCCCGCCTCTGATTCCCCGCCTCTGATTCCCCGCGTCTGATTCCTGCCTCTGATTCGCCGCCTGTGATTCCCCATCTCTCATTTCACCACCTCTGTTTCCCCGCCTCTGATACCCCGCCTCTGATTCCCCATCTCTGATTCCCCGCCACTGATTCCCCATCTCTGATTCCCCGCCTCTGATTCCAGAGCTCTGATTCCCCGCCACTGATTCCCCGCGTCTGATTCCCCGCCTCTGAGTCCCTTCCTCTGATTCCCCATCTCTGATTCACCACCTCTGATTCCCCATCTCTGATTCCCTGCCTCTGATTCTCCGCCTCTTATTCCCCGCCTCAGATTCCCTTCATCTGATTCCATGCCTGTGATTCCCCGCCTGTGATTCCCCGCCTCTGATTCCCCACCTCTGATTCCCGGCCTCTGATTCCCCGCCTCTGATTCCCTGCCTTTGATTCCCCGCCTCTGATTCCCCGCGTCTGATTCCCTGCCACTGATTCCCCGCCTGTGATTCCCCATCTCTCATTTCACCACCTCTGATTCCCCACCTCTGATTCCCCATATCTGACTCCCCGCCTCTGTCTCCCCGCCTCTGATACCCCGCCTCTGATTCCCTATCTCTGATTCCCCGCCACTGATTCCCCATCTCTGATTCCCCGCCTCTGATTCCCGAGCTCTGATTCCCCGCCACTGATTCCCCGCGTCTGATTCCCCGCCTCTGATTCCCCGCCTCTGATTCCCCGCCTCTGATTCCCCGCCTCTGATTCCCCGCCCCTGATTCCCCACCTCTGATTCCCCGCCTCTTATTCCCCGCCTCAGGTTCCCCGCCTCAGATTCCCTGACTCTGATTCCCCACCTCTGATTCCACGGCTCTGATTCCCCGCCTCAGATTCCCTGCCTCAGATTCCCTTCATCTGATTCCCTTCATCTGATTCCCTTCATCTGATTCCCTGCCTCTGATTCGCCGCCTGTGATTCCCCGCCCCTGATTCCCCGCCTCAGATTCCCCGGCTCTGATTCCCTGCCTCAGATTCCCTGCCTCTGATACCCCGCATCTGATTCCCTTCATCTGATTCCCTGCCTCTTATTCCCCGCCTCTGATTCCCCGCCTCTGATTCCCCGCCTCTGATTCCCCGCCTCTGATTCCCCGCCTCTGATTCCCCACCTCTGATTCCCCGCCTCTGATTCCCCGCCTCAGATTCCCCGCCTCAGATTCCCTGACTCTGATTCCCTACCTCTGATTCCACGGCTCTGATTCCCCGCCTCAGATTCCCTGCCTCAGATTCCCTTCATCTGATTCCCTTCATCTGATTCCCTTCATCTGATTCCCTGCCTCTTATTCCCTGCCTCTGATTCCCAGCCTCTGATTCCCCGCCTCTGATTCCCCGCCCCTGATTCCCCGCCTCTGATTCCCAGCCTCAGATTCCCCGCCTCAGATTCCCTGCCTCAGATTCCCTGCCTCTGATTCCCCGCATCTGATACCCCGCCACTGATTCCCCGCCTCTGATTCCCCGCCTCTGATTCCCCACCTCTGATTCCCCGCCTCAGATTCCCCAGCTCTGATTCCCTGCCTCAGATTCCCTGCCTCAGATTCCCTGCCTCTTATTCCCCGCCTCTGATTCCCCGCCTCTGATTCCGCGCCTCTGATTCACCGCCTCTGATTCCCCGCCTCTGATTCCCCGCCTCTGATTCCCCACCTCTGAATCCCCGCGTCTGATTCCCTTCATCTGATTCCCTTCATCTGATTCCCTGCCTCTTATTCCCCGCCTCTGATTCCCCGCCTCTGATTCCCCGCCTCTGATTCCCCACCTCTGATTCCCCGCCTCTGATTCCCCGCCTCAGATTCCCTGCTTCAGATTCCCTGCCTCAGATTCCCTGCCTCTGATTCCCCGCATCTGATTCTCAGCCTCTGATTCCCCGCCTCAGATTCCCCGCCTCAGATTCCCCGCCTCAGATTCCCTGCCTCAGATTCCCTGCCTCAGATTCCCTTCATCTGATTCCCTTCATCTGATTCCCTGCCTCTTATTCCCCGCCTCTGTTTCCCCGCCTCTGATTCCCCACCTCTGATTCCCCGCTTCTGATTACCCGCCACTGATTCCCTGCCTCTGATACCCTGCCTCTCTTTCCCTGCCTCTATTTCAGTGCATCTTTCTCTGCATCTCGTTTCCCACATCTCATTTACCCCCTCTGATAACCCTCCTCTGATTCCATGCTTCAGATTCCCTGCCTCAGATTCCCTGCCTCTGATTCCCCGCATCTGATTCTCAGCCTCTGATTCCCCGCCTCAGATTCCCCGCCTCAGATTCCCCGCCTCAGATTCCCTGCCTGTGATTCCCCGCCTCTGATTCCCCGCCTCTGATTCCCCGCCTCTGCTTCCCCGCCTTTGATTCCCCGCCTCTGATTCCCCGCCTCAGATTCCACACCTCAGATTACCTGCCTCAGATTCCCTGCCTGAGATTTCCTTCATCTGATTCCCTTCATCTGATTCCCTGCCTCTTATTCCCCGCCTCGGAATCCCCGCCTCTGATTCCCCGCCTCTGATTCCCCGCCTCTGATTCCCTGCCTCTGATTCCCCGACTCAGATTCCCTGCCTCAAATTCCCCGCCTCAGATTCCCTGCCTCAGATTCCCTGCCTCAGATTCCCTTCATCTGATTCCCTTCATCTGATTCCCTGCCTCTTATTCCCCGCCTCTGATTCCCTGCCTCTGATTCGCCGCCTCTGATTCCCCGCCTCTGATTCCCCGCCTCTGATTCCCCGCCTCAGATTCCCTGCCTCAGATTCCCTGCCTCAGATTCCCCGCCTCTGAATCCCCGCCTCTGATTCCCCGCCTCAGAATCCCCGCCTCAGATTCCCTGCCTCAGATTCCCTGCCTCAGATTCCCTGACTCAGATTCCCTTCATCTGATTCCCTTCATCTGATTCTCTGCCTCTTATTCCCCGCCTCCGAATCCCCACCTCTGATTCCCCACCTCTGATTCCCCGCCTCTGATTCCCCGCCTCTGAATCAACACCACAGATTCCCTGCCTCAGATTCCCTGCCTCAGATTCCCCGCCTCAGATTCCCTGCCTCAGATTCCCTGCCTCAGATTCCCTGCCTCAGATTCCCTGCCTCAGATTCCCTGCCTCAGATTCCCTTCATCTGATTCCCTTCATCTGATTCCCTGCCTCTTATTCCCCGCGTCTGATTCCCTGCCTCTGATTCCCCGCCTCTGATTCCCCACCTCTGATTCCCCACCTCTGATTCCCCGCCTCTGATTCCCCGCCTCAGATTCCCCGGCTCTGATTCCCTGCCTCAGATTCCCTGCCTCAGATTCCCTGCCTCAGATTCCCTTCATCTGATTCCCTTCATCTGATTCCCTCCCTCTTATTCCCCGCCTCTGATTCCCCGCCTCTGATTCCCCGCCTCTAATCCCCGACTCTGATACCCCGCCTCTGATTCCCCGCCTCAGATTCCCTGCCTCAGATTCCCTGCATCAGATTCCCTGTCTGTGATTCCCCGCCTCTGATTCCCCGCCTCTGATTCCCCGCCTCTGATTCCCCGCCTCTGATTCCCCGCCTCTGATTCCCCGCCTCAGATTCCCTGCCTCAGATTCCCTGCCTAAGATTCCCTGCCTCAGATTCCCTGCCTCAGATTCCCTTCATCTGATTCCCTTCATCTGATTCCCTGCCTCTGATTCCCCGCCTCTGATTCCCCGCCTCTGATTCCCCACCTCTGATTCCCCGCCTCAGATTCCCTGCCTCAGATACCCTGCCTCAGATTCCCTGCCTGTAATTCGCCGCCTATGATTCCCCGCCTCTGATTCCCCGCCTCTGCTTCCCCGCCTCTGATTCCCACCCTCTGATTCCCCGCCTCAGATTCCCCGCCTCAGATTACCTGCCTCAGATTCCCTGCCTCAGATTTCCTTCATCTGATTCCCTTCATCTGATTCCCTGCCTCTTATTCCCCGCCTCGGATTCCCCGCCTCTGATTCCCCTCCTCTGATTCCCCGCCTCTGATTCCCTGCCTCTGATTCCCCGCCTCAGATTCCCTGCCTCAGATTCCCTGCCTCAGATTCCCCGCCTCAGTTTCCCTGCCTCAGATTCCCTGCCTCAGATTCCCTTCATCTGATTCCCTTCATCTGATTCCCTGCCTCTTATTCCCCGCCTCTGATTCCCTGCCTCTGATTCGCCGCCTCTGATTCCCCGCCTCTGATTCCCCACCTCTGATTCCCCGCCTCAGATTCCCTGCCTCAGATTCCCTGCCTCAGATTCCCCGCCTCTGAATCCCCGCCTCTGATTCCCCGCCTCTGATTCCCCGCCACTGATTCCCCGCCTCTGATTCCCCGCCTCTGATTCCCCGCCTCAGATTCCCTGCCTCAGATTCCCTGCCTCAGATTCCCTGACTCAGATTCCCTTCATCTGATTCCCTTCATCTGATTCCCTGCCTCTTATTCCCCGCCTCCGAATCCCCACCTCTGATTCCCCACCTCTGATTCCCCGCCTCTGATTCCCCGCCTCTGAATCAACACCTCAGATTCCCTGCCTCAGATTCCCTGCCTCAGATTCCCTTCATCTGATTCCCTTCATCTGATTCCCTGCCTCTTATTCCCCGCGTCTGATTCCCTGCCTCTGATTCCCCGCCTCTGATTCCCCACCTCTGATTCCCCACCTCTGATTCCCCGCCTTTGATTCCCCGCCTCAGATTCCCCGGCTCTGATTCCCTGCCTCAGATTCCCTGCCTCAGATTCCCTGCCTCAGATTCCCTTCATCTGATTCCCTTCATCTGATTCCCTCCCTCTTATTCCCCACCTCTGATTCCCCGCCTCTGATTCCCCGCCTCTAATCCCCGACTCTGATACCCCGCCTCTGATTCCCCGCCTCAGATTCCCTGCCTCAGATTCCCTGCATCAGATTCCCTGTCTGTGATTCCCCGCCTCTGATTCCCCGCCTCTGTTTCCCCACCTCTGATTCCCCGCCTCTGATTCCCCGCCTCTGATTCCCCGCCTCAGATTCCCTGCCTCAGATTCCCTGCCTCAGATTCCCTGCCTCAGATTCCCTTCATCTGATTCCCTTCATCTGATTCCCTGCCTCTTATTCCCCGCCTCTGATTCCCCACCTCTGATTCCCCTCATCTGATTACCCGCCTCTGAACCCCCGCCTCTGATTCCCCGCCTCTGATTCCCCGCCTCTGATTCCCCGCCTCAGATTCCCCGCCTCTGATTACCCGCCTCTGATTCCCCGCCTCCCTTTCCGCGCAACTTTCCCGGCCTCCATTTCCCCACATCTCATTCCCCGCCTCTGATTCCACGCCTCTGATTCCCCGCCTATGATTCCCCACCTGATTCCCTGCCTCTGTCTCTGCGCCTCTCATTCACCCCCACTCTTTCCCCTCCACTCTTTTCGCCTCTCTTTCCCTCCCTCAATTTCAACAACTCTGTTTGATCTGTTTTGTGTACCTCATTTTCAACACACAAGTTCCAACCACTATATTTTGCCCACCTCTTTCCCCGCCTCTATTTATCCGCCTAGGTTTACCTGCCTCTGTTTATCCACCTGTTTCCCTGCCTCAGATTCCTCGACTCAGATTCCCCGCCTCAGATTCCCCGCCTCAGATTCCCTGCCTCAGATTCCCTGCCTCTGATTCCCTGCCTCAGATTCCCTGCCTCAGATACCCTGCCTCAGATTCCCTTCATCTGATTCCCTGCCTCTGATTCCCCGCCTTAGATTCCCCGCCTCTGATTCCCCGCCACTGATTCCCCGCCTCTGATTCCCCGCCTCAGATTCCCCGCCTCAGATTCCCTGCCTCAGATTCCCTGCCTCTGAATCCCTGCCTCTGATTCCCCGCCTCTGATTCACCACCTCTGATTCCCCGCCTCAGATTCCCTGCCTCAGATTCCCTGCCTCAGATTCCCTGCCTCTGATTCCCCGCATCTGATTCCCTGCCTCTGATTCCCCGCCTCTGATTCCCCGCCTCTGATTCCCCGCCTCTTAATCCCCGCCTCTGATTCCCCGCCTCAGATTCCCTGCCTCAGATTCCCTGCCTCACATTCCCTTCATCTGATTCCCTTCATCTGATTCCCTGCCTCTTATTCCCCGCCTCTGATTCCCCGCCTCTGAATCCCCGCCTCTGATTCCTCGTCTCTGATTCCCCGCCTCTGATTCCCCGCCTCAGATTCCCTGCCTCAGATTCCCTGCCTCAGATTCCCTGCCTCAGATTCCCTTCATCTGATTCCCTTCATCTGATTCCCTGCCACTTATTCCCCGCCTCTTATTCCCCGCCTCTGATTCCCCGCCTCTGATTCCCCGCCTCTGATTCCCCGCCTCTGATTCCCCGCCTCAGATTCCCTGCCTCAGATTCCCTGCCTAAGATTCCCTGCCTCAGATTCCCTGCCTCAGATTCCCTTCATCTGATTCCCTTCATCTGATTCCCTGCCTCTTATTCCCCGCCTCTTATTCCCCGCCTCTGATTCCCCGCCTCTGATTCCCCGCCTCTGATTCCCCGCCTCTGATTCCCCGCCTCAGATTCCCTGCCTCAGATTCCCTGCCTCAGATTCCCTGCCTCTGATTCCCCGCATCTGATTCCCCGCCTCTGATTCCCCGCCTCAGATTCCCTGCCTCAGATTCCCTGCCTCAGATTCCCTTCATCTGATTCCCTTCATCTGATTCCCTGCCTCTTATTCCCCGCCTCTTATTCCCCGCCTCTGATTCCCCGCCTCTGATTCCCCGCCTCTGATTCCCTGCCTCTGATTCCCCGCCTCTGATTCCCCGCCTCAGATTCCCTGCCTCAGATACCCTGCCTCAGATTCCCTGCCTGTGATTCCCCGCCTCTGATTCCCCGCCTCTGATTCCCCGCCTCTGCTTCCCCGCCTCTGATTCCCCGCCTCTGATTCCCCGCCTCAGATTCCCCACCTCAGATTACCTGCCTCAGATTCCCTGCCTGAGATTTCCTTCATCTGATTCCCTTCATCTGATTCCCTGCCTCTTATTCCCCACCTCGGAATCCCCGCCTCTGATTCCCCGCCTCTGATTCCCCGCCTCTGATTCCCTGCCTCTGATTCCCCGGCTCAGATTCCCTGCCTCAGATTCCCCGCCTCAGATTCCCTGCCTCAGATTCCCTGCCTCAGATTCCCTTCATCTGATTCCCTTCATCTAATTCCCTGCCTCTTATTCCCCGCCTCTGATTCCCTGTCTCTGATTCGCCGCCTCTGATTCCCCGCCTCTGATTCCCCGCCTCTGATTCCCCGCCTCAGATTCCCCGCCTCTGATTCCCCGCCTCTGAATCCCCGCCTCTGATTCCCCGCCTCTGATTCCCCGCCACTGATTCCCCGCCTCTGATTCCCCGCCTCTCATTCCCCGCCTCAGATTCCCTGCCTCAGATTCCCTGCCTCAGATTCCCTGCCTCTGATTTCCCGCATCTAATTCCCCGCCTCTGATTCCCTGCCTCAGATTCCCAGCCTCAGATTCCCTGCCTCAGATTCCCTTCATCTGATTCCCTTCATCTGATTCCCTGCCTCTTATTCCCCGCCTCTGATTCCCCGCCTCTGATTCCCCGCCTCTGATTCCCCGCCTCTGATTCCCCGCCTCTGATTCCCCGCCTCAGATTCCCTGCCTCAGATACCCTGCCTCAGATTCCCTGCCTGTGATTCCCCGCCTATGATTCCCCGCCTCTGATTCCCCGCCTCTGCTTCCCCGCCTCTGATTCCCACCCTCTGATTCCCCGCCTCAGATTCCCCGCCTCAGATTACCTGCCTCAGATTCCCTGCCTCAGATTTCCTTCATCTGATTCCCTTCATCTGATTCCCTGCCTCTTATTCCCCGCCTCGGATTCCCCGCCTCTGATTCCCCTCCTCTGATTCCCCGCCTCTGATTCCCTGCCTCTGATTCCCCGCCTCAGATTCCCTGCCTCAGATTCCCTGCCTCAGATTCCCCGCCTCAGTTTCCCTGCCTCAGATTCCCTGCCTCAGATTCCCTTCATCTGATTCCCTTCATCTGATTCCCTGCCTCTTATTCCCCACCTCTGATTCCCTTCCTCTGATTCCCTGCCTCTTATTCCCAACCTCTGATTCCCCACTTCTGATTCCCCATATCTGATTCCCCGCCTCTGTTTCCCTGACTCTGATTCCCCGCCTCTCTTTCCGCATATCTGATTCCCCGCCTCTGATTCCCCAACTCTGATTCCCTGCCTCTGATTCCCCGCCTCTGTTTCCGCATATCTGATTCCCCGCCTCTGATTCCCCAGCTCTGATTCCCCGTGTTTGATTCCCTGCCTCTGATTCCCCGCCTCTGTTACCCCGCCTCTGATTCCCCGCCTCTGAATCCCCATATCTCATTTCCCGCCTGTGATTCCCCATCTCTGATTCCCGGACTCTGTTTCCACACCTGTGATTCCCAGTCCTCTTATTCCCAGCATCTGATTCCCGGCCTCTGATTCCCGGCCTCTGATTCCCTGCCACTGATTCCCCGCCCCTGATTCCCCACATCTGATTCCCCATATCTGATTCCCCGCCTCTGTTTCCCTGCCTCTGATTCGCCCCCTCTGATACCCCGCCTCTGATTCCCCGCCTCTGATTCCCCATATCTGACTCCCCGCCTCTGTTTCCCCGCCTTTGAATCCCGGACTCTGATTCCCCACCTCTGATTCCCGGCCTCTGATTCCCGGCCTCTGATTCCCGGCCTCTGATTCCCCGCTTCTGATTCTGATTCCCTGCCTCTGATTCCCCATCTCTGATTCCCCACATCTGATTCCCTGCCACTGATTCCCTGCCTCTGATTCCCCGCCTCTGATTCCCCGCCTCTGATTCCCAACCTCTGATTCCCCACCTCTGATTCCCCATATCTGATTCCCCGCCTCTGTTTCCCCGCCTCTGATTCCCCGCCTCTGTTTCCCCATATCTGATTCCCGGACTCTGTTTCCCCACCTCTGATTCCCCATCTCTGATTCCGCACATCCTATTCCCTGCCTCTGATTCCCCGCCTCTGTTTCCCCGCCTCTGATTCCCCGCATCAGATTCCCCATATCTGATTCCACAGCTATTATTCCCCAAATCTGATTCCCCGCCTCTGATTCCCCAGCTCTGATTCCCCGCCTCTGATTCCCCGCATCTGATTCCCCGCCTCTGATTCCCCGCCTGTGATTCCCCATCTCTCATTTCACCACCTCTGATTCCCCACCTCTGATTCCCCATATCTGACTCCCCACCTCTGTCTCCCCGCCTCTGATACCCCGCCTCTGATTCCCTATCTCTGATTCCCCGCCACTGGTTCCCCATCTCTGATTCCCCGCCTCTGATTCCCGAGCTCTTATTCCCCGCCACTGATTCCCCGCGTCTGATTCACCGCCTCTGAGTCCCTTCCTCTGATTCCCCATCTCTGATTCACCACCTCTGATTCCCCATCTCTGATTCCCGGCCTCTGATTCCCCACCTCTGATTCCCGGCCTCTGATTCCTGGCTTCTGATTTCCCGCCTCTGATTCCCTGCCTCTGATTCTCCGCCTCTTATTCCCCACCTCTGATTCCCCATATCTGATTCCCCATCTCTGTTTCCCCGCCTCTGATTCCCCGCCTCTGATTCCCCATTTCTGATTTACAACCTCTGAATCCCCGCGTCTGATTCACCACCGCTGATTCCCCGCCTCTGATTCCCCATCTCCGATTCCCGGCCTCTGATTCCCCAGCTCTGATTCCCCGCCTCTGATTCCCCGCGTCTGATTCCCTGCCTCTGATTCCCCGCCTCTGATTCCCCAATTCTGATTCCCCGCCTCTGATACACCAGCTATGATTCCCCGCCTCTGATTCCCCGCGTCTGATTCCCCATATCTGATTCCCGTCCTCTGATTCCTGGCCTCTGATTCCCGGCCTCTGATTCCCGGCCTCTGATACCCCGCTTCTAATTCTGATTCCCTGCATCTGATTCCCCATCTCTGATTCCCCACATCTGATTCCCTGCCTCTGATTCCCCGCCTCTGATTCCCCGCCTCTGATTCCCTGCCACTGATTCCCCGCCCCTGATTCCCCACCTCTGATTACCCATATCTGATTCCCCGCCTCTGTTTCCCCGCCTCTGATTCCCCGCCTCTGATTACCCATATCTGATTCCACAGCTATTATTCCCCAAATCTGATTCCCCGCCTCTGATTCCCCAGCTCTGATTCCCCGACTCTGATTCCCCGCGTCTGATTCCCTGCCTCTGATTCCCCGCCTGTCATTCCCCATCTCTCATTTCACCACCTCTGATTCCCCACCTCTGATTTCCCATATCTGACTCCCCGCCTCTGTTTCCACGCCTCTGATACCCCGCCTCTGATTCCCTATCTCTGATTCCCCGCCACTGATTCCCCATCTCTGATTCCCTGTCTCAGATTCCCTGCCTCAGATTCCCTGCCTCAGATTCCCTTCATCTGATTCCATGCCTCTGATTTCCCGCCTGTGATTCCCCGCCTCTGATTCCCCGCCTCTGATTCCCCGCCTCTGATTCCCTGCCTCTGATTCCCCGCCTCTGATTCCCGGCGTCTGATTCCCTGCCTCTGATTCGCCGCCTGTGATTCCCCATCTCACATTTCACCACTTCTGATTCCCCACCTCTGATTCCCCGCCTCTGATTCCCCGCCTCTGATTCCCCGCGTCTGATTCCTGCCTCTGATTCGCCGCCTGTGATTCCCCATCTCTCATTTCACCACCTCTGTTTCCCCGCCTCTGATACCCCGCCTCTGATTCCCCATCTCTGATTCCCCGCCACTGATTCCCCATCTCTGATTCCCCGCCTCTGATTCCAGAGCTCTGATTCCCCACCTCTGATTCCCCGCCTCAGATTCCCCAGCTCTGATTCCCTGCCTCAGATTCCCAGCCTCTGATTCACCGCCTCTGATTCCCCGCCTCTGATTCCCCGCCTCTGATTCCCCACCTCTGAATCCCCGCGTCTGATTCCCTTCATCTGATTCCCTTCATCTGATTCCCTGCCTCTTATTCCCCGCCTCTGATTCCCCGCCTCTGATTCCCCGCCTCTGATTCCCCACCTCTGATTCCCCGCCTCTGATTCCCCGCCTCAGATTCCCTGCTTCAGATTCCCTGCCTCAGATTCCCTGCCTCTGATTCCCGGCATCTGATTCTCAGCCTCTGATTCCCCGCCTCAGATTCCCCGCCTCAGATTCCCCGCCTCAGATTCCCTGCCTCAGATTCCCTGCCTCAGATTCCCTTCATCTGATTCTCAGCCTCTGATTCCCCGCCTCAGATTCCCCGCCTCAGATTCCCCGCCTCAGATTCCCTGCCTCAGATTCCCTGCCTCAGATTCCCTTCATCTGATTCCCTTCATCTGATTCCCTTCCTCTTATTCCCCGCCTCTGTTTCCCCGCCTCTGATTCCCCGCCTCTGAGTCCCTTCCTCTGATTCCCCATCTCTGATTCACCACCTCTGATTCCCCATCTCTGATTCCCGGCCTCTGATTCCCCACCTCTGATACCCGGCCTCTGATTCCTGGCTTATGATTACCCGCCTCTGATTCCCTGCCTCTGATTCTCCGCCTCTTATTCCCCGCCTCAGATTCCCTTCATCTGATTCCATGCCTGTGATTCCCCGCCTGTGATTCCCCGCCTCTGATTCCCCACCTCTGATTCCCGGCCTCTGATTCCCCGCCTCTGATTCCCTGCCTTTGATTCCCCGCCTCTGATTCCCCGCGTCTGATTCCCTGCCACTGATTCCCCGCCTGTGATTCCCCATCTCTCATTTCACCACCTCTGATTCCCCACCTCTGATTCCCCATATCTGACTCCCCGCCTCTGT
Source organism: Narcine bancroftii (assembly GCF_036971445.1). Taxonomy (NCBI): domain Eukaryota; kingdom Metazoa; phylum Chordata; class Chondrichthyes; order Torpediniformes; family Narcinidae; genus Narcine; species Narcine bancroftii. Next base: position 257,777 of record NC_091471.1, on the reverse strand, counting down.
CTCCCCGCCTCTGATACCCCGCCTCTGATTCCCTATCTCTGATTCCCCGCCACTGATTCCCCATCTCTGATTCCCCGCCTCTGATTCCCGAGCTCTGATTCCCCGCCACTGATTCCCCGCCTCTGATTCCCCGCCTCTGATTCCCCGCCTCTGATTCCCCGCCTCTGATTCCCCGCCTCTGATTCCCCGCCTCTGATTCCCCGCCCCTGATTCCCCACCTCTGATTCCCCGCCTCTTATTCCCCGCCTCAGGTTCCCCGCCTCAGATTCCCTGACTCTGATTCCCCACCTCTGATTCCACGGCTCTGATTCCCCGCCTCAGATTCCCTGCCTCAGATTCCCTTCATCTGATTCCCTTCATCTGATTCCCTTCATCTGATTCCCTGCCTCTGATTCGCCGCCTGTGATTCCCCGCCTGTGATTCCCCGCCTCAGATTCCCCGGCTCTGATTCCCTGCCTCAGATTCCCTGCCTCTGATACCCCGCATCTGATTCCCTTCATCTGATTCCCTGCCTCTTATTCCCCGCCTCTGATTCCCCGCCTCTGATTCCCCGCCTCTGATTCCCCGCCTCTGATTCCCCGCCTCTGATTCCCCGCCTCTGATTCCCCACCTCTGATTCCCCGCCTCTGATTCCCCGCCTCAGATTCCCCGCCTCAGATTCCCTGACTCTGATTCCCTACCTCTGATTCCACGGCTCTGATTCCCCGCCTCAGATTCCCTGCCTCAGATTCCCTTCATCTGATTCCCTTCATCTGATTCCCTTCATCTGATTCCCTGCCTCTTATTCCCTGCCTCTGATTCCCAGCCTCTGATTCCCCGCCTCTGATTCCCCGCCCCTGATTCCCCGCCTCTGATTCCCAGCCTCAGATTCCCCGCCTCAGATTCCCTGCCTCAGATTCCCTGCCTCTGATTCCCCGCATCTGATACCCCGCCACTGATTCCCCGCCTCTGATTCCCCGCCTCTGATTCCCCACCTCTGATTCCCCGCCTCAGATTCCCCAGCTCTGATTCCCTGCCTCAGATTCCCAGCCTCTGATTCACCGCCTCTGATTCCCCGCCTCTGATTCCCCGCCTCTGATTCCCCACCTCTGAATCCCCGCGTCTGATTCCCTTCATCTGATTCCCTTCATCTGATTCCCTGCCTCTTATTCCCCACCTCTGATTCCCCGCCTCTGATTCCCCGCCTCTGATTCCCCACCTCTGATTCCCCGCCTCTGATTCCCCGCCTCAGATTCCCTGCTTCAGATTCCCTGCCTCAGATTCCCTGCCTCTGATTCCCCGCATCTGATTCTCAGCCTCTGATTCCCCGCCTCAGATTCCCCGCCTCAGATTCCCCGCCTCAGATTCCCTGCCTCAGATTCCCTGCCTCAGATTCCCTTCATCTGATTCTCAGCCTCTGATTCCCCGCCTCAGATTCCCCGCCTCAGATTCCCCGCCTCAGATTCCCTGCCTCAGATTCCCTGCCTCAGATTCCCTTCATCTGATTCCCTTCATCTGATTCCCTGCCTCTTATTCCCCGCCTCTGTTTCCCCGCCTCTGATTCCCCACCTCTGATTCCCCGCCTCTGATTACCCGCCACTGATTCCCTGCCTCTGATACCCTGCCTCTCTTTCCCTGCCTCTATTTCAGTGCATCTTTCTCTGCATCTCGTTTCCCACATCTCATTTACCCCCTCTGATAACCCTCCTCTGATTCCATGCTTCAGATTCCCTGCCTCAGATTCCCTGCCTCTGATTCCCCGCATCTGATTCTCAGCCTCTGATTCCCCGCCTCAGATTCCCCGCCTCAGATTCCCCGCCTCAGATTCCCTGCCTGTGATTCCCCGCCTCTGATTCCCCGCCTCTGATTCCCCGCCTCTGATTCCCCGCCTCTGCTTCCCCGCCTCTGATTCCCCGCCTCTGATTCCCCGCCTCAGATTCCACACCTCAGATTACCTGCCTCAGATTCCCTGCCTGAGATTTCCTTCATCTGATTCCCTTCATCTGATTCCCTGCCTCTTATTCCCCGCCTCGGAATCCCCGCCTCTGATTCCCCGCCTCTGATTCCCCGCCTCTGATTCCCTGCCTCTGATTCCCCGACTCAGATTCCCTGCCTCAAATTCCCCGCCTCAGATTCCCTGCCTCAGATTCCCTGCCTCAGATTCCCTTCATCTGATTCCCTTCATCTGATTCCCTGCCTCTTATTCCCCGCCTCTGATTCCCTGCCTCTGATTCGCCGCCTCTGATTCCCCGCCTCTGATTCCCCGCCTCTGATTCCCCGCCTCAGATTCCCTGCCTCAGATTCCCTGCCTCAGATTCCCCGCCTCTGAATCCCCGCCTCTGATTCCCCGCCTCAGAATCCCCGCCTCAGATTCCCTGCCTCAGATTCCCTGCCTCAGATTCCCTGACTCAGATTCCCTTCATCTGATTCCCTTCATCTGATTCTCTGCCTCTTATTCCCCGCCTCCGAATCCCCACCTCTGATTCCCCACCTCTGATTCCCCGTCTCTGATTCCCCGCCTCTGAATCAACACCTCAGATTCCCTGCCTCAGATTCCCTGCCTCAGATTCCCCGCCTCAGATTCCCTGCCTCAGATTCCCTGCCTCAGATTCCCTGCCTCAGATTCCCTGCCTCAGATTCCCTGCCTCAGATTCCCTTCATCTGATTCCCTTCATCTGATTCCCTGCCTCTTATTCCCCGCGTCTGATTCCCTGCCTCTGATTCCCCGCCTCTGATTCCCCACCTCTGATTCCCCACCTCTGATTCCCCGCCTCTGATTCCCCGCCTCAGATTCCCCGGCTCTGATTCCCTGCCTCAGATTCCCTGCCTCAGATTCCCTGCCTCAGATTCCCTTCATCTGATTCCCTTCATCTGATTCCCTCCCTCTTATTCCCCGCCTCTGATTCCCCGCCTCTGATTCCCCGCCTCTAATCCCCGACTCTGATACCCCGCCTCTGATTCCCCGCCTCAGATTCCCTGCCTCAGATTCCCTGCATCAGATTCCCTGTCTGTGATTCCCCGCCTCTGATTCCCCGCCTCTGTTTCCCCGCCTCTGATTCCCCGCCTCTGATTCCCCGCCTCTGATTCCCCGCCTCAGATTCCCTGCCTCAGATTCCCTGCCTCAGATTCCCTGCCTCAGATTCCCTTCATCTGATTCCCTTCATCTGATTCCCTGCCTCTTATTCCCCGCCTCTGATTCCCCACCTCTGATTCCCCGCATCTGATTAACCGCCTCTGAACCCCCGCCTCTGATTCCCCGCCTCTGATTCCCCGCCTCTGATTCCCCGCCTCAGATTCCCCGCCTCTGATTACCCGCCTCTGATTCCCCGCCTCCCTTTCCGCGCAACTTTCCCGGCCTCCGTTTCCCCACATCTCATTCCCCGCCTCTGATTCCACGCCTCTGATTCCCCGCCTATGATTCCCCAACTGATTCCCTGCCTCTGTCTCTGCGCCTCTCATTCACCCCCACTCTTTCCCCTCCACTCTTTTCGCCTCTCTTTCCCTCCCTCAATTTCAACAACTCTGTTTGATCTGTTTTGTGTACCTCATTTTCAACACACAAGTTTCAACCACTATATTTTGCCCACCTCTTTCCCCGCCTCTATTTATCCGCCTAGGTTTACCTGCCTCTGTTTATCCACCTGTTTCCCTGCCTCAGATTCCTCGACTCAGATTCCCCGCCTCAGATTCCCCGCCTCAGATTCCCTGCCTCAGATTCCCTGCCTCTGATTCCCTGCCTCAGATTCCCTGCCTCAGATTCCCTGCCTCAGATTCCCTTCATCTGATTCCCTGCCTCTGATTCCCCGCCTTAGATTCCCCGCCTCTGATTCCCCGCCACTGATTCCCCGCCTCAGATTCCCCGCCTCAGATTCCCCGCCTCAGATTCCCTGCCTCAGATTCCCTGCCTCTGAATCCCTGCCTCTGATTCCCCGCCTCTGATTCCCCACCTCTGATTCCCCGCCTCAGATTCCCTGCCTCAGATTCCCTGCCTCAGATTCCCTGCCTCTGATTCCCCGCATCTGATTCCCTGCCTCTGATTCCCCGCCTCTGATTCCCCGCCTCTGATTCCCCGCCTCTTAATCCCCGCCTCTGATTCCCCGCCTCAGATTCCCTGCCTCAGATTCCCTGCCTCACATTCCCTTCATCTGATTCCCTTCATCTGATTCCCTGCCTCTTATTCCCCGCCTCTGATTCCCCGCCTCTGAATCCCCGCCTCTGATTCCCCGTCTCTGATTCCCCGCCTCTGATTCCCCGCCTCAGATTCCCTGCCTCAGATTCCCTGCCTCAGATTCCCTGCCTCAGATTCCCTTCATCTGATTCCCTTCATCTGATTCCCTGCCTCTTATTCCCCGCCTCTTATTCCCCGCCTCTGATTCCCCGCCTCTGATTCCCCGCCTCTGATTCCCCGCCTCTGATTCCCCGCCTCAGATTCCCTGCCTCAGATTCCCTGCCTAAGATTCCCTGCCTCAGATTCCCTGCCTCAGATTCCCTTCATCTGATTCCCTTCATCTGATTCCCTGCCTCTTATTCCCCGCCTCTTATTCCCCGCCTCTGATTCCCCGCCTCTGATTCCCCGCCTCTGATTCCCCGCCTCTGATTCCCCGCCTCAGATTCCCCGCCTCAGATTCCCTGCCTCAGATTCCCTGCCTCTGATTCCCCGCATCTGATTCCCCGCCTCTGATTCCCCGCCTCAGATTCCCTGCCTCAGATTCCCTGCCTCAGATTCCCTTCATCTGATTCCCTTCATCTGATTCCCTGCCTCTTATTCCCCGCCTCTTATTCCCCGCCTCTGATTCCCCGCCTCTGATTCCCCGCCTCTGATTCCCTGCCTCTGATTCCCCGCCTCTGATTCCCCGCCTCAGATTCCCTGCCTCAGATACCCTGCCTCAGATTCCCTGCCTGTGATTCCCCGCCTCTGATTCCCCGCCTCTGATTCCCCGCCTCTGCTTCCCCGCCTCTGATTCCCCGCCTCTGATTCCCCGCCTCAGATTCCCCACCTCAGATTACCTGCCTCAGATTCCCTGCCTGAGATTTCCTTCATCTGATTCCCTTCATCTGATTCCCTGCCTCTTATTCCCCGCCTCGGAATCCCCGCCTCTGATTCCCCGCCTCTGATTCCCCGCCTCTGATTCCCTGCCTCTGATTCCCCGGCTCAGATTCCCTGCCTCAGATTCCCCGCCTCAGATTCCCTGCCTCAGATTCCCTGCCTCAGATTCCCTTCATCTGATTCCCTTCATCTGATTCCCTGCCTCTTATTCCCCGCCTCTGATTCCCTGCCTCAGATTCCCTGCCTCAGATTCCCCACCTCTGAATCCCCACCTCTGATTCCCCGCCTCTGATTCCCCGCCACTGATTCCCCGCCTCTCATTCCCCGCCTCTCATTCCCCGCCTCAGATTCCCTGCCTCAGATTCCCTGCCTCAGATTCCCTGCCTCTGATTCCCCGCATCTGATTCCCCGCCTCTGATTCCCTGCCTCAGATTCCCTGCCTCAGATTCCCTGCCTCAGATTCCCTTCATCTGATTCCCTTCATCTGATTCCCTGCCTCTTATTCCCCGCCTCTGATTCCGCGCCTCTGATTCCCCGCCTCTGATTCCCCGCCTCTGATTCCCCGCCTCTGATTCCCCGCCTCAGATTCCCTGCCTCAGATACGCTGCCTCAGATTCCCTGCCTGTAATTCGCCGCCTATGATTCCCCGCCTCTGATTCCCCGCCTCTGCTTCCCCGCCTCTGATTCCCACCCTCTGATTCCCCGCCTCAGATTCCCCGCCTCAGATTACCTGCCTCAGATTCCCTGCCTCAGATTTCCTTCATCTGATTCCCTTCATCTGATTCCCTGCCTCTTATTCCCCGCCTCGGATTCCCCGCCTCTGATTCCCCTCCTCTGATTCCCCGCCTCTGATTCCCTGCCTCTGATTCCCCGCCTCAGATTCCCTGCCTCAGATTCCCTGCCTCAGATTCCCCGCCTCAGTTTCCCTGCCTCAGATTCCCTGCCTCAGATTCCCTTCATCTGATTCCCTTCATCTGATTCCCTGCCTCTTATTCCCCGCCTCTGATTCCCTGCCTCTGATTCGCCGCCTCTGATTCCCCGCCTCTGATTCCCCGCCTCTGATTCCCCGCCTCAGATTCCCTGCCTCAGATTCCCTGCCTCAGATTCCCCGCCTCTGAATCCCCGCCTCTGATTCCCCGCCTCTGATTCCCCGCCACTGATTCCCCGCCTCTGATTCCCCGCCTCTGATTCCCCGCCTCAGATTCCCTGCCTCAGATTCCCTGCCTCAGATTCCCTGACTCAGATTCCCTTCATCTGATTCCCTTCATCTGATTCCCTGCCTCTTATTCCCCGCCTCCGAATCCCCACCTCTGATTCCCCACCTCTGATTCCCCGCCTCTGATTCCCCGCCTCTGAATCAACACCTCAGATTCCCTGCCTCAGATTCCCTGCCTCAGATTCCCCGCCTCAGATTCCCTGCCTCAGATTCCCTGCCTCAGATTCCCTGCCTCAGATTCCCTGCCTCAGATTCCCTGTCTCAGATTCCCTTCATCTGATTCCCTTCATCTGATTCCCTGCCTCTTATTCCCCGCGTCTGATTCCCTGCCTCTGATTCCCCGCCTCTGATTCCCCACCTCTGATTCCCCACCTCTGATTCCCCGCCTCTGATTCCCCGCCTCAGATTCCCCGGCTCTGATTCCCTGCCTCAGATTCCCTGCCTCAGATTCCCTGCCTCAGATTCCCTTCATCTGATTCCCTTCATCTGATTCCCTCCCTCTTATTCCCCACCTCTGATTCCCCGCCTCTGATTCCCCGCCTCTAATCCCCGACTCTGATACCCCGCCTCTGATTCCCCGCCTCAGATTCCCTGCCTCAGATTCCCTGCATCAGATTCCCTGTCTGTGATTCCCCGCCTCTGATTCCCCGCCTCTGTTTCCCCACATCTGATTCCCCGCCTCTGATTCCTCGCCTCTGATTCCCCGCCTCAGATTCCCTGCCTCAGATTCCCTGCCTCAGATTCCCTGCCTCAGATTCCCTTCATCTGATTCCCTTCATCTGATTCCCTGCCTCTTATTCCCCGCCTCTGATTCCCCACCTCTGATTCCCCTCATCTGATTACCCGCCTCTGAACCCCCGCCTCTGATTCCCCGCCTCTGATTCCCCGCCTCTGATTCCCCGCCTCAGATTCCCCGCCTCTGATTACCCGCCTCTGATTCCCCGCCTCCCTTTCCGCGCAACTTTCCCGGCCTCCATTTCCCCACATCTCATTCACCGCCTCTGATTCCACGCCTCTGATTCCCCGCCTATGATTCCCCACCTGATTCCCTGCCTCTGTCTCTGCGCCTCTCATTCACCCCCACTCTTTCCCCTCCACTCTTTTCGCCTCTCTTTCCCTCCCTCAATTTCAACAACTCTGTTTGATCTGTTTTGTGTACCTCATTTTCAACACACAAGTTCCAACCACTATATTTTGCCCACCTCTTTCCCCGCCTCTATTTATCCGCCTAGGTTTACCTGCCTCTGTTTATCCACCTGTTTCCCTGCCTCAGATTCCTCGACTCAGATTCCCCGCCTCAGATTCCCCGCCTCAGATTCCCTGCCTCAGATTCCCTGCCTCTGATTCCCTGCCTCAGATTCCCTGCCTCAGATACGCTGCCTCAGATTCCCTTCATCTGATTCCCTGCCTCTGATTCCCCGCCTTAGATTCCCCGCCTCTGATTCCCCGCCACTGATTCCCCGCCTCTGATTCCCTGCCTCAGATTCCCCGCCTCAGATTCCCTGCCTCAGATTCCCTGCCTCTGAATCCCTGCCTCTGATTCCCCGCCTCTGATTCACCACCTCTGATTCCCCGCCTCAGATTCCCTGCCTCAGATTCCCTGCCTCAGATTCCCTGCCTCTGATTCCCCGCATCTGATTCCCTGCCTCTGATTCCCCGCCTCTGATTCCCCGCCTCTGATTCCCCGCCTCTTAATCCCCGCCTCTGATTCCCCGCCTCAGATTCCCTGCCTCAGATTCCCTGCCTCACATTCCCTTCATCTGATTCCCTTCATCTGATTCCCTGCCTCTTATTCCCCGCGTCTGATTCCCTGCCTCTGATTCCCCGCCTCTGATTCCCCACCTCTGATTCCCCACCTCTGATTCCCCGCCTCTGATTCCCCGCCTCAGATTCCCCGGCTCTGATTCCCTGCCTCAGATTCCCTGCCTCAGATTCCCTGCCTCAGATTCCCTTCATCTGATTCCCTTCATCTGATTCCCTCCCTCTTATTCCCCGCCTCTGATTCCCCGCCTCTGATTCCCCGCCTCTAATCCCCGACTCTGATACCCCGCCTCTGATTCCCCGCCTCAGATTCCCTGCCTCAGATTCCCTGCATCAGATTCCCTGTCTGTGATTCCCCGCCTCTGATTCCCCGCCTCTGTTTCCCCGCCTCTGATTCCCCGCCTCTGATTCCCCGCCTCTGATTCCCCGCCTCAGATTCCCTGCCTCAGATTCCCTGCCTCAGATTCCCTGCCTCAGATTCCCTTCATCTGATTCCCTTCATCTGATTCCCTGCCTCTTATTCCCCGCCTCTGATTCCCCACCTCTGATTCCCCGCATCTGATTAACCGCCTCTGAACCCCCGCCTCTGATTCCCCGCCTCTGATTCCCCGCCTCTGATTCCCCGCCTCAGATTCCCCGCCTCTGATTACCCGCCTCTGATTCCCCGCCTCCCTTTCCGCGCAACTTTCCCGGCCTCCGTTTCCCCACATCTCATTCCCCGCCTCTGATTCCACGCCTCTGATTCCCCGCCTATGATTCCCCAACTGATTCCCTGCCTCTGTCTCTGCGCCTCTCATTCACCCCCACTCTTTCCCCTCCACTCTTTTCGCCTCTCTTTCCCTCCCTCAATTTCAACAACTCTGTTTGATCTGTTTTGTGTACCTCATTTTCAACACACAAGTTTCAACCACTATATTTTGCCCACCTCTTTCCCCGCCTCTATTTATCCGCCTAGGTTTACCTGCCTCTGTTTATCCACCTGTTTCCCTGCCTCAGATTCCTCGACTCAGATTCCACGCCTCAGATTCCCCGCCTCAGATTCCCTGCCTCAGATTCCCTGCCTCTGATTCCCTGCCTCAGATTCCCTGCCTCAGATTCCCTGCCTCAGATTCCCTTCATCTGATTCCCTGCCTCTGATTCCCCGCCTTAGATTCCCCGCCTCTGATTCCCCGCCACTGATTCCCCGCCTCTGATTCCCCGCCTCAGATTCCCCGCCTCAGATTCCCTGCCTCAGATTCCCTGCCTCTGAATCCCTGCCTCTGATTCCCCGCCTCTGATTCCCCACCTCTGATTCCCCGCCTCAGATTCCCTGCCTCAGATTCCCTGCCTCAGATTCCCTGCCTCTGATTCCCCGCATCTGATTCCCTGCCTCTGATTCCCCGCCTCTGATTCCCCGCCTCTGATTCCCCGCCTCTTAATCCCCGCCTCTGATTCCCCGCCTCAGATTCCCTGCCTCAGATTCCCTGCCTCACATTCCCTTCATCTGATTCCCTTCATCTGATTCCCTGCCTCTTATTCCCCGCCTCTGATTCCCCGCCTCTGAATCCCCGCCTCTGATTCCCCGTCTCTGATTCCCCGCCTCTGATTCCCCGCCTCAGATTCCCTGCCTCAGATTCCCTGCCTCAGATTCCCTGCCTCAGATTCCCTTCATCTGATTCCCTTCATCTGATTCCCTGCCTCTTATTCCCCGCCTCTTATTCCCCGCCTCTGATTCCCCGCCTCTGATTCCCCGCCTCTGATTCCCCGCCTCTGATTCCCCGCCTCAGATTCCCTGCCTCAGATTCCCTGCCTAAGATTCCCTGCCTCAGATTCCCTGCCTCAGATTCCCTTCATCTGATTCCCTTCATCTGATTCCCTGCCTCTTATTCCCCGCCTCTTATTCCCCGCCTCTGATTCCCCGCCTCTGATTCCCCGCCTCTGATTCCCCGCCTCTGATTCCCCGCCTCAGATTCCCTGCCTCAGATTCCCTGCCTCAGATTCCCTGCCTCTGATTCCCCGCATCTGATTCCCCGCCTCTGATTCCCCGCCTCAGATTCCCTGCCTCAGATTCCCTGCCTCAGATTCCCTTCATCTGATTCCCTTCATCTGATTCCCTGCCTCTTATTCCCCGCCTCTTATTCCCCGCCTCTGATTCCCCGCCTCTGATTCCCCGCCTCTGATTCCCTGCCTCTGATTCCCCGCCTCTGATTCCCCGCCTCAGATTCCCTGCCTCAGATACCCTGCCTCAGATTCCCTGCCTGTGATTCCCCGCCTCTGATTCCCCGCCTCTGATTCCCCGCCTCTGCTTCCCCGCCTCTGATTCCCCGCCTCTGATTCCCCGCCTCAGATTCCCCACCTCAGATTACCTGCCTCAGATTCCCTGCCTGAGATTTCCTTCATCTGATTCCCTTCATCTGATTCCCTGCCTCTTATTCCCCGCCTCGGAATCCCCGCCTCTGATTCCCCGCCTCTGATTCCCCGCCTCTGATTCCCTGCCTCTGATTCCCCGGCTCAGATTCCCTGCCTCAGATTCCCCGCCTCAGATTCCCTGCCTCAGATTCCCTGCCTCAGATTCCCTTCATCTGATTCCCTTCATCTGATTCCCTGCCTCTTATTCCCCGCCTCTGATTCCCTGCCTCAGATTCCCTGCCTCAGATTCCCCACCTCTGAATCCCCACCTCTGATTCCCCGCCTCTGATTCCCCGCCACTGATTCCCCGCCTCTCATTCCCCGCCTCTCATTCCCCGCCTCAGATTCCCTGCCTCAGATTCCCTGCCTCAGATTCCCTGCCTCTGATTCCCCGCATCTGATTCCCCGCCTCTGATTCCCTGCCTCAGATTCCCTGCCTCAGATTCCCTGCCTCAGATTCCCTTCATCTGATTCCCTTCATCTGATTCCCTGCCTCTTATTCCCCGCCTCTGATTCCGCGCCTCTGATTCCCCGCCTCTGATTCCCCGCCTCTGATTCCCCGCCTCTGATTCCCCGCCTCAGATTCCCTGCCTCAGATACGCTGCCTCAGATTCCCTGCCTGTAATTCGCCGCCTATGATTCCCCGCCTCTGATTCCCCGCCTCTGCTTCCCCGCCTCTGATTCCCACCCTCTGATTCCCCGCCTCAGATTCCCCGCCTCAGATTACCTGCCTCAGATTCCCTGCCTCAGATTTCCTTCATCTGATTCCCTTCATCTGATTCCCTGCCTCTTATTCCCCGCCTCGGATTCCCCGCCTCTGATTCCCCTCCTCTGATTCCCCGCCTCTGATTCCCTGCCTCTGATTCCCCGCCTCAGATTCCCTGCCTCAGATTCCCTGCCTCAGATTCCCCGCCTCAGTTTCCCTGCCTCAGATTCCCTGCCTCAGATTCCCTTCATCTGATTCCCTTCATCTGATTCCCTGCCTCTTATTCCCCGCCTCTGATTCCCTGCCTCTGATTCGCCGCCTCTGATTCCCCGCCTCTGATTCCCCGCCTCTGATTCCCCGCCTCAGATTCCCTGCCTCAGATTCCCTGCCTCAGATTCCCCGCCTCTGAATCCCCGCCTCTGATTCCCCGCCTCTGATTCCCCGCCACTGATTCCCCGCCTCTGATTCCCCGCCTCTGATTCCCCGCCTCAGATTCCCTGCCTCAGATTCCCTGCCTCAGATTCCCTGACTCAGATTCCCTTCATCTGATTCCCTTCATCTGATTCCCTGCCTCTTATTCCCCGCCTCCGAATCCCCACCTCTGATTCCCCACCTCTGATTCCCCGCCTCTGATTCCCCGCCTCTGAATCAACACCTCAGATTCCCTGCCTCAGATTCCCTGCCTCAGATTCCCCGCCTCAGATTCCCTGCCTCAGATTCCCTGCCTCAGATTCCCTGCCTCAGATTCCCTGCCTCAGATTCCCTGCCTCAGATTCCCTTCATCTGATTCCCTTCATCTGATTCCCTGCCTCTTATTCCCCGCGTCTGATTCCCTGCCTCTGATTCCCCGCCTCTGATTCCCCACCTCTGATTCCCCACCTCTGATTCCCCGCCTCTGATTCCCCGCCTCAGATTCCCCGGCTCTGATTCCCTGCCTCAGATTCCCTGCCTCAGATTCCCTGCCTCAGATTCCCTTCATCTGATTCCCTTCATCTGATTCCCTCCCTCTTATTCCCCACCTCTGATTCCCCGCCTCTGATTCCCCGCCTCTAATCCCCGACTCTGATACCCCGCCTCTGATTCCCCGCCTCAGATTCCCTGCCTCAGATTCCCTGCATCAGATTCCCTGTCTGTGATTCCCCGCCTCTGATTCCCCGCCTCTGTTTCCCCACCTCTGATTCCCCGCCTCTGATTCCTCGCCTCTGATTCCCCGCCTCAGATTCCCTGCCTCAGATTCCCTGCCTCAGATTCCCTGCCTCAGATTCCCTTCATCTGATTCCCTTCATCTGATTCCCTGCCTCTTATTCCCCGCCTCTGATTCCCCACCTCTGATTCCCCTCATCTGATTACCCGCCTCTGAACCCCCGCCTCTGATTCCCCGCCTCTGATTCCCCGCCTCTGATTCCCCGCCTCAGATTCCCCGCCTCTGATTACCCGCCTCTGATTCCCCGCCTCCCTTTCCGCGCAACTTTCCCGGCCTCCATTTCCCCACATCTCATTCACCGCCTCTGATTCCACGCCTCTGATTCCCCGCCTATGATTCCCCACCTGATTCCCTGCCTCTGTCTCTGCGCCTCTCATTCACCCCCACTCTTTCCCCTCCACTCTTTTCGCCTCTCTTTCCCTCCCTCAATTTCAACAACTCTGTTTGATCTGTTTTGTGTACCTCATTTTCAACACACAAGTTCCAACCACTATATTTTGCCCACCTCTTTCCCCGCCTCTATTTATCCGCCTAGGTTTACCTGCCTCTGTTTATCCACCTGTTTCCCTGCCTCAGATTCCTCGACTCAGATTCCCCGCCTCAGATTCCCCGCCTCAGATTCCCTGCCTCAGATTCCCTGCCTCTGATTCCCTGCCTCAGATTCCCTGCCTCAGATACGCTGCCTCAGATTCCCTTCATCTGATTCCCTGCCTCTGATTCCCCGCCTTAGATTCCCCGCCTCTGATTCCCCGCCACTGATTCCCCGCCTCTGATTCCCTGCCTCAGATTCCCCGCCTCAGATTCCCTGCCTCAGATTCCCTGCCTCTGAATCCCTGCCTCTGATTCCCCGCCTCTGATTCACCACCTCTGATTCCCCGCCTCAGATTCCCTGCCTCAGATTCCCTGCCTCAGATTCCCTGCCTCTGATTCCCCGCATCTGATTCCCTGCCTCTGATTCCCCGCCTCTGATTCCCCGCCTCTGATTCCCCGCCTCTTAATCCCCGCCTCTGATTCCCCGCCTCAGATTCCCTGCCTCAGATTCCCTGCCTCACATTCCCTTCATCTGATTCCCTTCATCTGATTCCCTGCCTCTTATTCCCCGCCTCTGATTCCCCGCCTCTGAATCCCCGCCTCTGATTCCTCGTCTCTGATTCCCCGCCTCTGATTCCCCGCCTCAGATTCCCTGCCTCAGATTCCCTGCCTCAGATTCCCTGCCTCAGATTCCCTTCATCTGATTCCCTTCATCTGATTCCCTGCCTCTTATTCCCCGCCTCTTATTCCCCGCCTCTGATTCCCCGCCTCTGATTCCCCGCCTCTGATTCCCCGCCTCTGATTCCCCGCCTCAGATTCCCTGCCTCAGATTCCCTGCCTCAGATTCCCTGCCTCAGATTCCCTGCCTCAGATTCCCTTCATCTGATTCCCTTCATCTGATTCCCTGCCTCTTATTCCCCGCCTCTTATTCCCCGCCTCTGATTCCCCGCCTCTGATTCCCCGCCTCTGATTCCCCGCCTCTGATTCCCCGCCTCAGATTCCCTGCCTCAGATTCCCTGCCTCAGATTCCCTGCCTCTGATTCCCCGCATCTGATTCCCCGCCTCTGATTCCCCGCCTCAGATTCCCTGCCTCAGATTCCCTGCCTCAGATTCCCTTCATCTGATTCCCTTCATCTGATTCCCTGCCTCTTATTCCCCGCCTCTTATTCCCCGCCTCTGATTCCCCGCCTCTGATTCCCCGCCTCTGATTCCCTGCCTCTGATTCCCCGCCTCTGATTCCCCGCCTCAGATTCCCTGCCTCAGATACCCTGCCTCAGATTCCCTGCCTGTGATTCCCCGCCTCTGATTCCCCGCCTCTGATTCCCCGCCTCTGCTTCCCCGCCTCTGATTACCCGCCTCTGATTCCCCGCCTCAGATTCCCCACCTCAGATTACCTGCCTCAGATTCCCTGCCTGAGATTTCCTTCATCTGATTCCCTTCATCTGATTCCCTGCCTCTTATTCCCCACCTCGGAATCCCCGCCTCTGATTCCCCGCCTCTGATTCCCCGCCTCTGATTCCCTTCCTCTGATTCCCCGGCTCAGATTCCCTGCCTCAGATTCCCCGCCTCAGATTCCCTGCCTCAGATTCCCTGCCTCAGATTCCCTTCATCTGATTCCCTTCATCTGATTCCCTGCCTCTTATTCCCCGCCTCTGATTCCCTGTCTCTGATTCGCCGCCTCTGATTCCCCGCCTCTGATTCCCCGCCTCTGATTCCCCGCCTCAGATTCCCTGCCTCAGATTCCCTGCCTCAGATTCCCCGCCTCTGAATCCCCGCCTCTGATTCCCCGCCTCTGATTCCCCGCCACTGATTCCCCGCCTCTCATTCCCCGCCTCTCATTCCCCGCCTCAGATTCCCTGCCTCAGATTCCCTGCCTCAGATTCCCTGCCTCTGATTCCCCGCATCTAATTCCCCGCCTCTGATTCCCTGCCTCAGATTCCCTGCCTCAGATTCCCTGCCTCAGATTCCCTTCATCTGATTCCCTTCATCTGATTCCCTGCCTCTTATTCCCCGCCTCTGATTCCCCGCCTCTGATTCCCCGCCTCTGATTCCCCGCCTCTGATTCCCCGCCTCTGATTCCCCGCCTCAGATTCCCTGCCTCAGATACCCTGCCTCAGATTCCCTGCCTGTGATTCCCCGCCTATGATTCCCCGCCTCTGATTCCCCGCCTCTGCTTCCCCGCCTCTGATTCCCACCCTCTGATTCCCCGCCTCAGATTCCCCGCCTCAGATTACCTGCCTCAGATTCCCTGCCTCAGATTTCCTTCATCTGATTCCCTTCATCTGATTCCCTGCCTCTTATTCCCCGCCTCGGATTCCCCGCCTCTGATTCCCCTCCTCTGATTCCCCGCCTCTGATTCCCTGCCTCTGATTCCCCGCCTCAGATTCCCTGCCTCAGATTCCCTGCCTCAGATTCCCCGCCTCAGTTTCCCTGCCTCAGATTCCCTGCCTCAGATTCCCTTCATCTGATTCCCTTCATCTGATTCCCTGCCTCTTATTCCCCGCCTCTGATTCCCTGCCTCTGATTCGCCGCCTCTGATTCCCCGCCTCTGATTCCCCGCCTCTGATTCCCCGCCTCAGATTCCCTGCCTCAGATTCCCTGCCTCAGATTCCCCGCCTCTGAATCCCCGCCTCTGATTCCCCGCCTCTGATTTCCCGCCACTGATTCCCCGCCTCTGATTCCCCGCCTCTGATTCCCCGCCTCAGATTCCCTGCCTCAGATTCCCTGCATCAGATTCCCTGTCTGTGATTACCCGCCTCTGATTCCCCGCCTCTGTTTCCCCGCCTCTGATTCCCCGCCTCCGATTCCCCGCCTCTGAATCCCCGCCTCAGATTCCCCGCCTCAGATTCCCTGCCTCAGATTCCCTGCCTCAGATTCCCTTCATCTGATTCCCTTCATCTGATTCCCTGCCTCTTATTCCCCGCCTCTGATTCCCCACCTCTGATTCCCCACATCTGATTACCCGCCTCTGATTCCCCGCCTCTGATTCCCCGCCTCTGATTCCCCGTCTCTGATTCCCCGCTTCAGATTCCCTGCCTCTGATTCCCCGCCTCTGATTCCCCGCCTCCCTTTCCG
Organism: Narcine bancroftii; assembly: GCF_036971445.1. Taxonomy (NCBI): domain Eukaryota; kingdom Metazoa; phylum Chordata; class Chondrichthyes; order Torpediniformes; family Narcinidae; genus Narcine; species Narcine bancroftii. The sequence goes on along the minus strand of NC_091471.1, from coordinate 241,870 downwards.
CGCAACTTTCCCGGCCTCCGTTTCCCCACATCTCTTTCCCCGCCTCTGATTCCACGCCTCTGATTCCCCGCCTCTGATTCCCCGCCTCCCGTTCCGCGCAACTTTCCCGGCCTCAGTTTCCCCACATCTCTTTCCCTGCCTCTGATTCCACGCCTCTGATTCCCCGCCTCTCTCTCCGCACCTCTCATTCACCCCCACTCTTTCCCCTCCACTCTTTCCGCGCCTCTCTTTCCCTCCCTCAATTTCAACAACTCTGTTTGATCTGTTTTGTGTACCTCATTTTCAACACACAAGTTCCAACCACTATGTTTTGCCCACCTCTTTCCCCGACTCTATTTATCCGCCTATGTTTACCTGCCTCTGTTTATCCACCTGTTTCCCTGCCTCAGATTCCCCGCCTCAGATTCCCCGACTCAGATTCCCCGCCTCAGATTCCCCGACTAAGATTCCCCGCTTCAGATTCCCCGACTCAGATTCCCTGCCTCAGATTCCCTGCCTCTGAGTCCCCGCATCTGATTCCCCGCCTCTGATTCCCTGCCTCTGATTCCCTGCCTCTGATTCCCCGCATCTGATTCCCCGCCTCTGATTCCCCGCCTCTGATTCTCCGCATCTGATTCCCCGCCTCTGATTCCCCGCCTCTGATTCCCCGCCTCTGATTCCCCGCCTCAGATTCCCTGCCTCATATTCCCTGCCTCAGATTCCCTTCATCTGATTCCCTTCATCTGATTCCCTGCCTCTTATTCCCCGCCTCTGATTACCCGCCTCTGAATCCCCGCCTCTGATTCCCCGCCTCTGATTCCCCGCCTCTGAATCCCCGCCTCAGATTCCCTGCCTCAGATTCCCTGCCTCAGATTCCCTGCCTCTGATTCCCTGCATCTGATTCCCCGCCTCTGATTCCGCGCCTCTGATTCCCCGCCTCTGATTCCCCGCCTCTGATTCCCCGCCTCAGACTCCCCGGCTCCGATTCCTTGCCTCAGATTCCCTGCCTCAGATTCCCTGCCTCAGACTCCCTTCATCTGATTCCCTTCATCTGATTCCCTGCCTCTTATTCCCCGCCTCTGATTCCCCGCCTCTGATTCCCCGCCTCTGATTCCCCGCCTCTGATTCCCCGCCTCTGATTCCCCGCATCAGATTCCCTGCCTCAGATACCCTGCCTCAGATTCCCTGCCTGTGATTCCCCGCCTCTGATTCCCCGCCTCTGATTCCCCGCCTCTGATTCCCTGCCTCTGATTCCCCGCCTCAGATTCCCTACCTCAGATTCCCTGCCTCAGATTCCCCGCCTCAGATTCCCTGCCTCAGATTCCCTGCCTCAGATTCCCTTCATCTGATTCCCTTCATTTGATTCCCTGCCTCTTATTCCCCGCCTCTGATTCCCTGCCTCTGATTCGCCGCCTCTGATTCCCCGCCTCTGATTCCCCGCCTCTGATTCCCTTCCTCAGATTCCCTGACTCAGATTCCCTGCCTCAGATTCCCTTCATCTGATTCCCTTCATCTGATTCCCTGCCTCTTATTCCCCGCCTCTTACTCCCCGCCTCTGATTCCCCGCCTCTGATTCCCCGCCTCTGATTCCCCGCCTCTGATTCCCTGCCTCTGATTCCCCGCCTCAGATTCCCTGCCTCAGATACCCTGCCTCAGATTCCCTGCCTGTGATTCCCCGCCTCTGATTCCCCGCCTCTGATTCCACGCCTCTGCTTCCCCGCCTCTGATTCCCCGCCTCTGATTCCCCGCATCAGATTCCCCGCCTCAAATTACCTGCCTCAGATTCCCTGCCTCAGATTTCCTTCATCTGATTCCCTTCATCTGATTCCCTGCCTCTTATTCCCCGCCTCTGATTCCCCGCCTCTGATTCCCCGCCTATGATTCCCTGCTTCTGATTCCCCGGCTCAGATTCCCTGCCTCAGATTCCCTGCCTCAGATTCCCCGCCTCAGATTCCCTGCCTCAGATTCCCTGCCTCAGAATCCCTTCATCTGATTCCCTCCATCTGATTCCCTGCCTCTTATTCCCCGCCTCTGATTCCCTGCCTCTGATTCGCCGCCTCTGATTCGCCGCCTCTGATTCCCCGCCTCTGATTCCCCGCCTCAGATTCCCTGCCTCAGATTCCCTGCCTCAGATTCCCCGCCTCTGAATCCCCGCCTCTGATTCTTCGCCACTGATTCCCCGCAACTGATTCCCCGCCTCTGATTCCCCGCCTCTGATTGCACGCCTCAGATTCCCTGCCTCAGATTCCCTGCCTCAGATTCCCTGCCTCTGACTCCCCGCATCTGATTCCCCGCCTCTGATTCCCAGCCTCAGATTCCCTGCCTCAGATTCCCTGCCTCAGATTCCCTTCATCTGATTCCCTTCATCTGATTCCCTGCCTCTTATTCCCCGCCTCTTATTCCCCGCCTCTGATTCCCCGCCTCTGATTCCCCGCCTCTGATTCCCCGCCTCTGATTCCCCGCCTCTGATTCCCCGCCTCAGATTCCCTGCCTCAGATACCCTGCCTCAGATTCCCTGCCTGTGATTCCCCGCCTCTGATTCCCCGCCTCTGATTCCCCGCCTCTGCTTCCCCGCCTCTGATTCCCCGCCTCTGATTCCCCGCCTCAGATTCCCCGCCTCAGATGACCTGCCTCAGATTCCCCGCCTCAGATTCCCTGCCTCAGATTCCCTGCCTCAGATTCCCCGCCTCAGATTCCCTGCCTCAGATTCCCTGCCTCAGATTCCCTTCATCTGATTCCCTTCATCTGATTCCCTGCCTCTTATTCCCCGCCTCTGATTCCCTGCCTCTGATTCGCCGCCTCTGATTCCCCGCCTCTGATTCCCCGCCTCTGATTCCCCGCCTCAGATTCCCTGCCTCAGATTCCCTGCCTCAGATTCCCCGCCTCTGAATCCCCGCCTCTGATTCCCCGCCTCTGATTCCCCGCCACTGATTCCCTGCCTCTGATTCCCCGCCTCTGATTCCCCGCCTCAGATTCCCTGCCTCAGATTCCCTGCATCAGATTCCCTGTCTGTGATTACCCGCCTCTGATTCCCCGCCTCTGTTTCCCCGCCTCTGATTCCCCGCCTCTGATCCCCGCCTCTGAATCCCCGCCTCTGATTCCCTGCCTCAGATTCCCTGCCTCAGATTCCCTTCCTCAGATTCCCTTCATCTGATTCCCTTCATCTGATTCTCTTATTCCCCGCCTCTGATTCCCCGCCTCTGAATCCCCGCCTCTGATTCCCCGCCTCTGATTCCCCGCCTCAGATTCCCTGCCTCAGATTCCCTGCCTCAGATTCCCTGCCTCTGATTCCCCGCATCTGATTCCCCGCCTCTGATTCCCTGCCTCAGATTCCCTGACTCAGATTCCCTGCCTCAGATTCCCTTCATCTGATTCCCTTCATCTGATTCCCTGCCTCTTATTCCCCGCCTCTTATTCCCCGCCTCTGATTCCCCGCCTCTGATTCCCCGCCTCTGATTCCCCGCCTCTGATTCCCTGCCTCTGATTCCCCGCCTCAGATTCCCTGCCTCAGATTCCCTGCCTGTGATTCCCCGCCTCTGATTCCCCGCCTCTGATTCCACGCCTCTGCTTCCCCGCCTCTGATTCCCCGCCTCTGATTCCCCGCATCAGATTCCCCGCCTCAAATTACCTGCCTCAGATTCCCTGCCTCAGATTTCCTTCATCTGATTCCCTTCATCTGATTCCCTGCCTCTTATTCCCCGCCTCGGATTCCCCGCCTCTGATTCCCCGCCTCTGATTCCACGCCTCAGATTCCCTGCCTCAGATTCCCTGCCTCAGATTCCCTGCCTCTGACTCCCCGCATCTGATTCCCCGCCTCTGATTCCCAGCCTCAGATTCCCTGCCTCAGATTCCCTTCATCTGATTCCCTTCATCTGATTCCCTGCCTCTTATTCCCCGCCTCTGATTCCCCGCCTCTGATTCCCCGCCTCTGATTCCCCGCCTCTGATTCCCCGCCTCTGATTCCCCGCCTCAGATTCCCTGCCTCAGATACCCTGCCTCAGATACCCTGCCTGTGATTCCCCGCCTCTGATTCCCCGCCTCTGATTCCCCGCCTCTGCTTCCCCGCCTCTGATTCCCCGCCTCTGATTCCCCGCCTCAGATTCCCCGCCTCAGATCACCTGCCTCAGATTCCCTGCCTCAGATTTCCTTCATCTGATTCCCTTCATCTGATTCCCTGCCTCTTATTCCCCGCCTCGGATTCCCCGCCTCTGATTCCCCGCCTCTGATTCCCCGCCTCAGATTCCCTTCATCTGATTCCCTTCATCTGATTCCCTGGCTCTTATTCCCCGCCTCTGATTCCCTGCCTCTGATTCGCCGCCTCTGATCCCCCGCCTCTGATACCCCGCCTCTGCTTCCCCGCCTCAGATTCCCTGCCTCAGATACCCTGCCTCAAATTCCCTGCCTGTGATACCCCGCCTCGGATTCCCCGCCTCAGATTCCCTGCCTCAGATTCCCTGCCTCAGATTCCCCGCCTCTGAATCCCCGCCTCTGATTCCCCGCCTCTGATTCCCCGCCACTGATTCCCCGCCTCTGATTCCCCGCCTCTGATTCCCCGCCTCAGATTCCCTGCCTCAGATTCCCTGCATCAGATTCCCTGTCTCTGATTACCCGCCTCTAATTCCCCGCCTCTGTTTCCCCGCCTCTGATTCCCCGCCTCTGATTCCCCGCCTCTGAATCCCCGCCTCAGATTCCCCGCCTCAGATTCCCTGCCTCAGATTCCCTGCCTCAGATTCCCTTCATCTGATTCCCTTCATCTGATTCCCTGCCTCTTACTCCCCGCCTCTGATTCCCCACCTCTGATTCCCCGCATCTGATTACCCGCCTCTGATTCCCCGCCTCTGATTCCCCACCTCTGATTCCCCGCCTCTGATTCCCCGCTTCAGATTCCCCGCCTCTGATTCCCCGCCTCTGATTCCCCGCATCCCTTTCCGCGCAACTTTCCCAGCCTCCGTTTCCCCACATCTCTTTCCCCACCTCTGATTCGACGCCTCTGATTCCCCGCCTCTGATTCCCCGCCTCCCTTTCTGCGCAACTTTCCCGGCCTCCGTTTCCCCACATCTCTTTCCCCGCCTCTGATTCCACGCCTCTGATTCCCCGCCTATGATTCCCCGCCTCTGATTCCCCGCCTCTCTCTCTGCACCTCTCATTCACCCCCACTCTTTCCCCTCCACTCTTTCCGCGCCTCTCTTTCCCTCCCTCAATTTCAACAACTCTGTTTGATCTGTTTTGTGTACCTCATTTTCAACACACAAGTTCCAACCACTATGTTTTGCCCACCTCTTTCCCCGCCTCTATTTATCCGCCTATGTTTACCTGCCTCTGTTTATCCACCTGTTTCCCTGCCTCAGATTCCCCGCCTCAGATTCCCCGACTCAGATTCCCCGCCTCAGAATCCCCGCCTCAGATTCCCGGCCTCAGATTCCCTGCCTCTGATTCCCTGCCTCAGATTCCCTGCCTCAGATTCCCTGCCTCAGATTCCCTTCATCTGATTCCCTGCCTCTGATTCCCCGCCTCAGATTCCCCGCCTCTGATTCCCCGCCTCTGATTCCCCGCCTCTGATTCCCCGCCTCAGATTCCCCGCCTCAGATTCCCTGCCTCAGATTCCCTGCCTCAGATTCACTGCCTCTGAGTCCCCGCATCTGATTCCCCGCCTCTGATTCCCTGCCTCTGATTCCCTGCCTCTGATTCCCCGCATCTGATTCCCCGCCTCTGATTCCCCGCCTCTTATTCTCCGCATCTGATTCCCCGCCTCGGATTCCCCGCCTCTGATTCCCCGCCTCTGATTCCCCGCCTCAGATTCCCTGCCTCAGATTCCCTGCCTCAGATTCCCTTCATCTGATTCCCTTCATCTGATTCCCTGCCTCTTATTCCCCGCCTCTGATTCCCCGCCTCTGAATCCCCGCCTCTGATTCCCCGCCTCTGATTCCCCGCCTCTGAATCCCCGCCTCAGATTCCCTGCCTCAGATTCCCTGCCTCAGATTCCCTGCCTCTGATTCCCCGCATCTGATTCCCCGCCTCTGATTCCGCGCCTCTGATTCCCCGCCTCTAATTCCCCGCCTCTGATTCCCCGCCTCAGACTCCCCGGCTCTGATTCCCTGCCTCAGATTCCCTGCCTCAGATTCCCTTCATCTGATTCCCTTCATCTGATTCCCTGCCTCTTATTCCCGGCCTCTGATTCCCCGCCTCTGATTCCCCGCCTCTGATTCCCCGCCTCTGATTCCCCGCCTCTGATTCCCCGCCTCAGATTCCCTGCCTCAGATTCCCTGCCTCAGATTCCCCGCCTCAGATTCCCTGCCTCAGATTCCCTGCCTCAGATTCCCTTTATCTGATTCCCTTCATCTGATTCCCTGCCTCTTATTCCCCGCCTCTGATTCCCTGCCTCTGATTCGCCGCCTCTGATTCCCCGCCTCTGATTCCCCGCCTCTGATTCCCCGCCTCAGATTCCCTGCCTCAGATTCCCTGCCTCAGATTCCCCGCCTCTGAATCCCCGCCTCTGATTCAACGTCTCTGATTCCCCGCCACTGATTCCCCGCCTCTGATTCCCCGCCTCAGATTCCCTGCCTCAGATTCCCTGCATCAGTTTCCCTGTCTGTGATTACCTGCCTCTGATTCCCCGCCTCTGTTTCCCCGCCTCTGATTCCCCGCCTCTGATTCCCCGCCTCTGAATCCCCGCCTCAGATTCCCCGCCTCAGATTCCCTGCCTCAGATTCCCTGCCTCAGATTCCCTTCATCTGATTCCCTTCATCTGATTCCCTGCCTCTTATTCCGCGCCTCTGATTCCCCACCTCTGATTCCCCGCTTCAGATACCCCGCCTCTGATTCCCCGCCTCTGATTCCCCGCCTCTGATTCCCCGCCTCTGATTCCCCGCTTCAGATTCCCCGGCTCTGATTCCCCGCCTCTGATTCCCCGCCTCCCTTTCCGCGCAACTTTCCCGGCCTCCGTTTCCCCACATCTCTTTCCCCGCCTCTGATTCCACGCCTCTGATTCCCCGCCTATGATTGCCCGCCTCTGATTCCCCGCCTCTCTCTCTGCACCTCTCATTCACCCCCACTGTTTCCCCTCTACTCTTTCCGCGCCTCTCTTTCCCTCCCTCAATTTCAACAACTCTGTTTGATCTGTTTTGTGTACCTCATTTTCAACACACAAGTTCCAACCACTATGTTTTGCCCACCTCTTTCCCCGCCTCTATTTATCCGCCTATGTTTACCTGCCTCTGTTTATCTACCTGTTTCCCTGCCTCAGATTCCCCGCCTCAGATTCCCCGCCTCAGATTCCCTGACTCAGATTCCCCGCCTCAGATTCCCCGCCTCAGATTCCCTGCCTCATATTCCCTGCCTCTGATTCGCTGCCTCAGATTCCCTGCCTCAGATTCCCTGCCTCAGATTCCCTTCAACTGATTCCCTGCCTCAGATTCCCCGCCTCAGATTCCCTGCCTCAGATTCCCTGCCTCAGATTCACTGCCTCTGAGTCCCCGCATCTGATTCCCCGCCTCTGATTCCCTGCCTCTGATTCCCTGCCTCTGATTCCCCGCATCTGATTCCCCGCCTCTGATTCCACGCCTCGGATTCTCCGCATCTGATTCCCCGCCTCTGATTCCCCGCTTCTGATTCCCCGCCTTTGATTCCCCGCCTCAGATTCCCTGCCTCAGATTCCCTGCCTCAGATTCCCTTCATCTGATTCCCTTCATCTGATTCCCTGCCTCTTATTCCCCGCCTCTGATTCCCCGCCTCTGAATCCCCGCCTCTGATTCCCCGCCTCAGATTCCCTGCCTCTGATTCCCTGCCTCAGATTCCCTGCCTCAGATTCCCTGCCTCAGATTCCCTTCAACTGATTCCCTGCCTCTGATTCCCCGCCTCTGATTCCCCGCCTCTGATTCCCCGCCTATGATTCCCTGCCTCAGATTCCCTGCCTCTGACTCCCCGCATCTGATTCCCCGCCTCTGATTCCCAGCCTCAGATTCCCTGCCTCAGATTCCCTGCCTCAGATTCCCTTCATCTGATTCCCTTCATCTGATTCCCTGCCTCTTATTCCCCGCCTCTTATTCCCCGCCTCTGATTCCCCGCCTCTGATTCCCCGCCTCTGATTCCCCGCCTCTGATTCCCCGCCTCTGATTCCCCGCCTCAGATTCCCTGCCTCAGATACCCTGCCTCAGATTCCCTGCCTGTGATTCCCCGCCTCTGATTCCCCGCCTCTGATTCCCCGCCTCTGCTTCCCCGCCTCTGATTCCCCGCCTCTGATTCCCCGCCTCAGATTCCCCGCCTCAGATGACCTGCCTCAGATTCCCCGCCTCAGATTCCCTGCCTCAGATTCCCTGCCTCAGATTCCCCGCCTCAGATTCCCTGCCTCAGATTCCCTGCCTCAGATTCCCTTCATCTGATTCCCTTCATCTGATTCCCTGCCTCTTATTCCCCGCCTCTGATTCCCTGCCTCTGATTCGCCGCCTCTGATTCCCCGCCTCTGATTCCCCGCCTCTGATTCCCCGCCTCAGATTCCCTGCCTCAGATTCCCTGCCTCAGATTCCCCGCCTCTTATTCCCCGCCTCTGATTCCCTGCCTCTGATTCCCCGCCTCTGATTCCCCGCCTCTGATTCCCCGCCTCTGATTCCCCGCCTCAGATTCCCTGCCTCAGATTCCCTGCCTCAGATTCCCTTCATCTGATTCCCCGCCTCAGATTCCGCGCCTCTGATTCCCCAGCTCTGATTCCCCGCCTCTGATTCCCTGCCTCTTATTCCCAACCTCTGATTCCCCACTTCTGATTCCCCATATCTGATTCCCCGCCTCTGTTTCCCTGACTCTGATTCCCCGCCTCTCTTTCCGCATATCTGATTCCCCGCCTCTGATTCCCCAACTCTGATTCCCCGCCTCTGATTCCCCAGCTCTGATTCCCTGCCTCAGATTCCCTGCCTCAGATTCCCTTCATCTGATTCCCTTCATCTGATTCCCTGCCTCTTATTCCCGGCCTCTGATTCCCCGCCTCTGATTCCCCGCCTCTGATTCCCCGCCTCTGATTCCCCGCCTCTGATTCCCCGCCTCAGATTCCCTGCCTCAGATTCCCTGCCTCAGATTCCCCGCCTCAGATTCCCTGCCTCAGATTCCCTGCCTCAGATTCCCTTTATCTGATTCCCTTCATCTGATTCCCTGCCTCTTATTCCCCGCCTCTGATTCCCTGCCTCTGATTCGCCGCCTCTGATTCCCCGCCTCTGATTCCCCGCCTCTGATTCCCCGCCTCAGATTCCCTGCCTCAGATTCCCTGCCTCAGATTCCCCGCCTCTGAATCCCCGCCTCTGATTCAACGTCTCTGATTCCCCGCCACTGATTCCCCGCCTCTGATTCCCCGCCTCAGATTCCCTGCCTCAGATTCCCTGCATCAGTTTCCCTGTCTGTGATTACCTGCCTCTGATTCCCCGCCTCTGTTTCCCCGCCTCTGATTCCCCGCCTCTGATTCCCCGCCTCTGAATCCCCGCCTCAGATTCCCCGCCTCAGATTCCCTGCCTCAGATTCCCTCCCTCAGATTCCCTTCATCTGATTCCCTTCATCTGATTCCCTGCCTCTTATTCCGCGCCTCTGATTCCCCACCTCTGATTCCCCGCTTCAGATACCCCGCCTCTGATTCCCCGCCTCTGATTCCCTGCCTCAGATTCCCCGCCTCAGATTCCCTGCCTCAGATTCCCTGCCTCAGATTCCCTTTATCTGATTCCCTTCATCTGATTCCCTGCCTCTTATTCCCCGCCTCTGATTCCCTGCCTCTGATTCGCCGCCTCTGATTCCCCGCCTCTGATTCCCCGCCTCTGATTCCCCGCCTCAGATTCCCTGCCTCAGATTCCCTGCCTCAGATTCCCCGCCTCTGAATCCCCGCCTCTGATTCAACGTCTCTGATTCCCCGCCACTGATTCCCCGCCTCTGATTCCCCGCCTCAGATTCCCTGCCTCAGATTCCCTGCATCAGTTTCCCTGTCTGTGATTACCTGCCTCTGATTCCCCGCCTCTGTTTCCCCGCCTCTGATTCCCCGCCTCTGATTCCCCGCCTCTGAATCCCCGCCTCAGATTCCCCGCCTCAGATTCCCTGCCTCAGATTCCCTGCCTCAGATTCCCTTCATCTGATTCCCTTCATCTGATTCCCTGCCTCTTATTCCGCGCCTCTGATTCCCCACCTCTGATTCCCCGCTTCAGATACCCCGCCTCTGATTCCCCGCCTCTGATTCCCCGCCTCTGATTCCCCGCCTCTGATTCCCCGCCTCTGATTCCCCGCTTCAGATTCCCCGCCTCTGATTCCCCGCCTCTGATTCCCCGCCTCCCTTTCCGCGCAACTTTCCCGGCCTCCGTTTCCCCACATCTCTTTCCCCGCCTCTGATTCCACGCCTCTGATTCCCCGCCTATGATTGCCCGCCTCTGATTCCCCGCCTCTCTCTCTGCACCTCTCATTCACCCCCACTGTTTCCCCTCTACTCTTTCCGCGCCTCTCTTTCCCTCCCTCAATTTCAACAACTCTGTTTGATCTGTTTTGTGTACCTCATTTTCAACACACAAGTTCCAACCACTATGTTTTGCCGACCTCTTTCCCCGCCTCTATTTATCCGCCTATGTTTACCTGCCTCTGTTTATCTACCTGTTTCCCTGCCTCAGATTCCCCGCCTCAGATTCCCCGCCTCAGATTCCCTGACTCAGATTCCCCGCCTCAGATTCCCCGCCTCAGATTCCCTGCCTCATATTCCCTGCCTCTGATTCGCTGCCTCAGATTCCCTGCCTCAGATTCCCTGCCTCAGATTCCCTTCAACTGATTCCCTGCCTCAGATTCCCCGCCTCAGATTCCCTGCCTCAGATTCCCTGCCTCAGATTCACTGCCTCTGAGTCCCCGCATCTGATTCCCCGCCTCTGATTCCCTGCCTCTGATTCCCTGCCTCTGATTCCCCGCATCTGATTCCCCGCCTCTGATTCCACGCCTCGGATTCTCCGCATCTGATTCCCCGCCTCTGATTCCCCGCTTCTGATTCCCCGCCTTTGATTCCCCGCCTCAGATTCCCTGCCTCAGATTCCCTGCCTCAGATTCCCTTCATCTGATTCCCTTCATCTGATTCCCTGCCTCTTATTCCCCGCCTCTGATTCCCCGCCTCTGAATCCCCGCCTCTGATTCCCCGCCTCAGATTCCCTGCCTCTGATTCCCTGCCTCAGATTCCCTGCCTCAGATTCCCTGCCTCAGATTCCCTTCAACTGATTCCCTGCCTCTGATTCCCCGCCTCTGATTCCCCGCCTCTGATTCCCCGCCTATGATTCCCTGCCTCAGATTCCCTGCCTCTGACTCCCCGCATCTGATTCCCCGCCTCTGATTCCCAGCCTCAGATTCCCTGCCTCAGATTCCCTGCCTCAGATTCCCTTCATCTGATTCCCTTCATCTGATTCCCTGCCTCTTATTCCCCGCCTCTTGTTCCCCGCCTCTGATTCCCCGCCTCTGATTCCCCGCCTCTGATTCCCCGCCTCTGATTCCCCGCCTCTGATTCCCCGCCTCAGATTCCCTGCCTCAGATACCCTGCCTCAGATTCCCTGCCTGTGATTCCCCGCCTCTGATTCCCCGCCTCTGATTCCCCGCCTCTGCTTCCCCGCCTCTGATTCCCCGCCTCTGATTCCCCGCCTCAGATTCCCCGCCTCAGATGACCTGCCTCAGATTCCCCGCCTCAGATTCCCTGCCTCAGATTCCCTGCCTCAGATTCGCCGCCTCTGATTCCCCGCCTCTGATTCCCCGCCTCTGATTCCCCGCCTCAGATTCCCTGCCTCAGATTCCCTGCCTCAGATTCCCCGCCTCTGAATCCCCGCCTCTGATTCAACGTCTCTGATTCCCCGCCACTGATTCCCCGCCTCTGATTCCCCGCCTCAGATTCCCTGCCTCAGATTCCCTGCATCAGTTTCCCTGTCTGTGATTACCTGCCTCTGATTCCCCGCCTCTGTTTCCCCGCCTCTGATTCCCCGCCTCTGATTCCCCGCCTCTGAATCCCCGCCTCAGATTCCCCGCCTCAGATTCCCTGCCTCAGATTCCCTCCCTCAGATTCCCTTCATCTGATTCCCTTCATCTGATTCCCTGCCTCTTATTCCGCGCCTCTGATTCCCCACCTCTGATTCCCCGCTTCAGATACCCCGCCTCTGATTCCCCGCCTCTGATTCCCTGCCTCAGATTCCCCGCCTCAGATTCCCTGCCTCAGATTCCCTGCCTCAGATTCCCTTTATCTGATTCCCTTCATCTGATTCCCTGCCTCTTATTCCCCGCCTCTGATTCCCTGCCTCTGATTCGCCGCCTCTGATTCCCCGCCTCTGATTCCCCGCCTCTGATTCCCCGCCTCAGATTCCCTGCCTCAGATTCCCTGCCTCAGATTCCCCGCCTCTGAATCCCCGCCTCTGATTCAACGTCTCTGATTCCCCGCCACTGATTCCCCGCCTCTGATTCCCCGCCTCAGATTCCCTGCCTCAGATTCCCTGCATCAGTTTCCCTGTCTGTGATTACCTGCCTCTGATTCCCCGCCTCTGTTTCCCCGCCTCTGATTCCCCGCCTCTGATTCCCCGCCTCTGAATCCCCGCCTCAGATTCCCCGCCTCAGATTCCCTGCCTCAGATTCCCTGCCTCAGATTCCCTTCATCTGATTCCCTTCATCTGATTCCCTGCCTCTTATTCCGCGCCTCTGATTCCCCACCTCTGATTCCCCGCTTCAGATACCCCGCCTCTGATTCCCCGCCTCTGATTCCCCGCCTCTGATTCCCCGCCTCTGATTCCCCGCCTCTGATTCCCCGCTTCAGATTCCCCGCCTCTGATTCCCCGCCTCTGATTCCCCGCCTCCCTTTCCGCGCAACTTTCCCGGCCTCCGTTTCCCCACATCTCTTTCCCCGCCTCTGATTCCACGCCTCTGATTCCCCGCCTATGATTGCCCGCCTCTGATTCCCCGCCTCTCTCTCTGCACCTCTCATTCACCCCCACTGTTTCCCCTCTACTCTTTCCGCGCCTCTCTTTCCCTCCCTCAATTTCAACAACTCTGTTTGATCTGTTTTGTGTACCTCATTTTCAACACACAAGTTCCAACCACTATGTTTTGCCGACCTCTTTCCCCGCCTCTATTTATCCGCCTATGTTTACCTGCCTCTGTTTATCTACCTGTTTCCCTGCCTCAGATTCCCCGCCTCAGATTCCCCGCCTCAGATTCCCTGACTCAGATTCCCCGCCTCAGATTCCCCGCCTCAGATTCCCTGCCTCATATTCCCTGCCTCTGATTCGCTGCCTCAGATTCCCTGCCTCAGATTCCCTGCCTCAGATTCCCTTCAACTGATTCCCTGCCTCAGATTCCCCGCCTCAGATTCCCTGCCTCAGATTCCCTGCCTCAGATTCACTGCCTCTGAGTCCCCGCATCTGATTCCCCGCCTCTGATTCCCTGCCTCTGATTCCCTGCCTCTGATTCCCCGCATCTGATTCCCCGCCTCTGATTCCACGCCTCGGATTCTCCGCATCTGATTCCCCGCCTCTGATTCCCCGCTTCTGATTCCCCGCCTTTGATTCCCCGCCTCAGATTCCCTGCCTCAGATTCCCTGCCTCAGATTCCCTTCATCTGATTCCCTTCATCTGATTCCCTGCCTCTTATTCCCCGCCTCTGATTCCCCGCCTCTGAATCCCCGCCTCTGATTCCCCGCCTCAGATTCCCTGCCTCTGATTCCCTGCCTCAGATTCCCTGCCTCAGATTCCCTGCCTCAGATTCCCTTCAACTGATTCCCTGCCTCTGATTCCCCGCCTCTGATTCCCCGCCTCTGATTCCCCGCCTATGATTCCCTGCCTCAGATTCCCTGCCTCTGACTCCCCGCATCTGATTCCCCGCCTCTGATTCCCAGCCTCAGATTCCCTGCCTCAGATTCCCTGCCTCAGATTCCCTTCATCTGATTCCCTTCATCTGATTCCCTGCCTCTTATTCCCCGCCTCTTGTTCCCCGCCTCTGATTCCCCGCCTCTGATTCCCCGCCTCTGATTCCCCGCCTCTGATTCCCCGCCTCTGATTCCCCGCCTCAGATTCCCTGCCTCAGATACCCTGCCTCAGATTCCCTGCCTGTGATTCCCCGCCTCTGATTCCCCGCCTCTGATTCCCCGCCTCTGCTTCCCCGCCTCTGATTCCCCGCCTCTGATTCCCCGCCTCAGATTCCCCGCCTCAGATGACCTGCCTCAGATTCCCCGCCTCAGATTCCCTGCCTCAGATTCCCTGCCTCAGATTCCCCGCCTCAGATTCCCTGCCTCAGATTCCCTGCCTCAGATTCCCTTCATCTGATTCCCTTCATCTGATTCCCTGCCTCTTATTCCCCGCCTCTGATTCCCTGCCTCTGATTCGCCGCCTCTGATTCCCCGCCTCTGATTCCCCGCCTCTGATTCCCCGCCTCAGATTCCCTGCCTCAGATTCCCTGCCTCAGATTCCCCGCCTCTTATTCCCCGCCTCTGATTCCCTGCCTCTGATTCCCCGCCTCTGATTCCCCGCCTCTGATTCCCCGCCTCTGATTCCCCGCCTCAGATTCCCTGCCTCAGATTCCCTGCCTCAGATTCCCTTCATCTGATTCCCCGCCTCAGATTCCGCGCCTCTGATTCCCCAGCTCTGATTCCCCGCCTCTGATTCCCTGCCTCTTATTCCCAACCTCTGATTCCCCACTTCTGATTCCCCATATCTGATTCCCCGCCTCTGTTTCCCTGACTCTGATTCCCCGCCTCTCTTTCCGCATATCTGATTCCCCGCCTCTGATTCCCCAACTCTGATTCCCCGCCTCTGATTCCCCAGCTCTGATTCCCCGCCTCTGATTCCCTGCCTCTTATTCCCAACCTCTGATTCCCCACTTCTGATTCCCCATATCTTATTCCCCGCCTCTGTTTCCCTGCCTCTGATTCCCCGCCTCTGTTTCCGCATATCTGATTCCCCGCCTCTGATTCCCCAACTCTGATTCCCCGCCTCTGATTCCCCAGCTCTGATTCCCCGTGTTTGATTCCCTGCCTCTGATTCCCCGCCTCTGTTACCCCGCCTCTGATTCCCCGCCTCTGAATCCCCATATCTCATTTCCCGCCTGTGATTCCCCATCTCTGATTCCCGGACTCTGTTTCCACACCTGTGATTCCCAGTCCTCTTATTCCCAGCATCTGATTCCCGGCCTCTGATTCCCGGCCTCTGATTCCCTGCCACTGATTCCCCGCCCCTGATTCCCCACATCTGATTCCCCATATCTGATTCCCTGCCTCTGTTTCCCTGCCTCTGATTCGCCCCCTCTGATACCCCGCCTCTGATTCCCCGCCTCTGATTCCCCATATCTGACTCCCCGCCTCTGTTTCCCCGCCTTTGAATCCCGGACTCTGATTCCCCACCTCTGATTCCCGGCCTCTGATTCCCGGCCTCTGATTCCCGGCCTCTGATTCCCCGCTTCTGATTCTGATTCCCTGCCTCTGATTCCCCATCTCTGATTCCCCACATCTGATTCCCTGCCACTGATTCCCTGCCTCTGATTCCCCGCCTCTGATTCCCCGCCTCTGATTCCCAACCTCTGATTCCCCACCTCTGATTCCCCATATCTGATTCCCCGCCTCTGTTTCCCCGCCTCTGATTCCCCGCCTCTGTTTCCCCATATCTGATTCCCGGACTCTGTTTCCCCACCTCTGATTCCCCATCTCTGATTCCGCACATCCTATTCCCTGCCTCTGATTCCCCGCCTCTGTTTCCCCGCCTCTGATTCCCCGCATCAGATTCCCCATATCTGATTCCACAGCTATTATTCCCCAAATCTGATTCCCCGCCTCTGATTCCCCAGCTCTGATTCCCCGCCTCTGATTCCCCGCATCTGATTCCCCGCCTCTGATTCCCCGCCTGTGATTCCCCATCTCTCATTTCACCACCTCTGATTCCCCACCTCTGATTCCCCATATCTGACTCCCCACCTCTGTCTCCCCGCCTCTGATACCCCGCCTCTGATTCCCTATCTCTGATTCCCCGCCACTGGTTCCCCATCTCTGATTCCCCGCCTCTGATTCCCGAGCTCTTATTCCCCGCCACTGATTCCCCGCGTCTGATTCACCGCCTCTGAGTCCCTTCCTCTGATTCCCCATCTCTGATTCACCACCTCTGATTCCCCATCTCTGATTCCCGGCCTCTGATTCCCCACCTCTGATTCCCGGCCTCTGATTCCTGGCTTCTGATTTCCCGCCTCTGATTCCCTGCCTCTGATTCTCCGCCTCTTATTCCCCACCTCTGATTCCCCATATCTGATTCCCCATCTCTGTTTCCCCGCCTCTGATTCCCCGCCTCTGATTCCCCATTTCTGATTTACAACCTCTGAATCCCCGCGTCTGATTCACCACCGCTGATTCCCCGCCTCTGATTCCCCATCTCCGATTCCCGGCCTCTGATTCCCCAGCTCTGATTCCCCGCCTCTGATTCCCCGCGTCTGATTCCCTGCCTCTGATTCCCCGCCTCTGATTCCCCAATTCTGATTCCCCGCCTCTGATACACCAGCTATGATTCCCCGCCTCTGATTCCCCGCGTCTGATTCCCCATATCTGATTCCCGTCCTCTGATTCCTGGCCTCTGATTCCCGGCCTCTGATTCCCGGCCTCTGATACCCCGCTTCTAATTCTGATTCCCTGCATCTGATTCCCCATCTCTGATTCCCCACATCTGATTCCCTGCCTCTGATTCCCCGCCTCTGATTCCCCGCCTCTGATTCCCTGCCACTGATTCCCCGCCCCTGATTCCCCACCTCTGATTACCCATATCTGATTCCCCGCCTCTGTTTCCCCGCCTCTGATTCCCCGCCTCTGATTACCCATATCTGATTCCACAGCTATTATTCCCCAAATCTGATTCCCCGCCTCTGATTCCCCAGCTCTGATTCCCCGACTCTGATTCCCCGCGTCTGATTCCCTGCCTCTGATTCCCCGCCTGTCATTCCCCATCTCTCATTTCACCACCTCTGATTCCCCACCTCTGATTTCCCATATCTGACTCCCCGCCTCTGTTTCCACGCCTCTGATACCCCGCCTCTGATTCCCTATCTCTGATTCCCCGCCACTGATTCCCCATCTCTGATTCCCTGTCTCAGATTCCCTGCCTCAGATTCCCTGCCTCAGATTCCCTTCATCTGATTCCATGCCTCTGATTTCCCGCCTGTGATTCCCCGCCTCTGATTCCCCGCCTCTGATTCCCCGCCTCTGATTCCCTGCCTCTGATTCCCCGCCTCTGATTCCCGGCGTCTGATTCCCTGCCTCTGATTCGCCGCCTGTGATTCCCCATCTCACATTTCACCACTTCTGATTCCCCACCTCTGATTCCCCGCCTCTGATTCCCCGCCTCTGATTCCCCGCGTCTGATTCCTGCCTCTGATTCGCCGCCTGTGATTCCCCATCTCTCATTTCACCACCTCTGTTTCCCCGCCTCTGATACCCCGCCTCTGAAATCCCCATCTCTGATTCCCCGCCACTGATTCCCCATCTCTGATTCCCCGCCTCTGATTCCAGAGCTCTGATTCCCCGCCACTGATTCCCCGCGTCTGATTCCCCGCCTCTGAGTCCCTTCCTCTGATTCCCCATCTCTGATTCACCACCTCTGATTCCCCATCTCTGATTCCCGGCCTCTGATTCCCCACCTCTGATACCCGGCCTCTGATTCCTGGCTTATGATTACCCGCCTCTGATTCCCTGCCTCTGATTCTCCGCCTCTTATTCCCCGCCTCAGATTCCCTTCATCTGATTCCATGCCTGTGATTCCCCGCCTGTGATTCCCCGCCTCTGATTCCCCACCTCTGATTCCCGGCCTCTGATTCCCCGCCTCTGATTCCCTGCCACTGATTCCCCGCCTGTGATTCCCCATCTCTCATTTCACCACCTCTGATTCCCCACCTCTGATTCCCCATATCTGACTCCCCGCCTCTGTCTCCCCGCCTCTGATACCCCGCCTCTGATTCCCTATCTCTGATTCCCCGCCACTGATTCCCCATCTCTGATTCCCCGCCTCTGATTCCCGAGCTCTGATTCCCCGCCACTGATTCCCCGCGTCTGATTCCCCGCCTCTGATTCCCCGCCTCTGATTCCCCGCCTCTCATTCCCCGCCTCTGATTCCCCGCCTCTGATTCCCCGCCCCTGATTCCCCACCTCTGATTCCCCGCCTCTTATTCCCCGCCTCAGGTTCCCCGCCTCAGATTCCCTGACTCTGATTCCCCACCTCTGATTCCACGGCTCTGATTCCCCGCCTCAGATTCCCTGCCTCAGATTCCCTTCATCTGATTCCCTTCATCTGATTCCCTTCATCTGATTCCCTGCCTCTGATTCGCCGCCTGTGATTCCCCGCCTCTGATTCCCCGCCTCTGATTCCCCGGCTCTGATTCCCTGCCTCAGATTCCCTGCCTCTGATACCCCGCATCTGATTCCCTTCATCTGATTCCCTGCCTCTTATTCCCCGCCTCTGATTCCCCGCCTCTGATTCCCCGCCTCTGATTCCCCGCCTCTGATTCCCCGCCTCTGATTCCCCGCCTCTGATTCCCCACCTCTGATTCCCCGCCTCTGATTCCCCGCCTCAGATTCCCCGCCTCAGATTCCCTGACTCTGATTCCCTACCTCTGATTCCACGGCTCTGATTCCCCGCCTCAGATTCCCTGCCTCAGATTCCCTTCATCTGATTCCCTTCATCTGATTCCCTTCATCTGATTCCCTGCCTCTTATTCCCTGCCTCTGATTCCCAGCCTCTGATTCCCCGCCTCTGATTCCCCGCCCCTGATTCCCCGCCTCTGATTCCCAGCCTCAGATTCCCCGCCTCAGATTCCCTGCCTCAGATTCCCTGCCTCTGATTCCCCGCATCTGATACCCCGCCACTGATTCCCCGCCTCTGATTCCCCGCCTCTGATTCCCCACCTCTGATTCCCCGCCTCAGATTCCCCAGCTCTGATTCCCTGCCTCAGATTCCCTGCCTCTGATTCACCGCCTCTGATTCCCCGCCTCTGATTCCCCGCCTCTGATTCCCCACCTCTGAATCCCCGCGTCTGATTCCCTTCATCTGATTCCCTTCATCTGATTCCCTGCCTCTTATTCCCCGCCTCTGATTCCCCGCCTCTGATTCCCCGCCTCTGATTCCCCACCTCTGATTCCCCGCCTCTGATTCCCCGCCTCAGATTCCCTGCTTCAGATTCCCTGCCTCAGATTCCCTGCCTCTGATTCCCCGCATCTGATTCTCAGCCTCTGATTCCCCGCCTCAGATTCCCCGCCTCAGATTCCCCGCCTCAGATTCCCTGCCTCAGATTCCCTGCCTCAGATTCCCTTCATCTGATTCCCTTCATCTGATTCCCTGCCTCTTATTCCCCGCCTCTGTTTCCCCGCCTCTGATTCCCCACCTCTGATTCCCCGCCTCTGATTACCCGCCACTGATTCCCTGCCTCTGATACCCTGCCTCTCTTTCCCTGCCTCTATTTCAGTGCATCTTTCTCTGCATCTCGTTTCCCACATCTCATTTACCCCCTCTGATAACCCTCCTGTGATTCCATGCTTCAGATTCCCTGCCTCAGATTCCCTGCCTCTGATTCCCCGCATCTGATTCTCAGCCTCTGATTCCCCGCCTCAGATTCCCCGCCTCAGATTCCCCGCCTCAGATTCCCTGCCTGTGATTCCCTGCCTCTGATTCCCCGCCTCTGATTCCCCGCCTCTGCTTCCCCGCCTCTGATTCCCCGCCTCTGATTCCCCGCCTCAGATTCCACACCTCAGATTACCTGCCTCAGATTCCCTGCCTGAGATTTCCTTCATCTGATTCCCTTCATCTGATTCCCTGCCTCTTATTCCCCGCCTCGGAATCCCCGCCTCTGATTCCCCGCCTCTGATTCCCCGCCTCTGATTCCCTGCCTCTGATTCCCCGACTCAGATTCCCTGCCTCAAATTCCCCGCCTCAGATTCCCTGCCTCAGATTCCCTGCCTCAGATTCCCTTCATCTGATTCCCTTCATCTGATTCCCTGCCTCTTATTCCCCGCCTCTGATTCCCTGCCTCTGATTCGCCGCCTCTGATTCCCCGCCTCTGATTCCCCGCCTCTGATTCCCCGCCTCAGATTCCCTGCCTCAGATTCCCTGCCTCAGATTCCCCGCCTCTGAATCCCCGCCTCTGATTCCCCGCCTCAGAATCCCCGCCTCAGATTCCCTGCCTCAGATTCCCTGCCTCAGATTCCCTGACTCAGATTCCCTTCATCTGATTCCCTTCATCTGATTCTCTGCCTCTTATTCCCCGCCTCCGAATCCCCACCTCTGATTCCCCACCTCTGATTCCCCGCCTCTGATTCCCCGCCTCTGAATCAACACCTCAGATTCCCTGCCTCAGATTCCCTGCCTCAGATTCCCCGCCTCAGATTCCCTGCCTCAGATTCCCTGCCTCAGATTCCCTGCCTCAGATTCCCTGCCTCAGATTCCCTGCCTCAGATTCCCTTCATCTGATTCCCTTCATCTGATTCCCTGCCTCTTATTCCCCGCGTCTGATTCCCTGCCTCTGATTCCCCGCCTCTGATTCCCCACCTCTGATTCCCCACCTCTGATTCCCCGCCTCTGATTCCCCGCCTCAGATTCCCCGGCTCTGATTCCCTGCCTCAGATTCCCTGCCTCAGATTCCCTGCCTCAGATTCCCTTCATCTGATTCCCTTCATCTGATTCCCTCCCTCTTATTCCCCGCCTCTGATTCCCCGCCTCTGATTCCCCGCCTCTAATCCCCGACTCTGATACCCCGCCTCTGATTCCCCGCCTCAGATTCCCTGCCTCAGATTCCCTGCATCAGATTCCCTGTCTGTGATTCCCCGCCTCTGATTCCCCGCCTCTGTTTCCCCGCCTCTGATTCCCCGCCTCTGATTCCCCGCCTCTGATTCCCCGCCTCAGATTCCCTGCCTCAGATTCCCTGCCTCAGATTCCCTGCCTCAGATTCCCTTCATCTGATTCCCTTCATCTGATTCCCTGCCTCTTATTCCCCGCCTCTGATTCCCCACCTCTGATTCCCCGCATCTGATTAACCGCCTCTGAACCCCCGCCTCTGATTCCCCGCCTCTGATTCCCCGCCTCTGATTCCCCGCCTCAGATTCCCCGCCTCTGATTACCCGCCTCTGATTCCCCGCCTCCCTTTCCGCGCAACTTTCCCGGCCTCCGTTTCCCCACATCTCATTCCCCGCCTCTGATTCCACGCCTCTGATTCCCCGCCTATGATTCCCCAACTGATTCCCTGCCTCTGTCTCTGCGCCTCTCATTCACCCCCACTCTTTCCCCTCCACTCTTTTCGCCTCTCTTTCCCTCCCTCAATTTCAACAACTCTGTTTGATCTGTTTTGTGTACCTCATTTTCAACACACAAGTTTCAACCACTATATTTTGCCCACCTGTTTCCCCGCCTCTATTTATCCGCCTAGGTTTACCTGCCTCTGTTTATCCACCTGTTTCCCTGCCTCAGATTCCTCGACTCAGATTCCCCGCCTCAGATTCCCCGCCTCAGATTCCCTGCCTCAGATTCCCTGCCTCTGATTCCCTGCCTCAGATTCCCTGCCTCAGATTCCCTGCCTCAGATTCCCTTCATCTGATTCCCTGCCTCTGATTCCCCGCCTTAGATTCCCCGCCTCTGATTCCCCGCCACTGATTCCCCGCCTCTGATTCCCCGCCTCAGATTCCCCGCCTCAGATTCCCTGCCTCAGATTCCCTGCCTCTGAATCCCTGCCTCTGATTCCCCGCCTCTGATTCCCCACCTCTGATTCCCCGCCTCAGATTCCCTGCCTCAGATTCCCTGCCTCAGATTCCCTGCCTCTGATTCCCCGCATCTGATTCCCTGCCTCTGATTCCCCGCCTCTGATTCCCCGCCTCTGATTCCCCGCCTCTTAATCCCCGCCTCTGATTCCCCGCCTCAGATTCCCTGCCTCAGATTCCCTGCCTCACATTCCCTTCATCTGATTCCCTTCATCTGATTCCCTGCCTCTTATTCCCCGCCTCTGATTCCCCGCCTCTGAATCCCCGCCTCTGATTCCCCGTCTCTGATTCCCCGCCTCTGATTCCCCGCCTCAGATTCCCTGCCTCAGATTCCCTGCCTCAGATTCCCTGCCTCAGATTCCCTTCATCTGATTCCCTTCATCTGATTCCCTGCCTCTTATTCCCCGCCTCTTATTCCCCGCCTCTGATTCCCCGCCTCTGATTCCCCGCCTCTGATTCCCCGCCTCTGATTCCCCGCCTCAGATTCCCTGCCTCAGATTCCCTGCCTAAGATTCCCTGCCTCAGATTCCCTGCCTCAGATTCCCTTCATCTGATTCCCTTCATCTGATTCCCTGCCTCTTATTCCCCGCCTCTTATTCCCCGCCTCTGATTCCCCGCCTCTGATTCCCCGCCTCTGATTCCCCGCCTCTGATTCCCCGCCTCAGATTCCCTGCCTCAGATTCCCTGCCTCAGATTCCCTGCCTCTGATTCCCCGCATCTGATTCCCCGCCTCTGATTCCCCGCCTCAGATTCCCTGCCTCAGATTCCCTGCCTCAGATTCCCTTCATCTGATTCCCTTCATCTGATTCCCTGCATCTTATTCCCCGCCTCTTATTCCCCGCCTCTGATTCCCCGCCTCTGATTCCCCGCCTCTGATTCCCTGCCTCTGATTCCCCGCCTCTGATTCCCCGCCTCAGATTCCCTGCCTCAGATACCCTGCCTCAGATTCCCTGCCTGTGATTCCCCGCCTCTGATTCCCCGCCTCTGATTCCCCGCCTCTGCTTCCCCGCCTCTGATTCCCCGCCTCTGATTCCCCGCCTCAGATTCCCCACCTCAGATTACCTGCCTCAGATTCCCTGCCTGAGATTTCCTTCATCTGATTCCCTTCATCTGATTCCCTGCCTCTTATTCCCCGCCTCGGAATCCCCGCCTCTGATTCCCCGCCTCTGATTCCCCGCCTCTGATTCCCTGCCTCTGATTCCCCGGCTCAGATTCCCTGCCTCAGATTCCCCGCCTCAGATTCCCTGCCTCAGATTCCCTGCCTCAGATTCCCTTCATCTGATTCCCTTCATCTGATTCCCTGCCTCTTATTCCCCGCCTCTGATTCCCTGCCTCAGATTCCCTGCCTCAGATTCCCCGCCTCTGAATCCCCACCTCTGATTCCCCGCCTCCGATTCCCCGCCACTGATTCCCCGCCTCTCATTCCCCGCCTCTCATTCCCCGCCTCAGATTCCCTGCCTCAGATTCCCTGCCTCAGATTCCCTGCCTCTGATTCCCCGCATCTGATTCCCCGCCTCTGATTCCCTGCCTCAGATTCCCTGCCTCAGATTCCCTGCCTCAGATTCCCTTCATCTGATTCCCTTCATCTGATTCCCTGCCTCTTATTCCCCGCCTCTGATTCCCCGCCTCTGATTCCCCGCCTCTGATTCCCCGCCTCTGATTCCCCGCCTCTGATTCCCCGCCTCAGATTCCCTGCCTCAGATACCCTGCCTCAGATTCCCTGCCTGTAATTCGCCGCCTATGATTCCCCGCCTCTGATTCCCCGCCTCTGCTTCCCCGCCTCTGATTCCCACCCTCTGATTCCCCGCCTCAGATTCCCCGCCTCAGATTACCTGCCTCAGATTCCCTGCCTCAGATTTCCTTCATCTGATTCCCTTCATCTGATTCCCTGCCTCTTATTCCCCGCCTCGGATTCCCCGCCTCTGATTCCCCTCCTCTGATTCCCCGCCTCTGATTCCCTGCCTCTGATTCCCCGCCTCAGATTCCCTGCCTCAGATTCCCTGCCTCAGATTCCCCGCCTCAGTTTCCCTGCCTCAGATTCCCTGCCTCAGATTCCCTTCATCTGATTCCCTTCATCTGATTCCCTGCCTCTTATTCCCCGCCTCTGATTCCCTGCCTCTGATTCGCCGCCTCTGATTCCCCGCCTCTGATTCCCCGCCTCTGATTCCCCGCCTCAGATTCCCTGCCTCAGATTCCCTGCCTCAGATTCCCCGCCTCTGAATCCCCGCCTCTGATTCCCCGCCTCTGATTCCCCGCCACTGATTCCCCGCCTCTGATTCCCCGCCTCTGATTCCCCGCCTCAGATTCCCTGCCTCAGATTCCCTGCCTCAGATTCCCTGACTCAGATTCCATTCATCTGATTCCCTTCATCTGATTCCCTGCCTCTTATTCCCCGCCTCCGAATCCCCACCTCTGATTCCCCACCTCTGATTCCCCGCCTCTGATTCCCCGCCTCTGAATCAACACCTCAGATTCCCTGCCTCAGATTCCCTGCCTCAGATTCCCCGCCTCAGATTCCCTGCCTCAGATTCCCTGCCTCAGATTCCCTGCCTCAGATTCCCTGCCTCAGATTCCCTGCCTCAGATTCCCTTCATCTGATTCCCTTCATCTGATTCCCTGCCTCTTATTCCCCGCGTCTGATTCCCTGCCTCTGATTCCCCGCCTCTGATTCCCCACCTCTGATTCCCCACCTCTGATTCCCCGCCTCTGATTCCCCGCCTCAGATTCCCCGGCTCTGATTCCCTGCCTCAGATTCCCTGCCTCAGATTCCCTGCCTCAGATTCCCTTCATCTGATTCCCTTCATCTGATTCCCTCCCTCTTATTCCCCACCTCTGATTCCCCGCCTCTGATTCCCCGCCTCTAATCCCCGACTCTGATACCGCACCTCTGATTCCCCGCCTCAGATTCCCTGCCTCAGATTCCCTGCATCAGATTCCCTGTCTGTGATTCCCCGCCTCTGATTCCCCGCCTCTGTTTCCCCACCTCTGATTCCCCGCCTCTGATTCCCCGCCTCTGATTCCCCGCCTCAGATTCCCTGCCTCAGATTCCCTGCCTCAGATTCCCTTCATCTGATTCCCTTCATCTGATTCCCTGCCTCTTATTCCCCGCCTCTGATTCCCCACCTCTGATTCCCCTCATCTGATTACCCGCCTCTGAACCCCCGCCTCTGATTCCCCGCCTCTGATTCCCCGCCTCAGATTCCCCGCCTCTGATTACCCGCCTCTGATTCCCCGCCTCCCTTTCCGCGCAACTTTCCCGGCCTCCATTTCCCCACATCTCATTCACCGCCTCTGATTCCACGCCTCTGATTCCCCGCCTATGATTCCCCACCTGATTCCCTGCCTCTGTCTCTGCGCCTCTCATTCACCCCCACTCTTTCCCCTCCACTCTTTTCGCCTCTCTTTCCCTCCCTCAATTTCAACAACTCTGTTTGATCTGTTTTGTGTACCTCATTTTCAACACACAAGTTCCAACCACTATATTTTGCCCACCTCTTTCCCCGCCTCTATTTATCCGCCTAGGTTTACCTGCCTCTGTTTATCCACCTGTTTCCCTGCCTCAGATTCCTCGACTCAGATTCCCCGCCTCAGATTCCCCGCCTCAGATTCCCTGCCTCAGATTCCCTGCCTCTGATTCCCTGCCTCAGATTCCCTGCCTCAGATACGCTGCCTCAGATTCCCTTCATCTGATTCCCTGCCTCTGATTCCCCGCCTTAGATTCCCCGCCTCTGATTCCCCGCCACTGATTCCCCGCCTCTGATTCCCTGCCTCAGATTCCCCGCCTCAGATTCCCTGCCTCAGATTCCCTGCCTCTGAATCCCTGCCTCTGATTCCCCGCCTCTGATTCACCATCTCTGATTCCCCGCCTCAGATTCCCTGCCTCAGATTCCCTGCCTCAGATTCCCTGCCTCTGATTCCCCGCATCTGATTCCCTGCCTCTGATTCCCCGCCTCTGATTCCCCGCCTCTGATTCCCCGCCTCTTAATCCCCGCCTCTGATTCCCCGCCTCAGATTCCCTGCCTCAGATTCCCTGCCTCACATTCCCTTCATCTGATTCCCTTCATCTGATTCCCTGCCTCTTATTCCCCGCCTCTGATTCCCCGCCTCTGAATCCCCGCCTCTGATTCCTCGTCTCTGATTCCCCGCCTCTGATTCCCCGCCTCAGATTCCCTGCCTCAGATTCCCTGCCTCAGATTCCCTGCCTCAGATTCCCTTCATCTGATTCCCTTCATCTGATTCCCTGCCTCTTATTCCCCGCCTCTTATTCCCCGCCTCTGATTCCCCGCCTCTGATTCCCCGCCTCTGATTCCCCGCCTCTGATTCCCCGCCTCAGATTCCCTGCCTCAGATTCCCTGCCTCAGATTCCCTGCCTCAGATTCCCTGCCTCAGATTCCCTTCATCTGATTCCCTTCATCTGATTCCCTGCCTCTTATTCCCCGCCTCTTATTCCCCGCCTCTGATTCCCCGCCTCTGATTCCCCGCCTCTGATTCCCCGCCTCTGATTCCCCGCCTCAGATTCCCTGCCTCAGATTCCCTGCCTCAGATTCCCTGCCTCTGATTCCCCGCATCTGATTCCCCGCCTCTGATTCCCCGCCTCAGATTCCCTGCCTCAGATTCCCTGCCTCAGATTCCCTTCATCTGATTCCCTTCATCTGATTCCCTGCCTCTTATTCCCCGCCTCTTATTCCCCGCCTCTGATTCCCCGCCTCTGATTCCCCGCCTCTGATTCCCTGCCTCTGATTCCCCGCCTCTGATTCCCCGCCTCAGACTCCCTGCCTCAGATACCCTGCCTCAGATTCCCTGCCTGTGATTCCCCGCCTCTGATTCCCCGCCTCTGATTCCCCGCCTCTGCTTCCCCGCCTCTGATTCCCCGCCTCTGATTCCCCGCCTCAGATTCCCCACCTCAGATTACCTGCCTCAGATTCCCTGCCTGAGATTTCCTTCATCTGATTCCCTTCATCTGATTCCCTGCCTCTTATTCCCCACCTCGGAATCCCCGCCTCTGATTCCCCGCCTCTGATTCCCCGCCTCTGATTCCCTGCCTCTGATTCCCCGGCTCAGATTCCCTGCCTCAGATTCCCCGCCTCAGATTCCCTGCCTCAGATTCCCTGCCTCAGATTCCCTTCATCTGATTCCCTTCATCTGATTCCCTGCCTCTTATTCCCCGCCTCTGATTCCCTGTCTCTGATTCGCCGCCTCTGATTCCCCGCCTCTGATTCCCCGCCTCTGATTCCCCGCCTCAGATTCCCTGCCTCAGATTCCCTGCCTCAGATTCCCCGCCTCTGAATCCCCGCCTCTGATTCCCCGCCTCTGATTCCCCGCCACTGATTCCCCGCCTCTGATTCCCCGCCTCTCGTTCCCCGCCTCAGATTCCCTGCCTCAGATTCCCTGCCTCAGATTCCCTGCCTCTGATTCCCCGCATCTAATTCACCGCCTCTGATTCCCTGCCTCAGATTCCCTGCCTCAGATTCCCTGCCTCAGATTCCCTTCATCTGATTCCCTTCATCTGATTCCCTGCCTCTTATTCCCCGCCTCTGATTCCCCGCCTCTGATTCCCCGCCTCTGATTCCCCGCCTCTGATTCCCCGCCTCTGATTCCCCGCCTCAGATTCCCTGCCTCAGATACCCTGCCTCAGATTCCCTGCCTGTGATTCCCCGCCTATGATTCCCCGCCTCTGATTCCCCGCCTCTGCTTCCCCGCCTCTGATTCCCACCCTCTGATTCCCCGCCTCAGATTCCCCGCCTCAGATTACCTGCCTCAGATTCCCTGCCTCAGATTTCCTTCATCTGATTCCCTTCATCTGATTCCCTGCCTCTTATTCCCCGCCTCGGATTCCCCGCCTCTGATTCCCCTCCTCTGATTCCCCGCCTCTGATTCCCTGCCTCTGATTCCCCGCCTCAGATTCCCTGCCTCAGATTCCCTGCCTCAGATTCCCCGCCTCAGTTTCCCTGCCTCAGATTCCCATCCTCAGATTCCCTTCATCTGATTCCCTTCATCTGATTCCCTGCCTCTTATTCCCCGCCTCTGATTCCCTGCCTCTGATTCGCCGCCTCTGATTCCCCGCCTCTGATTCCCCGCCTCTGATTCCCCGCCTCAGATTCCCTGCCTCAGATTCCCTGCCTCAGATTCCCCGCCTCTGAATCCCCGCCTCTGATTCCCCGCCTCTGATTTCCCGCCACTGATTCCCCGCCTCTGATTCCCCGCCTCTGATTCCCCGCCTCAGATTCCCTGCCTCAGATTCCCTGCATCAGATTCCCTGTCTGTGATTACCCGCCTCTGATTCCCCGCCTCTGTTTCCCCGCCTCTGATTCCCCGCCTCCGATTCCCCGCCTCTGAATCCCCGCCTCAGATTCCCCGCCTCAGATTCCCTGCCTCAGATTCCCTGCCTCAGATTCCCTTCATCTGATTCCCTTCATCTGATTCCCTGCCTCTTATTCCCCGCCTCTGATTCCCCACCTCTGATTCCCCACATCTGATTACCCGCCTCTGATTCCCCGCCTCTGATTCCCCGCCTCTGATTCCCCGCCTCTGATTCCCCGCTTCAGATTCCCCGCCTCTGATTCCCCGCCTCTGATTCCCCGCCTCCCTTTCCGCGCAACTTTCCCGGCCTCCGTTTCCCCACATCTCTTTCCCCGCCTCTGATTCCACGCCTCTGATTCCCCGCCTCTGATTCCCCGCCTCCCGTTCCGCGCAACTTTCCCGGCCTCAGTTTCCCCACATCTCTTTCCCTGCCTCTGATTCCACGCCTCTGATTCCCCGCCTCTCTCTCCGCACCTCTCATTCACCCCCACTCTTTCCCCTCCACTCTTTCCGCGCCTCTCTTTCCCTCCCTCAATTTCAACAACTCTGTTTGATCTGTTTTGTGTACCTCATTTTCAACACACAAGTTCCAACCACTATGTTTTGCCCACCTCTTTCCCCGACTCTATTTATCCGCCTATGTTTACCTGCCTCTGTTTATCCACCTGTTTCCCTGCCTCAGATTCCCCGCCTCAGATTCCCCGACTCAGATTCCCCGCCTCAGATTCCCCGACTAAGATTCCCCGCTTCAGATTCCCCGACTCAGATTCTCTGCCTCAGATTCCCTGCCTCTGAGTCCCCGCATCTGATTCCCCGCCTCTGATTCCCTGCCTCTGATTCCCTGCCTCTGATTCCCCGCATCTGATTCCCCGCCTCTGATTCCCCGCCTCTGATTCTCCGCATCTGATTCCCCGCCTCTGATTCCCCGCCTCTGATTCCCCGCCTCTGATTCCCCGCCTCAGATTCCCTGCCTCATATTCCCTGCCTCAGATTCCCTTCATCTGATTCCCTTCATCTGATTCCCTGCCTCTTATTCCCCGCCTCTGATTACCCGCCTCTGAATCCCCGCCTCTGATTCCCCGCCTCTGATTCCCCGCCTCGGAATCCCCGCCTCAGATTCCCTGCCTCAGATTCCCTGCCTCAGATTCCCTGCCTCTGATTCCCTGCATCTGATTCCCCGCCTCTGATTCCGCGCCTCTGATTCCCCGCCTCTGATTCCCCGCCTCTGATTCCCCGCCTCAGACTCCCCGGCTCCGATTCCTTGCCTCAGATTCCCTGCCTCAGATTCCCTGCCTCAGACTCCCTTCATCTGATTCCCTTCATCTGATTCCCTGCCTCTTATTCCCCGCCTCTGATTCCCCGCCTCTGATTCCCCGCCTCTGATTCCCCGCCTCTGATTCCCCGCCTCTGATTCCCCGCATCAGATTCCCTGCCTCAGATACCCTGCCTCAGATTCCCTGCCTGTGATTCCCCGCCTCTGATTCCCCGCCTCTGATTCCCCGCCTCTGATTCCCTGCCTCTGATTCCCCGCCTCAGATTCCCTACCTCAGATTCCCTGCCTCAGATTCCCCGCCTCAGATTCCCTGCCTCAGATTCCCTGCCTCAGATTCCCTTCATCTGATTCCCTTCATCTGATTCCCTGCCTCTTATTCCCCGCCTCTGATTCCCTGCCTCTGATTCGCCGCCTCTGATTCCCCGCCTCTGATTCCCCGCCTCTGATTCCCTTCCTCAGATTCCCTGACTCAGATTCCCTGCCTCAGATTCCCTTCATCTGATTCCCTTCATCTGATTCCCTGCCTCTTATTCCCCGCCTCTTACTCCCCGCCTCTGATTCCCCGCCTCTGATTCCCCGCCTCTGATTCCCCGCCTCTGATTCCCTGCCTCTGATTCCCCGCCTCAGATTCCCTGCCTCAGATACCCTGCCTCAGATTCCCTGCCTGTGATTCCCCGCCTCTGATTCCCCGCCTCTGATTCCACGCCTCTGCTTCCCCGCCTCTGATTCCCCGCCTCTGATTCCCCGCATCAGATTCCCCGCCTCAAATTACCTGCCTCAGATTCCCTGCCTCAGATTTCCTTCATCTGATTCCCTTCATCTGATTCCCTGCCTCTTATTCCCCGCCTCTGATTCCACGCCTCTGATTCCCCGCCTATGATTCCCTGCTTCTGATTCCCCGGCTCAGATTCCCTGCCTCAGATTCCCTGCCTCAGATTCCCCGCCTCAGATTCCCTGCCTCAGATTCCCTGCCTCAGAATCCCTTCATCTGATTCCCTCCATCTGATTCCCTGCCTCTTATTCCCCGCCTCTGATTCCCTGCCTCTGATTCGCCGCCTCTGATTCGCCGCCTCTGATTCCCCGCCTCTGATTCCCCGCCTCAGATTCCCTGCCTCAGATTCCCTGCCTCAGATTCCCCGCCTCTGAATCCCCGCCTCTGATTCTTCGCCTCTGATTCCCCGCAACTGATTCCCCGCCTCTGATTCCCCGCCTCTGATTGCACGCCTCAGATTCCCTGCCTCAGATTCCCTGCCTCAGATTCCCTGCCTCTGACTCCCCGCATCTGATTCCCCGCCTCTGATTCCCAGCCTCAGATTCCCTGCCTCAGATTCCCTGCCTCAGATTCCCTTCATCTGATTCCCTTCATCTGATTCCCTGCCTCTTATTCCCCGCCTCTTATTCCCCGCCTCTGATTCCCCGCCTCTGATTCCCCGCCTCTGATTCCCCGCCTCTGATTCCCCGCCTCTGATTCCCCGCCTCAGATTCCCTGCCTCAGATACCCTGCCTCAGATTCCCTGCCTGTGATTCCCCGCCTCTGATTCCCCGCCTCTGATTCCCCGCCTCTGCTTCCCCGCCTCTGATTCCCCGCCTCTGATTCCCCGCCTCAGATTCCCCGCCTCAGATGACCTGCCTCAGATTCCCCGCCTCAGATTCCCTGCCTCAGATTCCCTGCCTCAGATTCCCCGCCTCAGATTCCCTGCCTCAGATTCCCTGCCTCAGATTCCCTTCATCTGATTCCCTTCATCTGATTCCCTGCCTCTTATTCCCCGCCTCTGATTCCCTGCCTCTGATTCGCCGCCTCTGATTCCCCGCCTCTGATTCCCCGCCTCTGATTCCCCGCCTCAGATTCCCTGCCTCAGATTCCCTGCCTCAGATTCCCCGCCTCTGAATCCCCGCCCCTGATTCCCCGCCTCTGATTCCCCGCCACTGATTCCCTGCCTCTGATTCCCCGCCTCTGATTCCCCGCCTCAGATTCCATGCCTCAGATTCCCTGCATCAGATTCCCTGTCTGTGATTACCCGCCTCTGATTCCCCGCCTCTGTTTCCCCGCCTCTGATTCCCCGCCTCTGATCCCCGCCTCTGAATCCCCGCCTCTGATTCCCTGCCTCAGATTCCCTGCCTCAGATTCCCTTCCTCAGATTCCCTTCATCTGATTCCCTTCATCTGATTCCCTGCCTCTTATTCCCCGCCTCTGATTCCCCGCCTCTGAATCCCCGCCTCTGATTCCCCGCCTCTGATTCCCCGCCTCAGATTCCCTGCCTCAGATTCCCTGCCTCAGATTCCCTGCCTCTGATTCCCCGCATCTGATTCCCCGCCTCTGATTCCCTGCCTCAGATTCCCTGACTCAGATTCCCTGCCTCAGATTCCCTTCATCTGATTCCCTTCATCTGATTCCCTGCCTCTTATTCCCCGCCTCTTATTCCCCGCCTCTGATTCCCCGCCTCTGATTCCCCGCCTCTGATTCCCCGCCTCTGATTCCCTGCCTCTGATTCCCCGCCTCAGATTCCCTGCCTCAGATTCCCTGCCTGTGATTCCCCGACTCTGATTCCCCGCCTCTGATTCCACGCCTCTGCTTCCCCGCCTCTGATTCCCCGCCTCTGATTCCCCGCATCAGATTCCCCGCCTCAAATTACCTGCCTCAGATTCCCTGCCTCAGATTTCCTTCATCTGATTCCCTTCATCTGATTCCCTGCCTCTTATTCCCCGCCTCGGATTCCCCGCCTCTGATTCCCCGCCTCTGATTCCACGCCTCAGATTCCCTGCCTCAGATTCCCTGCCTCAGATTCCCTGCCTCTGACTCCCCGCATCTGATTCCCCGCCTCTGATTCCCAGCCTCAGATTCCCTGCCTCAGATTCCCTTCATCTGATTCCCTTCATCTGATTCCCTGCCTCTTATTCCCCGCCTCTGATTCCCCGCCTCTGATTCCCCGCCTCTGATTCCCCGCCTCTGATTCCCCGCCTCTGATTCCCCGCCTCAGATTCCCTGCCTCAGATACCCTGCCTCAGATACCCTGCCTGTGATTCCCCGCCTCTGATTCCCCGCCTCTGATTCCCCGCCTCTGCTTCCCCGCCTCTGATTCCCCGCCTCTGATTCCCCGCCTCAGATTCCCCGCCTCAGATCACCTGCCTCAGATTCCCTGCCTCAGATTTCCTTCATCTGATTCCCTTCATCTGATTCCCTGCCTCTTATTCCCCGCCTCGGATTCCCCGCCTCTGATTCCCCGCCTCTGATTCCCCGCCTCTGATTCCCTGCCTCTGATTCCCCGCCTCAGATTCCCTGCCTCAGATTCCCTGCCTCAGATTCCCCGCCTCAGATACCCTGCCTCAGATTCCCTGCCTCAGATTCCCTTCATCTGATTCCCTTCATCTGATTCCCTGGCTCTTATTCCCCGCCTCTGATTCCCTGCCTCTGATTCGCCGCCTCTGATCCCCCGCCTCTGATACCCCGCCTCTGCTTCCCCGCCTCAGATTGCCTGCCTCAGATACCCTGCCTCAAATTCCCTGCCTGTGATACCCCGCCTCTGATTCCCCGCCTCAGATTCCCTGCCTCAGATTCCCTGCCTCAGATTCCCCGCCTCTGAATCCCCGCCTCTGATTCCCCGCCTCTGATTCCCCGCCACTGATTCCCCGCCTCTGATTCCCCGCCTCTGATTCCCCGCCTCAGATTCCCTGCCTCAGATTCCCTGCCTGTGATTCCCCAACTCTGATTCCCCGCCTCTGATTCCACGCCTCTGCTTCCCCGCCTCTGATTCCCCGCCTCTGATTCCCCGCATCAGATTCCCCGCCTCAAATTACCTGCCTCAGATTCCCTGCCTCAGATTTCCTTCATCTGATTCCCTTCATCTGATTCCCTGCCTCTTATTCCCCGCCTCGGATTCCCCGCCTCTGATTCCCCGCCTCTGATTCCACGCCTCAGATTCCCTGCCTCAGATTCCCTGCCTCAGATTCCCTGCCTCTGACTCCCCGCATCTGATTCCCCGCCTCTGATTCCCAGCCTCAGATTCCCTGCCTCAGATTCCCTTCATCTGATTCCCTTCATCTGATTCCCTGCCTCTTATTCCCCGCCTCTGATTCCCCGCCTCTGATTCCCCGCCTCTGATTCCCCGCCTCTGATTCCCCGCCTCTGATTCCCCGCCTCAGATTCCCTGACTCAGATACCCTGCCTCAGATACCCTGCCTGTGATTCCCCGCCTCTGATTCCCCGCCTCTGATTCCCCGCCTCTGCTTCCCCGCCTCTGATTCCCCGCCTCTGATTCCCCGCCTCAGATTCCCCGCCTCAGATCACCTGCCTCAGATTCCCTGCCTCAGATTTCCTTCATCTGATTCCCTTCATCTGATTCCCTGCCTCTTATTCCCCGCCTCGGATTCCCCGCCTCTGATTCCCCGCCTCTGATTCCCCGCCTCTGATTCCCTGCCTCTGATTCCCCGCCTCAGATTCCCTGCCTCAGATTCCCTGCCTCAGATTCCCCGCCTCAGATACCCTGCCTCAGATTCCCTGCCTCAGATTCCCTTCATCTGATTCCCTTCATCTGATTCCCTGGCTCTTATTCCCCGCCTCTGATTCCCTGCCTCTGATTCGCCGCCTCTGATCCCCCGCCTCTGATACCCCGCCTCTGCTTCCCCGCCTCAGATTGCCTGCCTCAGATACCCTGCCTCAAATTCCCTTACTGTGATACCCCGCCTCTGATTCCCCGCCTCAGATTCCCTGCCTCAGATTCCCTGCCTCAGATTCCCCGCCTCTGAATCCCCGCCTCTGATTCCCCGCCTCTGATTCCCCGCCACTGATTCCCCGCCTCTGATTCCCCGCCTCTGATTCCCCGCCTCAGATTCCCTGCCTCAGATTCCCTGCATCAGATTCCCTGTCTCTGATTACCCGCCTCTAATTCCCCGCCTCTGTTTCCCCGCCTCTGATTCCCCGCCTCTGATTCCCCGCCTCTGAATCCCCGCCTCAGATTCCCCGCCTCAGATTCCCTGCCTCAGATTCCCTGCCTCAGATTCCCTTCATCTGATTCCCTTCATCTGATTCCCTGCCTCTTACTCTCCGCCTCTGATTCCCCACCTCTGATTCCCCGCATCTGATTACCCGCCTCTGATTCCCCGCCTCTGATTCCCCACCTCTGATTCCCCGCCTCTGATTCCCCGCTTCAGATTCCCCGCCTCTGATTCCCCGCCTCTGATTCCCCGCATCCCTTTCCGCGCAACTTTCCCAGCCTCCGTTTCCCCACATCTCTTTCCCCACCTCTGATTCGACGCCTCTGATTCCCCGCCTCTGATTCCCCGCCTCCCTTTCTGCGCAACTTTCCCGGCCTCCGTTTCCCCACATCTCTTTCCCCGCCTCTGATTCCACGCCTCTGATTCCCCGCCTATGATTCCCCGCCTCTGATTCCCCGCCTCTCTCTCTGCACCTCTCATTCACCCCCACTCTTTCCCCTCCACTCTTTCCGCGCCTCTCTTTCCCTCCCTCAATTTCAACAACTCTGTTTGATCTGTTTTGTGTACCTCATTTTCAACACACAAGTTCCAACCACTATGTTTTGCCCACCTCTTTCCCCGCCTCTATTTATCCGCCTATGTTTACCTGCCTCTGTTTATCCACCTGTTTCCCTGCCTCAGATTCCCCGCCTCAGATTCCCCGACTCAGATTCCCCGCCTCAAAATCCCCGCCTCAGATTCCCGGCCTCAGATTCCCTGCCTCTGATTCCCTGCCTCAGATTCCCTGCCTCAGATTCCCTGCCTCAGATTCCCTTCATCTGATTCCCTGCCTCTGATTCCCCGCCTCAGATTCCCCGCCTCTGATTCCCCGCCTCTGATTCCCCGCCTCTGATTCCCCGCCTCAGATTCCCCGCCTCAGATTCCCTGCCTCAGATTCCCTGCCTCAGATTCACTGCCTCTGAGTCCCCGCATCTGATTCCCCGCCTCTGATTCCCCGCCTCTGATTCTCCGCATCTGATTCCCCGCCTCGGATTCCCCGCCTCTGATTCCCCGCCTCTGATTCCCCGCCTCAGATTCCCTGCCTCAGATTCCCTGCCTCAGATTCCCTTCATCTGATTCCCTTCATCTGATTCCCTGCCTCTTATTCCCCGCCTCTGATTCCCCGCCTCTGAATCCCCGCCTCTGATTCCCCGCCTCTGATTCCCCGCCTCTGAATCCCCGCCTCAGATTCCCTGCCTCAGATTCCCTGCCTCAGATTCCCTGCCTCTGATTCCCCGCATCTGATTCCCCGCCTCTGATTCCGCGCCTCTGATTCCCCGCCTCTAATTCCCCGCCTCTGATTCCGCGCCTCAGATTCCCTGCCTCAGATTCCCTGCCTCAGATTCCCTGCCTCTGATTCCCCGCATCTGATTCCCCGCCTCTGATTCCGCGCCTCTGATTCCCCGCCTCTAATTCCCCGCCTCTGATTCCCCGCCTCAGACTCCCCGGCTCTGATTCCCTGCCTCAGATTCCCTGCCTCAGATTCCCTTCATCTGATTCCCTTCATCTGATTCCCTGCCTCTGATTCCCTGCCTCTGATTCCCCGCATCTGATTCCCCGCCTCTGATTCCCCGCCTCTGATTCTCCGCATCTGATTCCCCGCCTCGGATTCCCCGCCTCTGATTCCCCGCCTCTGATTCCCCGCCTCAGATTCCCTGCCTCAGATTCCCTGCCTCAGATTCCCTTCATCTGATTCCCTTCATCTGATTCCCTGCCTCTTATTCCCCGCCTCTGATTCCCCGCCTCTGAATCCCCGCCTCTGATTCCCCGCCTCTGATTCCCCGCCTCTGAATCCCCGCCTCAGATTCCCTGCCTCAGATTCCCTGCCTCAGATTCCCTGCCTCTGATTCCCCGCATCTGATTCCCCGCCTCTGATTCCGCGCCTCTGATTCCCCGCCTCTAATTCCCCGCCTCTGATTCCCCGCCTCAGACTCCCCGGCTCTGATTCCCTGCCTCAGATTCCCTGCCTCAGATTCCCTTCATCTGATTCCCTTCATCTGATTCCCTGCCTCTTATTCCCGGCCTCTGATTCCCCGCCTCTGATTCCCCGCCTCTGATTCCCCGCCTCTGATTCCCCGCCTCTGATTCCCCGCCTCAGATTCCCTGCCTCAGATTCCCTGCCTCAGATTCCCCGCCTCAGATTCCCTGCCTCAGATTCCCTGCCTCAGATTCCCTTTATCTGATTCCCTTCATCTGATTCCCTGCCTCTTATTCCCCGCCTCTGATTCCCTGCCTCTGATTCGCCGCCTCTGATTCCCCGCCTCTGATTCCCCGCCTCTGATTCCCCGCCTCAGATTCCCTGCCTCAGATTCCCTGCCTCAGATTCCCCGCCTCTGAATCCCCGCCTCTGATTCAACGTCTCTGATTCCCCGCCACTGATTCCCCGCCTCTGATTCCCCGCCTCAGATTCCCTGCCTCAGATTCCCTGAATCAGTTTCCCTGTCTGTGATTACCTGCCTCTGATTCCCCGCCTCTGTTTCCCCGCCTCTGATTCCCCGCCTCTGATTCCCCGCCTCTGAATCCCCGCCTCAGATTCCCCGCCTCAGATTCCCTGCCTCAGATTCCCTGCCTCAGATTCCCTTCATCTGATTCCCTTCATCTGATTCCCTGCCTCTTATTCCGCGCCTCTGATTCCCCACCTCTGATTCCCCGCTTCAGATACCCCGCCTCTGATTCCCCGCCTCTGATTCCCCGCCTCTGATTCCCCGCCTCTGATTCCCCGCCTCTGATTCCCCGCTTCAGATTCCCCGCCTCTGATTCCCCGCCTCTGATTCCCCGCCTCCCTTTCCGCGCAACTTTCCCGGCCTCCGTTTCCCCACATCTCTTTCCCCGCCTCTGATTCCACGCCTCTGATTCCCCGCCTATGATTGCCCGCCTCTGATTCCCCGCCTCTCTCTCTGCACCTCTCATTCACCCCCACTGTTTCCCCTCTACTCTTTCCGCGCCTCTCTTTCCCTCCCTCAATTTCAACAACTCTGTTTGATCTGTTTTGTGTACCTCATTTTCAACACACAAGTTCCAACCACTATGTTTTGCCCACCTCTTTCCCCGCCTCTATTTATCCGCCTATGTTTACCTGCCTCTGTTTATCTACCTGTTTCCCTGCCTCAGATTCCCCGCCTCAGATTCCCCGCCTCAGATTCCCTGACTCAGATTCCCCGCCTCAGATTCCCCGCCTCAGATTCCCTGCCTCAGATTCCCTGCCTCTGATTCGCTGCCTCAGATTCCCTGCCTCAGATTCCCTGCCTCAGATTCCCTTCAACTGATTCCCTGCCTCAGATTCCCCGCCTCAGATTCCCTGCCTCAGATTCCCTGCCTCAGATCCACTGCCTCTGAGTCCCCGCATCTGATTCCCCGCCTCTGATTCCCTGCCTCTGATTCCCTGCCTCTGATTCCCCGCATCTGATTCCCCGCCTCTGATTCCACGCCTCGGATTCTCCGCATCTGATTCCCCGCCTCTGATTCCCCGCTTCTGATTCCCCGCCTTTGATTCCCCGCCTCAGATTCCCTGCCTCAGATTCCCTGCCTCAGATTCCCTTCATCTGATTCCCTTCATCTGATTCCCTGCCTCTTATTCCCCGCCTCTGATTCCCCGCCTCTGAATCCCCGCCTCTGATTCCCCGCCTCAGATTCCCTGCCTCTGATTCCCTGCCTCAGATTCCCTGCCTCAGATTCCCTGCCTCAGATTCCCTTCAACTGATTCCCTGCCTCTGATTCCCCGCCTCTGATTCCCCGCCTCTGATTCCCCGCCTATGATTCCCTGCCTCAGATTCCCTGCCTCTGACTCCCCGCATCTGATTCCCCGCCTCTGATTCCCAGCCTCAGATTCCCTGCCTCAGATTCCCTGCCTCAGATTCCCTTCATCTGATTCCCTTCATCTGATTCCCTGCCTCTTATTCCCCGCCTCTTATTCCCCGCCTCTGATTCCCCGCCTCTGATTCCCCGCCTCTGATTCCCCGCCTCTGATTCCCCGCCTCAGATTCCCTGCCTCAGATACCCTGCCTCAGATTCCCTGCCTGTGATTCCCCGCCTCTGATTCCCCGCCTCTGATTCCCCGCCTCTGCTTCCCCGCCTCTGATTCCCCGCCTCTGATTCCCCGCCTCAGATTCCCCGCCTCAGATGACCTGCCTCAGATTCCCCGCCTCAGATTCCCTGCCTCAGATTCCCTGCCTCAGATTCCCCGCCTCAGATTCCCTGCCTCAGATTTCCTGCCTCAGATTCCCTTCATCTGATTCCCTTCATCTGATTCCCTGCCTCTTATTCCCCGCCTCTGATTCCCTGCCTCTGATTCGCCGCCTCTGATTCCCCGCCTCTGATTCCCCGCCTCTGATTCCCCGCCTCAGATTCCCTGCCTCAGATTCCCTGCCTCAGATTCCCCGCCTCTGAATCCCCGCCTCTGATTCCCCGCCTCTGATTCCCCGCCACTGATTCCCTGCCTCTGATTCCCCGCCTCTGATTCCCCGCCTCAGATTCCCTGCCTCAGATTCCCTGCATCAGATTCCCTGTCTGTGATTACCCGCCTCTGATTCCCCGCCTCTGTTTCCCCGCCTCTGATTCCCCGCCTCTGATCCCCGCCTCTGAATCCCCGCCTCTGATTCCCTGCCTCAGATTCCCTGCCTCAGATTCCCTTCCTCAGATTCCCTTCATCTGATTCCCTTCATCTGATTCCCTGCCTCTTATTCCCCGCCTCTGATTCCCCGCCTCTGAATCCCCGCCTCTGATTCCCCGCCTCTGATTCCCCGCCTCAGATTCCCTGCCTCAGATTCCCTGCCTCAGATTCCCTGCCTCTGATTCCCCGCATCTGATTCCCCGCCTCTGATTCCCTGCCTCAGATTCCCTGACTCAGATTCCCTGCCTCAGATTCCCTTCATCTGATTCCCTTCATCTGATTCCCTGCCTCTTATTCCCCGCCTCTTATTCCCCGCCTCTGATTCCCCGCCTCTGATTCCCCGCCTCTGATTCCCCGCCTCTGATTCCCTGCCTCTGATTCCCCGCCTCAGATTCCCTTCATCTGATTCCCTGCCTCTGATTCCCCGCCTCAGATTCCCCGCCTCTGATTCCCCGCCTCAGATTCCCCGCCTCAGATTCCCTGCCTCAGATTCCCTGCCTCAGATTCACTGCCTCTGAGTCCCCGCATCTGATTCCCCGCCTCTGATTCCCTGCCTCTGATTCCCTGCCTCTGGTTCCCCGCATCTGATTCCCCGCCTCTGATTCCCCGCCTCTGATTCTCCGCATCTGATTCCCCGCCTCGGATTCCCCGCCTCTGATTCCCCGCCTCTGATTCCCCGCCTCAGATTCCCTGCCTCAGATTCCCTGCCTCAGATTCCCTTCATCTGATTCCCTTCATCTGATTCCCTGCCTCTTATTCCCCGCCTCTGATTCCCCGCCTCTGAATCCCCGCCTCTGATTCCCCGCCTCTGATTCCCCGCCTCTGAATCCCCGCCTCAGATTCCCTGCCTCAGATTCCCTGCCTCAGATTCCCTGCCTCTGATTCCCCGCATCTGATTCCCCGCCTCTGATTCCGCGCCTCTGATTCCCCGCCTCTAATTCCCCGCCTCTGATTCCCCGCCTCAGACTCCCCGGCTCTGATTCCCTGCCTCAGATTCCCTGCCTCAGATTCCCTTCATCTGATTCCCTTCATCTGATTCCCTGCCTCTTATTCCCGGCCTCTGATTCCCCACCTCTGATTCCCCGCCTCTGATTCCCCGCCTCTGATTCCCCGCCTCTGATTCCCCGCCTCAGATTCCCTGCCTCAGATTCCCTGCCTCAGATTCCACGCCTCAGATTCCCTGCCTCAGATTCCCTGCCTCAGATTCCCTTTATCTGATTCCCTTCATCTGATTCCCTGCCTCTTATTCCCCGCCTCTGATTCCCTGCCTCTGATTCGCCGCCTCTGATTCCCCGCCTCTGATTCCCCGCCTCTGATTCCCCGCCTCAGATTCCCTGCCTCAGATTCCCTGCCTCAGATTCCCCGCCTCTGAATCCCCGCCTCTGATTCAATGTCTCTGATTCCCCGCCACTGATTCCCCGCCTCTGATTCCCCGCCTCAGATTCCCTGCCTCAGATTCCCTGCATCAGTTTCCCTGTCTGTGATTACCTGCCTCTGATTCCCCGCCTCTGTTTCCCCGCCTCTGATTCCCCGCCTCTGATTCCCCGCCTCTGAAACCCCGCCTCAGATTCCCCGCCTCAGATTCCCTGCCTCAGATTCCCTGCCTCAGATTCCCTTCATCTGATTCCCTTCATCAGATTCCCTGCCTCTTATTCCGCGCCTCTGATTCCCCACCTCTGATTCCCCGCTTCAGATACCCCGCCTCTGATTCCCCGCCTCTGATTCCCCGCCTCTGATTCCCCGCCTCTGATTCCCCGCCTCTGATTCCCCGCTTCAGATTCCCCGCCTCTGATTCCCCGCATCTGATTCCCCGCATCCCTTTCCGCGCAACTTTCCCGGCCTCCGTTTCCCCACATCTCTTTCCCCGCCTCTGATTCCACACCTCTGATTCCCCGCCTATGATTCCCCGCCTCTGATTCCCCGCCTCTGTCTCTGCGCCTCTCATTCACCCCCACTCTTTCCCCTCCACTCTTTCCGCGCCTCTCTTTCCCACCCTCAATTTCAACAACTCTGTTTGATCTGTTTTGTGTACCTCATTTTCAACACACAAGTTCCAATCACTATGTTTTGCCCACCTCTTTCCCCGCCTCTATTTATCCGCCTATGTTTACCTGCCTCTGTTTATCTACCTGTTTCCCTGCCTCAGATTCCCCGCCTCAGATTCCCCACCTCAGATTCCCTGACTCAGATTCCCCGCCTCAGATTCCCCGCCTCAGATTCCCTGCCTCAGATTCCCTGCCTCTGATTCGCTGCCTCAGATTCCCTGCCTCAGATTCCCTGCCTCAGATTCCCTTCAACTGATTCCCTGCCTCAGATTCCCCGCCTCAGATTCCCTGCCTCAGATTCCCTGCCTCAGATTCACTGCCTCTGTGTCCCCGCATCTGATTCCCCGCCTCTGATTCCCTGCCTCTGATTCCCTGCCTCTGATTCCCCGCATCTGATTCCCCGCCTCTGATTCCACGCCTCGGATTCTCCGCATCTGATTCCCCGCCTCTGATTCCCCGCTTCTGATTCCCCGCCTCTGATTCCCCGCCTCAGATTCCCTGCCTCAGATTCCCTGCCTCAGATTCCCCGCCTCAGATTCCCTGCCTCAGATTCCCTGCCTCAGATTCCCTTTATCTGATTCCCTTCATCTGATTCCCTGCCTCTTATTCCCCGCCTCTGATTCCCTGCCTCTGATTCGCCGCCTCTGATTCCCCGCCTCTGATTCCCCGCCTCTGATTCCCCGCCTCAGATTCCCTGCCTCAGATTCCCTGCCTCAGATTCCCCGCCTCTGAATCCCCGCCTCTGATTCAACGTCTCTGATTCCCCGCCACTGATTCCCCGCCTCTGATTCCCCGCCTCAGATTCCCTGCCTCAGATTCCCTGAATCAGTTTCCCTGTCTGTGATTACCTGCCTCTGATTCCCCGCCTCTGTTTCCCCGCCTCTGATTCCCCGCCTCTGATTCCCCGCCTCTGAATCCCCGCCTCAGATTCCCCGCCTCAGATTCCCTGCCTCAGATTCCCTGCCTCAGATTCCCTTCATCTGATTCCCTTCATCTGATTCCCTGCCTCTTATTCCGCGCCTCTGATTCCCCACCTCTGATTCCCCGCTTCAGATACCCCGCCTCTGATTCCCCGCCTCTGATTCCCCGCCTCTGATTCCCCGCCTCTGATTCCCCGCCTCTGATTCCCCGCTTCAGATTCCCCGCCTCTGATTCCCCGCCTCTGATTCCCCGCCTCCCTTTCCGCGCAACTTTCCCGGCCTCCGTTTCCCCACATCTCTTTCCCCGCCTCTGATTCCACGCCTCTGATTCCCCGCCTATGATTGCCCGCCTCTGATTCCCCGCCTCTCTCTCTGCACCTCTCATTCACCCCCACTGTTTCCCCTCTACTCTTTCCGCGCCTCTCTTTCCCTCCCTCAATTTCAACAACTCTGTTTGATCTGTTTTGTGTACCTCATTTTCAACACACAAGTTCCAACCACTATGTTTTGCCCACCTCTTTCCCCGCCTCTATTTATCCGCCTATGTTTACCTGCCTCTGTTTATCTACCTGTTTCCCTGCCTCAGATTCCCCGCCTCAGATTCCCCGCCTCAGATTCCCTGACTCAGATTCCCCGCCTCAGATTCCCCGCCTCAGATTCC
Organism: Narcine bancroftii; assembly: GCF_036971445.1. Classification (NCBI taxonomy): domain Eukaryota; kingdom Metazoa; phylum Chordata; class Chondrichthyes; order Torpediniformes; family Narcinidae; genus Narcine; species Narcine bancroftii. Next base: position 199,388 of record NC_091471.1, on the reverse strand, counting down.
CTGCCTCAGATTCCCTGCCTCTGATTCGCTGCCTCAGATTCCCTGCCTCAGATTCCCTGCCTCAGATTCCCTTCAACTGATTCCCTGCCTCAGATTCCCCGCCTCAGATTCCCTGCCTCAGATTCCCTGCCTCAGATCCACTGCCTCTGAGTCCCCGCATCTGATTCCCCGCCTCTGATTCCCTGCCTCTGATTCCCTGCCTCTGATTCCCCGCATCTGATTCCCCGCCTCTGATTCCACGCCTCGGATTCTCCGCATCTGATTCCCCGCCTCTGATTCCCCGCTTCTGATTCCCCGCCTTTGATTCCCCGCCTCAGATTCCCTGCCTCAGATTCCCTGCCTCAGATTCCCTTCATCTGATTCCCTTCATCTGATTCCCTGCCTCTTATTCCCCGCCTCTGATTCCCCGCCTCTGAATCCCCGCCTCTGATTCCCCGCCTCAGATTCCCTGCCTCTGATTCCCTGCCTCAGATTCCCTGCCTCAGATTCCCTGCCTCAGATTCCCTTCAACTGATTCCCTGCCTCTGATTCCCCGCCTCTGATTCCCCGCCTCTGATTCCCCGCCTATGATTCCCTGCCTCAGATTCCCTGCCTCTGACTCCCCGCATCTGATTCCCCGCCTCTGATTCCCAGCCTCAGATTCCCTGCCTCAGATTCCCTGCCTCAGATTCCCTTCATCTGATTCCCTTCATCTGATTCCCTGCCTCTTATTCCCCGCCTCTTATTCCCCGCCTCTGATTCCCCGCCTCTGATTCCCCGCCTCTGATTCCCCGCCTCTGATTCCCCGCCTCTGATTCCCCGCCTCAGATTCCCTGCCTCAGATACCCTGCCTCAGATTCCCTGCCTGTGATTCCCCGCCTCTGATTCCCCGCCTCTGATTCCCCGCCTCTGCTTCCCCGCCTCTGATTCCCCGCCTCTGATTCCCCGCCTCAGATTCCCCGCCTCAGATGACCTGCCTCAGATTCCCCGCCTCAGATTCCCTGCCTCAGATTCCCTGCCTCAGATTCCCCGCCTCAGATTCCCTGCCTCAGATTTCCTGCCTCAGATTCCCTTCATCTGATTCCCTTCATCTGATTCCCTGCCTCTTATTCCCCGCCTCTGATTCCCTGCCTCTGATTCGCCGCCTCTGATTCCCCGCCTCTGATTCCCCGCCTCTGATTCCCCGCCTCAGATTCCCTGCCTCAGATTCCCTGCCTCAGATTCCCCGCCTCTGAATCCCCGCCTCTGATTCCCCGCCTCTGATTCCCCGCCACTGATTCCCTGCCTCTGATTCCCCGCCTCTGATTCCCCGCCTCAGATTCCCTGCCTCAGATTCCCTGCATCAGATTCCCTGTCTGTGATTACCCGCCTCTGATTCCCCGCCTCTGATTCCCTGCCTCTGATTCCCCGCCTCAGATTCCCTTCATCTGATTCCCTGCCTCTGATTCCCCGCCTCAGATTCCCCGCCTCTGATTCCCCGCCTCTGATTCCCCGCCTCTGATTCCCCGCCTCAGATTCCCCGCCTCAGATTCCCTGCCTCAGATTCCCTGCCTCAGATTCACTGCCTCTGAGTCCCCGCATCTGATTCCCCGCCTCTGATTCCCTGCCTCTGATTCCCTGCCTCTGGTTCCCCGCATCTGATTCCCCGCCTCTGATTCCCCGCCTCTGATTCTCCGCATCTGATTCCCCGCCTCGGATTCCCCGCCTCTGATTCCCCGCCTCTGATTCCCCGCCTCAGATTCCCTGCCTCAGATTCCCTGCCTCAGATTCCCTTCATCTGATTCCCTTCATCTGATTCCCTGCCTCTTATTCCCCGCCTCTGATTCCCCGCCTCTGAATCCCCGCCTCTGATTCCCCGCCTCTGATTCCCCGCCTCTGAATCCCCGCCTCAGATTCCCTGCCTCAGATTCCCTGCCTCAGATTCCCTGCCTCTGATTCCCCGCATCTGATTCCCCGCCTCTGATTCCGCGCCTCTGATTCCCCGCCTCTAATTCCCCGCCTCTGATTCCCCGCCTCAGACTCCCCGGCTCTGATTCCCTGCCTCAGATTCCCTGCCTCAGATTCCCTTCATCTGATTCCCTTCATCTGATTCCCTGCCTCTTATTCCCGGCCTCTGATTCCCCACCTCTGATTCCCCGCCTCTTATTCCCCGCCTCTGATTCCCCGCCTCTGATTCCCCGCCTCAGATTCCCTGCCTCAGATTCCCTGCCTCAGATTCCACGCCTCAGATTCCCTGCCTCAGATTCCCTGCCTCAGATTCCCTTTATCTGATTCCCTTCATCTGATTCCCTGCCTCTTATTCCCCGCCTCTGATTCCCTGCCTCTGATTCGCCGCCTCTGATTCCCCGCCTCTGATTCCCCGCCTCTGATTCCCCGCCTCAGATTCCCTGCCTCAGATTCCCTGCCTCAGATTCCCCGCCTCTGAATCCCCGCCTCTGATTCAATGTCTCTGATTCCCCGCCACTGATTCCCCGCCTCTGATTCCCCGCCTCAGATTCCCTGCCTCAGATTCCCTGCATCAGTTTCCCTGTCTGTGATTACCTGCCTCTGATTCCCCGCCTCTGTTTCCCCGCCTCTGATTCCCCGCCTCTGATTCCCCGCCTCTGAAACCCCGCCTCAGATTCCCCGCCTCAGATTCCCTGCCTCAGATTCCCTGCCTCAGATTCCCTTCATCTGATTCCCTTCATCAGATTCCCTGCCTCTTATTCCGCGCCTCTGATTCCCCACCTCTGATTCCCCGCTTCAGATACCCCGCCTCTGATTCCCCGCCTCTGATTCCCCGCCTCTGATTCCCCGCCTCTGATTCCCCGCCTCTGATTCCCCGCTTCAGATTCCCCGCCTCTGATTCCCCGCCTCTGATTCCCCGCCTCCCTTTCCGCGCAACTTTCCCGGCCTCCGTTTCCCCACATCTCTTTCCCCGCCTCTGATTCCACACCTCTGATTCCCCGCCTATGATTCCCCGCCTCTGATTCCCCGCCTCTGTCTCTGCGCCTCTCATTCACCCCCACTCTTTCCCCTCCACTCTTTCCGCGCCTCTCTTTCCCACCCTCAATTTCAACAACTCTGTTTGATCTGTTTTGTGTACCTCATTTTCAACACACAAGTTCCAATCACTATGTTTTGCCCACCTCTTTCCCCGCCTCTATTTATCCGCCTATGTTTACCTGCCTCTGTTTATCTACCTGTTTCCCTGCCTCAGATTCCCCGCCTCAGATTCCCCACCTCAGATTCCCTGACTCAGATTCCCCGCCTCAGATTCCCCGCCTCAGATTCCCTGCCTCAGATTCCCTGCCTCTGATTCGCTGCCTCAGATTCCCTGCCTCAGATTCCCTGCCTCAGATTCCCTTCAACTGATTCCCTGCCTCAGATTCCCCGCCTCAGATTCCCTGCCTCAGATTCCCTGCCTCAGATTCACTGCCTCTGAGTCCCCGCATCTGATTCCCCGCCTCTGATTCCCTGCCTCTGATTCCCTGCCTCTGATTCCCCGCATCTGATTCCCCGCCTCTGATTCCACGCCTCGGATTCTCCGCATCTGATTCCCCGCCTCTGATTCCCCGCTTCTGATTCCCCGCCTTTGATTCCCCGCCTCAGATTCCCTGCCTCAGATTCCCTGCCTCAGATTCCCTTCATCTGATTCCCTTCATCTGATTCCCTGCCTCTTATTCCCCGCCTCTGATTCCCCGCCTCTGAATCCCCGCCTCTGATTCCCCGCCTCAGATTCCCTGCCTCTGATTCCCTGCCTCAGATTCCCTGCCTCAGATTCCCTGCCTCAGATTCCCTTCAACTGATTCCCTGCCTCTGATTCCCCGCCTCTGATTCCCCGCCTCTGATTCACCGCCTCTGATTACCCGCCTCTGATTCCCCGCCTTTGATTCCCCGCGTCTGATTCCCCCCATCTGATTCCCCGCCTCTGATTCCCCGCCACAGATTCCCCGGCTCTGATTCCCTGCCTCAGATTCCCTGCCTCAGATTCCCTGCCTCTGATTCCCCGCCTCTGATTCCCCGCATCTGATTCCCCGCCTCTGTTTCCCCGCCTCTGATTCCCCGCCTCTCATTCCCAGCCTCTGATTCCCCACTTCAGATTCCCCGCCTCTGATTACCCGCCTCTGATTCCCCGCCTCCCTTTCCGCGCAACTTTCCCGGGCCTCCGTTTCCCCACATCTCTTTCCCCGCCTCTGATTCCACACCTCTGATTCCCCGCCTATGATTCCCCGCCTCTGATTCCCCGCCTCTGTCTCTGCGCCTCTCATTCACCCCCACTCTTTCCCCTCCACTCTTTCCGCGCCTCTCTTTCCCACCCTCAATTTCAACAACTCTGTTTGATCTGTTTTGTGTACCTCATTTTCAACACACAAGTTCCAACTACTATGTTTTGCCCACCTCTTTCTCCGCCTCTATTTATCCGCCTATGTTTACCTGCCTCTGTTTATCCACCTGTTTCCCTGCCTCAGATTCCCCGCCTCAGATTGCCCGCCTCAGATTCCCCGCCTCAGATTCCCCGCCTCAGATTCCCTGCCTCAGATTCCCTGCCTCTGATTCCCTGCCTCAGATTCCCTGCCTCAGATTCCATGCCTCAGATTCCCTTCCTCTGATTCACTACCTCTGATTCCCCGCCTCTGATTCCCCACCTCTGATTCCCCGCATCTGATTACCCGCCTCTGATTCCCCGCCTCTGATTCCCCACCTCTGATTCCCCGCCTCTGATTCCCCGCTTCAGATTCCCCGCCTCTGATTCCCCGCCTCTGATTCCCCGCCTCCCTTTCCGCGCAACTTTCCCAGCCTCCGTTTCCCCACATCTCTTTCCCCACCTCTGATTCGACGCCTCTGATTCCCCGCCTCTAATTCCCCGCCTCACTTTCCGCGCAACTTTCCCGGCCTCAGTTTCCCCACATCTCTTTCCCCGCCTCTGATTCCACGCCTCTGATTCCCCGCCTATGATTCCCCGCCTCTGATTCCCCGCCTCTCTCTCTGCACCTCTCATTCACCCCCACTCTTTCCCCTCCACTCTTTCCGCGCCTCTCTTTCCCTCCCTCAATTTCAACAACTCTGTTTGATCTGTTTTGTGTACCTCATTTTCAACACACAAGTTCCAACCACTATGTTTTGCCCACCTCTTTCCCCGCCTCTATTTATCCGCCTATGTTTACCTGCCTCTGTTTATCCACCTGTTTCCCTGCCTCAGATTCCCCGCCTCAGATTCCCCGACTCAGATTCCCCGCCTCAGAATCCCCGCCTCAGATTCCCTGCCTCAGATTCCCTGCCTCTGATTCCCTGCCTCAGATTCCCTGCCTCAGATTCCCTGCCTCAGATTCCCTTCATCTGATTCCCTGCCTCTGATTCCCCGCCTCAGATTCCCCGCCTCTGATTCCCCGCCTCTGATTCCCCGCCTCAGATTCCCCGCCTCAGATTCCCTGCCTCAGATTCCCTGCCTCAGATTCACTGCCTCTGAGTCACCGCATCTGATTCCCCGCCTCTGATTCCCTGCCTCTGATTCCCTGCCTCTGATTCCCCGCATCTGATTCCCCGCCTCTGATTCCCTGCCTCTGATTCCCCGCCTCAGATTCCCTGCCTCAGATTCCCTGCCTCAGATTCCCCGCCTCAGATTCCCTGCCTCAGATTCCCTGCCTCAGATTCCCTTCCTCAGATTCCCTTCATCTGATTCCCTGCCTCTTATTCCCCGCCTCTGATTCCCTGCCTCTGATTCTCCGCCTCTGATTCCCCGCCTCTGATTCCCCGCCTCTGATTCCCCGCCTCAGATTCCCTGCCTCAGATTCCCTGCCCCAGATTCCCCGCCTCTGAATCCCCGCCTCTGATTCAACGCCTCTGATTCCCCGCCTCTGATTCCCCGCCTCAGATTCCCTGCCTCAGATTCCCTGCATCAGTTTCCCTGTCTGTGATTACCCGCCTCTGATTCCCCGCCTCTGTTTCCCCGCCTCTGATTCCCCGCCTCTGATTCCCCGCCTCTGAATCCCCGCCTCAGATTCCCCGCCTCAGATTCCCTGCCTCAGATTCCCTGCCTCAGATTCCATTCATCTGATTCCCTTCATCTGATTCCCCGCCTCTGATTCCCCGCCTCTGATTCCCCGCTTCAGATTCCCCGCCTCTGATTCCCCGCCTCTGATTCCCCGCCTCCCTTTCCGCGCAACTTTCCCGGCCTCCGTTTCCCCACATCTCTTTCCCCGCCTCTGATTCCACGCCTCTGATTCCCCGCCTATGATTGCCCGCCTCTGATTCCGCACCTCTCTCTCTGCACCTCTAATTCACCCCCACTCTTTCCCCTCTACTCTTTCCGCGCCTCTCTTTCCCTCCCTCAATTTCAACAACTCTGTTTGATCTCTTTTGTGTACCTCATTTTCAACACACAAGTTCCAACCACTATGTTTTGCCCACCTCTTTCCCCGCCTCTATTTATCCGCCTATGTTTACCTGCCTCTGTTTATCTACCTGTTTCCCTGCCTCAGATTCCCCGCCTCAGATTCCCCGCCTCAAATTCCCCGACTCAGATTCCCCGCCTCAGATTCCCCGCCTCAGATTCCCTGCCTCAGTTTCCCTGCCTCTGATTCCCTGCCTCAGATTCCCTGCCTCAGATTCCCTGCCTCAGATTCCCTTCAACTGATTCCCTGCCTCTGATTCCCCGCCTCAGATTCCCCGCCTCTGATTCCCCGCCTCTGATTCCCCGCCTCTGATTCCCTGCCTCAGATTCCCCGCCTCAGATTCCCTGCCTCAGATTCCCTGCCTCAGATTCACTGCCTCTGAGTCCCCGCATCTGATTCCCCGCCTCTGATTCCCTGCCTCTGATTCCCTGCCTCTGATTCCCCGCATCTGATTCCCCGCCTCTGATTCCACGCCTCGGATTCTCCGCATCTGATTCCCCGCCTCTGATTCCTCGCTTCTGATTCCCCGCCTCTGATTCCCCGCCTCAGATTCCCTGCCTCAGATTCCCTGCCTCAGATTCCCTTCATCTGATTCCCTTCATCTGATTCCCTGCCTCTTATTCCCCGCCTCTGATTCCCCGCCTCTGAATCCCCGCCTCTGATTCCCCGCCTCTGATTCCCCGCCTCTGAATCCCCGCCTCAGATTCCCTGCCTCAGATTCCCTGCCTCAGATTCGCTGCCTCTGATTCCCCGCATCTGATTCCCCGCCTATGATTCCCCGCCTCTGATTCCCCGCCTCAGACTCCCCGGCTCTGATTCCCTGCCTCAGATTCCCTGCCTCAGATTCCCTGCCTCAGATTCCCTTCATCTGATTCCGTTCATCTGATTCCCTGCCTCTTATTCCCCGCCTCTGATTCCCCGCCTCTGATTACCCGCCTCTGATTCCCCGCCTCTGATTCCCCGCCTCTGATTCCCCGCCTCTGATTCCCCGCCTCAGATTCCCTGCCTCAGATACCCTGCCTAAGATTCCCTGCCTGTGATTCCCCGCCTCTGAATCCCCGCCTCTGATTCCCCGCCTCTGATTCCCCGCCTCTGATTCCCCGCCTCTGATTCCCCGCCTCAGATTCCCCGCCTCAGATTCCCTGCCTCAGATTCCCTGCCTCAGATTTCCTTCATCTGATTCCCTTCATCTGATTCCCTGCCTTATTCCCCGCCTCTGATTCCCCGCCTCTGATTCCCCGCCTCTGATTCCCCGCCTCTGATTCCCTGCCTCTGATTCACCGCCTCAGATTCCCTGCCTCAGATTCCACGCCTCAGATTCCCTGCCTCAGATTCCCTGCCTCAGATTCCCTTCATCTGATTCCCTTCATCTGATTCCATGCCTCTTATTCCCCGCCTCTGATTCCCTGCCTCTGATTCGCCGCCTCTGATTCCCCGCCTCTGATTCCCCGCCTCTGATTCCCCGCCTCAGATTCCCTGCCTCAGATTCCCTGCCTCAGATTCCCCGCCTCTGAATCCCCGCTTCTGATTCCCCGCCACAGATTCCCCGCCTCTGATTCCCTGCCTCAGATTCCCTGCCTCAGATTCCCTGCCTCAGATACCCTGCCTCTGATTACCCGCCTCTGATTCCCCGCCTCTGATTCACCGCCTCTGATTACCCGCCTCTGATTCCCCGCCTTTGATTCCCAGCGTCTGATTCCCCGCCTCAGATTCCCTGCCTCAGATTCCCTGCATCAGATTCCCTTCATCTGATTCCCTGCCTCTTATTCCGCGCCTCTGATTCCCCACCTCTGATTCCCCGCTTCAGATACCCCGCCTCTGATTCCCCGCCTCTGATTCCCCGCCTCTGATTCCCCGCCTCTGATTCCCCGCCTCTGATTCCCCGCTTCAGATTCCCCGCCTCTGATTCCCCGCCTCTGATTCCCCGCCTCCCTTTCCGCGCAACTTTCCCGGCCTCCGTTTCCCCACATCTCTTTCCCCGCCTCTGATTCCACGCCTCTGATTCCCCGCCTATGATTGCCCGCCTCTGATTCCCCGCCTCTCTCTCTGCACCTCTCATTCACCCCCACTGTTTCCCCTCTACTCTTTCCGCGCCTCTCTTTCCCTCCCTCAATTTCAACAACTCTGTTTGATCTGTTTTGTGTACCTCATTTTCAACACACAAGTTCCAACCACTATGTTTTGCCCACCTCTTTCCCCGCCTCTATTTATCCGCCTATGTTTACCTGCCTCTGTTTATCTACCTGTTTCCCTGCCTCAGATTCCCCGCCTCAGATTCCCCGCCTCAGATTCCCTGACTCAGATTCCCCGCCTCAGATTCCCCGCCTCAGATTCCCTGCCTCAGATTCCCTGCCTCTGATTCGCTGCCTCAGATTCCCTGCCTCAGATTCCCTGCCTCAGATTCCCTTCAACTGATTCCCTGCCTCAGATTCCCCGCCTCAGATTCCCTGCCTCAGATTCCCTGCCTCAGATTCACTGCCTCTGAGTCCCCGCATCTGATTCCCCGCCTCTGATTCCCTGCCTCTGATTCCCTGCCTCTGATTCCCCGCATCTGATTCCCCGCCTCTGATTCCACGCCTCGGATTCTCCGCATCTGATTCCCCGCCTCTGATTCCCCGCTTCTGATTCCCCGCCTTTGATTCCCCGCCTCAGATTCCCTGCCTCAGATTCCCTGCCTCAGATTCCCTTCATCTGATTCCCTTCATCTGATTCCCTGCCTCTTATTCCCCGCCTCTGATTCCCCGCCTCTGAATCCCCGCCTCTGATTCCCCGCCTCAGATTCCCTGCCTCTGATTCCCTGCCTCAGATTCCCTGCCTCAGATTCCCTGCCTCAGATTCCCTTCAACTGATTCCCTGCCTCTGATTCCCCGCCTCTGATTCCCCGCCTCTGATTCCCCGCCTATGATTCCCTGCCTCAGATTCCCTGCCTCTGACTCCCCGCATCTGATTCCCCGCCTCTGATTCCCAGCCTCAGATTCCCTGCCTCAGATTCCCTGCCTCAGATTCCCTTCATCTGATTCCCTTCATCTGATTCCCTGCCTCTTATTCCCCGCCTCTTATTCCCCGCCTCTGATTCCCCGCCTCTGATTCCCCGCCTCTGATTCCCCGCCTCCGATTCCCCGCCTCTGCTTCCCCGCCTCTGATTCCCCGCCTCTGATTCCCCGCCTCTGATTCCCCGCATCTGATTCCCCGCCTCTGTTTCCCCGCCTCTGATTCCCCGCCTCTGATTCCCAGCCTCTGATTCCCCACTTCAGATTCCCCGCCTCTGATTACCCGCCTCTGATTCCCCGCCTCCCTTTCCGCGCTACTTTCCCGGGCCTCCGTTTCCCCACATCTCTTTCCCCGCCTCTGATTCCACACCTCTGATTCCCCGCCTATGATTCCCCGCCTCTGATTCCCCGCCTCTGTCTCTGCGCCTCTCATTCACCCCCACTCTTTCCCCTCCACTCTTTCCGCGCCTCTCTTTCCCACCCTCAATTTCAACAACTCTGTTTGATCTGTTTTGTGTACCTCATTTTCAACACACAAGTTCCAACTACTATGTTTTGCCCACCTCTTTCTCCGCCTCTATTTATCCGCCTATGTTTACCTGCCTCTGTTTATCCACCTGTTTCCCTGCCTCAGATTCCCCGCCTCAGATTGCCCGCCTCAGATTCCCCGCCTCAGATTCCCCGCCTCAGATTCCCTGCCTCAGATTCCCTGCCTCTGATTCCCTGCCTCAGATTCCCTGCCTCAGATTCCATGCCTCAGATTCCCTTCCTCTGATTCACTACCTCTGATTCCCCGCCTCTGATTCCCCACCTCTGATTCCCCGCATCTGATTACCCGCCTCTGATTCCCCGCCTCTGATTCCCCACCTCTGATTCCCCGCCTCTGATTCCCCGCTTCAGATTCCCCGCCTCTGATTCCCCGCCTCTGATTCCCCGCCTCCCTTTCCGCGCAACTTTCCCAGCCTCCGTTTCCCCACATCTCTTTCCCCACCTCTGATTCGACGCCTCTGATTCCCCGCCTCTAATTCCCCGCCTCCCTTTCCGCGCAACTTTCCCGGCCTCAGTTTCCCCACATCTCTTTCCCCGCCTCTGATTCCACGCCTCTGATTCCCCGCCTATGATTCCCCGCCTCTGATTCCCCGCCTCTCTCTCTGCACCTCTCATTCACCCCCACTCTTTCCCCTCCACTCTTTCCGCGCCTCTCTTTCCCTCCCTCAATTTCAACAACTCTGTTTGATCTGTTTTGTGTACCTCATTTTCAACACACAAGTTCCAACCACTATGTTTTGCCCACCTCTTTCCCCGCCTCTATTTATCCGCCTATGTTTACCTGCCTCTGTTTATCCACCTGCTTCCCTGCCTCAGATTCCCCGCCTCAGATTCCCCGACTCAGATTCCCCGCCTCAGAATCCCCGCCTCAGATTCCCTGCCTCAGATTCCCTGCCTCTGATTCCCTGCCTCAGATTCCCTGCCTCAGATTCCCTGCCTCAGATTCCCTTCATCTGATTCCCTGCCTCTGATTCCCCGCCTCAGATTCCCCGCCTCTGATTCCCCGCCTCTGATTCCCCGCCTCTGATTCCCCGCCTCAGATTCCCCGCCTCAGATTCCCTGCCTCAGATTCCCTGCCTCAGATTCACTGCCTCTGAGTCACCGCATCTGATTCCCCGCCTCTGATTCCCTGCCTCTGATTCCCTGCCTCTGATTCCCCGCATCTGATTCCCCGCCTCTGATTCCCTGCCTCTGATTCCCCGCCTCAGATTCCCTGCCTCAGATTCCCTGCCTCAGATTCCCCGCCTCAGATTCCCTGCCTCAGATTCCCTGCCTCAGATTCCCTTCCTCAGATTCCCTTCATCTGATTCCCTGCCTCTTATTCCCCGCCTCTGATTCCCTGCCTCTGATTCGCCGCCTCTGATTCCCCGCCTCTGATTCCCCGCCTCTGATTCCCCGCCTCAGATTCCCTGCCTCAGATTCCCTGCCCCAGATTCCCAGCCTCTGAATCCCCGCCTCTGATTCAACGCCTCTGATTCCCCGCCTCTGATTCCCCGCCTCAGATTCCCTGCCTCAGATTCCCTGCATCAGTTTCCCTGTCTGTGATTACCCGCCTCTGATTCCCCGCCTCTGTTTCCCCGCCTCTGATTCCCCGCCTCTGATTCCCCGCCTCTGAATCCCCGCCTCAGATTCCCCGCCTCAGATTCCCTGCCTCAGATTCCCTGCCTCAGATTCCCTTCATCTGATTCCCTTCATCTGATTCCCCGCCTCTGATTCCCCGCCTCTGATTCCCCGCTTCAGATTCCCCGCCTCTGATTCCCCGCCTCTGATTCCCCGCCTCCCTTTCCGCGCAACTTTCCCGGCCTCCGTTTCCCCACATCTCTTTCCCCGCCTCTGATTCCACGCCTCTGATTCCCCGCCTATGATTGCCCGCCTCTGATTCCCCACCTCTCTCTCTGCACCTCTAATTCACCCCCACTCTTTCCCCTCTACTCTTTCCGCGCCTCTCTTTCCCTCCCTCAATTTCAACAACTCTGTTTGATCTCTTTTGTGTACCTCATTTTCAACACACAAGTTCCAACCACTATGTTTTGCCCACCTCTTTCCCCGCCTCTATTTATCCGCCTATGTTTACCTGCCTCTGTTTATCTACCTGTTTCCCTGCCTCAGATTCCCCGCCTCAGATTCCCCGCCTCAAATTCCCCGACTCAGATTCCCCGCCTCAGATTCCCCGCCTCAGATTCCCTGCCTCAGATTCCCTGCCTCTGATTCCCTGCCTCAGATTCCCTGCCTCAGATTCCCTGCCTCAGATTCCCTTCAACTGATTCCCTGCCTCTGATTCCCCGCCTCAGATTCCCCGCCTCTGATTCCCCGCCTCTGATTCCCCGCCTCTGATTCCCTGCCTCAGATTCCCCGCCTCAGATTCCCTGCCTCAGATTCCCTGCCTCAGATTCACTGCCTCTGAGTCCCCGCATCTGATTCCCCGCCTCTGATTCCTTGCCTCTGATTCCCTGCCTCTGATTCCCCGCATCTGATTCCCCGCCTCTGATTCCACGCCTCGGATTCTCCGCATCTGATTCCCCGCCTCTGATTCCCCGCTTCTGATTCCCCGCCTCTGATTCCCCCCCTCAGATTCCCTGCCTCAGATTCCCTGCCTCAGATTCCCTTCATCTGATTCCCTTCATCTGATTCCCTGCCTCTTATTCCCCGCCTCTGATTCCCCGCCTCTGAATCCCCGCCTCTGATTCCCCGCCTCTGATTCCCCGCCTCTGAATCCCCGCCTCAGATTCCCTGCCTCAGATTCCCTGCCTCAGATTCGCTGCCTCTGATTCCCCGCATCTGATTCCCCGCCTATGATTCCCCGCCTCTGATTCCCCGCCTCAGACTCCCCGGCTCTGATTCCCTGCCTCAGATTCCCTGCCTCAGATTCCCTGCCTCAGATTCCCTTCATCTGATTCCGTTCATCTGATTTCCTGCCTCTTATTCCCCGCCTCTGATTCCCCGCCTCTGATTACCCGCCTCTGATTCCCCGCCTCTGATTCCCCGCCTCTGATTCCCCGCCTCTGATTCCCCGCCTCAGATTCCCTGCCTCAGATACCCTGCCTAAGATTCCCTGCCTGTGATTCCCCGCCTCTGATTCCCCGCCTCTGATTCCCCGCCTCTGATTCCCCGCCTCTGATTCCCCGCCTCTGATTCCCCGCCTCAGAATCCCCGCCTCAGATTCCCTGCCTCAGATTCCCTGCCTCAGATTTCCTTCATCTGATTCCCTTCATCTGATTCCCTGCCTCTTATTCCCCGCCTCTGATTCCCCGCCTCTGATTCCCCGCCTCTGATTCCCCGCCTCTGATTCCCTGCCTCTGATTCACCGCCTCAGATTCCCTGCCTCAGATTCCACGCCTCAGATTCCCTGCCTCAGATTCCCTGCCTCAGATTCCCTTCATCTGATTCCCTTCATCTGATTCCATGCCTCTTATTCCCCGCCTCTGATTCCCTGCCTCTGATTCGCCGCCTCTGATTCCCCGCCTCTGATTCCCCGCCTCTGATTCCCCGCCTCAGATTCCCTGCCTCAGATTCCCTGCCTCAGATTCCCCGCCTCTGAATCCCCGATTCTGATTCCCCGCCACAGATTCCCCGCCTCTGATTCCCTGCCTCAGATTCCCTGCCTCAGATTCCCTGCCTCAGATTCCCTGCCTCTGATTCCCCGCCTCTGATTCCCCGCCTCTGATTCACCGCCTCTGATTACCCGCCTCTGATTCCCCGCCTTTGATTCCCCGCGTCTGATTCCCCGCCTCAGATTCCCTGCCTCAGATTCCCTGCATCAGATTCCCTTCATCTGATTCCCTGCCTCTTATTCCGCGCCTCTGATTCCCCACCTCTGATTCCCCGCTTCAGATACCCCGCCTCTGATTCCCCGCCTCTGATTCCCCGCCTCTGATTCCCCGCCTCTGATTCCCCGCCTCTGATTCCCCGCTTCAGATTCCCCGCCTCTGATTCCCCGCCTCTGATTCCCCGCCTCCCTTTCCGCGCAACTTTCCCGGCCTCCGTTTCCCCACATCTCTTTCCCCGCCTCTGATTCCACGCCTCTGATTCCCCGCCTATGATTGCCCGCCTCTGATTCCCCGCCTCTCTCTCTGCACCTCTCATTCACCCCCACTGTTTCCCCTCTACTCTTTCCGCGCCTCTCTTTCCCTCCCTCAATTTCAACAACTCTGTTTGATCTGTTTTGTGTACCTCATTTTCAACACACAAGTTCCAACCACTATGTTTTGCCCACCTCTTTCCCCGCCTCTATTTATCCGCCTATGTTTACCTGCCTCTGTTTATCTACCTGTTTCCCTGCCTCAGATTCCCCGCCTCAGATTCCCCGCCTCAGATTCCCTGACTCAGATTCCCCGCCTCAGATTCCCCGCCTCAGATTCCCTGCCTCAGATTCCCTGCCTCTGATTCGCTGCCTCAGATTCCCTGCCTCAGATTCCCTGCCTCAGATTCCCTTCAACTGATTCCCTGCCTCAGATTCCCCGCATCAGATTCCCTGCCTCAGATTCCCTGCCTCAGATTCACTGCCTCTGAGTCCCCGCATCTGATTCCCCGCCTCTGATTCCCTGCCTCTGATTCCCTGCCTCTGATTCCCCGCATCTGATTCCCCGCCTCTGATTCCACGCCTCGGATTCTCCGCATCTGATTCCCCGCCTCTGATTCCCCGCTTCTGATTCCCCGCCTTTGATTCCCCGCCTCAGATTCCCTGCCTCAGATTCCCTGCCTCAGATTCCCTTCATCTGATTCCCTTCATCTGAATCCCTGCCTCTTATTCCCCGCCTCTGATTCCCCGCCTCTGAATCCCCGCCTCTGATTCCCCGCCTCAGATTCCCTGCCTCTGATTCCCTGCCTCAGATTCCCTGCCTCAGATTCCCTGCCTCAGATTCCCTTCAACTGATTCCCTGCCTCTGATTCCCCGCCTCTGATTCCCCGCCTCTGATTCCCCGCCTATGATTCCCTGCCTCAGATTCCCTGCCTCTGACTCCCCGCATCTGATTCCCCGCCTCTGATTCCCAGCCTCAGATTCCCTGCCTCAGATTCCCTGCCTCAGATTCCCTTCATCTGATTCCCTTCATCTGATTCCCTGCCTCTTATTCCCCGCCTCTTATTCCCCGCCTCTGATTCCCCGCCTCTGATTCCCCGCCTCTGATTCCCCGCCTCTGATTCCCCGCCTCTGATTCCCCGCCTCAGATTCCCTGCCTCAGATACCCTGCCTCAGATTCCCTGCCTGTGATTCCCCGCCTCTGATTCCCCGGCTCTGATTCCCCGCCTCTGCTTCCCCGCCTCTGATTCCCCGCCTCTGATTCCCCGCCTCAGATTCCCCGCCTCAGATGACCTGCCTCAGATTCCCCGCCTCAGATTCCCTGCCTCAGATTCCCTGCCTCAGATTCCCCGCCTCAGATTCCCTGCCTCAGATTCCCTGCCTCAGATTCCCTTCATCTGATTCCCTTCATCTGATTCCCTGCCTCTTATTCCCCGCCTCTGATTCCCTGCCTCTGATTCGCCGCCTCTGATTCCCCGCCTCTGATTCCCCGCCTCTGATTCCCCGCCTCAGATTCCCTGCCTCAGATTCCCTGCCTCAGATTCCCCGCCTCTGAATCCCCGCCTCTGATTCCCCGCCTCTGATTCCCCGCCACTGATTCCCTGCCTCTGATTCCCCGCCTCTGATTCCCCGCCTCAGATTCCCTGCCTCAGATTCCCTGCATCAGATTCCCTGTCTGTGATTACCCGCCTCTGATTCCCCGCCTCTGTTTCCCCGCCTCTGATTCCCCGCCTCTGATCCCCGCCTCTGAATCCCCGCCTCTGATTCCCTGCCTCAGATTCCATGCCTCAGATTCCCTTCCTCAGATTCCCTTCATCTGATTCCCTTCATCTGATTCCCTGCCTCTTATTCCCCGCCTCTGATTCCCCGCCTCTGAATCCCCGCCTCTGATTCCCCGCCTCTGATTCCCCGCCTCAGATTCCCTGCCTCAGATTCCCTGCCTCAGATTCCCTGCCTCTGATTCCCCGCATCTGATTCCCCGCCTCTGATTCCCTGCCTCAGATTCCCTGACTCAGATTCCCTGCCTCAGATTCCCTTCATCTGATTCCCTTCATCTGATTCCCTGCCTCTTATTCCCCGCCTCTTATTCCCCGCCTCTGATTCCCCGCCTCAGATTCCCCGCCTCTGATTCCCCGCCTCTGATTCCCTGCCTCTGATTCCCCGCCTCAGATTCCCTTCATCTGATTCCCTGCCTCTGATTCCCCGCCTCAGATTCCCCGCCTCTGATTCCCCGCCTCTGATTCCCCGCCTCTGATTCCCCGCCTCAGATTCCCCGCCTCAGATTCCCTGCCTCAGATTCCCTGCCTCAGATTCACTGCCTCTGAGTCCCCGCATCTGATTCCCCGCCTCTGATTCCCTGCCTCTGATTCCCTGCCTCTGATTCCCCGCATCTGATTCCCCGCCTCTGATTCCCCGCCTCTGATTCTCCGCATCTGATTCCCCGCCTCGGATTCCCCGCCTCTGATTCTCCGCCTCTGATTCCCCGCCTCAGATTCCCTGCCTCAGATTCCCTGCCTCAGATTCCCTTCATCTGATTCCCTTCATCTGATTCCCTGCCTCTTATTCCCCGCCTCTGATTCCCCGCCTCTGAATCCCCGCCTCTGATTCCCCGCCTCTGATTCCCCGCCTCTGAATCCCCGCCTCAGATTCCCTGCCTCAGATTCCCTGCCTCAGATTCCCTGCCTCTGATTCCCCGCATCTGATTCCCCGCCTCTGATTCCGCGCCTCTGATTCCCCGCCTCTAATTCCCTGCCTCTGATTCCCCGCCTCAGACTCCCCGGCTCTGATTCCCTGCCTCAGATTCCCTGCCTCAGATTCCCTTCATCTGATTCCCTTCATCTGATTCCCTGCCTCTTATTCCCGGCCTCTGATTCCCCGCCTCTGATTCCCCGCCTCTGATTCCCCGCCTCTGATTCCCCGCCTCTGATTCCCCGCCTCAGATTCCCTGCCTCAGATTCCCTGCCTCAGATTCCCCGCCTCAGATTCCCTGCCTCAGATTCCCTGCCTCAGATTCCCTTTATCTGATTCCCTTCATCTGATTCCCTGCCTCTTATTCCCCGCCTCTGATTCGCCGCCTCTGATTCCCCGCCTCTGATTCCCCGCCTCTGATTCCCCGCCTCAGATTCCCTGCCTCAGATTCCCTGCCTCAGATTCCCCGCCTCTGAATCCCCGCCTCTGATTCAACGTCTCTGATTCCCCGCCACTGATTCCCCGCCTCTGATTCCCCGCCTCAGATTCCCTGCCTCAGATTCCCTGCATCAGTTTCCCTGTCTGTGATTACCTGCCTCTGATTCCCCGCCTCTGTTTCCCCGCCTCTGATTCCCCGCCTCTGATTCCCCGCCTCTGAATCCCCGCCTCAGATTCCCCGCCTCAGATTCCCTGCCTCAGATTCCCTGCCTCAGATTCCCTTCATCTGATTCCCTTCATCTGATTCCCTGCCTCTTATTCCGCGCCTCTGATTCCCCACCTCTGATTCCCCGCTTCAGATACCCCGCCTCTGATTCCCCGCCTCTGATTCCCCGCCTCTGATTCCCCGCTTCTGATTCCCCGCCTCTGATTCCCCGCTTCAGATTCCCCGCCTCTGATTCCCCGCCTCTGATTCCCCGCCTCCCTTTCCGCGCAACTTTCCCGGCCTCCGTTTCCCCACATCTCTTTCCCCGCCTCTGATTCCACGCCTCTGATTCCCCGCCTATGATTGCCCGCCTCTGATTCCCCGCCTCTCTCTCTGCACCTCTCATTCACCCCCACTCTTTCCCCTCTACTCTTTCCGCGCCTCTCTTTCCCTCCCTCAATTTCAACAACTCTGTTTGATCTGTTTTGTGTACCTCATTTTCAACACACAAGTTCCAACCACTATGTTTTGCCCACCTCTTTCCCCGCCTCTATTTATCCGCCTATGTTTACCTGCCTCTGTTTATCTACCTGTTTCCCTGCCTCAGATTCCCCGCCTCAGATTCCCCGCCTCAGATTCCCTGACTCAGATTCCCCGCCTCAGATTCCCCGCCTCAGATTCCCTGCCTCAGATTCCCTGCCTCTGATTCGCTGCCTCAGATTCCCTGCCTCAGATTCCCTGCCTCAGATTCCCTTCAACTGATTCCCTGCCTCAGATTCCCCGCCTCAGATTCCCTGCCTCAGATTCCCTGCCTCAGATTCACTGCCTCTGAGTCCCCGCATCTGATTCCCCGCCTCTGATTCCCTGCCTCTGATTCCCTGCCTCTGATTCCCCGCATCTGATTCCCCGCCTCTGATTCCACGCCTCGGATTCTCCGCATCTGATTCCCCGCCTCTGATTCCCCGCTTCTGATTCCCCGCCTTTGATTCCCCGCCTCAGATTCCCTGCCTCAGATTCCCTGCCTCAGATTCCCTTCATCTGATTCCCTTCATCTGATTCCCTGCCTCTTATTCCCCGCCTCTGATTCCCCGCCTCTGAATCCCCGCCTCTGATTCCCCGCCTCAGATTCCCTGCCTCTGATTCCCTGCCTCAGATTCCCTGCCTCAGATTCCCTGCCTCAGATTCCCTTCAACTGATTCCCTGCCTCTGATTCCCCGCCTCTGATTCCCCGCCTCTGATTCCCCGCCTATGATTCCCCGCCTCTGATTCCCCGCCTCAGTCTCCCCGGCTCTGATTCCCTGCCTCAGATTCCCTGCCTCAGATTCCCTGCCTCAGATTCCCTTCATCTGATTCCGTTCATCTGATTCCCTGCCTCTTATTCCCCGCCTCTGATTCCCCGCCTCTGATTCCCCGCCTCTGATTCCCCGCCTCTGATTCCCCGCCTCTGATTCCCCGCCTCTGATTCCCCGCCTCAGATTCCCTGCCTCAGATACCCTGCCTAAGATTCCCTGCCTGTGATTCCCCGCCTCTGATTCCCCGCCTCTGATTCCCCGCCTCTGATTCCCCGTCTCTGATTCCCCGCCTCTGATTCCCCGCCTCAGATTCCCCGCCTCAGATTCCCTGCCTCAGATTCCCTGCCTCAGATTTCCTTCATCTGATTCCCTTCATCTGATTCCCTGCCTCTTATTCCCCGCCTCTGATTCCCCGCCTCTGATTCCCCGCCTCTGATTCCCCGCCTCTGATTCCCTGCCTCTGATTCACCGCCTCAGATTCCCTGCCTCAGATTCCACGCCTCAGATTCCCTGCCTCAGATTCCCTGCCTCAGATTCCCTTCATCTGATTCCCTTCATCTGATTCCATGCCTCTTATTCCCCGCCTCTGATTCCCTGCCTCTGATTCGCCGCCTCTGATTCCCCGCCTCTGATTCCCCGCCTCTGATTCCCCGCCTCAGATTCCCTGCCTCAGATTCCCTGCCTCAGATTCCCCGCCTCTGAATCCCCGCTTCTGATTCCCCGCCTCTGATTCCCCGCCACAGATTCCCCGCCTCTGATTCCCTGCCTCAGATTCCCTGCCTCAGATTCCCTGCATCAGATTCCCTGCCTCTGATTCCCCGCCTCTGATTCCCCGCCTCTGATTCACCGCCTCTGATTACCCGCCTCTGATTCCCCGCCTTTGATTCCCCGCGTCTGATTCCCCCCATCTGATTCCCCGCCTCTGATTCCCCGCCACAGATTCCCCGGCTCTGATTCCCTGCCTCAGATTCCCTGCCTCAGATTCCCTGCCTCTGATTCCCCGCCTCTGATTCCCCGCATCTGATTCCCCGCCTCTGTTTCCCCGCCTCTGATTCCCCGCCTCTGATTCCCAGCCTCTGATTCCCCACTTCAGATTCCCCGCCTCTGATTACCCGCCTCTGATTCCCCGCCTCCCTTTCCGCGCAACTTTCCCGGGCCTCCGTTTCCCCACATCTCTTTCCCCGCCTCTGATTCCACACCTCTGATTCCCCGCCTATGATTCCCCGCCTCTGATTCCCCGCCTCTGTCTCTGCGCCTCTCATTCACCCCCACTCTTTCCCCTCCACTCTTTCCGCGCCTCTCTTTCCCACCCTCAATTTCAACAACTCTGTTTGATCTGTTTTGTGTACCTCATTTTCAACACACAAGTTCCAACTACTATGTTTTGCCCACCTCTTTCTCCGCCTCTATTTATCCGCCTATGTTTACCTGCCTCTGTTTATCCACCTGTTTCCCTGCCTCAGATTCCCCGCCTCAGATTGCCCGCCTCAGATTCCCCGCCTCAGATTCCCCGCCTCAGATTCCCTGCCTCAGATTCCCTGCCTCTGATTCCCTGCCTCAGATTCCCTGCCTCAGATTCCATGCCTCAGATTCCCTTCCTCTGATTCACTACCTCTGATTCCCCGCCTCTGATTCCCCACCTCTGATTCCCCGCATCTGATTACCCGCCTCTGATTCCCCGCCTCTGATTCCCCACCTCTGATTCCCCGCCTCTGATTCCCCGCTTCAGATTCCCCGCCTCTGATTCCCCGCCTCTGATTCCCCGCCTCCCTTTCCGCGCAACTTTCCCAGCCTCCGTTTCCCCACATCTCTTTCCCCACCTCTGATTCGACGCCTCTGATTCCCCGCCTCTAATTCCCCGCCTCCCTTTCCGCGCAACTTTCCCGGCCTCAGTTTCCCCACATCTCTTTCCCCGCCTCTGATTCCACGCCTCTGATTCCCCGCCTATGATTCCCCGCCTCTGATTCCCCGCCTCTCTCTCTGCACCTCTCATTCACCCCCACTCTTTCCCCTCCACTCTTTCCGCGCCTCTCTTTCCCTCCCTCAATTTCAACAACTCTGTTTGATCTGTTTTGTGTACCTCATTTTCAACACACAAGTTCCAACCACTATGTTTTGCCCACCTCTTTCCCCGCCTCTATTTATCCGCCTATGTTTACCTGCCTCTGTTTATCCACCTGTTTCCCTGCCTCAGATTCCCCGCCTCAGATTCCCCGACTCAGATTCCCCGCCTCAGAATCCCCGCCTCAGATTCCCTGCCTCAGATTCCCTGCCTCTGATTCCCTGCCTCAGATTCCCTGCCTCAGATTCCCTGCCTCTTATTCCCCGCCTCTGATTCCCTGCCTCTGATTCGCCGCCTCTGATTCCCCGCCTCTGATTCCCCGCCTCTGATTCCCCGCCTCAGATTCCCTGCCTCAGATTCCCTGCCCCAGATTCCCCGCCTCTGAATCCCCGCCTCTGATTCAACGCCTCTGATTCCCCGCCTCTGATTCCCCGCCTCAGATTCCCTGCCTCAGATTCCCTGCATCAGTTTCCCTGTCTGTGAATACCCGCCTCTGATTCCCCGCCTCTGTTTCCCCGCCTCTGATTCCCCGCCTCTGATTCCCCGCCTCTGAATCCCCGCCTCAGATTCCCCGCCTCAGATTCCCTGCCTCAGATTCCCTGCCTCAGATTCCCTTCATCTGATTCCCTTCATCTGATTCCCCGCCTCTGATTCCCCGCCTCTGATTCCCCGCTTCAGATTCCCCGCCTCTGATTCCCCGCCTCTGATTCCCCGCCTCCCTTTCCGCGCAACTTTCCCGGCCTCCGTTTCCCCACATCTCTTTCCCCGCCTCTGATTCCACGCCTCTGATTCCCCGCCTATGATTGCCCGCCTCTGATTCCCCACCTCTCTCTCTGCACCTCTAATTCACCCCCACTCTTTCCCCTCTACTCTTTCCGCGCCTCTCTTTCCCTCCCTCAATTTCAACAACTCTGTTTGATCTCTTTTGTGTACCTCATTTTCAACACACAAGTTCCAACCACTATGTTTTGCCCACCTCTTTCCCCGCCTCTATTTATCCGCCTATGTTTACCTGCCTCTGTTTATCTACCTGTTTCCCTGCCTCAGATTCCCCGCCTCAGATTCCCCGCCTCAAATTCCCCGACTCAGATTCCCCGCCTCAGATTCCCTGCCTCAGATTCCCTGCCTCAGATTCCCTGCCTCTGATTCCCTGCCTCAGATTCCCTGCCTCAGATTCCCTGCCTCAGATTCCCTTCAACTGATTCCCTGCCTCTGATTCCCCGCCTCAGATTCCCCGCCTCTGATTCCCCGCCTCTGATTCCCCGCCTCTGATTCCCTGCCTCAGATTCCCCGCCTCAGATTCCCTGCCTCAGATTCCCTGCCTCAGATTCACTGCCTCTGAGTCCCCGCATCTGATTCCCCGCCTCTGATTCCCTGCCTCTGATTCCCTGCCTCTGATTCCCCGCATCTGATTCCCCGCCTCTGATTCCACGCCTAGGATTCTCCGCATCTGATTCCCCGCCTCTGATTCCCCGCTTCTGATTCCCCGCCTCTGATTCCCCGCCTCAGATTCCCTGCCTCAGATTCCCTGCCTCAGATTCCCTTCATCTGATTCCCTTCATCTGATTCCCTGCCTCTTATTCCCCGCCTCTGATTCCCCGCCTCTGAATCCCCGCCTCTGATTCCCCGCCTCTGATTCCCCGCCTCTGAATCCCCGCCTCAGATTCCCTGCCTCAGATTCCCTGCCTCAGATTCGCTGCCTCTGATTCCCCGCATCTGATTCCCCACCTATGATTCCCCGCCTCTGATTCCCCGCCTCAGACTCCCCGGCTCTGATTCCCTGCCTCAGATTCCCTGCCTCAGATTCCCTGCCTCAGATTCCCTTCATCTGATTCCGTTCATCTGATTCCCTGCCTCTTATTCCCCGCCTCTGATTCCCCGCCTCTGATTACCCGCCTCTGATTCCCCGCCTCTGATTCCCCGCCTCTGATTCCCCGCCTCTGATTCCCCGCCTCAGATTCCCTGCCTCAGATACCCTGCCTAAGATTCCCTGCCTGTGATTCCCCGCCTCTGATTCCCCGCCTCTGATTCCCCGCCTCTGATTCCCCGCCTCTGATTCCCCGCCTCTGATTCCCCGCCTCAGATTCCCCGCCTCAGATTCCCTGCCTCAGATTCCCTGCCTCAGATTTCCTTCATCTGATTCCCTTCATCTGATTCCCTGCCTCTTATTCCCCGCCTCTGATTCCCCGCCTCTGATTCCCCGCCTCTGATTCCCCGCCTCTGATTCCCTGCCTCTGATTCACCGCCTCAGATTCCCTGCCTCAGATTCCACGCCTCAGATTCCCTGCCTCAGATTCCCTGCCTCAGATTCCCTTCATCTGTTTCCCTTCATCTGATTCCATGCCTCTTATTCCCCGCCTCTGATTCCCTGCCTCTGTTTCGCCGCCTCTGATTCCCCGCCTCTGATTCCCCGCCTCTGATTCCCCGCCTCAGATTCCCTGCCTCAGATTCCCTGCCTCAGATTCCCCGCCTCTGAATCCCCGCTTCTGATTCCCCGCCACAGATTCCCCGCCTCTGATTCCCTGCCTCAGATTCCCTGCCTCAGATTCCCTGCCTCAGATTCCCTGCCTCTGATTCCCCGCCTCTGATTCCCCGCCTCTGATTCACCGCCTCTGATTACCCGCCTCTGATTCCCCGCCTTTGATTCCCCGCGTCTGATTCCCCGCCTCAGATTCCCCGCCTCTGATTCCCCGCCACAGATTCCCCGGCTCTGATTCCATGCCTCAGATTCCCTGCCTCAGATTCCCTGCCTCTGATTCCCCGCCTCTGATTCCCCGCATCTGATTCCCCGCCTCTGTTTCCCCGCCTCTGATTCCCCGCCTCTGATTCCCAGCCTCTGATTCCCCACTTCAGATTCCCCGCCTCTGATTACCCGCCTCTGATTCCACGCCTCCCTTTCCGCGCAACGTTCCCGGGCCTCCGTTTCCCCACATCTCTTTCCCCGCCTCTGATTCCACACCTCTGATTCCCCGCCTATGATTCCCCGCCTCTGATTCCCCGCCTCTGTCTCTGCGCCTCTCATTCACCCCCACTCTTTCCCCTCCACTCTTTCCGCGCCTCTCTTTCCCACCCTCAATTTCAACAACTCTGTTTGATCTGTTTTGTGTACCTCATTTTAAACACACAAGTTCCAACTACTATGTTTTGCCCACCTCTTTCTCCGCCTCTATTTGTCCACCTATGTTTACCTGCCTCTGTTTATCCACCTGTTTCCCTGCCTCAGATTCCCCGCCTCAGATTGCCCGCCTCAGATTCCCTGCCTCAGATTCCCCGCCTCAGATTCCCTGCCTCAGATTCCCTGCCTCTGATTCCCTGCCTCTGATTCCCCGCCTCTGATTCCCCGCCTCAGATTCCCTGCCTCAGATACCCTGCCTAAGATTCCCTGCCTGTGATTCCCCGCCTCTGATTCCCCGCCTCTGATTCCCCGCCTCTGATTCCCCGCCTCTGATTCCCCGCCTCTGATTCCCCGCCTCAGATTCCCCGCCTCAGATTCCCTGCCTCAGATTCCCTGCCTCAGATTTCCTTCATCTGATTCCCTTCATCTGATTCCCTGCCTCTTATTCCCCGCCTCTGATTCCCCGCCTCTGATTCCCCGCCTCTGATTCCCCGCCTCTGATTCCCTGCCTCTGATTCACCGCCTCAGATTCCCTGCCTCAGATTCCACGCCTCAGATTCCCTGCCTCAGATTCCCTGCCTCAGATTCCCTTCATCTGATTCCCTTCATCTGATTCCATGCCTCTTATTCCCCGCCTCTGATTCCCTGCCTCTGATTCGCCGCCTCTGATTCCCCGCCTCTGATTCCCCGCCTCTGATTCCCCGCCTCAGATTCCCTGCCTCAGATTCCCTGCCTCAGATTCCCCGCCTCTGAATCCCCGCTTCTGATTCCCCGCCACAGATTCCCCGCCTCTGATTCCCTGCCTCAGATTCCCTGCCTCAGATTCCCTGCCTCAGATTCCCTGCCTCTGATTCCCCGCCTCTGATTCCCCGCCTCTGATTCACCGCCTCTGATTACCCGCCTCTGATTCCCCGCCTTTGATTCCCCGCGTCTGATTCCCCGCCTCAGATTCCCTGCCTCAGATTCCCTGCATCAGATTCCCTTCATCTGATTCCCTGCCTCTTATTCCGCGCCTCTGATTCCCCACCTCTGATTCCCCGCTTCAGATACCCCGCCTCTGATTCCCCGCCTCTGATTCCCCGCCTCTGATTCCCCGCCTCTGATTCCCCGCCTCTGATTCCCCGCTTCAGATTCCCCGCCTCTGATTCCCCGCCTCTGATTCCCCGCCTCCCTTTCCGCGCAACTTTCCCGGCCTCCGTTTCCCCACATCTCTTTCCCCGCCTCTGATTCCACGCCTCTGATTCCCCGCCTATGATTGCCCGCCTCTGATTCCCCGCCTCTCTCTCTGCACCTCTCATTCACCCCCACTGTTTCCCCTCTACTCTTTCCGCGCCTCTCTTTCCCTCCCTCAATTTCAACAACTCTGTTTGATCTGTTTTGTGTACCTCATTTTCAACACACAAGTTCCAACCACTATGTTTTGCCCACCTCTTTCCCCGCCTCTATTTATCCGCCTATGTTTACCTGCCTCTGTTTATCTACCTGTTTCCCTGCCTCAGATTCCCCGCCTCAGATTCCCCGCCTCAGATTCCCTGACTCAGATTCCCCGCCTCAGATTCCCCGCCTCAGATTCCCTGCCTCAGATTCCCTGCCTCTGATTCGCTGCCTCAGATTCCCTGCCTCAGATTCCCTGCCTCAGATTCCCTTCAACTGATTCCCTGCCTCAGATTCCCCGCCTCAGATTCCCTGCCTCAGATTCCCTGCCTCAGATTCACTGCCTCTGAGTCCCCGCATCTGATTCCCCGCCTCTGATTCCCTGCATCTGATTCCCTGCCTCTGATTCCCCGCATCTGATTCCCCGCCTCTGATTCCACGCCTCGGATTCTCCGCATCTGATTCCCCGCCTCTGATTCCCCGCTTCTGATTCCCCGCCTTTGATTCCCCGCCTCAGATTCCCTGCCTCAGATTCCCTGCCTCAGATTCCCTTCATCTGATTCCCTTCATCTGATTCCCTGCCTCTTATTCCCCGCCTCTGATTCCCCGCCTCTGAATCCCCGCCTCTGATTCCCCGCCTCAGATTCCCTGCCTCTGATTCCCTGCCTCAGATTCCCTGCCTCAGATTCCCTGCCTCAGATTCCCTTCAACTGATTCCCTGCCTCTGATTCCCCGCCTCTGATTCCCCGCCTCTGATTCCCCGCCTATGATTCCCTGCCTCAGATTCCCTGCCTCTGACTCCCCGCATCTGATTCCCCGCCTCTGATTCCCAGCCTCAGATTCCCTGCCTCAGATTCCCTGCCTCAGATTCCCTTCATCTGATTCCCTTCATCTGATTCCCTGCCTCTTATTCCCCGCCTCTTATTCCCCGCCTCTGATTCCCCGCCTCTGATTCCCCGCCTCTGATTCCCCGCCTCTGATTCCCCGCCTCTGATTCCCCGCCTCAGATTCCCTGCCTCAGATACCCTGCCTCAGATTCCCTGCCTGTGATTCCCCGCCTCTGATTCCCCGCCTCTGATTCCCCGCCTCTGCTTCCCCGCCTCTGATTCCCCGCCTCTGATTCCCCGCCTCTGATTCCCCGCATCTGATTCCCCGCCTCTGTTTCCCCGCCTCTGATTCCCCGCCTCTGATTCCCAGCCTCTGATTCCCCACTTCAGATTCCCCGCCTCTGATTACCCGCCTCTGATTCCCCGCCTCCCTTTCCGCGCTACTTTCCCGGGCCTCCGTTTCCCCACATCTCTTTCCCCGCCTCTGATTCCACACCTCTGATTCCCCGCCTATGATTCCCCGCCTCTGATTCCCCGCCTCTGTCTCTGCGCCTCTCATTCACCCCCACTCTTTCCCCTCCACTCTTTCCGCGCCTCTCTTTCCCACCCTCAATTTCAACAACTCTGTTTGATCTGTTTTGTGTACCTCATTTTCAACACACAAGTTCCAACTACTATGTTTTGCCCACCTCTTTCTCCGCCTCTATTTATCCGCCTATGTTTACCTGCCTCTGTTTATCCACCTGTTTCCCTGCCTCAGATTCCCCGCCTCAGATTGCCCGCCTCAGATTCCCCGCCTCAGATTCCCCGCCTCAGATTCCCTGCCTCAGATTCCCTGCCTCTGATTCCCTGCCTCAGATTCCCTGCCTCAGATTCCATGCCTCAGATTCCCTTCCTCTGATTCACTACCTCTGATTCCCCGCCTCTGATTCCCCACCTCTGATTCCCCGCATCTGATTACCCGCCTCTGATTCCCCGCCTCTGATTCCCCACCTCTGATTCCCCGCCTCTGATTCCCCGCTTCAGATTCCCCGCCTCTGATTCCCCGCCTCTGATTCCCCGCCTCCCTTTCCGCGCAACTTTCCCAGCCTCCGTTTCCCCACATCTCTTTCCCCACCTCTGATTCGACGCCTCTGATTCCCCGCCTCTAATTCCCCGCCTCCCTTTCCGCGCAACTTTCCCGGCCTCAGTTTCCCCACATCTCTTTCCCCGCCTCTGATTCCACGCCTCTGATTCCCCGCCTATGATTCCCCGCCTCTGATTCCCCGCCTCTCTCTCTGCACCTCTCATTCACCCCCACTCTTTCCCCTCCACTCTTCCCGCGCCTCTCTTTCCCTCCCTCAATTTCAACAACTCTGTTTGATCTGTTTTGTGTACCTCATTTTCAACACACAAGTTCCAACCACTATGTTTTGCCCACCTCTTTCCCCGCCTCTATTTATCCGCCTATGTTTACCTGCCTCTGTTTATCCACCTGTTTCCCTGCCTCAGATTCCCCGCCTCAGATTCCCCGACTCAGATTCCCCGCCTCAGAATCCCCGCCTCAGATTCCCTGCCTCAGATTCCCTGCCTCTGATTCCCTGCCTCAGATTCCCTGCCTCAGATTCCCTGCCTCAGATTCCCTTCATCTGATTCCCTGCCTCTGATTCCCCGCCTCAGATTCCCCGCCTCTGATTCCCCGCCTCTGATTCCCCGCCTCTGATTCCCCGCCTCAGATTCCCCGCCTCAGATTCCCTGCCTCAGATTCCCTGCCTCAGATTCACTGCCTCTGAGTCACCGCATCTGATTCCCCGCCTCTGATTCCCTGCCTCTGATTCCCTGCCTCTGATTCCCCGCATCTGATTCCCCGCCTCTGATTCCCTGCCTCTGATTCCCCGCCTCAGATTCCCTGCCTCAGATTCCCTGCCTCAGATTCCCCGCCTCAGATTCCCTGCCTCAGATTCCCTGCCTCAGATTCCCTTCCTCAGATTCCCTTCATCTGATTCCCTGCCTCTTATTCCCCGCCTCTGATTCCCTGCCTCTGATTCGCCGCCTCTGATTCCCCGCCTCTGATTCCCCGCCTCTGATTCCCCGCCTCAGATTCCCTGCCTCAGATTCCCTGCCCCAGATTCCCAGCCTCTGAATCCCCGCCTCTGATTCAACGCCTCTGATTCCCCGCCTCTGATTCCCCGCCTCAGATTCCCTGCCTCAGATTCCCTGCATCAGTTTCCCTGTCTGTGATTACCCGCCTCTGATTCCCCGCCTCTGTTTCCCCGCCTCTGATTCCCCGCCTCTGATTCCCCGCCTCTGAATCCCCGCCTCAGATTCCCCGCCTCAGATTCCCTGCCTCAGATTCCCTGCCTCAGATTCCCTTCATCTGATTCCCTTCATCTGATTCCCCGCCTCTGATTCCCCGCCTCTGATTCCCCGCTTCAGATTCCCCGCCTCTGATTCCCCGCCTCTGATTCCCCGCCTCCCTTTCCGCGCAACTTTCCCGGCCTCCGTTTCCCCACATCTCTTTCCCCGCCTCTGATTCCACGCCTCTGATTCCCCGCCTATGATTGCCCGCCTCTGATTCCCCACCTCTCTCTCTGCACCTCTAATTCACCCCCACTCTTTCCCCTCTACTCTTTCCGCGCCTCTCTTTCCCTCCCTCAATTTCAACAACTCTGTTTGATCTCTTTTGTGTACCTCATTTTCAACACACAAGTTCC
Source organism: Narcine bancroftii (assembly GCF_036971445.1). Lineage (NCBI taxonomy): Eukaryota > Metazoa > Chordata > Chondrichthyes > Torpediniformes > Narcinidae > Narcine > Narcine bancroftii. The sequence goes on along the minus strand of NC_091471.1, from coordinate 170,784 downwards.
AACCACTATGTTTTGCCCACCTCTTTCCCCGCCTCTATTTATCCGCCTATGTTTACCTGCCTCTGTTTATCTACCTGTTTCCCTGCCTCAGATTCCCCGCCTCAGATTCCCCGCCTCAAATTCCCCGACTCAGATTCCCCGCCTCAGATTCCCCGCCTCAGATTCCCTGCCTCAGATTCCCTGCCTCTGATTCCCTGCCTCAGATTCCCTGCCTCAGATTCCCTGCCTCAGATTCCCTTCAACTGATTCCCTGCCTCTGATTCCCCGCCTCAGATTCCCCGCCTCTGATTCCCCGCCTCTGATTCCCCGCCTCTGATTCCCTGCCTCAGATTCCCCGCCTCAGATTCCCTGCCTCAGATTCCCTGCCTCAGATTCACTGCCTCTGAGTCCCCGCATCTGATTCCCCGCCTCTGATTCCCTGCCTCTGATTCCCTGCCTCTGATTCCCCGCATCTGATTCCCCGCCTCTGATTCCACGCCTCGGATTCTCCGCATCTGATTCCCCGCCTCTGATTCCCCGCTTCTGATTCCCCGCCTCTGATTCCCCGCCTCAGATTCCCTGCCTCAGATTCCCTGCCTCAGATTCCCTTCATCTGATTCCCTTCATCTGATTCCCTGCCTCTTATTCCCCGCCTCTGATTCCCCGCCTCTGAATCCCCGCCTCTGATTCCCCGCCTCTGATTCCCCGCCTCTGAATCCCCGCCTCAGATTCCCTGCCTCAGATTCCCTGCCTCAGATTCGCTGCCTCTGATTCCCCGCATCTGATTCCCCGCCTATGATTCCCCGCCTCTGATTCCCCGCCTCAGACTCCCCGGCTCTGATTCCCTGCCTCAGATTCCCTGCCTCAGATTCCCTGCCTCAGATTCCCTTCATCTGATTCCGTTCATCTGATTCCCTGCCTCTTATTCCCCGCCTCTGATTCCCCGCCTCTGATTACCCGCCTCTGATTCCCCGCCTCTGATTCCCCGCCTCTGATTCCCCGCCTCTGATTCCCCGCCTCAGATTCCCTGCCTCAGATACCCTGCCTAAGATTCCCTGCCTGTGATTCCCCGCCTCTGATTCCCCGCCTCTGATTCCCCGCCTCTGATTCCCCGCCTCTGATTCCCCGCCTCTGATTCCCCGCCTCAGATTCCCCGCCTCAGATTCCCTGCCTCAGATTCCCTGCCTCAGATTTCCTTCATCTGATTCCCTTCATCTGATTCCCTGCCTCTTATTCCCCGCCTCTGATTCCCCGCCTCTGATTCCCCGCCTCTGATTCCCCGCCTCTGATTCCCTGCCTCTGATTCACCGCCTCAGATTCCCTGCCTCAGATTCCACGCCTCAGATTCCCTGCCTCAGATTCCCTGCCTCAGATTCCCTTCATCTGATTCCCTTCATCTGATTCCATGCCTCTTATTCCCCGCCTCTGATTCCCTGCCTCTGATTCGCCGCCTCTGATTCCCCGCCTCTGATTCCCCGCCTCTGATTCCCCGCCTCAGATTCCCTGCCTCAGATTCCCTGCCTCAGATTCCCCGCCTCTGAATCCCCGCTTCTGATTCCCCGCCACAGATTCCCCGCCTCTGATTCCCTGCCTCAGATTCCCTGCCTCAGATTCCCTGCCTCAGATTCCCTGCCTCTGATTCCCCGCCTCTGATTCCCCGCCTCTGATTCACCGCCTCTGATTACCCGCCTCTGATTCCCCGCCTTTGATTCCCCGCGTCTGATTCCCCGCCTCAGATTCCCTGCCTCAGATTCCCTGCATCAGATTCCCTTCATCTGATTCCCTGCCTCTTATTCCGCGCCTCTGATTCCCCACCTCTGATTCCCCGCTTCAGATACCCCGCCTCTGATTCCCCGCCTCTGATTCCCCGCCTCTGATTCCCCGCCTCTGATTCCCCGCCTCTGATTCCCCGCTTCAGATTCCCCGCCTCTGATTCCCCGCCTCTGATTCCCCGCCTCCCTTTCCGCGCAACTTTCCCGGCCTCCGTTTCCCCACATCTCTTTCCCCGCCTCTGATTCCACGCCTCTGATTCCCCGCCTATGATTGCCCGCCTCTGATTCCCCGCCTCTCTCTCTGCACCTCTCATTCACCCCCACTGTTTCCCCTCTACTCTTTCCGCGCCTCTCTTTCCCTCCCTCAATTTCAACAACTCTGTTTGATCTGTTTTGTGTACCTCATTTTCAACACACAAGTTCCAACCACTATGTTTTGCCCACCTCTTTCCCCGCCTCTATTTATCCGCCTATGTTTACCTGCCTCTGTTTATCTACCTGTTTCCCTGCCTCAGATTCCCCGCCTCAGATTCCCCGCCTCAGATTCCCTGACTCAGATTCCCCGCCTCAGATTCCCCGCCTCAGATTCCCTGCCTCAGATTCCCTGCCTCTGATTCGCTGCCTCAGATTCCCTGCCTCAGATTCCCTGCCTCAGATTCCCTTCAACTGATTCCCTGCCTCAGATTCCCCGCCTCAGATTCCCTGCCTCAGATTCCCTGCCTCAGATTCACTGCCTCTGAGTCCCCGCATCTGATTCCCCGCCTCTGATTCCCTGCCTCTGATTCCCTGCCTCTGATTCCCCGCATCTGATTCCCCGCCTCTGATTCCACGCCTCGGATTCTCCGCATCTGATTCCCCGCCTCTGATTCCCCGCTTCTGATTCCCCGCCTTTGATTCCCCGCCTCAGATTCCCTGCCTCAGATTCCCTGCCTCAGATTCCCTTCATCTGATTCCCTTCATCTGAATCCCTGCCTCTTATTCCCCGCCTCTGATTCCCCGCCTCTGAATCCCCGCCTCTGATTCCCCGCCTCAGATTCCCTGCCTCTGATTCCCTGCCTCAGATTCCCTGCCTCAGATTCCCTGCCTCAGATTCCCTTCAACTGATTCCCTGCCTCTGATTCCCCGCCTCTGATTCCCCGCCTCTGATTTCCCGCCAATGATTCCCTGCCTCAGATTCCCTGCCTCTGACTCCCCGCATCTGATTCCCCGCCTCTGATTCCCAGCCTCAGATTCCCTGCCTCAGATTCCCTGCCTCAGATTCCCTTCATCTGATTCCCTTCATCTGATTCCCTGCCTCTTATTCCCCGCCTCTTATTCCCCGCCTCTGATTCCCCGCCTCTGATTCCCCGCCTCTGATTCCCCGCCTCTGATTCCCCGCCTCTGATTCCCCGCCTCAGATTCCCTGCCTCAGATACCCTGCCTCAGATTCCCTGCCTGTGATTCCCCGCCTCTGATTCCCCGCCTCTGATTCCCCGCCTCTGCTTCCCCGCCTCTGATTCCCCGCCTCTGATTCCCCGCCTCAGATTCCCCGCCTCAGATGACCTGCCTCAGATTCCCCGCCTCAGATTCCCTGCCTCAGATTCCCTGCCTCAGATTCCCCGCCTCAGATTCCCTGCCTCAGATTCCCTGCCTCAGATTCCCTTCATCTGATTCCCTTCATCTGATTCCCTGCCTCTTATTCCCCGCCTCTGATTCCCTGCCTCTGATTCGCCGCCTCTGATTCCCCGCCTCTGATTCCCCGCCTCTGATTCCCCGCCTCAGATTCCCTGCCTCAGATTCCCTGCCTCAGATTCCCCGCCTCTGAATCCCCGCCTCTGATTCCCCGCCTCTGATTCCCCGCCACTGATTCCCTGCCTCTGATTCCCCGCCTCTGATTCCCCGCCTCAGATTCCCTGCCTCAGATTCCCTGCATCAGATTCCCTGTCTGTGATTACCCGCCTCTGATTCCCCGCCTCTGTTTCCCCGCCTCTGATTCCCCGCCTCTGATCCCCGCCTCTGAATCCCCGCCTCTGATTCCCTGCCTCAGATTCCCTGCCTCAGATTCCCTTCCTCAGATTCCCTTCATCTGATTCCCTTCATCTGATTCCCTGCCTCTTATTCCCCGCCTCTGATTCCCCGCCTCTGAATCCCCGCCTCTGATTCCCCGCCTCTGATTCCCCGCCTCAGATTCCCTGCCTCAGATTCCCTGCCTCAGATTCCCTGCCTCTGATTCCCCGCATCTGATTCCCCGCCTCTGATTCCCTGCCTCAGATTCCCTGACTCAGATTCCCTGCCTCAGATTCCCTTCATCTGATTCCCTTCATCTGATTCCCTGCCTCTTATTCCCCGCCTCTTATTCCCCGCCTCTGATTCCCCGCCTCTGATTCCCCGCCTCTGATTCCCCGCCTCTGATTCCCTGCCTCTGATTCCCCGCCTCAGATTCCCTTCATCTGATTCCCTGCCTCTGATTCCCCGCCTCAGATTCCCCGCCTCTGATTCCCCGCCTCTGATTCCCCGCCTCTGATTCCCCGCCTCAGATTCCCCGCCTCAGATTCCCTGCCTCAGATTCCCTGCCTCAGATTCACTGCCTCTGAGTCCCCGCATCTGATTCCCCGCCTCTGATTCCCTGCCTCTGATTCCCTGCCTCTGATTCCCCGCATCTGATTCCCCGCCTCTGATTCCCCGCCTCTGATTCTCCGCATCTGATTCCCCGCCTCGGATTCCCCGCCTCTGATTCCCCGCCTCTGATTCCCCGCCTCAGATTCCCTGCCTCAGATTCCCTGCCTCAGATTCCCTTCATCTGATTCCCTTCATCTGATTCCCTGCCTCTTATTCCCCGCCTCTGATTCCCCGCCTCTGAATCCCCGCCTCTGATTCCCCGCCTCTGATTCCCCGCCTCTGAATCCCCGCCTCAGATTCCCTGCCTCAGATTCCCTGCCTCAGATTCCCTGCCTCTGATTCCCCGCATCTGATTCCCCGCCTCTGATTCCGCGCCTCTGATTCCCCGCCTCTAATTCCCTGCCTCTGATTCCCCGCCTCAGACTCCCCGGCTCTGATTCCCTGCCTCAGATTCCCTGCCTCAGATTCCCTTCATCTGATTCCCTTCATCTGATTCCCTGCCTCTTATTCCCGGCCTCTGATTCCCCGCCTCTGATTCCCCGCCTCTGATTCCCCGCCTCTGATTCCCCGCCTCTGATTCCCCGCCTCAGATTCCCTGCCTCAGATTCCCTGCCTCAGATTCCCCGCCTCAGATTCCCTGCCTCAGATTCCCAGCCTCAGATTCCCTTTATCTGATTCCCTTCATCTGATTCCCTGCCTCTTATTCCCCGCCTCTGATTCCCTGCCTCTGATTCGCCGCCTCTGATTCCCCGCCTCTGATTCCCCGCCTCTGATTCCCCGCCTCAGATTCCCTGCCTCAGATTCCCTGCCTCAGATTCCCCGCCTCTGAATCCCCGCCTCTGATTCAACGTCTCTGATTCCCCGCCACTGATTCCCCGCCTCTGATTCCCCACCTCAGATTCCCTGCCTCAGATTCCCTGCATCAGTTTCCCTGTCTGTGATTACCTGCCTCTGATTCCCCGCCTCTGTTTCCCCGCCTCTGATTCCCCGCCTCTGATTCCCCGCCTCTGAAACCCCGCCTCAGATTCCCCGCCTCAGATTCCCTGCCTCAGATTCCCTGCCTCAGATTCCCTTCATCTGATTCCCTTCATCTGATTCCCTGCCTCTTATTCCGCGCCTCTGATTCCCCACCTCTGATTCCCCGCTTCAGATACCCCGCCTCTGATTCCCTGCCTCTGATTCCCCGCCTCTGATTCCCCGCCTCTGATTCCCCGCCTCTGATTCCCCGCTTCAGATTCCCCGCCTCTGATTCCCCGCCTCTGATTCCCCGCCTCCCTTTCCGCGCAACTTTCCCGGCCTCCGTTTCCCCACATCTCTTTCCCCGCCTCTGATTCCACGCCTCTGATTCCCCGCCTATGATTGCCCGCCTCTGATTCCCCGCCTCTCTCTCTGCACCTCTCATTCACCCCCACTGTTTCCCCTCTACTCTTTCCGCGCCTCTCTTTCCCTCCCTCAATTTCAACAACTCTGTTTGATCTGTTTTGTGTACCTCATTTTCAACACACAAGTTCCAACCACTATGTTTTGCCCACCTCTTTCCCCGCCTCTATTTATCCGCCTATGTTTACCTGCCTCTGTTTATCTAACTGTTTCCCTGCCTCAGATTCCCCGCCTCAGATTCCCCGCCTCAGATTCCCTGACTCAGATTCCCCGCCTCAGATTCCCCGCCTCAGATTCCCTGCCTCAGATTCCCTGCCTCTGATTCGCTGCCTCAGATTCCCTGCCTCAGATTCCCTGCCTCAGATTCCCTTCAACTGATTCCCTGCCTCAGATTCCCCGCCTCAGATTCCCTGCCTCAGATTCCCTGCCTCAGATTCACTGCCTCTGAGTCCCCGCATCTGATTCCCCGCCTCTGATTCCCTGCCTCTGATTCCCTGCCTCTGATTCCCCGCATCTGATTCCCCGCCTCTGATTCCACGCCTCGGATTCTCCGCATCTGATTCCCCGCCTCTGATTCCCCGCTTCTGATTCCCCGCCTTTGATTCCCCGCCTCAGATTCCCTGCCTCAGATTCCCTGCCTCAGATTCCCTTCATCTGATTCCCTTCATCTGATTCCCTGCCTCTTATTCCCCGCCTCTGATTCCCCGCCTCTGAATCCCCGCCTCTGATTCCCCGCCTCAGATTCCCTGCCTCTGATTCCCTGCCTCAGATTCCCTGCCTCAGATTCCCTGCCTCAGATTCCCTTCAACTGATTCCCTGCCTCTGATTCCCCGCCTCTGATTCCCCGCCTCTGATTCCCCGCCTATGATTCCCCGCCTCTGATTCCCCGCCTCAGTCTCCCCGGCTCTGATTCCCTGCCTCAGATTCCCTGCCTCAGATTCCCTGCCTCAGATTCCCTTCATCTGATTCCGTTCATCTGATTCCCTGCCTCTTATTCCCCGCCTCTGATTCCCCGCCTCTGATTCCCCGCCTCTGATTCCCCGCCTCTGATTCCCCGCCTCTGATTCCCCGCCTCTGATTCCCCGCCTCTGATTCCCCGCCTCAGATTCCCTGCCTCAGATACCCTGCCTAAGATTCCCTGCCTGTGATTCCCCGCCTCTGATTCCCCGCCTCTGATTCCCCGCCTCTGATTCCCCGTCTCTGATTCCCCGCCTCTGATTCCCCGCCTCAGATTCCCCGCCTCAGATTCCCTGCCTCAGATTCCCTGCCTCAGATTTCCTTCATCTGATTCCCTTCATCTGATTCCCTGCCTCTTATTCCCCGCCTCTGATTCCCCGCCTCTGATTCCCCGCCTCTGATTCCCCGCCTCTGATTCCCTGCCTCTGATTCACCGCCTCAGATTCCCTGCCTCAGATTCCACGCCTCAGATTCCCTGCCTCAGATTCCCTGCCTCAGATTCCCTTCATCTGATTCCCTTCATCTGATTCCATGCCTCTTATTCCCCGCCTCTGATTCCCTGCCTCTGATTCGCCGCCTCTGATTCCCCGCCTCTGATTCCCCGCCTCTGATTCCCCGCCTCAGATTCCCTGCCTCAGATTCCCTGCCTCAGATTCCCCGCCTCTGAATCCCCGCTTCTGATTCCCCGCCTCTGATTCCCCGCCACAGATTCCCCGCCTCTGATTCCCTGCCTCAGATTCCCTGCCTCAGATTCCCTGCATCAGATTCCCTGCCTCTGATTCCCCGCCTCTGATTCCCCGCCTCTGATTCACCGCCTCTGATTACCCGCCTCTGATTCCCCGCCTTTGATTCCCCGCGTCTGATTCCCCCCATCTGATTCCCCGCCTCTGATTCCCCGCCACAGATTCCCCGGCTCTGATTCCCTGCCTCAGATTCCCTGCCTCAGATTCCCTGCCTCTGATTCCCCGCCTCTGATTCCCCGCATCTGATTCCCCGCCTCTGTTTCCCCGCCTCTGATTCCCCGCCTCTGATTCCCAGCCTCTGATTCCCCACTTCAGATTCCCCGCCTCTGATTACCCGCCTCTGATTCCCCGCCTCCCTTTCCGCGCAACTTTCCCGGGCCTCCGTTTCCCCACATCTCTTTCCCCGCCTCTGATTCCACACCTCTGATTCCCCGCCTATGATTCCCCGCTTCTGATTCCCCGCCTCTGTCTCTGCGCCTCTCATTCACCCCCACTCTTTCCCCTCCACTCTTTCCGCGCCTCTCTTTCCCACCCTCAATTTCAACAACTCTGTTTGATCTGTTTTGTGTACCTCATTTTCAACACACAAGTTCCAACTACTATGTTTTGCCCACCTCTTTCTCCGCCTCTATTTATCCGCCTATGTTTACCTGCCTCTGTTTATCCACCTGTTTCCCTGCCTCAGATTCCCCGCCTCAGATTGCCCGCCTCAGATTCCCCGCCTCAGATTCCCCGCCTCAGATTCCCTGCCTCAGATTCCCTGCCTCTGATTCCCTGCCTCAGATTCCCTGCCTCAGATTCCATGCCTCAGATTCCCTTCCTCTGATTCACTACCTCTGATTCCCCGCCTCTGATTCCCCACCTCTGATTCCCCGCATCTGATTACCCGCCTCTGATTCCCCGCCTCTGATTCCCCACCTCTGATTCCCCGCCTCTGATTCCCCGCTTCAGATTCCCCGCCTCTGATTCCCCGCCTCTGATTCCCCGCCTCCCTTTCCGCGCAACTTTCCCAGCCTCCGTTTCCCCACATCTCTTTCCCCACCTCTGATTCGACGCCTCTGATTCCCCGCCTCTAATTCCCCGCCTCCCTTTCCGCGCAACTTTCCCGGCCTCAGTTTCCCCACATCTCTTTCCCCGCCTCTGATTCCACGCCTCTGATTCCCCGCCTATCATTCCCCGCCTCTGATTCCCCGCCTCTCTCTCTGCACCTCTCATTCACCCCCACTCTTTCCCCTCCACTCTTTCCGCGCCTCTCTTTCCCTCCCTCAATTTCAACAACTCTGTTTGATCTGTTTTGTGTACCTCATTTTCAACACACAAGTTCCAACCACTATGTTTTGCCCACCTCTTTCCCCGCCTCTATTTATCCGCCTATGTTTACCTGCCTCTGTTTATCCACCTGTTTCCCTGCCTCAGATTCCCCGCCTCAGATTCCCCGACTCAGATTCCCCGCCTCAGAATCCCCGCCTCAGATTCCCTGCCTCAGATTCCCTGCCTCTGATTCCCTGCCTCAGATTCCCTGCCTCAGATTCCCTGCCTCAGATTCCCTTCATCTGATTCCCTGCCTCTGATTCCCCGCCTCAGATTCCCCGCCTCTGATTCCCCGCCTCTGATTCCCCGCCTCTGATTCCCCGCCTCAGATTCCCCGCCTCAGATTCCCTGCCTCAGATTCCCTGCCTCAGATTCACTGCCTCTGAGTCACCGCATCTGATTCCCCGCCTCTGATTCCCTGCCTCTGATTCCCTGCCTCTGATTCCCCGCATCTGATTCCCCGCCTCTGATTCCCTGCCTCTGATTCCCCGCCTCAGGTTCCCTGCCTCAGATTCCCTGCCTCAGATTCCCCGCCTCAGATTCCCTGCCTCAGATTCCCTGCCTCAGATTCCCTTCCTCAGATTCCCTTCATCTGATTCCCTGCCTCTTATTCCCCGCCTCTGATTCCCTGCCTCTGATTCGCCGCCTCTGATTCCCCGCCTCTGATTCCCCGCCTCTGATTCCCCGCCTCAGATTCCCTGCCTCAGATTCCCTGCCCCAGATTCCCCGCCTCTGAATCCCCGCCTCTGATTCAACGCCTCTGATTCCCCGCCTCTGATTCCCCGCCTCAGATTCCCTGCCTCAGATTCCCTGCATCAGTTTCCCTGTCTGTGAATACCCGCCTCTGATTCCCCGCCTCTGTTTCCCCGCCTCTGATTCCCCGCCTCTGATTCCCCGCCTCTGAATCCCCGCCTCAGATTCCCCGCCTCAGATTCCCTGCCTCAGATTCCCTGCCTCAGATTCCCTTCATCTGATTCCCTTCATCTGATTCCCCGCCTCTGATTCCCCGCCTCTGATTCCCCGCTTCAGATTCCCCGCCTCTGATTCCCCGCCTCTGATTCCCCGCCTCCCTTTCCGCGCAACTTTCCCGGCCTCCGTTTCCCCACATCTCTTTCCCCGCCTCTGATTCCACGCCTCTGATTCCCCGCCTATGATTGCCCGCCTCTGATTCCCCACCTCTCTCTCTGCACCTCTAATTCACCCCCACTCTTTCCCCTCTACTCTTTCCGCGCCTCTCTTTCCCTCCCTCAATTTCAACAACTCTGTTTGATCTCTTTTGTGTACCTCATTTTCAACACACAAGTTCCAACCACTATGTTTTGCCCACCTCTTTCCCCGCCTCTATTTATCCGCCTATGTTTACCTGCCTCTGTTTATCTACCTGTTTCCCTGCCTCAGATTCCCCGCCTCAGATTCCCCGCCTCAAATTCCCCGACTCAGATTCCCCGCCTCAGATTCCCCGCCTCAGATTCCCTGCCTCAGATTCCCTGCCTCTGATTCCCTGCCTCAGATTCCCTGCCTCAGATTCCCTGCCTCAGATTCCCTTCAACTGATTCCCTGCCTCTGATTCCCCGCCTCAGATTCCCCGCCTCTGATTCCCCGCCTCTGATTCCCCGCCTCTGATTCCCTGCCTCAGATTCCCCGCCTCAGATTCCCTGCCTCAGATTCCCTGCCTCAGATTCACTGCCTCTGAGTCCCCGCATCTGATTCCCCGCCTCTGATTCCCTGCCTCTGATTCCCTGCCTCTGATTCCCCGCATCTGATTCCCCGCCTCTGATTCCACGCCTCGGATTCTCCGCATCTGATTCCCCGCCTCTGATTCCCCGCTTCTGATTCCCCGCCTCTGATTCCCCGCCTCAGATTCCCTGCCTCAGATTCCCTGCCTCAGATTCCCTTCATCTGATTCCCTTCATCTGATTCCCTGCCTCTTATTCCCCGCCTCTGATTCCCCGCCTCTGAATCCCCGCCTCTGATTCCCCGCCTCTGATTCCCCGCCTCTGAATCCCCGCCTCAGATTCCCTGCCTCAGATTCCCTGCCTCAGATTCGCTGCCTCTGATTCCCCGCATCTGATTCCCCGCCAATGATTCCCCGCCTCTGATTCCCCGCCTCAGACTCCCCGGCTCTGATTCCCTGCCTCAGATTCCCTGCCTCAGATTCCCTGCCTCAGATTCCCTTCATCTGATTCCGTTCATCTGATTCCCTGCCTCTTATTCCCCGCCTCTGATTCCCCGCCTCTGATTACCCGCCTCTGATTCCCCGCCTCTGATTCCCCGCCTCTGATTCCCCGCCTCTGATTCCCCGCCTCAGATTCCCTGCCTCAGATACCCTGCCTAAGATTCCCTGCCTGTGATTCCCCGCCTCTGATTCCCCGCCTCTGATTCCCCGCCTCTGATTCCCCGCCTCTGATTCCCCGCCTCTGATTCCCCGCCTCAGATTCCCCGCCTCAGATTCCCTGCCTCAGATTCCCTGCCTCAGATTTCCTTCATCTGATTCCCTTCATCTGATTCCCTGCCTCTTATTCCCCGCCTCTGATTCCCCGCCTCTGATTCCCCGCCTCTGATTCCCCGCCTCTGATTCCCTGCCTCTGATTCACCGCCTCAGATTCCCTGCCTCAGATTCCACGCCTCAGATTCCCTGCCTCAGATTCCCTGCCTCAGATTCCCTTCATCTGATTCCCTTCATCTGATTCCATGCCTCTTATTCCCCGCCTCTGATTCCCTGCCTCTGTTTCGCCGCCTCTGATTCCCCGCCTCTGATTCCCCGCCTCTGATTCCCCGCCTCAGATTCCCTGCCTCAGATTCCCTGCCTCAGATTCCCCGCCTCTGAATCCCCGCTTCTGATTCCCCGCCACAGATTCCCCGCCTCTGATTCCCTGCCTCAGATTCCCTGCCTCAGATTCCCTGCCTCAGATTCCCTGCCTCTGATTCCCCGCCTCTGATTCCCCGCCTCTGATTCACCGCCTCTGATTACCCGCCTCTGATTCCCCGCCTTTGATTCCCCGCGTATGATTCCCCGCCTCAGATTCCCCGCCTCTGATTCCCCGCCACAGATTCCCCGGCTCTGATTCCATGCCTCAGATTCCCTGCCTCAGATTCCCTGCCTCTGATTCCCCGCCTCTGATTCCCCGCATCTGATTCCCCGCCTCTGTTTCCCCGCCTCTGATTCCCCGCCTCTGATTCCCAGCCTCTGATTCCCCACTTCAGATTCCCCGCCTCTGATTACCCGCCTCTGATTCCCCGCCTCCCTTTCCGCGCAACGTTCCCGGGCCTCCGTTTCCCCACATCTCTTTCCCCGCCTCTGATTCCCCGCCTCAGATTCCCCGCCTCAGATTCCCTGCCTCAGATTCCCTGCCTCAGATTTCCTTCATCTGATTCCCTTCATCTGATTCCCTGCCTCTTATTCCCCGCCTCTGATTCCCCGCCTCAGATTCCCCGCCTCTGATTCCCCGCCACAGATTCCCCGGCTCTGATTCCATGCCTCAGATTCCCTGCCTCAGATTCCCTGCCTCTGATTCCCCGCCTCTGATTCCCCGCATCTGATTCCCCGCCTCTGTTTCCCCGCCTCTGATTCCCCGCCTCTGATTCCCAGCCTCTGATTCCCCACTTCAGATTCCCCGCCTCAGATTCCCTGCCTCAGATTCCCCGCCTCAGATTCCCTGCCTCAGATTCCCTGCCTCTGATTCCCTGCCTCAGATTCCCTGCCTCAGATTCCATGCCTCAGATTCCCTTCCTCTGATTCACTACCTCTGATTCCCCGCCTCTGATTCCCCACCTCTGATTCCCCGCATCTGATTACCCGCCTCTGATTCCCCGCCTCTGATTCCCCACCTCTGATTCCCCGCCTCTGATTCCCCGCTTCAGATTCCCCGCCTCTGATTCCCCGCCTCTGATTCCCCGCCTCCCTTTCCGCACAACTTTCCCAGCCTCCGTTTCCCCACATCTCTTTCCCCACCTCTGATTCGACGCCTCTGATTCCCCGCCTCTGATTCCCCGCCTCCCTTTCCGCGCAACTTTCCCGGCCTCCGTTTCCCCACATCTCTTTCCCCGCCTCTGATTCCACGCCTCTGATTCCCCGCCTATGATTCCCCGCCTCTGATTCCCCGCCTCTCTCTCTGCACCTCTCATTCACCCCCACTCTTTCCCCTCCACTCTTTCCGCGCCTCTCTTTCCCTCCCTCAATTTCAACAACTCTGTTTGATCTGTTTTGTGTACCTCATTTTCAACACACAAGTTCCAACCACTATGTTTTGCCCACCTCTTTCCCCGCCTCTATTTATCCGCCTATGTTTACCTGCCTCTGTTTATCCACCTGTTTCCCTGCCTCAGATTCCCCGCCTCAGATTCCCCGACTCAGATTCCCCGCCTTAGAATCCCCGCCTCAGAATCCCCGCCTCAGATTCCCTGCCTCAGATTCCCTGCCTCTGATTCCCTGCCTCAGATTCCCTGCCTCAGATTCCCTGCCTCAGATTCCCTTCATCTGATTCCCTGCCTCTGATTCCCCGCCTCAGATTCCCCGCCTCTGATTCCCCGCCTCTGATTCCCCGCCTCTGATTCCCCGCCTCAGATACCCCGCCTCAGATTCCCTGCCTCAGATTCCCTGCCTCAGATTCACTGCCTCTGAGTCACCGCATCTGATTCCCCGCCTCTGATTCCCTGCCTCTGATTCCCTGCCTCTGATTCCCCGCATCTGATTCCCCGCCTCTGATTCCCTGCCTCTGATTCCCCGCCTCAGATTCCCTGCCTCAGATTCCCTGCCTCAGATTCCCCGCCTCAGATTCCCTGCCTCAGATTCCCTGCCTCAGATTCCCTTCCTCAGATTCCCTTCATCTGATTCCCTGCCTCTTATTCCCCGCCTCTGATTCCCTGCCTCTGATTCGCCGCCTCTGATTCCCCGCCTCTGATTCCCCGCCTCTGATTCCCCGCCTCAGATTCCCTGCCTCAGATTCCCTGCCTCAGATTCCCCGCCTCTGAATCCCCGCCTCTGATTCAACGCCTCTGATTCCCCGCCACTGATTCCCCGCCTCTGATTCCCCGCCTCTGATTCCCCGCCTCAGATTCCCTGCCTCAGATTCCCTGCATCAGTTTCCCTGTCTGTGATTACCCGCCTCTGATTCCCCGCCTCTGTTTCCCCGCCTCTGATTCCCCGCCTCTGATTCCCCGCCTCTGAATCCCCGCCTCAGATTTCCCGCCTCAGATTCCCTGCCTCAGATTCCCTGCCTCAGATTCCCTTCATCTGATTCCCTTCATCTGATTCCCTGCCTCTTATTCCGCGCCTCTGATTCCCCGCTTCAGATACCCCGCCTCTGATTCCCCGCCTCTGATTCCCCGCCTCTGATTCCCCGCCTCTGATTCCCCGCCTCTGATTCCCCGCTTCAGATTCCCCGCCTCTGATTCCCAGCCTCTGATTCCCCGCCTCCCTTTTTCGCGCAACTTTCCCGGCCTCAGTTTCCCCACATCTCTTTCCCCGCCTCTGATTCCACGCCTCTGATTCCCCGCCTATGATTGCCCGCCTCTGATTCCCCACCTCTCTCTCTGCACCTCTCATTCACCCCCACTCTTTCCCCTCTACTCTTTCCGCGCCTCTCTTTCCCTCCCTCAATTTCAACAACTCTGTTTGATCTGTTTTGTGTACCTCATTTTCAACACACAAGTTCCAACCACTATGTTTTGCCCACCTCTTTCCCAGCCTCTATTTATCCGCCTATGTTTACCTGCCTCTGTTTATCTACCTGTTTCCCTGCCTCAGATTCCCCGCCTCAGATTCCCCGCCTCAAATTCCCCGACTCAGATTCCCCGCCTCAGATTCCCCGCCTCAGATTCCCTGCCTCAGATTCCCTGCCTCTGATTCCCTGCCTCAGATTCCCTGCCTCAGATTCCCTGCCTCAGATTCCCTTCAACTGATTCCCTGCCTCTGATTCCCCGCCTCAGATTCCCCGCCTCTGATTCCCCGCCTCTGATTCCCCGCCTCTGATTCCCTGCCTCAGATTCCCCGCCTCAGATTCCCTGCCTCAGATTCCCTGCCTCAGATTCACTGCCTCTGAGTCCCCGCATCTGATTCCCCGCCTCTGATTCCCCGCTTCTGATTCCCCGCCTCTGATTCCCCGCCTCAGATTCCCTGCCTCAGATTCCCTGCCTCAGATTCCCTTCATCTGATTCCCTTCATCTGATTCCCTGCCTCTTATTCCCCGCCTCTGATTCCCCGCCTCTGAATCCCCGCCTCTGATTCCCCGCCTCTGATTCCCCGCCTCAGATTCCCCGCCTCAGATTCCCTGCCTCAGATTCCCTGCCTCAGATTTCCTTCATCTGATTCCCTTCATCTGATTCCCTGCCTCTTATTCCCCGCCTCTGATTCCCCGCCTCAGATTCCCCGCCTCTGATTCCCCGCCACAGATTCCCCGGCTCTGATTCCATGCCTCAGATTCCCTGCCTCAGATTCCCTGCCTCTGATTCCCCGCCTCTGATTCCCCGCATCTGATTCCCCGCCTCTGTTTCCCCGCCTCTGATTCCCCGCCTCTGATTCCCAGCCTCTGATTCCCCACTTCAGATTCCCCGCCTCAGATTCCCTGCCTCAGATTCCCCGCCTCAGATTCCCTGCCTCAGATTCCCTGCCTCTGATTCCCTGCCTCAGATTCCCTGCCTCAGATTCCATGCCTCAGATTCCCTTCCTCTGATTCACTACCTCTGATTCCCCGCCTCTGATTCCCCACCTCTGATTCCCCGCATCTGATTACCCGCCTCTGATTCCCCGCCTCTGATTCCCCACCTCTGATTCCCCGCCTCTGATTCCCCGCTTCAGATTCCCCGCCTCTGATTCCCCGCCTCTGATTCCCCGCCTCCCTTTCCGCACAACTTTCCCAGCCTCCGTTTCCCCACATCTCTTTCCCCACCTCTGATTCGACGCCTCTGATTCCCCGCCTCTGATTCCCCGCCTCCCTTTCCGCGCAACTTTCCCGGCCTCCGTTTCCCCACATCTCTTTCCCCGCCTCTGATTCCACGCCTCTGATTCCCCGCCTATGATTCCCCGCCTCTGATTCCCCGCCTCTCTCTCTGCACCTCTCATTCACCCCCACTCTTTCCCCTTCACTCTTTCCGCGCCTCTCTTTCCCTCCCTCAATTTCAACAACTCTGTTTGATCTGTTTTGTGTACCTCATTTTCAACACACAAGTTCCAACCACTATGTTTTGCCCACCTCTTTCCCCGCCTCTATTTATCCGCCTATGTTTACCTGCCTCTGTTTATCCACCTGTTTCCCTGCCTCAGATTCCCCGCCTCAGATTCCCCGACTCAGATTCCCCGCCTTAGAATCCCCGCCTCAGAATCCCCGCCTCAGATTCCCTGCCTCAGATTCCCTGCCTCTGATTCCCTGCCTCAGATTCCCTGCCTCAGATTCCCTGCCTCAGATTCCCTTCATCTGATTCCCTGCCTCTGATTCCCCGCCTCAGATTCCCCGCCTCTGATTCCCCGCCTCTGATTCCCCGCCTCTGATTCCCCGCCTCAGATACCCCGCCTCAGATTCCCTGCCTCAGATTCCCTGCCTCAGATTCACTGCCTCTGAGTCACCGCATCTGATTCCCCGCCTCTGATTCCCTGCCTCTGATTCCCTGCCTCTGATTCCCCGCATCTGATTCCCCGCCTCTGATTCCCTGCCTCTGATTCCCCGCCTCAGATTCCCTGCCTCAGATTCCCTGCCTCAGATTCCCCGCCTCAGATTCCCTGCCTCAGATTCCCTGCCTCAGATTCCCTTCCTCAGATTCCCTTCATCTGATTCCCTGCCTCTTATTCCCCGCCTCTGATTCCCTGCCTCTGATTCGCCGCCTCTGATTCCCCGCCTCTGATTCCCCGCCTCTGATTCCCCGCCTCAGATTCCCTGCCTCAGATTCCCTGCCTCAGATTCCCCGCCTCTGAATCCCCGCCTCTGATTCAACGCCTCTGATTCCCCGCCACTGATTCCCCGCCTCTGATTCCCCGCCTCTGATTCCCCGCCTCAGATTCCCTGCCTCAGATTCCCTGCATCAGTTTCCCTGTCTGTGATTACCCGCCTCTGATTCCCCGCCTCTGTTTCCCCGCCTCTGATTCCCCGCCTCTGATTCCCCGCCTCTGAATCCCCGCCTCAGATTTCCCGCCTCAGATTCCCTGCCTCAGATTCCCTGCCTCAGATTCCCTTCATCTGATTCCCTTCATCTGATTCCCTGCCTCTTATTCCGCGCCTCTGATTCCCCGCTTCAGATACCCCGCCTCTGATTCCCCGCCTCTGATTCCCCGCCTCTGATTCCCCGCCTCTGATTCCCCGCCTCTGATTCCCCGCTTCAGATTCCCCGCCTCTGATTCCCAGCCTCTGATTCCCCGCCTCCCTTTTTCGCGCAACTTTCCCGGCCTCAGTTTCCCCACATCTCTTTCCCCGCCTCTGATTCCACGCCTCTGATTCCCCGCCTATGATTGCCCGCCTCTGATTCCCCACCTCTCTCTCTGCACCTCTCATTCACCCCCACTCTTTCCCCTCTACTCTTTCCGCGCCTCTCTTTCCCTCCCTCAATTTCAACAACTCTGTTTGATCTGTTTTGTGTACCTCATTTTCAACACACAAGTTCCAACTACTATGTTTTGCCCACCTCTTTCCCAGCCTCTATTTATCCGCCTATGTTTACCTGCCTCTGTTTATCTACCTGTTTCCCTGCCTCAGATTCCCCGCCTCAGATTCCCCGCCTCAAATTCCCCGACTCAGATTCCCCGCCTCAGATTCCCCACCTCAGATTCCCTGCCTCAGATTCCCTGCCTCTGATTCCCTGCCTCAGATTCCCTGCCTCAGATTCCCTGCCTCAGATTCCCTTCAACTGATTCCCTGCCTCTGATTCCCCGCCTCAGATTCCCCGCCTCTGATTCCCCGCCTCTGATTCCCCGCCTCTGATTCCCTGCCTCAGATTCCCCGCCTCAGATTCCCTGCCTCAGATTCCCTGCCTCAGATTCACTGCCTCTGAGTCCCCGCATCTGATTCCCCGCCTCTGATTCCCCGCTTCTGATTCCCCGCCTCTGATTCCCCGCCTCAGATTCCCTGCCTCAGATTCCCTGCCTCAGATTCCCTTCATCTGATTCCCTTCATCTGATTCCCTGCCTCTTATTCCCCGCCTCTGATTCCCCGCCTCTGAATCCCCGCCTCTGATTCCCCGCCTCTGATTCCCCGCCTCTGAATCCCCGCCTCAGATTCCCTGCCTCAGATTCCCTGCCTCAGATTCGCTGCCTCTGATTCCCCGCATCTGATTCCCCGCCTATGATTCCCCGCCTCTGATTCCCCGCCTCAGACTCCCCGGCTCTGATTCCCTGCCTCAGATTCCCTGCCTCAGATTCCCTGCCTCAGATTCCCTTCATCTGATTCCGTTCATCTGATTCCCTGCCTCTTATTCCCCGCCTCTAATTCCCCGCCTCTGATTCCCCGCCCCTGATTTCCCGCCTCTGATTCCCCGCCTCTGATTCCCCGCCTCTGATTCCCCGCCTCAGATTCCCTGCCTCAGATACCCTGCCTAAGATTCCCTGCCTGTGATTCCCCGCCTCTGATTCTCCGCCTCTGATTCCCCGCCTCTGATTCCCCGCCTCTGATTCCCCGCCTCTGATTCCCCGCCTCAGATTCCCCGCCTCAGATTCCCTGCCTCAGATTCCCTGCCTCAGATTTCCTTCATCTGATTCCCTTCATCTGATTCCCTGCCTCTTATTCCCCGCCTCTGATTCCCCGCCTCTGATTCCCCGCCTCTGATTCCCCGCCTCTGATTCCCTGCCTCTGATTCACCGCCTCAGATTCCCTGCCTCAGATTCCACGCCTCAGATTCCCTGCCTCAGATTCCCTGCCTCAGATTCCCTTCATCTGATTCCCTTCATCTGATTCCATGCCTCTTATTCCCCGCCTCTGATTCCCTGCCTCTGATTCGCCGCCTCTGATTCCCCGCCTCTGATTCCCCGCCTCTGATTCCCCGCCTCAGATTCCCTGCCTCAGATTCCTTGCCTCAGATTCCCCGCCTCTGAATCCTTGCTTCTGATTCCCCGCCACAGATTCCCCGCCTCTGATTCCCTGCCTCAGATTCCCTGCCTCAGATTCCCTGCCTCAGATTCCCTGCCTCTGATTCCCCGCCTCTGATTCCCCGCCTCTGATTCACCGCCTCTGATTACCCGCCTCTGATTCCCCGCCTTTGATTCCCCGCGTCTGATTCCCCCCATCTGATTCCCCGCCTCTGATTCCCCGCCACAGATTCCCCGGCTCTGATTCCCTGCCTCAGATTCCCTGCCTCAGATTCCCTGCCTCTGATTCCCCGCCTCTGATTCCCCGCATCTGATTCCCCGCCTCTGTTTCCCCGCCTCTGATTCCCCGCCTCTGATTCCCAGCCTCTGATTCCCCACTTCAGATTCCCCGCCTCTGATTACCCGCCTCTGATTCCCCGCCTCCCTTTCCGCGCAACTTTCCCGGGCCTCCGTTTCCCCACATCTCTTTCCCCGCCTCTGATTCCACACCTCTGATTCCCCGCCTATGATTCCCCGCCTCTGATTCCCCGCCTCTGTCTCTGCGCCTCTCATTCACCCCCACTCTTTCCCCTCCACTCTTTCCGCGCCTCTCTTTCCCACCCTCAATTTCAACAACTCTGTTTGATCTGTTTTGTGTACCTCATTTTCAACACACAAGTTCCAACTACTATGTTTTGCCCACCTCTTTCTCCGCCTCTATTTGTCCGCCTATGTTTACCTGCCTCTGTTTATCCACCTGTTTCCCTGCCTCAGATTCCCCTCCTCAGATTGCCCGCCTCAGATTCCCCGCCTCAGATTCCCCGCCTCAGATTCCCTGCCTCAGATTCCCTGCCTCTGATTCCCTGCCTCAGATTCCCTGCCTCAGATTCCATGCCTCAGATTCCCTTCCTCTGATTCACTACCTCTGATTCCCCGCCTCTGATTCCCCACCTCTGATTCCCCGCATCTGATTACCCGCCTCTGATTCCCCGCCTCTGATTCCCCACCTCTGATTCCCCGCCTCTGATTCCCCGCTTCAGATTCCCCGCCTCTGATTCCCCGCCTCTGATTCCCCGCCTCCCTTTCCGCGCAACTTTCCCAGCCTCCGTTTCCCCACATCTCTTTCCCCACCTCTGATTCGACGCCTCTGATTCCCCGCCTCTGATTCCCCGCCTCCCTTTCCGCGCAACTTTCCCGGCCTCCGTTTCCCCACATCTCTTTCCCCGCCTCTGATTCCACGCCTCTGATTCCCCGCCTATGATTCCCCGCCTCTGATTCCCTGCCTCTCTCTCTGCACCTCTCATTCACCCCCACTCTTTCCCCTCCACTCTTTCCGCGCCTCTCTTTCCCTCCCTCAATTTCAACAACTCTGTTTGATCTGTTTTGTGTACCTCATTTTCAACACACAAGTTCCAACCACTATGTTTTGCCCACCTCTTTCCCCGCCTCTATTTATCCGCCTATGTTTACCTGCCTCTGTTTATCCACCTGTTTCCCTGCCTCAGATTCCCCGCCTCAGATTCCCCGACTCAGATTCCCCGCCTTAGAATCCCCGCCTCAGATTCCCTGCCTCAGATTCCCTGCCTCTGATTCCCTGCCTCAGATTCCCTGCCTCAGATTCCCTGCCTCAGATTCCCTTCATCTGATTCCCTGCCTCTGATTCCCCGCCTCAGATTCCCCGCCTCTGATTCCCCGCCTCTGATTCCCCGCCTCTGATTCCCCGCCTCAGATACCCCGCCTCAGATTCCCTGCCTCAGATTCCCTGCCTCAGATTCACTGCCTCTGAGTCACCGCATCTGATTCCCCGCCTCTGATTCCCTGCCTCTGATTCCCTGCCTCTGATTCCCCGCATCTGATTCCCCGCCTCTGATTCCCCGCCTCTGATTCTCCGCATCTGATTCCCCGCCTCGGATTCCCCGCCTCTGATTCCCCGCCTCTGATTCCCCGCCTCAGATTCCCTGCCTCAGATTCCCTGCCTCAGATTCCCTTCATCTGATTCCCTTCATCTGATTCCCTGCCTCTTATTCCCCGCCTCTGATTCCCCGCCTCTGAATCCCCGCCTCTGATTCCCCGCCTCTGATTCCCCGCGTCTGAATCCCCGCCTCAGATTCCCTGCCTCAGATTCCCTGCCTCAGATTCCCTGCCTCTGATTCCCCGCATCTGATTCCCCGCCTCTGATTCCGCGCCTCTGATTCCCCGCCAATAATTCCCCGCCTCTGATTCCCCGCCTCAGACTCCCCGGCTCTGATTCCCTGCCTCAGATTCCCTGCCTCAGATTCCCTTCATCTGATTCCCTTCATCTGATTCCCTGCCTCATATTCCCGGCCTCTGATTCCCCGCCTCTGATTCCCCGCCTCTGATTCCCCGCCTCTGATTCCCCGCCTCTGATTCCCCACCTCAGATTCCCTGCCTCAGATACCCAGCCTCAGATTCCCTGCCTGTGATTCCCCGCCTCTGATTCCCCGCCTCTGATTCCCTGCCTCTGATTCCATGCCTCTGATTCCCCGCCTCAGATTCCCTGCCTCAGATTCCCTGCCTCAGATTCCCCGCCTCAGATTCCCTGCCTCAGATTCCCTGCCTCAGATTCCCTTCATCTGATTCCCTTCATCTGATTCCCTGCCTCTTATTCCCCGCCTCTGATTCCCTGCCTCTGATTCGCCGCCTCTGATTCCCCGCCTCTGATTCCCCGCCTCTGATTCCCCGCCTCAGATTCCCTGCCTCAGATTCCCTGCCTCAGATTCCCCGCCTCTGAATCCCCGCCTCTGATTCAACGCCTCTGATTCCCCGCCACTGATTCCCCGCCTCTGATTCCCCGCCTCTGATTCCCCGCCTCAGATTCCCTGCCTCAGATTCCCTGCATCAGTTTCCCTGTCTGTGATTACCCGCCTCTGATTCCCCGCCTCTGTTTCCCCGCCTCTGATTCCCCGCCTCTGATTCCCCGCCTCTGAATCCCCGCCTCAGATTCCCCGCCTCAGATTCCCTGCCTCAGATTCCCTGCCTCAGATTCCCTTCATCTGATTCCCTTCATCTGATTCCCTGCCTCTTATTCCGCGCCTCTGATTCCCCACCTCTGATTCCCCGCTTCAGATACCCCGCCTCTGATTCCCCGCCTCTGATTCCCCGCCTCTGATTCCCCGCCTCTGATTCCCCGCCTCTGATTCCCCGCTTCAGATTCCCCACCTCTGATTCCCCGCCTCTGATTCCCCGCCTCCCTTTCCGCGCAACTTTCCCGGCCTCCGTTTCCCCACATCTCTTTCCCCGCCTCTGATTCCACGCCTCTGATTCCCCGCCTATGATTGCCCGCCTCTGATTCCCCGCCTCTGATTCCCCGCCTATGATTCCCCGCCTCTGATTCCCCGCCTCTGTCTCTGCGCCTCTCATTCACCCCCACTCTTTCCCCTCCACTCTTTCCGCGCCTCTCTTTCCCTCCCTCAATTTCAACAACCCTGTTTGATCTGTTTTGTGTACCTCATTTTCAACACACAAGTTCCAACTACTATGTTTTGCCCACCTCTTTCTCCGCCTCTATTTATCCGCCTATGTTTACCTGCCTCTGTTTATCCACCTGTTTCCCTGCCTCAGATTCCCCGCCTCAGATTGCCCGCCTCAGATTCCCCGCCTCAGATTCCCCGCCTCAGATTCCCTGCCTCAGATTCCCTGCCTCTGATTCCCTGCCTCAGATTCCCTGCCTCAGATTCCATGCCTCAGATTCCCTTCATCTGATTCACTACCTCTGATTCCCCGCCTCAGATTCCCCGCCTCTGATTCCCCGCCTCTGACTCCCCGCCTCAGATACCCCGCCTCAGATTCCCTGCCTCAGATTCCCTGCCTCAGATTCCCTGCCTCTGATTCCCCGCCTCTGATTCCCCGCCTCTGATTCCCCGCGTCTGATTCCCCGCCTCTGATTCCCCGCCTCTGATTCCCCGCCTCCCTTTCCGCGCAACTTTCCCGGGCCTCCGTTTCCCCACATCTCTTTCCCCGCCTCTGATTCCACACCTCTGATTCCCCGCCTATGATTCCCCGCCTCTGATTCCCCGCCTCTGTCTCTGCGCCTCTCATTCACCCCCACTCTTTCCCCTCCACTCTTTCCGCGCCTCTCTTTCCCTCCCTCAATTTCAACAACTCTGTTTGATCTGTTTTGTGTACCTCATTTTCAACACACAAGTTCCAACTACTATGTTTTGCCCACCTCTTTCTCCGCCTCTATTTATCCGCCTATGTTTACCTGCCTCTGTTTATCCACCTGTTTCCCTGCCTCAGATTCCCCGCCTCAGATTGCCCGCCTCAGATTCCCCGCCTCAGATTCCCCGCCTCAGATTCCCTGCCTCAGATTCCCTGCCTCTGATTCCCTGCCTCAGATTCCCTGCCTCAGATTCCATGCCTCAGATTCCCTTCATCTGATTCACTACCTCTGATTCCCCGCCTCAGATTCCCCGCCTCTGATTCCCCGCCTCTGACTCCCCGCCTCAGATACCCCGCCTCAGATTCCCTGCCTCAGATTCCCTGCCTCAGATTCCCTGCCTCTGATTCCTTGCCTCTGATTCCCCGCCTCTGATTCCCCGCCTCTGATTCCCCGCCTCTGATTCCCCGCCTCTGATTCCCCGCCTCAGATTCCCCGGCTCTGATTCCATGCCTCAGATTCCCTGCCTCAGATTCCCTGCCTCTGATTCCCCGCATCTGATTCCCCGCCTGTGGTTCCCCGCCTCTGATTCCCCGCCTCTGATTCCCCGCCTCTGATTCCCCGCCTCTGATTCCCCGCTTCAGATTCCCCGCCTCTGATTCCCCGCCTCTGATTCCCCGCCTCCCTTTCCGCGCAACATTCCCGGCCTCCGTTTCCCCACATCTCTTTCCCCGCCTCTGATTCCACACCTCTGATTCCCCGCCTATGATTCCCCGCCTCTGATTCCCCGCCTCTGTCTCTGCGCCTCTCATTCACCCCCACTCTTTCCCCTCCACTCTTTCCGCGCCTCTCTTTCCCTCCCTCTATTTCAACAACTCTGTTTGATCTGTTTTGTGTACCTCATTTTCAACACACAAGTTCCAACCACTATGTTTTGCACACCTCTTCACCCGCCTCTATTTATCCGCCTATGTTTACCTGCCTCTGTTTATCCACCTGTTTCCCTGCCTCAGATTCCCCGCCTCAGATTGCCCGACTCAGATTCCCCGCCTCTGATTTCCTGCCTCAGATTCCATGCCTCAGATTCCCTGCCTCTGATTTCCTGCCTCAGATTCCCTGCCTCAGATTCCATGCCTCAGATTCCCTTCATCTGATTCCCTGCCTCTGATTCCCCGCCTCAGATTCCCCGCCTCTGATTCCCCACCTCTGATTCCCCGCCTCTGATTCCCTGCCTCAGATACCCCGCCTCAGATTCCCTAACTCAGATTCCCTGCCTCAGATTCCCTGCCTCTGCTTCCCCGCATCTGATTCCCCGCCTCTGATTCCCTGACTCTGATTCCCTGCCTCTGATTCCCCGCATCTGATTCCCCGCCTCTGATTCCCCGCCTCTGATTCCCCGCATCTCATTCGCCGCTTCAGATTCCCTGCCTCAGATTCCCTGCCTCAGATTCCCCGCCTCTGATTCCCCGCCTCTGATTCCCCGCCTCTGATTCCCCGCCTCAGATTCCCCGGCTCTGATTCCCTGTCTCAGATTCCCTGCCTCAGATTCCCTTCCTCAGATTCCCTTCATCTGATTCCCTTCATCTGATTCCCTGCCCCTTATTCCCCGCCTCTGATTCCCCGCCTCTGATACCCCGCCTCTGATTCCCCGACTCTGATTCCCCGCCTCTGACTCCCCGCCTTAGATTCCCTGCCTCAGATTCCCTGCCTCAGATTCCCTGCCTGTGATTCCCCGCCTCTGATTCCCCGCCTCTGATTCCCCGCCACTGATTCCCTGCCTCTGATTCCCCGCCTCTGATTTCCCGCCTCAGATTCCCCGCCTCAGATTCCCTGCCTCAGATTCCCTGCCTCAGATTCCCTTCATCATATTCCCTTCATCTGATTCCCTGCCTCTTATTCCCCGCCTCTGATTCCCCGCCTCTGATTCCCCGCATCTGATTACCCGCCTCTGATTCCCCGCCTCTGATTCCCTGCCTCTGATTCCCCGCCTCTGATTCCCCGCCTCAGATTCCCCGCCTCTGATTCCCCGCCTCTGATACCCCGCCTCCCTTTCCGCACAACTTTCCCGGCCTCCGTTTCCCCACATCTCTTTCCCCGCCTCTGATTCCACGCCTCTGATTCCCCGCCTATGATTACCCGCCTCTGATTCCCCGCCTCTGCCTCTGGGCCTCTCATTCACCCCCACTCTTTCCCCTCCACTCTTTCCGCGCCTCTCTTTCCCACCCTCAATTTCATCAACTCTGTTTGATCTGTTTTGTGTACCTCATTTTCAACACACAAGTTCCAACCATTATGTTTTGCCCACCTCTTTCCCCGCCTCTATTTATCCGCCTATGTTTACCTGCCTCTGTTTATCCACATGTTTCCCTGCCTCAGATTCCCCGGCTCAGATTCCCCGACTCAGATTCCCCACCTCAGATTCCCCGCCTCAGATTCCCTGCCTCAGATTCCCTGCCTCAGATTCCCTGCCTCAGATTCCCTTCATCTGATTCCCTGCCTCTGATTCCCCGCATCAGATTCCCCGCCTCTGATTCCCCCCCTCTGATTCCCCGCCTCTGATTCCCCGCCTCAGATTCCCCGCCTCAGATTCCCTGCCTCAGATTCCCTGCCTCAGATTCCCTGCCTCTGACTCCCCGCATCTGATTCCCCGCCTCTGATTCCCTGCCTCTGATTCCCCACCTCTGATTCCCCGCATCTGATTACCCGCCTCAGATTCCCCGCCTCTGATTCCCCGCCTCTGATTCCCCGCCTCAGATTCCCCGCCTCTGATTCCCCGCCTCTGATTCCCCGCCTCCCTTTCCGCGCAACGTTTTCGGCCTCTGTTTCCCCACATCTCTTTCCCCGCCTCTGATTCCACGCCTCTGATTCCCCGCCTATGAATCCCCGCGTCTGATTCCCAGCGTCTGATTCCTCGCCTCTCATTCACCGCCTCTGATTCCCCGCCTCTGATTCCCCGCCTCAGATTCCCCGCCTCAGATTCCCTGCCTCAGATTCCCTGCCTCAGATTCCCTTCATCTGATTCCCGTCATCTGATTCCCTGCCTCTTATTCCCCGCCTCTGATTCCCCACCTCTGATTCCCTGCATCTGATTACCCGCCTCTGATTACCCGCCTCTGATTCCCCGCCTCTGATTCCCCACCTCAGATTCCCCGCCCTTGATTCGCCGCCTCTGATTCCCCGCCTCTTTTTCCGCGCAACCTTCCCGGCCTCCGTTTCCCCACATCTCTTTCCCCGCCTCTGATTCCCCGCCTATGATTCCCCGCCTCTGATTCCCCGCCTCTGTCTCTGCGCCTCTCATTCACCCCCACTCATTCCCCTCCACTCTTTCCGCGCCTCTCTTTCCCTCCCTCAATTTCAACAACTCTGTTTGATCTGTTTTGTGTACCTCATTTTCAATACACAAGTTCCAACCACTATGTTTTGCCCACCTCTTTCCCCTCCTCTATTTATCCGCCTATGTTTACCTGCCTTTGTTTATCCACATGTTTCCCTGCCTCAGATTCCCCGCCTCAGATTCCCTGCCTCAGATTCCCTTCATCTGATTCCCGTCATCTGATTCCCTGCCTCTTATTCCCCGCCTCTGATTCCCCGCATCTGATTACCCGCCTCTGATTCCCCGCCTCCGATTCTCTGCCTCTGATTCCCCGCCTCAGATTCCCCGCCTCAGATTCCCCGCCTCTGATTCCCCGCCTCTGATACCCCGCCTCCCTTTCCGCACAACTTTCCCGGCCTCCGTTTCCCCACATCTCTTTCCCCGCCTCTGATTCCACGCCTCTGATTCCCCGCCTATGATTCCCCGCCTCTGATTCCCCGCCTCTGCCTCTGGGCCTCTCATTCACCCCCACTCTTTCCCCTCCACTCTTTCCACGCCTCTCTTTCCCTCGCTCAATTTCATCAACTCTGTTTGATCTGTTTTGTGTACCTCATTTTCAACACACAAGTTCCAACCATTATGTTTTGCCCACCTCTTTCCCCGCCTCTATTTATCCGCCTATGTTTACCTGCCTCTGTTTATCCACATGTTTCCCTGCCTCAGATTCCCCGGCTCAGATTCCCCGACTCAGATTCCCCGCCTCAGATTCCCCGCCTCAGATTCCCTGCCTCAGATTCCCTGCCTCTGATTCCCTGCCTCAGATTCCCTGCCTCAGATTCCCTGCCTCAGATTCCCTTCATCTGATTCCCTGCCTCTGATTCCCCGCATCAGATTCCCCGCCTCTGATTCCCCCCCTCTGATTCCCCGCCTCTGATTCCCCGCCTCAGATTCCCCGCCTCAGATTCCCTGCCTCAGATTCCCTGCCTCAGATTCCCTGCCTCTGATTCCCCGCATCTGATTCCCCGCCTCTGATTCCCTGCCTCTGATTCCCCACCTCTGATTCCCCGCATCTGATTACCCGCCTCAGATTCCCCGCCTCTGATTCCCCGCCTCTGATTCCCCGCCTCAGATTCCCCACCTCTGATTCCCCGCCTCTGATTCCCCGCCACCCTTTCCGCGCAACTTTTTCGGCCTCTGTTTCCCCACATCTCTTTCCCCGCCTCTGATTCCACGCCTCTGATTCCCCGCCTATGAATCCCCGCGTCTGATTCCCAGCGTCTGATTCCTCGCCTCTCATTCACCGCCTCTGATTCCCCGCCTCTGATTCCCCGCCTCAGATTCCCCGCCTCAGATTCCCTGCCTCAGATTCCCTGCCTCAGATTCCCTTCATCTGATTCCCTGCCTCTTATTCCCCGCCTCTGATTCCCCACCTCTGATTCCCTGCATCTGATTACCCGCCTCTGATTCCCCGCCTCTGATTCCCCGCCTCTGATTCCCCGCCTCAGATTCCCCGCCCTTGATTCGCCGCCTCTGATTCCCCGCCTCTTTTTCCGCGCAACCTTCCCGGCCTCCGTTTCCCCACATCTCTTTCCCCGCCTCTGATTCCCCGCCTATGATTCCCCGCCTCTGATTCCCCGCCTCTGTCTCTGCGCCTCTCATTCACCCCCACTCTTTCCCCTCCACTCTTTCCGCGCCTCTCTTTCCCTCCCTCAATTTCAACAACTCTGTTTGATCTGTTTTGTGTACCTCATTTTCAATACACAAGTTCCAACCACTATGTTTTGCCCACATCTTTCCCCTCCTCTATTTATCCGCCTATGTTTACCTGCCTCTGTTTATCCATCTGTTTCCCTGCCTCAGATTCCCCGCCTCAGATTCCCCGCCTCAGATTCCCCGCCTCAGATTCCCTGCCTCAGATTCCCTGCATCTGATTCCCTGCCTCATATTCCCTGCCTCAGATTCCCTGCCTCAGATTCCCTTCATCTGATTCCCTGCCTCTGATTCCCCGCCTCAGATTCCCCGCCTCTGATTCCCCGCCTCTGATTCCCCGCCTCTGATTCCCCGCCTCAGATTCCCCGCCTCTGATTCCCTGCCTCTGATTCCCTCCCTCTGATTCCCCGCATCTGATTCCCCGCCTCTGATTCCCCGCCTCTGATTCCCCGCCTCTGATTCTCCGCATCTGATTCCCCGCCTCTGATTCCCCGCCTCTGATTCCCCGCCTCTGATTCCACACCTCAGATTCCCTGCCTCAGATTCCCTGCCTCAGATTCCCTTCATCTGATTCCCTTCATCTGATTCCCTGCCTCTTATTCCCCGCCTCTGATTCCCCGCCTCTGAATCCCCGCCTCTGATTCCCCGCCTCCCTTTCCGCGCAACTTTCCCGGTCTCCGTTTCCCCACATCTCTTTCGCCGCCTCTGATTCCACTCCTCCGATTCCCCGCCTATGATTCCCCGCCTATGATTCCCCGCCTCTGATTCCCCGCCTCTGATTCCCCGCCTCTGTCTCTGCGCCTCTCATTCACCCCCACTCTTTCCCCTCCACTCTTTCCACGCCTCTCTTTCCCTCGCTCAATTTCATCAACTCTGTTTGATCTGTTTTGTGTACCTCATTTTCAACACACAAGTTCCAACCATTATGTTTTGCCCACCTCTTTCCCCGCCTCTATTTATCCGCCTATGTTTACCTGCCTCTGTTTATCCACATGTTTCCCTGCCTCAGATTCCCCGGCTCAGATTCCCCGACTCAGATTCCCCGCCTCAGATTCCCCGCCTCAGATTCCCTGCCTCAGATTCCCTGCCTCTGATTCCCTGCCTCAGATTCCCTGCCTCAGATTCCCTGCCTCAGATTCCCTTCATCTGATTCCCTGCCTCTGATTCCCTGCCTCAGATTCCCCGCCTCAGATTGCCCGACTCAGATTCCCTGCTTCAGATTCCCCGCCTCAGATTCCCTGCCTCAGATTCCCTGCCTCTGATTCCCTGCCTCAGATTCCCTGCATCAGATTCCATGCCTCAGATTCCCTTCATCTGATTCCCTGCCTCTGATTCCCCGCCTCAGATTCCCCACCTCTGATACCCCGCCTCTGATTCCCCGCCTCTGATTCCCCGCCTCAGATTCCCCGCCTCTGATTCCCTGCCTCTGATTCCCTCCCTCTGATTCCCCGCATCTGATTCCCCGCCTCTGATTCCCCGCCTCTGATTCCCCGCCTCTGATTCTCCGCATCTGATTCCCCGCCTCTGATTCCCCGCCTCTGATTCCCCGCCTCTGATTCCCCACCTCAGATTCCCTGCCTCAGATTCCCTGCCTCAGATTCCCTTCATCTGATTCCCTTCATCTGATTCCCTGCCTCTTATTCCCCGCCTCTGATTCCCCGCCTCTGAATCCCCGCCTCTGATTCCCCGCCTCCCTTTCCGCGCAACTTTCCCGGTCTCCGTTTCCCCGCATCTCTTTCGCCGCCTCTGATTCCACTCCTCCGATTCCCCGCCTATGATTCCCCGCCTATGATTCCCCGCCTCTGATTCCCCGCCTCTGTCTCTGCGCCTCTCATTCACCCCCACTCTTTCCCCTCCACTCTTTCCGCGCCTCTCTTTCCCTCCCTCAATTTCAACAACTCTGTTTGATCTGTTTTGTGTACCTCATTTTCAACACACAAGTTCCAACCACTATGTTTTGCCCACCTTTTTCCCCGCCTCTATTTATCCGCCTATGTTTACCTGCCTCTGTTTATCCACCTGTTTCCCTGCCTCAGATTCCCCGCCTCAGATTGCCCGACTCAGATTCCCCGCCTCAGATTCCCCGCCTCAGATTCCCTGCCTCAGATTCCCTGCCTCTGATTCCCTGCCTCAGATTCCCTGCCTCAGATTCCATGCCTCAGATTCCCTTCATCTGATTCCCTGCCTCTGATTCCCCGCCTCAGATTCCCCGCCTCTCATTCCCCACCTCTGATTCCCCGCCTCTGATTCCCCGCCTCTCATTCCCCGCCTCTGATTCCCGCCTCTGATTCCCCACCTCAGATTCCCCTGCTCTGATTCCCTGCCTCAGATTCCCTGCCTCAGATTCCCTGCCTCAGATTCCCTGCCTCTGATTCCCCGCATCTGATTCCCCGCCTCTGGTTCCCCGCCTCTGATTCCCCGCCTCTGATTCCCCGCCTCTGATTCCCCGCCTCTGATTCCCCGCTTCAGATTCCCCGCCTCTGATTCCCCGCCTCTGATTCCCCGCTTCCCTTTCCGCGCAACTTTCCCGGCCTCCGTTTCCCCACATCTCTTTCCCCGCCTCTGATTCCACACCTCTGATTCCCCGCCTATGATTCCAAGCCTCTGATTCCCCGCCTCTGTCTCTGCGCCTCTCATTCACCCACACTCTTTCCCCTCTACTCTTTCCGCGCCTCTCTTTCCCTCCCTCAATTTCAACAACTCTGTTTGATCTGTTTTGTGTACCTCATTTTCAACACACAAGTTCCAACCACTATGTTTTGCCCACCTCTTTCCCCGCCTCTATTTATCCGCCTATGTTTACCTGCCTCTGTTTATCCACCTGTTTCCCTGCCTCAGATTCCCCGCCTCAGATTGCCCGACTCAGATTCCCCGCCTCAGATTCCGCGCCTCAGATTCCATGCCTCAGATACCCTGCCTCTGATTCCCTGCCTCAGATTCCCTGCCTCAGATTCCATGCCTCAGATTCCATGCCTCAGATTCCCTTCATCTGATTCCCTGCCTCTGATACCCCGCCTCAGATTCCCCACCTCTGATTCCCCGCCTCTGATTCCCCGCCTCTGATTCCCCGCCTCAGATACCCCGCCTCAGATTCCCTAACTCAGATTCCCTGCCTCAGATTCCCTGCCTCTGATTCCCCGCATCTGATTCCCCGCCTCTGATTCCCTGCCTCTGATTCCCTGCCTCTGATTCCCCGCATCTGAGTCCCCGCCTCTGAATCCCCGCCTCTGATTCCCCGCCTCTCATTCCCCGCTTCAGATTCCCTGCCTCAGATTCCCTGCCTCAGATTCCCTTCATCTGAATCCCCGCCTCTGATTCCCCGCCTCTGATTCCCCGCCTCTGAATCCCCGCCTCAGATTCCCCGGCTCTGATTCCCTGCCCGCAATTATCGTCTGGCAATTATCATCTGGCAATTATCATCTGGCAATTAGGGTGGGGTAACATTAATGTTTAGAAATTATTGTCTTGAAATTAACCTGTCGCAAACAGAACCTGAAATGTGTCTTGAAATTAATGACTTGAAATTAACGTCTTGAAATTAATGTCTTGAAATGAACATTTCGCAAACAGAACCTGTAATGTGTCTTGAAATTAATGTCTTGAAATTAATGTGTCGTGAACAGAACCTGAAATGTTTTGAAATTAACGTCCTGAAATTAACGTCCTGAAATTAACGTCCTGAAATTAACGTCCTGAAATTAACGTCCTGAAATTAACGTCCTGAAATTAACGTCCTGGAATTAACATCCTGGAATTCACATGTCGCAAACAGAACCTGAAATGTGCCGTGAAATTAACGTCTTGAAATTAACGTCTTGAAATTAACGCCTTGAAATTAACGTCTTGAAATTATAGTCTTGAAATTAACGTCTTGAAATTAACGTCTTGAAATTAACTTCTTGAAATTGATGTCTTGAGATTGACGTCTTGAAATTGACGTCTTGAAATTTACGTCCTGAAATTGACGTCTTGAAATTTACGTCCTGAAATTGACGTCTTGAAATTGACGTCCTGAAATTAACGTCCTGAAATTAACGTCCTGAAATTAAAGTCTTGAAATTAATATGTCGCAAACAGAACCTGAAATGTGTCTTGACATTATTGCCTTGAAATTAATGTCTTGAAATTAATTTCTTGAAATTGACGTCTTGAAATTGACGTCTTGAAATTGACGTCTTGAAATTGACGTCTTGATATTGACGTCTGGAAATTATTGCCTTGAAATTATTGCCTTGAAATTATTGCCTTGAAATTTTTGCCTTGAAATTATTGCCGTGAAATTAATGTCGTGAAATTAATGTCGTGAAATTAATGTCGTGAAATTAATGTCGTGAAATTAATGTCGTGAAATTAATGTCTTGAAATTATTGTCTTGAAATTATTGTCTTGAAATTAACATGTCGTAAACAGAACCTGAAATGTCGTGAAATTGATCTCGTGAAATTAATGTCATGAAATTACTGTCGTGAAATTAATGTCGTGAAAGTAATGTCGTGAAATTAATGTCGTGAAATTATTGTCTTGAAATTATCATGTCGCAAACAGAACCTGAAATGTGTCTTGAAATTAATGTCTTGAAGTTAATGTCTTGAAGTTCATGTCTTGAAGTTAATATCTTGAAGTTAATGTCTTGAAATTAATATCTTGAAATTAATGTATTGAAATTAATGTCTTGAAATTAATGTCTTGAAACTAATATCTTGAAATTAATGTCTTGAAATTAATGTCTCGAAATTATAGTCTTGAAATTATAGTTTTGAAATTAATGTCTTCAAATTATAGTCTTGAAATTATTGTCTTGAAATTATTGTCTTGAAATTATTGTGTTGAAACTATTGTCTTGAAACTATTGTCTTGAAACTATTGTCTTGAATCTATTGTCTTGAAACTATTGTCTTGAAACTATTGTCTTCAAACTATTGTCTTCAAATTATTGTCTTGAAACTATTCTCTTGAAATTATTGTCTTGAAACTATTGTCTTGAAACTATTGTCTTGAAATTTTTGTCTTGATATTTTTGTCTTGAAATTATAGTCTTGATATTATAGTCTTGAAATTATAGTCTTGAAATTATAGTCTTGAAATTATGGTCTTGAAATTATAGTCTTGAAATTATTGTTTTGAAATTATAGTCTTGAAATTATAGTCTTGAAATTATAGCCTTGAAATTATAGCCTTGAAATTATAGACTTGAAATTATAGACTTGAAATTAACGTCCTGAAATTAACGTACTGAAATTAAGGTCCTGAAATTAACATCCTGAAATTAACGTCCTGAAATTAACGTCCTGAAATTAACGTCCAGAAATTAACGTCCTGAAATTAACGTCTTGAAATTAACGTCCTGGAATTCACATGTCGCAAATAGAACCTGAAATGTGCCTTGAAATTAACATCTTGAAATTATCGTCTTGAAATTAATGTCTTGAAATTAACGTCTTGAAATTAACGTCTTGAAATTAACGTCTTGAAATTAACGTCTTGAAATTATAGTTTTGAAATTATAGTCTTGAAATTATAGTCTTGAAATTAACGTCTTGAAATTAACGTCTTGAAATTGACGTCTTGAAATTGACATCTTGAAATTGACGTCTTGATATTGACGTCTTGAAATTGACGTCTTGAAATTATTGCCTTGAAATTATTGCCTTGAAATTATTGCCTTGAAATTATTGCCTTCAAATTATTGCCTTGAAATTATTGCCGTGAAATTAATGTCGTGAAATTAATGTCGTGAAATTAATTTCGTGAAATTAATGTCGTGAAATTATTGTCTTGAAATTATCATGTCGCAAACAGAACCTGAAATGTGTCTTGAAATTAATGTCTTGAAGTTAATGTCTTGAAGTTCATGTCTTGAAGTTAATATCTTGAAGTTAATGTCTTGAAGTTAATGTCTTGAAATTAATATCTTGAAATTAATGTATTGAAATTAATGTCTTTAAATTAATGT
This sequence comes from Narcine bancroftii, assembly GCF_036971445.1. Lineage (NCBI taxonomy): Eukaryota > Metazoa > Chordata > Chondrichthyes > Torpediniformes > Narcinidae > Narcine > Narcine bancroftii. Next base: position 136,963 of record NC_091471.1, on the reverse strand, counting down.
CTTGAAACTAATATCTTGAAATTAATGTCTTGAAATTAATGTCATCAAATTATAGTCTTGAAATTATTGTCTTGAAATTATTGTCTTGAAATTATTGTGTTGAATCTATTGTCTTGAAACTATTGTCTTGAAACTATTGTCTTGAAACTATTGTCTTCAAATTATTGTCTTGAAACTATTCTCTTGAAATTATTGTCTTGAAATTTTTGTCTTGAAATTATGGTCTTGAAATTATAGTCTTGAAATTATTGTTTTGAAATTATAGTCTTGAAATTATAGTCTTGAAATTATAGCCTTGAAATTATATCCTTGAAATTATAGACTTATAATTGTAGACTTGAAATTAACGTCCTGAAATTAACGTGCTGAAATTAACATCCTAAATTTAACGTCCTGAAATTAACGTCCTGAAATTAACGTCCTGAAATTAACGTCCTGAAATTAACGTCCTGAAATTAACATCCTGGAATTCACGTGTCGCAAACAGAACCTGAAATGTGCCGTGAAATTAACGTCTTGAAATTAACGTCTTGAATTTGACGACTTGAAATTGACGTCTTGAAATTGACGTCTTGAAATTGACGTCTTGAAATTGACATCTTGAAATTTACGTCTTGAAATTGACGTCCTGAAATTAACGTCCTGAAATTGACGTCCAGAAATTAACGTCCTGAAATTGAAGTCCTGAAATTAACGTCTTGAAATTAATATGTCGCAAACAGAACCTGAAAATTGTCTTGACATTAATGGCTTGAAATTAATGTCTTGAAATTAATGTCTTGAAATTAATGTCTTGAAATTAATGTCTTGAAATTAATGTCTTGAAATTATAGTCTTCAAATTATAGTCTTGAAATTATAGTCTGGCAATTATCGTCTGTCAATTTTCGCCTGGCAATTATCGTCTGGCACTTATCGTCTGGCACTTACCGTCTGGCACTTATCGTCTGGCACTTATCGTCTGGCATTTATCGTCTGGCACTTATCGTCTGGCACTTATCGTCTGGCACTTATCATCTGGCACTTATCGTCTGGCACTTATCGTCTGGCACTTATCGTCTGGCACTTATCGTCTGGCACATCGTCTGGCAATTATCATCTGGCAATTGGGGTGGCATAACATTAATGTCTAGAAATTAATGTTAAGAAATTATTGTCTTGAAATTAACCTGTCTCAAACAGAACCTGCAATGTGTCTTGAAATTAATGTCTTGAAATTAATGTCTTGAAATTGACCTGTCGCAATCAAAACCTCAAATGCATCTTGAAATTAAAGTCTTGAAATTAACGTCTTGAAATTAATGTCTTGAAATTAACGTCTTGAAATTAATGTCTTGAAATTAACGTCTTGAAATTAATGTCTTGAAATTATAGTCTTGAAATTACAGTCTGGCAATAATAGTCTGGCAATTATCGTCCGGCAATTATCGTCCGGAAATTATCGTCTGGCACTTATCATCTGGCACTAATCGTCTGGCACTTATCGTCTGGCACTTATCGTCTTGCACTTATCGTCTGGCACTTATCGTCTGGCACTTATCGTCTGTCAATTATCGTCTGGCATTTATCGCCTGGCAATTGGGGAGGCGTAACATTAATGTCTAGAAATTAATGTTAAGAAATTATTGTCTTGAAATTAACCTGTCGCAAACAGAACCTGCAATGTGTCTTGAAATTAATGTCTTGAAATTAATGTCTTGAAATTGACCTGTCGCAAACAAAACCTCAAATGTGTCTTGAAATTAAAGTCTTGAAATTAACGTCTTGAAATTAACGACTTGAAATTAACGACCTGAAATTAACGTCCTGAAATTAACGTCCAGAAATTAACGTCCTGACATTAACGTCCTGAAATTAACGACCTGAAATTAACGTCCTGAAATTAACGTCCTGAAATTAACGTCCTGGAATTCACGTGTCGCAAACAGAACGTGAAATGTGCCTTGAAATTAACATATTGAAATTAACGTCTTGAAATTAATGTCTTGAAATTAACGTCTTGAAATTAACGTCTTGAAATTAACGTCTTGAAATTAACGTCTTGAAATTATAGTCTTGAAATTGACGTCTTGTAAGTGACGTCTTGAAATTGACATCTTGAAATTATTGCCTTGAAATTATTGCCTTGAAATTATTGCCGTGAAATTAATGTCGTGAAATTAATGTCGTGAAATTAATGTCGTGAAATTAATGTCGTGAAATTAATGTCGTGAAATTAATGTCTTGAAATTATTGTCTTGAAATTATTGTCTTGAAATTCTCATGTCGCAAACAGAACCTGAAATGTGCCTTGAAATTAATGTCTTGAAGTTAATGTCTTGAAGTTAATGTCTTGAAATTAATATATTGAAATTAATGTCTTGATATTAATGTCTTGAAATTAACGTCTTGAAACTAATGTCTTGAAATTAATGTCTTGAAATTAATGTCTTGAAATTATAGTCTTGAAATTATAGTCTTGAAATTAATGTCTTCAAATTATAGTCTTGAAATTATTGTCTTGAAATTATTGTCTTGAAATTATTGTCTTGAAACTATTGTCTTGAAACTATTGTCTTGAAACTATTGTCTTGAAACTATTGTCTTGAAACTATTTTCTTGAAACTATTGTCTTGAAACTATTGTCTTCAAATTATTGTCTTGTAACTATTGTCTTGAAATTATTGTCTTGAAACTATTGTCTTGAAACTATTGTCTTGAAATTTTTGTCTTGAAATATTTGTCTTGAAATTATAGTCTTGATATTATAGTCTTGAAATTATAGTCTTGAAATTATAGTCTTGAAATTATGGTCTTGAAATTATAGTCTTGAATTTATTGTTTTGAAATTATAGTCTTGAAATTATAGTCTTGAAATTATAGCCTTGAAATTATTGCCTTGAAATTATTGCCGTGAAATTAATGTCGTGAAATTAATGTCGTGAAATTAATGTCGTGAAATTAATGTCGTGAAATTAATGTCGTGAAATTAATGTCGTGAAATTAATGTCTTGAAATTATTGTCTTGAAATTATTGTCTTGAAATTCTCATGTCGCAAACAGAACCTGAAATGTGCCTTGAAATTAATGTCTTGAAGTTAATGTCTTGAAGTTAATGTCTTGAAATTAATATATTGAAATTAATGTCTTGATATTAATGTCTTGAAATTAACGTCTTGAAACTAATGTCTTGAAATTAATGTCTTGAAATTAATGTCTTGAAATTATAGTCTTGAAATTATAGTCTTGAAATTAATGTCTTCAAATTATAGTCTTGAAATTATTGTCTTGAAATTATTGTCTTGAAATTATTGTCTTGAAACTATTGTCTTGAAACTATTGTCTTGAAACTATTGTCTTGAAACTATTGTCTTGAAACTATTTTCTTGAAACTATTGTCTTGAAACTATTGTCTTCAAATTATTGTCTTGTAACTATTGTCTTGAAATTATTGTCTTTAAACTATTGTCTTGAAACTATTGTCTTGAAATTTTTGTCTTGAAATATTTGTCTTGAAATTATAGTCTTGATATTATAGTCTTGAAATTATAGTCTTGAAATTATAGTCTTGAAATTATGGTCTTGAAATTATAGTCTTGAATTTATTGTTTTGAAATTATAGTCTTGAAATTATAGTCTTGAAATTATAGCCTTGAAATTATAGCCTTGAAATTATAGACTTGAAATTATAGACTTGAAATTAACGTCCTGAAATTAACGTCCTGAAATTAAGGTCCTGAAATTAACATCCTGAAATTAACGTCCTGAAATTAACGTCCTGAAATTAACGTCCAGAAATTAACGTCCTGAAATTAACGTCTTGAAATTAACGTCCTGGAATTCACATGTCGCAAATAGAACCTGAAATGTGCCTTGAAATTAACATCTTGAAATTATCGTCTTGAAATTAATGTCTTGAAATTAACGTCTTGAAATTAACGTCTTGAAATTAACGTCTTGAAATTAACGTCTTGAAATTATAGTTTTGAAATTATAGTCTTGAAATTATAGTCTTGAAATTAACGTCTTGAAATTAACGTCTTGAAATTGACGTCTTGAAATTGACATCTTGAAATTGACGTCTTGATATTGACGTCTTGAAATTGACGTCTTGAAATTATTGCCTTGAAATTATTGCCTTGAAATTATTGCCTTGAAATTATTGCCTTCAAATTATTGCCTTGAAATTATTGCCGTGAAATTAATGTCGTGAAATTAATGTCGTGAAATTAATTTCGTGAAATTAATGTCGTGAAATTATTGTCTTGAAATTATCATGTCGCAAACAGAACCTGAAATGTGTCTTGAAATTAATGTCTTGAAGTTAATGTCTTGAAGTTCATGTCTTGAAGTTAATATCTTGAAGTTAATGTCTTGAAGTTAATGTCTTGAAATTAATATCTTGAAATTAATGTATTGAAATTAATGTCTTTAAATTAATGTCTTGAAACTAATATCTTGAAATTAATGTCTTGAAATTAATGTCATCAAATTATAGTCTTGAAATTATTGTCTTGAAATTATTGTCTTGAAATTATTGTCTTGAATCTATTGTCTTGAAACTATTGTCTTGAAACTATTGTCTTGAAACTATTGTCTTCAAATTATTGTCTTGAAACTATTCTCTTGAAATTATTGTCTTGAAATTTTTGTCTTGAAATTATGGTCTTGAAATTATAGTCTTGAAATTATTGTTTTGAAATTATAGTCTTGAAATTATAGTCTTGAAATTATAGCCTTGAAATTATATCCTTGAAATTATAGACATAATTATAGACTTGAAATTAACGTCCTGAAATTAACGTCCTGAAATTAACGTCCTGAAATTAACGTCCAGAAATTAACGTCCTGAAATTAACATCCTAAATTTAACGTCCTGAAATTAACGTCCTGAAATTAACGTCCTGAAATTAACGTCCTGAAATTAACGTCCTGAAATTAACATCCTGGAATTCACGTGTCGCAAACAGAACCTGAAATGTGCCGTGAAATTAACGTCTTGAAATTAACGTCTTGAAATTGACGTCTTGAAATTTACGTCTTGAAATTGACGTCCTGAAATTAACGTCCTGAAATTGACGTCCAGAAATTAACGTCCTGAAATTAACGTCTTGAAATTAATATGTCGCAAACAGAACCTGAAAATTGTCTTGACATTAATGGCTTGAAATTAATGTCTTGAAATTAATGTCTTGAAATTAATGTCTTGAAATTAATGTCTTGAAATTAATGTCTTGAAATTAATGTCTTGAAATTATAGTCTTCAAATTATAGTCTTGAAATTATAGTCTGGCAATTATCGTCTGTCAATTTTCGCCTGGCAATTATCGTCTGGCACTTATCGTCTGGCACTTACCGTCTGGCACTTATCGTCTGGCACTTATCGTCTGGCATTTATCGTCTGGCACTTATCGTCTGGCACTTATCATCTGGCACTTATCGTCTGGCACTTATCGTCTGGCACTTATCGTCTGGCACTTATCGTCTGGCATATCGTCTGGCAATTATCATCTGGCAATTGGGGTGGCATAACATTAATGTCTAGAAATTAATGTTAAGAAATTATTGTCTTGAAATTAACCTGTCTCAAACAGAACCTGCAATGTGTCTTGAAATTAATGTCTTGAAATTAATGTCTTGAAATTGACCTGTCGCAATCAAAACCTCAAATGCATCTTGAAATTAAAGTCTTGAAATTAACGTCTTGAAATTAATGTCTTGAAATTAACGTCTTGAAATTAATGTCTTGAAATTAACGTCTTGAAATTAATGTCTTGAAATTATAGTCTTGAAATTACAGTCTGGCAATAATAGTCTGGCAATTATCGTCCGGCAATTATCGTCCGGAAATTATCGTCTGGCACTTATCATCTGGCACTAATCGTCTGGCACTTATCGTCTGGCACTTATCGTCTTGCACTTATCGTCTGGCACTTATCGTCTGGCACTTATCGTCTGTCAATTATCGTCTGGCATTTATCGCCTGGCAATTGGGGAGGCGTAACATTAATGTCTAGAAATTAATGTTAAGAAATTATTGTCTTGAAATTAACCTGTCGCAAACAGAACCTGCAATGTGTCTTGAAATTAATGTCTTGAAATTAATGTCTTGAAATTGACCTGTCGCAAACAAAACCTCAAATGTGTCTTGAAATTAAAGTCTTGAAATTAACGTCTTGAAATTAACGACTTGAAATTAACTACCTGAAATTAACGTCCTGAAATTAACATCCAGAAATTAACGTCCTGACATTAACGTCCTGAAATTAACGACCTGAAATTAACGTCCTGAAATTAACGTCCTGAAATTAACGTCCTGGAATTCACGTGTCGCAAACAGAACGTGAAATGTGCCTTGAAATTAACATATTGAAATTAACGTCTTGAAATTAATGTCTTGAAATTAACGTCTTGAAATTAACGTCTTGAAATTATAGTCTTGAAATTGACGTCTTGTAAGTGACGTCTTGAAATTGACGTCTTGAAATTATTGCCTTGAAATTATTGCCTTGAAATTATTGCCGTGAAATTAATGTCGTGAAATTAATGTCGTGAAATTAATATCGTGAAATTAATGTCGTGAAATTAATGTCGTGAAATTAATGTCGTGAAATTAATGTCTTGAAATTATTGTCTTGAAATTATTGTCTTGAAATTCTCATGTCGCAAACAGAACCTGAAATGTGCCTTGAAATTAATGTCTTGAAGTTAATGTCTTGAAATTAATATATTGAAATTAATGTCTTGATATTAATGTCTTGAAATTAACGTCTTGAAACTAATGTCTTGAAATTATAGCCTTGAAATTATAGTCTTGAAATTAATGTCTTCAAATTATAGTCTTGAAATTATTGTCTTGAAATTATTGTCTTGAAATTATTGTCTTGAAACTATTGTCTTGAAACTATTGTCTTGAAACTATTGTCTTGAAACTATTGTCTTGAAACTATTTTCTTGAAACTATTGTCTTGAAACTATTGTCTTCAAATTATTGTCTTGTAACTATTGTCTTGAAATTATTGTCTTGAAACTATTGTCTTGAAACTATTGTCTTGAAATTTTTGTCTTGAAATATTTGTCTTGAAATTATAGTCTTGATATTATAGTCTTGAAATTATAGTCTTGAAATTATAGTCTTGAAATTATGGTCTTGAAATTATAGTCTTGAATTTATTGTTTTGAAATTATAGTCTTGAAATTATAGTCTTGAAATTATAGCCTTGAAATTATAGCCTTGAAATTATAGCCTAGAAATTATAGACTTGAAATTAACGTCCTGAAATTAACGTCCTGAAATTAACATCCTGAAATTAACGTCCTGAAATTAACGTCCTGAAATTAACGTCCTGAGATTAACGTCCTGAAATTAACGTCCTGAAATTAACATCCTGGAATTCACGTGTCGCAAACAGAACCTGAAATGTGCCGTGAAATTAACGTCTTGAAATTAACGTCTTGAAATTGACGACTTGAAATTGACGTCTTGAAATTGACGTCTTGAAATTGACGTCTTGAAATTTACGTCTTGAAATTGACGTCCTGAAATTAACGTCCTGAAATTGACGTCCAGAAATTAACGTCCTGAAATTGAAGTCCTGAAATTAACGTCTTGAAATTAATATGTCGCAAACAGAACCTGAAAATTGTCTTGACATTAATGGCTTGAAATTAATGTCTTGAAATTAATGTCTTGAAATTAATGTCTTGAAATTAATGTCTTGAAATTAATGTCTTGAAATTATAGTCTTCAAATTATAGTCTTGAAATTATAGTCTGGCAATTATCGTCTGGCAATTATCGTCTGGCACTTATCGTCTGGCACTTACCGTCTGGCACTTACCGTCTGGCACTTATCGTCTGGCATTTATCGTCTGGCACTTATCGTCTGGCACTTATCGTCTGGCACTTATCGTCTGGCACATCGTCTGGCAATTATCATCTGGCAATTGGGGTGGCATAACATTAATGTCTAGAAATTAATGTTAAGAAATTATTGTCTTGAAATTAACCTGTCTCAAACAGAACCTGCAATGTGTCTTGAAATTAATGTCTTGAAATTAATGTCTTGAAATTGACCTGTCGCAATCAAAACCTCAAATGCATCTTGAAATTAAAGTCTTGAAATTAACGTCTTGAAATTAATGTCTTGAAATTAACGTCTTGAAATTAATGTCTTGAAATTAACGTCTTGAAATTAATGTCTTGAAATTATAGTCTTGAAATTACAGTCTGGCAATAATAGTCTGGCAATTATCGTCCGGCAATTATCGTCCGGAAATTATCGTCTGGCACTTATCATCTGGCACTAATCGTCTGGCACTTATCGTCTGGCACTTATCGTCTTGCACTTATCGTCTGGCACTTATCGTCTGGCACTTATCGTCTGTCAATTATCGTCTGGCATTTATCACCTGGCAATTGGGGAGGCGTAACATTAATGTCTAGAAATTAATGTTAAGAAATTATTGTCTTGAAATTAACCTGTCGCAAACAGAACCTGCAATGTGTCTTGAAATTAATGTCTTGAAATTAATGTCTTGAAATTGACCTGTCGCAAACAAAACCTCAAATGTGTCTTGAAATTAAAGTCTTGAAATTAACGTCTTGAAATTAACGACTTGAAATTAACGACCTGAAATTAACGTCCTGAAATTAACGTCCAGAAATTAACGTCCTGACATTAACGTCCTGAAATTAACGACCTGAAATTAACGTCCTGAAATTAACGTCCTGAAATTAACGTCCTGGAATTCACGTGTCGCAAACAGAACGTGAAATGTGCCTTGAAATTAACATATTGAAATTAACGTCTTGAAATTAATGTCTTGAAATTAACGTCTTGAAATTAACGTCTTGAAATTATAGTCTTGAAATTGACGTCTTGTAAGTGACGTATTGAAATTGACGTCTTGAAATTATTGCCTTGAAATTATTGCCTTGAAATTATTGCCGTCAAATTAATGTCGTGAAATTAATGTCGTGAAATTAATGTCGTGAAATTAATGTCGTGAAATTAATGTCGTGAAATTAATGTCGTGAAATTATTGTCTTGAAATTCTCATGTCGCAAACAGAACCTGAAATGTGCCTTGAAATTAATGTCTTGAAGTTAATGTCTTGAAGTTAATGTCTTGAAATTAATATATTGAAATTAATGTCTTGATATTAATGTCTTGAAATTAACGTCTTGAAACTAATGTCTTGAAATTAATGTCTTGAAATTAATGTCTTGAAATTATAGTCTTGAAATTATAGTCTTGAAATTAATGTCTTCAAATTATAGTCTTGAAATTATTGTCTTGAAATTATTGTCTTGAAATTATTGTCTTGAAACTATTGTCTTGAAACTATTGTCTTGAAACTATTGTCTTGAAACTATTGTCTTGAAACTATTGTCTTGAAACTATTTTCTTGAAACTATTGTCTTGAAACTATTGTCTTCAAATTATTGTCTTGTAACTATTGTCTTGAAATTATTGTCTTGAAACTATTGTCTTGAAACTATTGTCTTGAAATTTTTGTCTTGAAATTATAGTCTTGATATTATTGTCTTGAAATTATAGTCTTGAAATTATAGTCTTGAAATTATGGTCTTGAAATTATAGTCTTGAATTTATTGTTTTGAAATTATAGTCTTGAAATTATAGTCTTGAAATTATAGCCTTGAAATTATAGCCTTGAAATTATAGCCTAGAAATTATAGACTTGAAATTAACGTCCTGAAATTAACGTCCTGAAATTAACGTCCTGCAATTAACATCCTGAAATTAACGTCCTGAAATTAACGTCCTGAAATTAACGTCCTGAGATTAACGTCCTGAAATTAACGTCCTGAAATTAACGTCCTGAAATTAACGTCCTGAAATTAACGTCCTGAAATTAACATCCTGGAATTCACGTGTCGCAAACAGAACCTGAAATGTGCCGTGAAATTATAGTCTTGAAATTAACGTCTTGAAATTATAGTCTGGCAATTATCGTCTGGCAAATATCGTCTGGCAATTATCGTCTGGCACTTATCGTCTGGCACTTATCGTCTGGCACTTATCGTCTGGCACTTATCCTCTGGCACTTATCATCTGGCACTTATCATCTGGCATCATCTGGCACTTATCGTCTTGCACTTATCGTCTGGCACTTATCGTCTGGCACTTATCGTCTGGCAGTTATCGTTTGTCACTTATCGTCTGGCAATTATCGTCTGGCAATTGGGGTGGCGTAACATTAATGTCTAGAAATTAATGTTAAGAAATTATTGTCTTGAAATTAACCTGTCGCAAACAAAACCTCAAATGTGTCTTGAAATTAAAGTCTTGAAATTAACGTCTTGAAATTAATGTCTTGAAATTAACGTCTTGAAATTAATGTCTTGAAATTAACGTCTTGAAATTAATGTCTTGAAATTATAGTCTTGAAATTATACTCTGGCAATAATAGTCTGGCAATTATCGTCCAGCAATTATCGTCCGGAAATGATCGTCTGGCACTTATCATCTGGCACTTATCGTCTGGCACTTATCGTCTGGCACTTATCGTCTGGCACTTATCGTCTGGCACATATCGTTGGCACTTATGGTCTGGCACTTATCGTCTGGCACTTATCGTCTGGCAATTATCATCTGGCAATTGGGGTGGCGTAACATTAATGTCTAGAAATTAATGTTAAGAAATTATTGTCTTGAAATTAACCTGTTGCAAACAGAACCTGCAATGTGTCTTGAAATTAATGTCTTGAAATTAATGTCTTGAAATTGACCTGTCGCAAACAAAACCTCAAATGTGTCTTGAAATTAAAGTCTTGAAATTAACATCTTGAAATTAACGACTTGAAATTAACGTCCTGAAATTAACGTCCTGAAATTAACGTTCTGAAATTAACGTCCTGAAATTAACGTCCTGAAATTAACGACCTGAAATTAACGTCCTGAAATTAACGTCCTGAAATTAACGTCCTGGAATTCACGTGTCGCAAACAGAACCTGAAATGTGCCTTGAAATTAACATCTTGAAATTAACGTCTTGAAATTAACGTCTTGATATTAATGTCTTGAAATTAACGTCTTGAAATTAACGTCCTGAAATTGACGTCCTGAAATTAACGTCTTGAAATTAATATGTCGCTAACAGAACCAGAAATGTGTCTTGACATTAATGGCTTGAATTTATTGTCTTGAAATTAATGTCTTGAAATTAATGTCTTGAAATTATAGTCTTGAAATTAACCTCTTGAAATTATAGTCTGGCAATTATCGTCTGGCAATTATCGTCTGGCAATTATCGTCTGGCACTTATCGTCTGGCACATCGTCTGGCGATTATCGTCTGGCACTTATCGTCTGGCATTTATCGTCTGGCACTTATCGTCTGGCACTTATCATCTGGCACTTATCATCTGGCACTTATCGTCTGGCACTTATCGTCTTGCACTTATCGTCTGGCACTTATCGTCTGGCACTTATCGTCTGGCACTTATTGTCTGGCACTTATCGTCTTGCAATTATCATCTGGCAATTGGGGTGGCGTAACATTAATGTCTAGAAATTAATGTTAAGAAATTATTGTCTTGAAATTAACCTGTCGCAAACAGAACCTGCAATGTGTCTTGAAATTAATGTCTTGAAATTAATGTCTTGAAATTGACCTGTCGCAAACAAAATCTCAAATGTGTCTTGAAATTAAAGTCTTGAAATTAACGTCTTGAAATTAATGTCTTGAAATTAACATCTTGAAATTAATGTCTTGAAATTAACGTCTTGAAATTAATGTCTTGAAATTATAGTCTTGAAATTATAGTCTGGCAATAATAGTCTGGCAATTATCGTCCGGCAATTATCGTCCGGAAATGATTGTCTGGCACTTATCATCTGGCACTTATCGTCTGGCACTTATCGTCTGGCACTTATCGTCTGGCACTTATCGTCTGGCACTTATCGTTGGCACTTATCGTCTGTCAATTATCGTCTGGCAATTATCGTCTGGCAATTGGGGTGGTGTAACATTAATGTCTAGAAATTAATGTTAAGAAATTATTGTCTTGAAATTAACCTGTCGCAAACAGAACCTGCAATGTGTCTTGAAATTAATGTCTTGAAATTGACCTGTCGCAAACAAAACCTCAAATGTGTCTTGAAATTAAAGTCTTGAAATTAACATCTTGAAATTAACGACTTGAAATTAACGTCCTGAAATTAACGTCCTGAAATTAACGTCCTGGAATTCACGTGTCGCAAACAGAACCTGAAATGTGCCTTGAAATTAACATCTTGAAATTAACGTCTTGAAATTAACGTCTTGATATTAATGTCTTGAAATTAACGTCTTGAAATTAACGTCCTGAAATTGACGTCCTGAAATTAACGTCTTGAAATTAATATGTCGCTAACAGAACCTGAAATGTGTCTTGACATTAATGGCTTGAAATTAATGTCTTGAAATTAATGTCTTGAAATTAATGTCTTGAAATTAATGTCTTGAAATTATAGTCTTGAAATTATTGTTTTGAAATTATAGTCTGGCAATTATCGTCTGGCAATTATCGTCTGGCACTTATCGTCTGGCACATCGTCTGGCGATTATCGTCTGGCACTTATCGTCTGGCATTTATCGTCTGGCACTTATCGTCTGGCACTTATCATCTGGCACTTATCATCTGGCACTTATCGTCTGGCACTTATCGTCTTGCACTTATCGTCTGGCACTTATCGTCTGGCACTTATCGTCTGGCACTTATCGTCTGGCACTTACCGTCTTGCAATTATCATCTGGTAATTGGGGTGGCGTAACATTAATGTCTAGAAATTAATGTTAAGAAATTATTGTCTTGAAATTAACCTGTCGCAAACAGAACCTGCAATGTGTCTTGAAATTAATGTCTTGAAATTAATGTCTTGAAATTGACCTGTCGCAAACAAAATCTCAAATGTGTCTTGAAATTAAAGTCTTGAAATTAACATCTTGAAATTAACGACTTGAAATTAACGTCCTGAAATTAACGTCCTGAAATTAACGTCCTGAAATTAACGTCCTGAAATTAACGTCCTGAAATTAACGACCTGAAATTAACGTCCTGAAATTAACGTCCTGAAATTAACGTCCTGGAATTAACGTGTCGCAAACAGAACCTGAAATGTGCCTTGAAATTAACATCTTGAAATTAATGTCTTGAAATTAACGTCTTGATATTAATGTCTTGAAATTAACGTCTTGAAATTAACGTCTTGAAATTAACGTCTTGAAATTAATGTCTCGAAACTAATGTCTTGAAATTAATGTCTTGAAATTATTGCCTTGAAATAATTGCCTTGAAATTATTGCCTTGAAATTATTGCCTTGAAATTATTGCCTTGAAATTATTGCCTTGAAACTATTACCTTGAAATTATTGCTGTGAAATTAATGTCGTGAAATTAATGTCGTGAAATTCATATCGTGAAATTCATGTCGTGAAATTCATGTCGTGAAATTAATGTCGTGAAATTATTGTCTTGAAATTATCATATCGCAAACAGAACCTGAAATGTGTCTTGAAATTAATGTCTTGAAGTTAATGTCTTGAAGTTAATGTCTTGAAGTTAATATCTTGAATTTAATGTCTTGAAGTTAATGTCTTGAGATTAATATCTTGAAATTAATGTCTTGAAATTAATGTCTTGAAATTAATGTCTTGAAACTAATGTCTTGAAATTAATGTCTTGAAATTAATGTCTTGAAATTATAGTCTTGAAATTATAGTCTTGAAATTAATGTCTTCAAATTATAGTCTTGAAATTATTGTCTTGAAATTATTGTCTTCAAATTATTGTCTTGAAATTATTGTCTTGAAACTATTGTCTTGAAACTGTTGCCTTAAATCTATTGTCTTGAAACTATTGTCTTGAAACTATTGTCTTGAAACTATTGTCTTCAAATTATTGTCTTGAAACTATTGTCTTGAAACTATTGTCTTGAAATTTTTGTCTTGAAATTTTTGTCTTGAAATTATAGTCTTGATATTATAGTCTTGAAATTATGGTCTTGAAATTATAGTCTTGAAATTATTCTTTTGAAATTATAGTCTTGAAATTATAGTCTTGAAATTATAGCCTTGAAATTATAGACTTGAAATTAACGTCCTGAAATTAACGTCTTGAAATTATATCTTGAAATTGACGTCTTGAAATTGACGTCTTGAAATTGACGTCTTGAAATTGACGTCTTGAAATTGACGTCTCGAAATTGACGTCCTGAAATTAACGTCCTGAAATTGACGTCCAGAAATTAACGTCCTGAAATTGACGTCCTGAAATTAACGTCTTGAAATTAATATGTCGCAAACAGAACCTGAAATGTGACTTGACATTAATGGCTTGAAATTAATGTCTTGAAATTAATGTCTTGAAATTAATGTCTTGAAATTATAGTCTTGAAATTATTGTCTTGAAATTATAGACTGGCAATTATCGTCTGGCAATTATCGTCTGGCAATTTTCGTCTGGCACTTATCGTCTGGCACATCGTCTGGGACTTATCGTCTGGCACTTATCGTCTGGCACTTATCGTCTGGCACTTATCATCTGGCACATCATCTGGCACTTATTGTCTGGCACTTATCGTCTTGCACTTATCGTCTGGCACGTATCGTCTGGCACTTATCGTCTGGCACTTATCGTCTGGCACTTATCGTCTGGCAATTATCGTCTGGCAATTGGGGTGGCGTAACATTAACGTCTAGAAATTAATGTTAAGAAATTATTGTCTTGAAATTAACCTGTCGCAAACAGAACCTGCAATGTGTCTTGAAATTAATGTCTTGAAATTGACCTGTCGCAAACAAAACCTCAAATGTGTCTTGAAATTAAAGTCTTGAAATTAACATCTTGAAATTAACGACTTGAAATTAACGTCCTGAAATTAACGTCCTGAAATTAACGTCCTGAAATTAACGTCCTGAAATTAACGTCCTGAAATTAACGCCCTGAAATTAACGACCTGAAATTAACGTCCTGAAATTAACGTCCTGAAATTAACGTCCTGGAATTCACGTGTCGCAAACAGAACCTGAAATGTGCCTTGAAATTAACATCTTGAAATTAACGTCTTGAAATTAACGTCTTGAAATTAATGTCTTGAAATTAACGTCTTGAAATTAACGTCTTGAAATTAATGTCTTGAAACTAATGTCTTGAAATTAATGTCTTGAAATTATTGCCTTGAAATAATTGCCTTGAAATTATTGCCTTGAAATTAACATCTCGCAAACAGAACCTGAAATGTCGTGAAATTGATGTCGTGAAATTAATGTCGTGAAATTAACGTCCTGGAATTCACATGTCGCAAACAGAACCTGAAATGTGCCTTGAAATTAACATCTTGAAATTGACGTCTTGAAATTAATGTCTTGAAATTAACGTCTTGAAATTAACGTCTTGAAATTAACGTCTTGAAATTAACGTCTTGAAATTATAGTCTTGAAATTATAGTCTTGAAATTATAGTCTTGAAATTAACGTCTTGAAATTAACGTCTTGATATTGACATCTTGAAATTGACATCTTGAAATTGACGTCTTGAAATTTACGTCTTGAAATAGACGTCTTGAAATTATTGCCTTGAAATTATTTCCTTGAAATTATTGCCTTGAAATTATTGCCGTGAAATTAATGTCGTGAAATTAATGTCGTGAAATTAATGTCGTGAAATTAATGTCGTGCAATTAATGTCTTGAAATTATTGTCTTGAAATTATTGTCTTGAAATTAACATGTCGCAAACAGAACCTGAAATGTCGTGAAATTGATGTCCTGAAATTAATGTCATGAAATTACTGTCGTGAAATTAATGTCGTGAAATTAATGTCGTGAAATTAAAGTCGTGAAATTAATGTCGTGAAATTATTGTCTTGAAATTCTCATGTCGCAAACTGAACCTGAAATGTGACTTGAAATTAATGTCTTGAAGTTAATGTCTTCAAGTTAATGTCTTGAAGTTAATAACTTGAAGTTAATGTCTTGAAGTTAATGTCTTGAAATTAATATCTTGAAATTAATGTCTTGAAATTAATGTCTTGAAATTAATGTCTTGAAACTAATGTCTTGAAATTAATGTCTTAAAATTAATGTCTTGAAATTATAGTCTTTTAATTATAGTCTTGAAATTAATGTCTTCAAATTATAGTCTTGAAATTATTGTCTTGAAATTATTGTCTTGAAATTATTGTCTTGAAACTATTGTCTTGAAACTATTGTCTTGAAACTATTGTCTTGAAACTATTGTCTTGAAACTATTTTCTTGAAACTATTGTTTTGAAACTATTGTCTTCAAATTATTGTCTTGTAACTATTGTCTTGAAATTATTGTCTTGAAACTATTGTCTTGAAACTATTGTTTTGAAATTTTTGTCTTGAAATTATAGTCCTGATATTATAGTCTTGAAATTACAGTCTTGAAATTATAGTCTTGAAATTTTGTTCTTGAACTTATAGTCTTGAAATTATTGTTTTGAAATTAGAGTCTTGAAATTATAGTCTTGAAATTATTGCCTTGAAATTATAGTCTTGAAATTATAGTCTTGAAATTATAGTCTTGAAATTATCGTCTTGAAATTAACGACTTGAAATTAACGTCCTGAAATTAACGTCCTGAAATTAACGTCCTGAAATTAACGTCCTGAAATGAACGTCCTGAAATTAACAACATGAAATTAACGTCCTGAAATTAACGTCTTGAAATTAACGTCCTGGAATTCACATGTCGCAAACAGAACCTGAAATGTGCCTTGAAATTAACATGTTGAAAATAACGTCTTGAAATTAACGTCTTGAAATTAACGTCTTGAAATTAACGTCTTGAAATTAATGTCTTGAAATTAACGTCTTGAAATTATATTTTTGAAATTATAGTCTTGAAATTATAGTCTTGAAATTAACGTCTTGAAATTAACGTCTTGAAATTGACGTCTTGAAATTGACATCTTGAAATTGACGTCTTGAAATTGACGTCTTGAAATTGACGTCTTGAAATTATTGCCTTGAAATTATTGCCTTGAAATTATTGCCTTGAAATTATTGCCGTGAAATTAATGTCGTGAAATTAATGTCGTGAATTCATGTCGTGAAATTAATGTCTTGAAATTATTGTCTTCAAATTATTGTCTTGAAATTCTCATGTCGCAAACAGAACCTGAAATGTGTCTTGAAATTAATGTCTTGAAGTTAATGTCTTGAAGTTAATGTCTTGAAATTAATATCTTGAAATTAACGTCTTGAAATTAATGTCTTGAAATTAACGTCTTGAAATTAATGTCTTGAAATTATAGTCTTGAAATTATAGTCTGGCAATAAAAGTCTGGCAACTATCGTCCGGCAATTATCGTCCGGAAATGATCGTCTGGCACTTATCATCTGGCACTAATCGTCTGGCACTTATCGTCTGGCACTTATCGTCTGGCACTTATCGTTGGCACTTATCGTCTGGCACTTATCGTCTGGCAATTATCATCTGGCAATTATTGCCTGGCAATTGGGGAGGCGTAACATTAATGCCTAGAAATTAATGTTAAGAAATTATTGTCTTGAAATTAACCTGTCGCAAACAGAACCTGCAATGTGTCTTGAAATTAATGTCTTGAAATTAATGTCTTGAACTTGACCTGTCGCAAACAAAACCTCAAATGTGTCTTAAAATTAAAGTCTTGAAATTAACGTCTTGAAATTAACGACTTGAAATTAACGTCCTGAAATTAACGTCCTGAAATTAACGTCCTGAAATTAACGTCCTGACATTAACGTCCTGAAATTAACGACCTGAAATTAACGTCCTGAAATTAACGTCCTGAAATTAACGTCCTGGAATTCACGTGTCGCAAACAGAACCTGAAATGTGCCTTTAAATTAACATCTTGAAATTATCGTCTTGAAATTAATGTCTTGAAATTAACGTCTTGAAATTAACGTCTTGAAATTAACGTCTTGAAATTAACGTCTTGAAATTATAGTTTTGAAATTATAGTCTTGAAATTATAGTCTTGAAATTAACGTCTTGAAATTAACGTCTTGAAATTGACGTCTTGAAATTGACATCTTGAAATTGACGTCTTGATATTGACGTCTTGAAATTGACGTCTTGAAATTATTGCCTTGAAATTATTGCCTTGAAATTATTGCCTTGAAATTATTGCCTTCAAATTATTGCCTTGAAATTATTGCCGTGAAATTAATGTCGTGAAATTAATGTCGTGAAATTAATTTCGTGAAATTAATGTCGTGAAATTATTGTCTTGAAATTATCATGTCGCAAACAGAACCTGAAATGTGTCTTGAAATTAATGTCTTGAAGTTAATGTCTTGAAGTTCATGTCTTGAAGTTAATATCTTGAAGTTAATGTCTTGAAGTTAATGTCTTGAAATTAATATCTTGAAATTAATGTATTGAAATTAATGTCTTTAAATTAATGTCTTGAAACTAATATCTTGAAATTAATGTCTTGAAATTAATGTCATCAAATTATAGTCTTGAAATTATTGTCTTGAAATTATTGTCTTGAAATTATTGTGTTGAATCTATTGTCTTGAAACTATTGTCTTGAAACTATTGTCTTGAAACTATTGTCTTCAAATTATTGTCTTGAAACTATTCTCTTGAAATTATTGTCTTGAAATTTTTGTCTTGAAATTATGGTCTTGAAATTATAGTCTTGAAATTATTGTTTTGAAATTATAGTCTTGAAATTATAGTCTTGAAATTATATCCTTGAAATTATAGACTTATAATTATAGACTTGAAATTAACGTCCTGAAATTAACGTCCTGAAATTAACGTCCTGAAATTAACGTCCTGAAATTAACGTCCAGAAATTAACGTCCTGAAATTAACATCCTAAATTTAACGTCCTGAAATTAACGTCCTGAAATTAACGTCCTGAAATTAACGTCCTGAAATTAACGTCCTGAAATTAACATCCTGGAATTCACGTGTCGCAAACAGAACCTGAAATGTGCCGTGAAATTAACGTCTTGAAATTAACGTCTTGAAATTGACGTCTTGAAATTTACGTCTTGAAATTGACGTCCTGAAATTAACGTCCTGAAATTGACGTCCAGAAATTAACGTCCTGAAATTAACGTCTTGAAATTAATATGTCGCAAACAGAACCTGAAAATTGTCTTGACATTAATGGCTTGAAATTAATGTCTTGAAATTAATGTCTTGAAATTAATGTCTTGAAATTAATGTCTTGAAATTAATGTCTTGAAATTAATGTCTTGAAATTATAGTCTTCAAATTATAGTCTTGAAATTATAGTCTGGCAATTATCGTCTGTCAATTTTCGCCTGGCAATTATCGTCTGGCACTTATCGTCTGGCACTTACCGTCTGGCACTTATCGTCTGGCACTTATCGTCTGGCATTTATCGTCTGGCACTTATCGTCTGGCACTTATCGTCTGGCACTTATCATCTGGCACTTATCGTCTGGCACTTATCGTCTGGCACTTATCGTCTGGCACTTATCGTCTGGCACATCGTCTGGCAATTATCATCTGGCAATTGGGGTGGCATAACATTAATGTCTAGAAATTAATGTTAAGAAATTATTGTAATGAAATTAACCTGTCTCAAACAGAACCTGCAATGTGTCTTGAAATTAATGTCTTGAAATTAATGTCTTGAAATTGACCTGTCGCAATCAAAACCTCAAATGCATCTTGAAATTAAAGTCTTGAAATTAACGTCTTGAAATTAATGTCTTGAAATTAACGTCTTGAAATTAATGTCTTGAAATTAACGTCTTGAAATTAATGTCTTGAAATTATAGTCTTGAAATTACAGTCTGGCAATAATAGTCTGGCAATTATCGTCCGGCAATTATCGTCCGGAAATTATCGTCTGGCACTTATCATCTGGCACTAATCGTCTGGCACTTATCGTCTGGCACTTATCGTCTTGCACTTATCGTCTGGCACTTATCGTCTGGCACTTATCGTCTGTCAATTATCGTCTGGCATTTATCGCCTGGCAATTGGGGAGGCGTAACATTAATGTCTAGAAATTAATGTTAAGAAATTATTGTCTTGAAATTAACCTGTCGCAAACAGAACCTGCAATGTGTCTTGAAATTAATGTCTTGAAATTAATGTCTTGAAATTGACCTGTCGCAAACAAAACCTCAAATGTATCTTGAAATTAAAGTCTTGAAATTAACGTCTTGAAATTAACGACTTGAAATTAACTACCTGAAATTAACGTCCTGAAATTAACGTCCAGAAATTAACGTCCTGACATTAACGTCCTGAAATTAACGACCTGAAATTAACGTCCTGAAATTAACGTCCTGAAATTAACGTCTTGAAATTAATGTCTTGAAATTAACGTCTTGAAATTAACGTCTTGAAATTAACGTCTTGAAATTAACGTCTTGAAATTATAGTCTTGAAATTGACGTCTTGTAAGTGACGTCTTGAAATTGACGTCTTGAAATTATTGCCTTGAAATTATTGCCTTGAAATTATTGCCGTGAAATTAATGTCGTGAAATTAATGTCGTGAAATTAATGTCGTGAAATTAATGTCGTGAAATTAATGTCGTGAAATTAATGTCTTGAAATTATTGTCTTGAAATTATTGTCTTGAAATTCTCATGTCGCAAACAGAACCTGAAATGTGCCTTGAAATTAATGTCTTGAAGTTAATGTCTTGAAGTTAATGTCTTGAAATTAATATATTGAAATTAATGTCTTGATATTAATGTCTTGAAATTAACGTCTTGAAACTAATGTCTTGAAATTATAGTCTTGAAATTATAGTCTTGAAATTAATGTCTTCAAATTATAGTCTTGAAATTATTGTCTTGAAATTATTGTCTTGAAATTATTGTCTTGAAACTATTGTCTTGAAACTATTGTCTTGAAACTATTGTCTTGAAACTATTGTCTTGAAACTATTTTCTTGAAACTATTGTCTTGAAACTATTGTCTTCAAATTATTGTCTTGTAACTATTGTCTTGAAATTATTGTCTTGAAACTATTATCTTGAAACTATTGTCTTGAAATTTTTGTCTTGAAATATTTGTCTTGAAATTATAGTCTTGATATTATAGTCTTGAAATTATAGTCTTGAATTTATTGTTTTGAAATTATAGTCTTGAAATTATAGCCTTGAAATTATAGCCTTGAAATTATAGCCTAGAAATTATAGACTTGAAATTAACGTCCTGAAATTAACGTCCTGAAATTAACGTCCTGAAATTAACATCCTGAAATTAACGTCCTGAAATTAACGTCCTGAAATTAACGTCCTGAGATTAACGTCCTGAAATTAACGTCCTGAAATTAACATCCTGGAATTCACGTGTCGCAAACAGAACCTGAAATGTGCCGTGAAATTAACGTCTTGAAATTAACGTCTTGAAATTGACGACTTGAAATTGACGTCTTGAAATTGACGTCTTGAAATTGACGTCTTGAAATTGACGTCTTGAAATTTACGTCTTGAAATTGACGTCCTGAAATTAACGTCCTGAAATTGACGTCCAGAAATTAACGTCCTGAAATTGAAGTCCTGAAATTAACGTCTTGAAATTAATATGTCGCAAACAGAACCTGAAAATTGTCTTGACATTAATGGCTTGAAATTAATGTCTTGAAATTAATGTCTTGAAATTAATGTCTTGAAATTAATGTCTTGAAATTAATGTCTTGAAATTAATGTCTTGAAATTATAGTCTTCAAATTATAGTCTTGAAATTATAGTCTGGCAATTATCGTCTGGCACTTATCGTCTGGCACTTACCGTCTGGCACTTACCGTCTGGCACTTATCGTCTGGCATTTATCGTCTGGCACTTATCGTCTGGCACTTATCGTCTGGCACTTATCGTCTGGCACATCGTCTGGCAATTATCATCTGGCAATTGGGGTGGCATAACATTAATGTCTAGAAATTAATGTTAAGAAATTATTGTCTTGAAATTAACCTGTCTCAAACAGAACCTGCAATGTGTCTTGAAATTAATGTCTTGAAATTAATGTCTTGAAATTGACCTGTCGCAATCAAAACCTCAAATGCATCTTGAAATTAAAGTCTTGAAATTAACGTCTTGAAATTAATGTCTTGAAATTAACGTCTTGAAATTAATGTCTTGAAATTAACGTCTTGAAATTAATGTCTTGAAATTATAGTCTTGAAATTACAGTCTGGCAATAATAGTCTGGCAATTATCGTCCGGCAATTATCGTCCGGAAATTATCGTCTGGCACTTATCATCTGGCACTAATCGTCTGGCACTTATCGTCTGGCACTTATCGTCTTGCACTTATCGTCTGGCACTTATCGTCTGGCACTTATCGTCTGTCAATTATCGTCTGGCATTTATCACCTGGCAATTGGGGAGGCGTAACATTAATGTCTAGAAATTAATGTTAAGAAATTATTGTCTTGAAATTAACCTGTCGCAAACAGAACCTGCAATGTGTCTTGAAATTAATGTCTTGAAATTAATGTCTTGAAATTGACCTGTCGCAAACAAAACCTCAAATGTGTCTTGAAATTAAAGTCTTGAAATTAACGTCTTGAAATTAACGACTTGAAATTAACGACCTGAAATTAACGTCCTGAAATTAACGTCCAGAAATTAATGTCCTGACATTAACGTCCTGAAATTAACGACCTGAAATTAACGTCCTGAAATTAACGTCCTGAAATTAACGTCCTGGAATTCACGTGTCGCAAACAGAACGTGAAATGTGCCTTGAAATTAACATATTGAAATTAACGTCTTGAAATTAATGTCTTGAAATTAACGTCTTGAAATTAACGTCTTGAAATTAACGTCTTGAAATTAACGTCTTGAAATTATAGTCTTGAAATTGACGTCTTGTAAGTGACGTCTTGAAATTGACGTCTTGAAATTATTGCCTTGAAATTATTGCCTTGAAATTATTGCCGTCAAATTAATGTCGTGAAATTAATGTCGTGAAATTAATGTCGTGAAATTAATGTCGTGAAATTAATGTCGTGAAATTAATGTCGTGAAATTAATGTCGTGAAATTAATGTCGTGAAATTAATGTCGTGAAATTAATGTCGTGAAATTAATGTCGTGAAATTAATGTCGTGAAATTAATGTCGTGAAATTAATGTCGTGAAATTAATGTCTTGAAATTATTGTCTTGAAATTATTGTCTTGAAATTCTCATGTCGCAAACAGAACCTGAAATGTGCCTTGAAATTAATGTCTTGAAGTTAATGTCTTGAAGTTAATGTCTTGAAATTAATATATTGAAATTAATGTCTTGATATTAATGTCTTGAAATTAACGTCTTGAAACTAATGTCTTGAAATTAATGTCTTGAAATTAATGTCTTGAAATTATAGTCTTGAAATTATAGTCTTGAAATTAATGTCTTCAAATTATAGTCTTGAAATTATTGTCTTGAAATTATTGTCTTGAAATTATTGTCTTGAAACTATTGTCTTGAAACTATTGTCTTGAAACTATTGTCTTGAAACTATTGTCTTGAAACTATTTTCTTGAAACTATTGTCTTGAAACTATTGTCTTCAAATTATTGTCTTGTAACTATTGTCTTGAAATTATTGTCTTGAAACTATTGTCTTGAAACTATTGTCTTGAAATTTTTGTCTTGAAATTATAGTCTTGATATTATTGTCTTGAAATTATAGTCTTGAAATTATAGTCTTGAAATTATGGTCTTGAAATTATAGTCTTGAATTTATTGTTTTGAAATTATAGTCTTGAAATTATAGTCTTGAAATTATAGCCTTGAAATTATAGCCTTGAAATTATAGCCTAGAAATTATAGACTTGAAATTAACGTCCTGAAATTAACGTCCTGAAATTAACATCCTGAAATTAACGTCCTGAAATTAACGTCCTGAAATTAACGTCCTGAGATTAACGTCCTGAAATTAACGTCCTGAAATTAACGTCCTGAAATTAACGTCCTGAAATTAACGTCCTGAAATTAACATCCTGGAATTCACGTGTCGCAAACAGAACCTGAAATGTGCCGTGAAATTATAGTCTTGAAATTAACGTCTTGAAATTATAGTCTGGCAATTATCGTCTGGCAAATATCGTCTGGCAATTATCGTCTGGCACTTATCGTCTGGCACTTATCGTCTGGCACTTATCGTCTGGCACTTATCGTCTGGCATTTATCGTCTGGCACTTATCCTCTGGCACTTATCATCTGGCATTTATCATCTGGCATCATCTGGCACTTATCGTCTTGCACTTATCGTCTGGCACTTATCGTCTGGCACTTATCGTCTGGCAGTTATCGTTTGTCACTTATCGTCTGGCAATTATCGTCTGGCAATTGGGGTGGCGTAACATTAATGTCTAGAAATTAATGTTAAGAAATTATTGTCTTGAAATTAACCTGTCGCAAACAGAACCTGCAATGTGTCTTGAAATTAATGTCTTGAAATTAATGTCTTGAAATTGACCTGTCGCAAACAAAACCTCAAATGTGTCTTGAAATTAAAGTCTTGAAATTAACGTCTTGAAATTAATGTCTTGAAATTAACGTCTTGAAATTAATGTCTTGAAATTAACGTCTTGAAATTAATGTCTTGAAATTATAGTCTTGAAATTATACTCTGGCAATAATAGTCTGGCAATTATCGTCCGGCAATTATCGTCCGGAAATGATCGTCTGGCACTTATCATCTGGCACTTATCGTCTGGCACTTATCGTCTGGCACTTATCGTCTGGCACTTATCGTCTGGCACATATCGTTGGCACTTATGGTCTGGCACTTATGGTCTGGCACTTATCGTCTGGCACTTATCGTCTGGCAATTATCATCTGGCAATTGGGGTGGCGTAACATTAATGTCTAGAAATTAATGTTAAGAAATTATTGTCTTGAAATTAACCTGTCGCAAACAGAACCTGCAATGTGTCTTGAAATTAATGTCTTGAAATTGACCTGTCGCAAACAAAACCTCAAATGTGTCTTGAAATTAAAGTCTTGAAATTAACATCTTGAAATTAACGACTTGAAATTAACGTCCTGAAATTAACGTCCTGAAATTAACGTTCTGAAATTAACGTCCTGAAATTAACGTCCTGAAATTAACGACCTGAAATTAACGTCCTGAAATTAACGTCCTGAAATTAACGTCCTGGAATTCACGTGTCGCAAACAGAACCTGAAATGTGCCTTGAAATTAACATCTTGAAATTAACGTCTTGAAATTAACGTCTTGATATTAATGTCTTGAAATTAACGTCTTGAAATTAACGTCCTGAAATTGACGTCCTGAAATTAACGTCTTGAAATTAATATGTCGCTAACAGAACCTGAAATGTGTCTTGACATTAATGGCTTGAATTTATTGTCTTGAAATTAATGTCTTGAAATTAATGTCTTGAAATTATAGTCTTGAAATTAACCTCTTGAAATTATAGTCTGGCAATTATCGTCTGGCAATGATCGTCTGGCAATTATCGTCTGGCACTTATCGTCTGGCACATCGTCTGGCGATTATCGTCTGGCACTTATCGTCTGGCATTTATCGTCTGGCACTTATCGTCTGGCACTTATCATCTGGCACTTATCATCTGGCACTTATCGTCTGGCACTTATCGTCTTGCACTTATCGTCTGGCACTTATCGTCTGGCACTTATCGTCTGGCACTTATTGTCTGGCACTTATCGTCTTGCAATTATCATCTGGCAATTGGGGTGGCGTAACATTAATGTCTAGAAATTAATGTTAAGAAATTATTGTCTTGAAATTAACCTGTCGCAAACAGAACCTGCAATGTGTCTTGAAATTAATGTCTTGAAATTAATGTCTTGAAATTGACCTGTCGCAAACAAAATCTCAAATGTGTCTTGAAATTAAAGTCTTGAAATTATAGTCTTGAAATTATAGTCTGGCAATAGTAGTCTGGCAATTATCGTCCGGCAATTATCGTCCGGAAATGATTGTCTGGCACTTATCATCTGGCACTTATCGTCTGGCACTTATCGTCTGGCACTTATCGTCTGGCACTTATCGTCTGGCACTTATCGTTGGCACTTATCGTCTGTCAATTATCGTCTGGCAATTATCGTCTGGCAATTGGGGTGGTGTAACATTAATGTCTAGAAATTAATGTTAAGAAATTATTGTCTTGAAATTAACCTGTCGCAAACAGAACCTGCAATGTGTCTTGAAATTAATGTCTTGAAATTGACCTGTCGCAAACAAAACCTCAAATGTGTCTTGAATTTAAAGTCTTGAAATTAACATCTTGAAATTAACGACTTGAAATTAACGTCCTGAAATTAACGTCCTGAAATTAACGTCCAGGAATTCACGTGTCGCAAACAGAACCTGAAATGTGCCTTGAAATTAACATCTTGAAATTAACGTCTTGAAATTAACGTCTTGATATTAATGTCTTGAAATTAACGTCTTGAAATTAACGTCCTGAAATTGACGTCCTGAAATTAACGTCTTGAAATTAATATGTCGCTAACAGAACCTGAAATGTGTCTTGACATTAATGGCTTGAAATTAATGTCTTGAAATTAATGTCTTGAAATTAATGTCTTGAAATTAATGTCTTGAAATTATAGTCTTGAAATTAACGTCTTGAAATTATAGTCTGGCAATTATCGTCTGGCAATTATCGTCTGGCAATTATCGTCTGGCACTTATCGTCTGGCACATCGTCTGGCGATTATCGTCTGGCACTTATCGTCTGGCATTTATCGTCTGGCACTTATCGTCTGGCACTTATCATCTGGCACTTATCATCTGGCACTTATCGTCTGGCACTTATCGTCTTGCACTTATCGTCTGGCACTTATCGTCTGGCACTTATCGTCTGGCACTTATCGTCTGGCACTTATCGTCTTGCAATTATCATCTGGTAATTGGGGTGGCGTAACATTAATGTCTAGAAATTAATGTTAAGAAATTATTGTCTTGAAATTAACCTGTCGCAAACAGAACCTGCAATGTGTCTTGAAATTAATGTCTTGAAATTAATGTCTTGAAATTGACCTGTCGCAAACAAAACCTCAAATGTGTCTTGAAATTAAAGTCTTGAAATTAACATCTTGAAATTAACGACTTGAAATTAACGTCCTGAAATTAACGTCCTGAAATTAACGTCCTGAAATTAACGTCCTGAAATTAACGACCTGAAATTAACGTCCTGAAATTAACGTCCTGAAATTAACGTCCTGGAATTAACGTGTCGCAAACAGAACCTGAAATGTGCCTTGAAATTAACATCTTGAAATTAATGTCTTGAAATTAACGTCTTGATATTAATGTCTTGAAATTAACGTCTTGAAATTAACGTCTTGAAATTAACGTCTTGAAATTAATGTCTCGAAACTAATGTCTTGAAATTAATGTCTTGAAATTATTGCCTTGAAATAATTGCCTTGAAATTATTGCCTTGAAATTATTGCCTTGAAATTATTGCCTTGAAATTATTGCCTTGAAACTATTACCTTGAAATTATTGCTGTGAAATTAATGTCGTGAAATTAATGTCGTGAAATTCATATCGTGAAATTCATGTCGTGAAATTCATGTCGTGAAATTAATGTCGTGAAATTATTGTCTTGAAATTATCATATCGCAAACAGAACCTGAAATGTGTCTTGAAATTAATGTCTTGAAGTTAATGTCTTGAAGTTAATGTCTTGAAGTTAATATCTTGAATTTAATGTCTTGAAGTTAATGTCTTGAGATTAATATCTTGAAATTAATGTCTTGAAATTAATGTCTTGAAATTAATGTCTTGAAACTAATGTCTTGAAATTAATGTCTTGAAATTAATGTCTTGAAATTATAGTCTTGAAATTATAGTCTTGAAATTAATGTCTTCAAATTATAGTCTTGAAATTATTGTCTTGAAATTATTGTCTTCAAATTATTGTCTTGAAATTATTGTCTTGAAACTATTGTCTTGAAACTGTTGCCTTAAATCTATTGTCTTGAAACTATTGTCTTGAAACTATTGTCTTGAAACTATTGTCTTCAAATTATTGTCTTGAAACTATTGTCTTGAAACTATTGTCTTGAAATTTTTGTCTTGAAATTTTTGTCTTGAAATTATAGTCTTGATATTATAGTCTGGCAATAGTAGTCTGGCAATTATCGTCCGGCAATTATCGTCCGGAAATGATTGTCTGGCACTTATCGTCTGGCACTTATCGTCTGGCACTTATCGTCCGGCACTTATCGTCTGGCACTTATCGTCTGGCACTTATCGTTGGCACTTATCGTCTGTCAATTATCGTCTGGCAATTATCGTCTGGCAATTGGGGTGGTGTAACATTAATGTCTAGAAATTAATGTTAAGAAATTATTGTCTTGAAATTAACCTGTCGCAAACAGAACCTGCAATGTGTCTTGAAATTAATGTCTTGAAATTGACCTGTCGCAAACAAAACCTCAAATGTGTCTTGAATTTAAAGTCTTGAAATTAACATCTTGAAATTAACGACTTGAAATTAACGTCCTGAAATTAACGTCCTGAAATTAACGTCCAGGAATTCACGTGTCGCAAACAGAACCTGAAATGTGCCTTGAAATTAACATCTTGAAATTAACGTCTTGAAATTAACGTCTTGATATTAATGTCTTGAAATTAACGTCTTGAAATTAACGTCCTGAAATTGACGTCCTGAAATTAACGTCTTGAAATTAATATGTCGCTAACAGAACCTGAAATGTGTCTTGACATTAATGGCTTGAAATTAATGTCTTGAAATTAATGTCTTGAAATTAATGTCTTGAAATTAATGTCTTGAAATTATAGTCTTGAAATTAACGTCTTGAAATTATAGTCTGGCAATTATCGTCTGGCAATTATCGTCTGGCAATTATCGTCTGGCACTTATCGTCTGGCACATCGTCTGGCGATTATCGTCTGGCACTTATCGTCTGGCATTTATCGTCTGGCACTTATCGTCTGGCACTTATCATCTGGCACTTATCATCTGGCACTTATCGTCTGGCACTTATCGTCTTGCACTTATCGTCTGGCACTTATCGTCTGGCACTTATCGTCTGGCACTTATCGTCTGGCACTTATCGTCTTGCAATTATCATCTGGTAATTGGGGTGGCGTAACATTAATGTCTAGAAATTAATGTTAAGAAATTATTGTCTTGAAATTAACCTGTCGCAAACAGAACCTGCAATGTGTCTTGAAATTAATGTCTTGAAATTAATGTCTTGAAATTGACCTGTCGCAAACAAAACCTCAAATGTGTCTTGAAATTAAAGTCTTGAAATTAACATCTTGAAATTAACGACTTGAAATTAACGTCCTGAAATTAACGTCCTGAAATTAACGTCCTGAAATTAACGTCCTGAAATTAACGTCCTGAAATTAACGACCTGAAATTAACGTCCTGAAATTAACGTCCTGAAATTAACGTCCTGGAATTAACGTGTCGCAAACAGAACCTGAAATGTGCCTTGAAATTAACATCTTGAAATTAATGTCTTGAAATTAACGTCTTGATATTAATGTCTTGAAATTAACGTCTTGAAATTAACGTCTTGAAATTAACGTCTTGAAATTAATGTCTCGAAACTAATGTCTTGAAATTAATGTCTTGAAATTATTGCCTTGAAATAATTGCCTTGAAATTATTGCCTTGAAATTATTGCCTTGAAATTATTGCCTTGAAATTATTGCCTTGAAACTATTACCTTGAAATTATTGCTGTGAAATTAATGTCGTGAAATTAATGTCGTGAAATTCATATCGTGAAATTCATGTCGTGAAATTCATGTCGTGAAATTAATGTCGTGAAATTATTGTCTTGAAATTATCATATCGCAAACAGAACCTGAAATGTGTCTTGAAATTAATGTCTTGAAGTTAATGTCTTGAAGTTAATGTCTTGAAGTTAATATCTTGAATTTAATGTCTTGAAGTTAATGTCTTGAGATTAATATCTTGAAATTAATGTCTTGAAATTAATGTCTTGAAATTAATGTCTTGAAACTAATGTCTTGAAATTAATGTCTTGAAATTAATGTCTTGAAATTATAGTCTTGAAATTATAGTCTTGAAATTAATGTCTTCAAATTATAGTCTTGAAATTATTGTCTTGAAATTATTGTCTTCAAATTATTGTCTTGAAATTATTGTCTTGAAACTATTGTCTTGAAACTGTTGCCTTAAATCTATTGTCTTGAAACTATTGTCTTGAAACTATTGTCTTGAAACTATTGTCTTCAAATTATTGTCTTGAAACTATTGTCTTGAAACTATTGTCTTGAAATTTTTGTCTTGAAATTTTTGTCTTGAAATTATAGTCTTGATATTATAGTCTTGAAATTATGGTCTTGAAATTATAGTCTTGAAATTATTCTTTTGAAATTATAGTCTTGAAATTATAGTCTTGAAATTATAGACTTGAAATTAACGTCCTGAAATTAACGTCTTGAAATTATAGTCTTGAAATTGACGTCTTGAAATTGACGTCTTGAAATTGACGTCTTGAAATTGACGTCTTGAAATTGACGTCTCGAAATTGACGTCCTGAAATTAACGTCCTGAAATTGACGTGCAGAAATTAACGTCCTGAAATTGACGTCCTGAAATTAACGTCTTGAAATTAATATGTCGCAAACAGAACCTGAAATGTGACTTGACATTAATGGCTTGAAATTAATGTCTTGAAATTAATGTCTTGAAATTAATGTCTTGAAATTAATGTCTTGAAATTATAGTCTTGAAATTATTGTCTTGAAATTATAGACTGGCAATTATCGTCTGGCAATTATCGTCTGGCAATTTTCGTCTGGCACTTATCGTCTGGCACATCGTCTGGGACTTATCGTCTGGCACTTATCGTCTGGCACTTATCGTCTGGCACTTATCATCTGGCACATCATCTGGCACTTATTGTCTGGCACTTATCGTCTTGCACTTATCGTCTGGCACGTATCGTCTGGCACTTATCGTCTGGCACTTATCGTCTGGCACTTATCGTCTGGCAATTATCGTCTGGCAATTGGGGTGGCGTAACATTAACGTCTAGAAATTAATGTTAAGAAATTATTGTCTTGAAATTAACCTGTCGCAAACAGAACCTGCAATGTGTCTTGAAATTAATGTCTTGAAATTGACCTGTCGCAAACAAAACCTCAAATGTGTCTTGAAATTAAAGTCTTGAAATTAACGTCCTGAAATTAACGTCCTGAAATTAACGTCCTGAAATTAACGTCCTGAAATTAACGTCCTGAAATTAACGCCCTGAAATTAACGACCTGAAATTAACGTCCTGAAATTAACGTCCTGAAATTAACGTCCTGGAATTCACGTGTCGCAAACAGAACCTGAAATGTGCCTTGAAATTAACATCTTGAAATTAACGTCTTGAAATTAACGTCTTGAAATTAATGTCTTGAAATTAACGTCTTGAAATTAACGTCTTGAAATTAATGTCTTGAAACTAATGTCTTGAAATTAATGTCTTGAAATTATTGCCTTGAAATAATTGCCTTGAAATTATTGCCTTGAAATTATTGCCTTGAAATTATTGCCTTGAACTTATTGCCTTGAAATTATTACCTTGAAATTATTGCTGTGAAATTAATGTCGTGAAATTCACGTCGTGAAATTCATGTCGTGAAATTAATGTCTTGAAATTATTGTCTTGAAATTAACATCTCGCAAACAGAACCTGAAATGTCGTGAAATTGATGTCGTGAAATTAATGTCGTGAAATTAACGTCCTGGAATTCACATGTCGCAAACAGAACCTGAAATGTGCCTTGAAATTAACATCTTGAAATTGACGTCTTGAAATTAATGTCTTGAAATTAACGTCTTGAAATTAACGTCTTGAAATTAACGTCTTGAAATTAACGTCTTGAAATTATAGTCTTGAAATTATAGTCTTGAAATTATAGTCTTGAAATTAACGTCTTGAAATTAACGTCTTGATATTGACATCTTGAAATTGACATCTTGAAATTGACGTCTTGAAATTTACGTCTTGAAATAGACGTCTTGAAATTATTGCCTTGAAATTATTTCCTTGAAATTATTGCCTTGAAATTATTGCCGTGAAATTAATGTCGTGAAATTAATGTCGTGAAATTAATGTCGTGAAATTAATGTCGAGCAATTAATGTCTTGAAATTATTGTCTTGAAATTATTGTCTTGAAATTAACATGTCGCAAACAGAACCTGAAATGTCGTGAAATTGATGTCCTGAAATTAATGTCATGAAATTACTGTCGTGAAATTAATGTCGTGAAATTAATGTCGTGAAATTAAAGTCGTGAAATTAATGTCGTGAAATTATTGTCTTGAAATTCTCATGTCGCAAACTGAACCTGAAATGTGACTTGAAATTAATGTCTTGAAGTTAATGTCTTGAAGTTAATGTCTTGAAGTTAATAACTTGAAGTTAATGTCTTGAAGTTAATGTCTTGAAATTAATATCTTGAAATTAATGTCTTGAAATTAATGTCTTGAAATTAATGTCTTGAAACTAATGTCTTGAAATTAATGTCTTAAAATTAATGTCTTGAAATTATAGTCTTTTAATTATAGTCTTGAAATTAATGTCTTCAAATTATAGTCTTGAAATTATTGTCTTGAAATTATTGTCTTGAAATTATTGTCTTGAAACTATTGTCTTGAAACTATTGTCTTGAAACTATTGTCTTGAAACTATTGTCTTGAAACTATTTTCTTGAAACTATTGTTTTGAAACTATTGTCTTCAAATTATTGTCTTGTAACTATTGTCTTGAAATTATTGTCTTGAAACTATTGTCTTGAAACTATTGTCTTGTAACTATTGTCTTGAAATTATTGTCTTGAAATTATTGTCTTGAAACTATTGTCTTGAAACTATTGTTTTGAAATTTTTGTCTTGAAATTATAGTCCTGATATTATAGTCTTGAAATTACAGTCTTGAAATTATAGTCTTGAAATTTTGTTCTTGAACTTATAGTCTTGAAATTATTGTTTTGAAATTAGAGTCTTGAAATTATAGTCTTGAAATTATTGCCTTGAAATTATAGTCTTGAAATTATAGTCTTGAAATTATAGTCTTGAAATTATAGTCTTGAAATTAACGTCTTGAAATTAACGTCTTGAAATTGACGTCTTGAAATTGACATCTTGAAATTGACGTCTTGAAATTGACGTCTTGAAATTGACGTCTTGAAATTATTGCCTTGAAATTATTGCCTTGAAATTATTGCCTTGAAATTATTGCCGTGAAATTAATGTCGTGAAATTAATGTCGTGAATTCATGTCGTGAAATTAATGTCTTGAAATTATTGTCTTCAAATTATTGTCTTGAAATTCTCATGTCGCAAACAGAACCTGAAATGTGTCTTGAAATTAATGTCTTGAAGTTAATGTCTTGAAGTTAATGTCTTGAAATTAATATCTTGAAATTAACGTCTTGAAATTAATGTCTAGAAATTAACGTCTTGAAATTAATGTCTTGAAATTAACGTCTTGAAATTAATGTCTTGAAATTATAGTCTTGAAATTATAGTCTGGCAATAAAAGTCTGGCAACTATCGTCCGGCAATTATCGTCCGGAAATGATCGTCTGGCACTTATCATCTGGCACTAATCGTCTGGCACGTATCGTCTGGCACTTATCGTCTGGCACTTATCGTCTGGCACTTATCGTCTGGCACTTATCGTCTGGCAATTATCATCTGGCAATTATTGCCTGTCAATTGGGGAGGCGTAACATTAATGCCTAGAAATTAATGTTAAGAAATTATTGTCATGAAATTAACCTGTCGCAAACAGAACCTGCAATGTGTCTTGAAATTAATGTCTTGAAATTAATGTCTTGAACTTGACCTGTCGCAAACAAAACCTCAAATGTGTCTTAAAATTAAAGTCTTGAAATTAACGTCTTGAAATTAACGACTTGAAATTAACGTCCTGAAATTAACGTCCTGAAATTAACGTCCTGAAATTAACGTCCTGACATTAACGTCCTGAAATTAACGACCTGAAATTAACGTCCTGAAATTAACGTCCTGAAATTAACGTCCTGGAATTCACGTGTCGCAAACAGAACCTGAAATGTGCCTTGAAATGAACATCTTGAAATTAACATCTTGAAATTAATGTCTTGAAATTAACGTCTTGAAATTAACGTCTTGAAATTAACGTCTTGAAATTAACGTCTTGAAATTATAGTCTTGAAATTATAGTCTTGAAATTAACGTCTTGAAATTAACGTCTTGTAATTGACGTCTTGAAATTGACATCTTGAAATTGACGTCTTGAAATTATTGCCTTGAAATTATTGCCTTGCAATTATTGCCGTGAAATTAATGTCGTGAAATTAATGTCGTGAAATTAATGTCGTGAAATTAATGTCGTGAATTAATGTCGTGAAATTAATGTCTTGAAATTATTGTCTTGAAATTATTGTCTTGAAATTCTCATGTCGCAAACAGAACCTGAAATGTGTCTTGAAATTAATGTCTTGAAGTTAATGTCTTGAAGTTAATGTCTTGAAATTAATATCTTGAAATTAATGTCTTGAAATTATTGTCTTGAAATTATAGTCTTGAAATTATTGTCTTGAAATTATAGCCTTGAAATTATAGACTTGAAATTAACGTCCTGAAATTAACGTTCTGAAATTAACATCCTGAAATTAACGTCCTGAAATTAACGTCCTGAAATTAACTTCCAGAAATTAACGTCCTGAAATTAACATCCTAAATTTAACGTCCTGAAATTAACGTCCTGAAATTAACGTCCTGAAATTAACGTCCTGAAATTAACGTCCTGAAATTAACGTCCTGAAATTAACATCCTGGAATTCACGTGTCGCAAACAGAACCTGAAATGGGCCGTGAAATTAACGTCTTGAAATTGACGACTTGAAATTGACGTCTTGAAATTGACGTCTTCAAATTGACGTCTTGAAATTGACGTCTTGAAATTTACATCTTGAAATTGATGTCCTGAAATTAACGTCCTGAAATTGACGTCCTGAAATTAATGTCTTGAAATTAATATGTCGCAAACAGAACCTGAAATATGTCTTGACATTAATGTCTTGAAATTAATGTCTTGAAATTAATGTCTTGAAATTAATGTCTTGAAATTATAGTCTTGAAATTATAGTCTTGAAATTATAGTCTGGCAATTATCGTCTGGCACTTATCGTCTGGCACCTATCGTCTGGCACTTATCGTCTGGCACTTATCGTCTGGCACTTATCGTCTGGCACTTATCGTCTGGCGCTTATCGTCTGGCACTTATCGTCTGTCACTTATCGTCTGGCATTTATCGTCTGGCACTTATCCTCTGGCACTTATCATCTGGCACTTATCATCTGGCATCATCTGGCACTTATCGTCTTGCACTTATCGTCTGGCACTTATCGTCTGGCACTTATCGTCTGGCAGTTATCGTTTGTCACTTATCGTCTGGCAATTATCGTCTGGCAATTGGGGTGGCGTAACATTAATGTCTAGAAATTAATGTTAAGAAATTATTGTCTTGAAATTAACCTGTCGCAAACAGAACCTGCAATGTGTCTTGAAATTAATGTCTTGAAATTAATGTCTTGAAATTGACCTGTCGCAAACAAAACCTCAAATGTGTCTTGAAATTAAAGTCTTGAAATTAACGTCTTGAAATTAATGTCTTGAAATTAACGTCTTGAAATTAATGTCTTGAAATTAACGTCCTGAAATTAATGTCTTGAAATTATAGTCTTGAAATTATACTCTGGCAATAATAGTCTGGCAATTATCGTCCGGCAATTATCGTCCAGAAATGATCGTCTGGCACTTATCATCTGGCACTTATCGTCTGGCACTTATCGTCTGGCACTTATCGTCTGGCACTTATCGTCTGGCACATATCGTTGGCACTTATGGTCTGGCACTTATCGTCTGGCACTTATCGTCTGGCAATTATCATCTGGCAATTGGGGTGGCGTAACATTAATGTCTAGAAATTAATGTTAAGAAATTATTGTCTTGAAATTAACCTGTCGCAAACAGAACCTGCAATGTGTCTTGAAATTAATGTCTTGAAATTAATGTCTTGAAATTGACCTGTCGCAAACAAAACCTCAAATGTGTCTTGAAATTAAAGTCTTGAAATTAACATCTTGAAATTAACGACTTGAAATTAACGTCCTGAAATTAACGTCCTGAAATTAACGTTCTGAAATTAACGTCCTGAAATTAACGTCCTGAAATTAACGACCTGAAATTAACGTCCTGAAATTAACGTCCTGAAATTAACGTCCTGGAATTCACGTGTCGCAAAGAGAACCTGAAATGTGCCTTGAAATTAACATCTTGAAATTAACGTCTTGAAATTAACGTCTTGATATTAATGTCTTGAAATTAACGTCTTGAAATTAACGTCCTGAAATTGACGTCCTGAAATTAACGTCTTGAAATTAATATGTCGCTAACAGAACCTGAAATGTGTCTTGACATTAATGGCTTGAATTTATTGTCTTGAAATTAATGTCTTGAAATTAATGTCTTGAAATTATAGTCTTGAAATTAACCTCTTGAAATTATAGTCTGGCAATTATCGTCTGGCAATTATCGTCTGGCAATTATCGTCTGGCACTTATCGTCTGGCACATCGTCTGGCGATTATTGTCTGGCACTTATCGTCTGGCATTTATCGTCTGGCACTTATCGTCTGGCACTTATCATCTGGCACTTATCATCTGGCACTTATCGTCTGGCACTTATCGTCTTGCAATTATCATCTGGCAATTGGGGTGGCGTAACATTAATGTCTAGAAATTAATGTTAAGAAATTATTGTCTTGAAATTAACCTGTCGCAAACAGAACCTGCAATGTGTCTTGAAATTAATGTCTTGAAATTAATGTCTTGAAATTGACCTGTCGCAAACAAAATCTCAAATGTGTCTTGAAATTAAAGTCTTGAAATTAACGTCTTGAAATTAATGTCTTGAAATTAACATCTTGAAATTAATGTCTTGAAATTAACGTCTTGAAATTAATGTCTTGAAATTATAGTCTTGAAATTATAGTCTGGCAATAATAGTCTGGCAATTATCGTCCGGCAATTATCGTCCGGAAATGATTGTCTGGCACTTATCATCTGGCACTTATCGTCTGGCACTTATCGTCTGGCACTTATCGTCTGGCACTTATCGTTGGCACTTATCGTCTGTCAATTATCGTCTGGCAATTATCGTCTGGCAATTGGGGTGGTGTAACATTAATGTCTAGAAATTAATGTTAAGAAATTATTGTCTTGAAATTAACCTGTCGCAAACAGAACCTGCAATGTGTCTTGAAATTAATGTCTTGAAATTGACCTGTCGCAAACAAAACCTCAAATGTGTCTTGAAATTAAAGTCTTGAAATTAACATCTTGAAATTAACGACTTGAAATTAACGTCCTGAAATTAACGTCCTGAAATTAACGTCCTGGAATTCACGTGTCGCAAACAGAACCTGAAATGTGCCTTGAAATTAACATCTTGAAATTAACGTCTTGAAATTAACGTCTTGATATTAATGTCTTGAAATTAATGTCTTGAAATTAACGTCCTGAAATTGACGTCCTGAAATTAACGTCTTGAAATTAATATGTCGCTAACAGAACCTGAAATGTGTCTTGACATTAATGGCTTGAAATTAATGTCTTGAAATTAATGTCTTGAAATTAATGTCTTGAAATTAATGTCTTGAAATTATAGTCTTGAAATTAACGTCCTGAAATTGACGTCCTGAAATTAACGTCTTGAAATTAATATGTCGCTAACAGAACCTGAAATGTGTCTTGACATCAATGGCTTGAATTTATTGTCTTGAAATTAATGTCTTGAAATTAATGTCTTGAAATTATAGTCTTGAAATTAACGTCTTGAAATTATAGTCTGGCACTTATCGTCTGGCATTTATCGTCTGGCACTTATCGTCTGGCACTTATCATCTGGCACTTATCATCTGGCACTTATCGTCTGGCACTTATCATCTTGCACTTATCTTCTGGCACTTATCGTCTGGCACTTATCGTCTGGCACTTACCGTCTTGCAATTATCATCTGGTAATTGGGGTGGCGTAACATTAATGTCTAGAAATTAATGTTAAGAAATTATTGTCTTGAAATTAACCTGTCGCAAACAGAACCTGCAATGTGTCTTGAAATTAATGTCTTGAAATTAATGTCTTGAAATTGACCTGTCGCAAACAAAACCTCAAATGTGTCTTGAAATTAAAGTCTTGAAATTAACATCTTGAAATTAACGACTTGAAATTAACGTCCTGAAATTAACGTCCTGAAATTAACGTCCTGAAATTAACGTCCTGAAATTAACGACCTGAAATTAACGTCCTGAAATTAACGTCCTGAAATTAACGTCCTGGAATTAACGTGTCGCAAACAGAACCTGAAATGTGCCTTGAAATTAACATCTTGAAATTAACGTCTTGAAATTAACGTCTTGAAATTAATGTCTTGAAATTAAC
Source organism: Narcine bancroftii (assembly GCF_036971445.1). Lineage (NCBI taxonomy): Eukaryota > Metazoa > Chordata > Chondrichthyes > Torpediniformes > Narcinidae > Narcine > Narcine bancroftii. The sequence continues at coordinate 98,529 of NC_091471.1, read as the reverse complement.
GTCTTGAAATTAACGTCTTGAAATTAATGTCTTGAAACTAATGTCTTGAAATTAATGTCTTGAAATTATTGCCTTGAAATAATTGCCTTGAAATTATTGCCTTGAAATTATTGCCTTGAAATTATTGCCTTGAACTTATTGCCTTGAAATTATTACCTTGAAATTATTGCTGTGAAATTAATGTCGTGAAATTCACGTCGTGAAATTCATGTCGTGAAATTAATGTCTTGAAATTATTGTCTTGAAATTAACATCTCGCAAACAGAACCTGAAATGTCGTGAAATTGATGTCGTGAAATTAATGTCGTGAAATTAACGTCCTGGAATTCACATGTCGCAAACAGAACCTGAAATGTGCCTTGAAATTAACATCTTGAAATTGACGTCTTGAAATTAATGTCTTGAAATTAACGTCTTGAAATTAACGTCTTGAAATTAACGTCTTGAAATTATAGTCTTGAAATTATAGTCTTGAAATTATAGTCTTGATATTGACATCTTGAAATTGACATCTTGAAATTGACGTCTTGAAATTTACGTCTTGAAATAGACGTCTTGAAATTATTGCCTTGAAATTATTTCCTTGAAATTATTGCCTTGAAATTATTGCCGTGAAATTAATGTCGTGAAATTAATGTCGTGAAATTAATGTCGTGCAATTAATGTCTTGAAATTATTGTCTTGAAATTATTGTCTTGAAATTAACATGTCGCAAACAGAACCTGAAATGTCGTGAAATTGATGTCCTGAAATTAATGTCATGAAATTACTGTCGTGAAATTAATGTCGTGAAATTAATGTCGTGAAATTAAAGTCGTGAAATTAATGTCGTGAAATTATTGTCTTGAAATTCTCATGTCGCAAACTGAACCTGAAATGTGACTTGAAATTAATGTCTTGAAGTTAATGTCTTGAAGTTAATGTCTTGAAGTTAATAACTTGAAGTTAATGTCTTGAAGTTAATGTCTTGAAATTAATATCTTGAAATTAATGTCTTGAAATTAATGTCTTGAAATTAATGTCTTGAAACTAATGTCTTGAAATTAATGTCTTAAAATTAATGTCTTGAAATTATAGTCTTTTAATTATAGTCTTGAAATTAATGTCTTCAAATTATAGTCTTGAAATTATTGTCTTGAAATTATTGTCTTGAAATTATTGTCTTGAAACTATTGTCTTGAAACTATTGTCTTGAAACTATTGTCTTGAAACTATTGTCTTGAAACTATTTTCTTGAAACTATTGTTTTGAAACTATTGTCTTCAAATTATTGTCTTGTAACTATTGTCTTGAAATTATTGTCTTGAAACTATTGTCTTGAAACTATTGTTTTGAAATTTTTGTCTTGAAATTATAGTCCTGATATTATAGTCTTGAAATTACAGTCTTGAAATTATAGTCTTGAAATTTTGTTCTTGAACTTATAGTCTTGAAATTATTGTTTTGAAATTAGAGTCTTGAAATTATAGTCTTGAAATTATTGCCTTGAAATTATAGTCTTGAAATTATAGTCTTGAAATTATAGTCTTGAAATTATCGTCTTGAAATTAACGACTTGAAATTAACGTCCTGAAATTAACGTCCTGAAATTAACGTCCTGAAATTAACGTCCTGAAATTAACGTCCTGAAATGAACGTCCTGAAATTAACGACATGAAATTAACGTCCTGAAATTAACGTCTTGAAATTAACGTCCTGGAATTCACATGTCGCAAACAGAACCTGAAATGTGCCTTGAAATTAACATGTTGAAAATAACGTCTTGAAATTAACCTCTTGAAATTAACGTCTTGAAATTAACGTCTTGAAATTAACGTCTTGAAATTAACGTCTTGAAATTATATTTTTGAAATTATAGTCTTGAAATTATAGTCTTGAAATTAATGTCTTGAAATTAACGTCTTGAAATTGACGTCTTGAAATTGACATCTTGAAATTGACGTCTTGAAATTGACGTCTTGAAATTGACGTCTTGAAATTATTGCCTTGAAATTATTGCCTTGAAATTATTGCCTTGAAATTATTGCCGTGAAATTAATGTCGTGAAATTAATGTCGTGAATTCATGTCGTGAAATTAATGTCTTGAAATTATTGTCTTCAAATTATTGTCTTGAAATTCTCATGTCGCAAACAGAACCTGAAATGTGTCTTGAAATTAATGTCTTGAAGTTAATGTCTTGAAGTTAATGTCTTGAAATTAATATCTTGAAATTAACGTCTTGAAATTAATGTCTAGAAATTAACGTCTTGAAATTAATGTCTTGAAATTAACGTCTTGAAATTAATGTCTTGAAATTATAGTCTTGAAATTATAGTCTGGCAATAAAAGTCTGGCAACTATCGTCCGGCAATTATCGTCCGGAAATGATCGTCTGGCACTTATCATCTGGCACTAATCGTCTGGCACGTATCGTCTGGCACTTATCGTCTGGCACTTATCGTCTGGCACTTATCGTCTGGCACTTATCGTCTGGCAATTATCATCTGGCAATTATTGCCTGGCAATTGGGGAGGCGTAACATTAATGCCTAGAAATTAATGTTAAGAAATTATTGTCTTGAAATTAACCTGTCGCAAACAGAACCTGCAATGTGTCTTGAAATTAATGTCTTGAAATTAATGTCTTGAACTTGACCTGTCGCAAACAAAACCTCAAATGTGTCTTAAAATTAAAGTCTTGAAATTGACGTCTTGAAATTGACATCTTGAAATTGACGTCTTGAAATTGACGTCTTGAAATTGACGTCTTGAAATTATTGCCTTGAAATTATTGCCTTGAAATTATTGCCTTGAAATTATTGCCGTGAAATTAATGTCGTGAAATTAATGTCGTGAATTCATGTCGTGAAATTAATGTCTTGAAATTATTGTCTTCAAATTATTGTCTTGAAATTCTCATGTCGCAAACAGAACCTGAAATGTGTCTTGAAATTAATGTCTTGAAGTTAATGTCTTGAAGTTAATGTCTTGAAATTAATATCTTGAAATTAACGTCTTGAAATTAATGTCTTGAAATTAACGTCTTGAAATTAATGTCTTGAAATTAACGTCTTGAAATTAATGTCTTGAAATTATAGTCTTGAAATTATAGTCTGGCAATAAAAGTCTGGCAACTATCGTCCGGCAATTATCGTCCGGAAATGATCGTCTGGCACTTATCATCTGGCACTAATCGTCTGGCACTTATCGTCTGGCACTTATCGTCTGGCACTTATCGTCTGGCACTTATCGTCTGGCACTTATCGTCGGGCAATTATCATCTGGCAATTATTGCCTGGCAATTGGGGAGGCGTAACATTAATGCCTAGAAATTAATGTTAAGAAATTATTGTCTTGAAATTAACCTGTCGCAAACAGAACCTGCAATGTGTCTTGAAATTAATGTCTTGAAATTAATGTCTTGAACTTGACCTGTCGCAAACAAAACCTCAAATGTGTCTTAAAATTAAAGTCTTGAAATTAACGTCTTGAAATTAACGACTTGAAATTAACGTCCTGAAATTAACGTCCTGAAATTAACGTCCTGAAATTAACGTCCTGACATTAACGTCCTGAAATTAACGACCTGAAATTAACGTCCTGAAATTAACGTCCTGAAATTAACGTCCTGGAATTCACGTGTCGCAAACAGAACCTGAAATGTGCCTTGAAATTAACATCTTGAAATTAACATCTTGAAATTAATGTCTTGAAATTAACGTCTTGAAATTAACGTCTTGAAATTAACGTCTTGAAATTAACGTCTTGAAATTATAGTCTTGAAATTATAGTCTTGAAATTAACGTCTTGAAATTAACGTCTTGAAATTGACGTCTTGAAATTGACATCTTGAAATTGACGTCTTGAAATTATTGCCTTGAAATTATTGCCTTGCAATTATTGCCGTGAAATTAATGTCGTGAAATTAGTGTCGTGAAATTAATGTCGTGAATTAATGTCGTGAAATTAATGTCTTGAAATTATTGTCTTGAAATTATTGTCTTGAAATTCTCATGTCGCAAACAGAACCTGAAATGTGTCTTGAAATTAATGTCTTGAAGTTAATGTCTTGAAGTTAATGTCTTGAAATTAATATCTTGAAATTAATGTCTTGAAATTATTGTCTTGAAATTATAGTCTTGAAATTATTGTCTTGAAATTATAGCCTTGAAATTATAGACTTGAAATTAACGTCCTGAAATTAACGTCCTGAAATTAACGTTCTGAAATTAACATCCTGAAATTAACGTCCTGAAATTAACGTCCTGAAATTAACTTCCAGAAATTAACGTCCTGAAATTAACATCCTAAATTTAACGTCCTGAAATTAACGTCCTGAAATTAACGTCCTGAAATTAACGTCCTGAAATTAACGTCCTGAAATTAACATCCTGGAATTCACGTGTCGCAAACAGAACCTGAAATGTGCCGTGAAATTAACGTCTTGAAATTGACGACTTGAAATTCACGTCTTGAAATTGACGTCTTCAAATTGACGTCTTGAAATTGACGTCTTGAAATTTACATCTTGAAATTGATGTCCTGAAATTAACGTCCTGAAATTGACGTCCTGAAATTAATGTCTTGAAATTAATATGTCGCAAACAGAACCTGAAATATGTCTTGACATTAATGTCTTGAAATTAATGTCTTGAAATTAATGTCTTGAAATTAATGTCTTGAAATTATAGTCTTGAAATTATAGTCTTGAAATTATAGTCTGGCAATTATCGTCTGGCAATTATCGTCTGGCAATTATCGTCTGGCACTTATCGTCTTGCACCTATCGTCTGGCACTTATCGTCTGGCACTTATCGTCTGGCACTTATCGTCTGGCACTTATCGTCTGGCGCTTATCGTCTGGCACTTATCGTCTGGCACTTATCGTCTGGCACTTATCGTCTGGCACTTATCGTCTGGCGCTTATCGTCTGGCACTTATCGTCTGGCAATTATCGTCTGGCACTTATCGTCTGGCACATCGGCTGGCGATTATCGTCTGGCACTTATCGTCTGGCATTTATCGTCTGGCACTTATCGTCTGGCACTTATCATCTGGCACTTATCATCTGGCACTTATCGTCTGGCACTTATCGTCTTGCACTTATCGTCTGGAACTTATCGTCTGGCACTTATCGTCTGGCACTTATTGTCTGGCACTTATCGTCTTGCAATTATCATCTGGCAATTGGGGTGGCGTAACATTAATGTCTAGAAATTAATGTTAAGAAATTATTGTCTTGAAATTAACCTGTCGCAAACAGAACCTGCAATGTGTCTTGAAATTAATGTCTTGAAATTAATGTCTTGAAATTGACCTGTCGCAAACAAAATCTCAAATGTGTCTTGAAATTAAAGTCTTGAAATTAACGTCTTGAAATTAATGTCTTGAAATTAACATCTTGAAATTAATGTCTTGAAATTAACGTCTTGAAATTAATGTCTTGAAATTATAGTCTTGAAATTATAGTCTGGCAATAATAGTCTGGCAATTATCGTCCGGCAATTATCGTCCGGAAATGATTGTCTGGCACTTATCATCTGGCACTTATCGTCTGGCACTTATCGTCTGGCACTTATCGTCTGGCACTTATCGTCTGGCACTTATCGTTGGCACTTATCGTCTGTCAATTATCGTCTGGCAATTGGGGTGGTGTAACATTAATGTCTAGAAATTAATGTTAATTAATTATTGTCTTGAAATTAACCTGTCGCAAACAGAACCTGCAATGTGTCTTGAAATTAATGTCTTGAAATTGACCTGTCGCAAACAAAACCTCAAATGTGTCTTGAAATTAAAGTCTTGAAATTAACATCTTGAAATTAACGACTTGAAATTAACGTCCTGAAATTAACGTCCTGAAATTAACGTCCTGGAATTCACGTGTCGCAAACAGAACCTGAAATGTGCCTTGAAATTAACATCTTGAAATTAACGTCTTGAAATTAACGTCTTGATATTAATGTCTTGAAATTAACGTCTTGAAATTAACGTCCTGAAATTGACGTCCTGAAATTAACGTCTTGAAATTAATATGTCGCTAACAGAACCTGAAATGTGTCTTGACATTAATGGCTTGAAATTAATGTCTTGAAATTATAGTCTTGAAATTATAGTCTTGAAATTATAGTCTGGCAATTATCGTCTGGCAATTATCGTCTGGCAATTATCGTCTGGCACTTATCGTCTGGCACCTATCGTCTGGCACTTATCGTCTGGCACTTATCGTCTGGCACTTATCGTCTGGCACTTATCGTCTGGCGCTTATCGTCTGGCACTTATCGTCTGGCACTTATCGTCTGGCACTTATCGTCTGGCACTTATCGTCTGGCGCTTATCGTCTGGCACTTATCGTCTGGCAATTATCGTCTGGCACTTATCGTCTGGCACATCGGCTGGCGATTATCGTCTGGCACTTATCGTCTGGCATTTATCGTCTGGCACTTATCGTCTGGCACTTATCATCTGGCACTTATCATCTGGCACTTATCGTCTGGCACTTATCGTCTTGCACTTATCGTCTGGAACTTATCGTCTGGCACTTATCGTCTGGCACTTATTGTCTGGCACTTATCGTCTTGCAATTATCATCTGGCAATTGGGGTGGCGTAACATTAATGTCTAGAAATTAATGTTAAGAAATTATTGTCTTGAAATTAACCTGTCGCAAACAGAACCTGCAATGTGTCTTGAAATTAATGTCTTGAAATTAATGTCTTGAAATTGACCTGTCGCAAACAAAATCTCAAATGTGTCTTGAAATTAAAGTCTTGAAATTAACGTCTTGAAATTAATGTCTTGAAATTAACATCTTGAAATTAATGTCTTGAAATTAACGTCTTGAAATTAATGTCTTGAAATTATAGTCTTGAAATTATAGTCTGGCAATAATAGTCTGGCAATTATCGTCCGGCAATTATCGTCCGGAAATGATTGTCTGGCACTTATCATCTGGCACTTATCGTCTGGCACTTATCGTCTGGCACTTATCGTCTGGCACTTATCGTTGGCACTTATCGTCTGTCAATTATCGTCTGGCAATTATCGTCTGGCAATTGGGGTGGTGTAACATTAATGTCTAGAAATTAATGTTAATTAATTATTGTCTTGAAATTAACCTGTCGCAAACAGAACCTGCAATGTGTCTTGAAATTAATGTCTTGAAATTGACCTGTCGCAAACAAAACCTCAAATGTGTCTTGAAATTAAAGTCTTGAAATTAACATCTTGAAATTAACGACTTGAAATTAACGTCCTGAAATTAACGTCCTGAAATTAACGTCCTGGAATTCACGTGTCGCAAACAGAACCTGAAATGTGCCTTGAAATTAACATCTTGAAATTAACGTCTTGAAATTAACGTCTTGATATTAATTTCTTGAAATTAACGTCTTGAAATTAACGTCCTGAAATTGACGTCCTGAAATTAACGTCTTGAAATTAATATGTCGCTAACAGAACCTGAAATGTGTCTTGACATTAATGGCTTGAAATTAATGTCTTGAAATTAATGTCTTGAAATTAATGTCTTGAAATTAATGTCTTGAAATTATAGTCTTGAAATTAACGTCTTGAAATTATAGTCTGGCAATTATCGTCTGGCAATTATCGTCTGGCAATTATCGTCTGGCACTTATCGTCTGGCACATCGTCTGCTGATTATCGTCTGGCACTTATCGTCTGGCATTTATCGTCTGGCACTTATCGTCTGGCACTTATCATCTGGCACTTATCATCTGGCACTTATCGTCTGGCACTTATCGTCTTGCACTTATCGTCTGGCACTTATCGTCTGGCACTTATCGTCTGGCACTTATCGTCTGGCACTTACCGTCTTGCAATTATCATCTGGTAATTGGGGTGGCGTAACATTAATGTCTAGAAATTAATGTTAAGAAATTATTGTCTTGAAATTAACCTGTCGCAAACAGAACCTGCAATGTGTCTTGAAATTAATGTCTTGAAATTAATGTCTTGAAATTGACCTGTCGCAAACAAAACCTCAAATGTGTCTTGAAATTAAAGTCTTGAAATTAACATCTTGAAATTAACGACTTGAAATTAACGTCCTGAAATTAACGTCCTGAAATTAACGTCCTGAAATTAACGTCCTGAAATTAACGACCTGAAATTAACGTCCTGAAATTAACGTCCTGAAATTAACGTCCTGGAATTAACGTGTCGCAAACAGAACCTGAAATGTGCCTTGAAATTAACATCTTGAAATTAATGTCTTGAAATTAACGTCTTGATATTAATGTCTTGAAATTAACGTCTTGAAATTAACGTCTTGAAATTAACGTCTTGAAATTAATGTCTCGAAACTAATGTCTTGAAATTAATGTCTTGAAATTATTGCCTTGAAATAATTGCCTTGAAATTATTGCCTTGAAATTATTGCCTTGAAATTATTGCCTTGAAATTATTGCCTTGAAACTATTACCTTGAAATTATTGCTGTGAAATTAATGTCGTGAAATTAATGTCGTGAAATTCATATCGTGAAATTCATGTCGTGAAATTCATGTCGTGAAATAAATGTCGTGAAATTAATGTCGTGAAATTATTGTCTTGAAATTATCATGTCGCAAACAGAACCTGAAATGTGTCTTGAAATTAATGTCTTGAAGTTAATGTCTTGAAGTTAATGTCTTGAAGTTAATATCTTGAATTTAATGTCTTGAAGTTAATGTCTTGAGATTAATATCTTGAAATTAATGTCTTGAAATTAATGTCTTGAAATTAATGTCTTGAAACTAATGTCTTGAAATTAATGTCTTGAAATTAATGTCTTGAAATTATAGTCTTGAAATTATAGTCTTGAAATTAATGTCTTCAAATTATAGTCTTGAAATTATTGTCTTGAAATTATTGTCTTCAAATTATTGTCTTGAAATTATTGTCTTGAAACTATTGTCTTGAAACTGTTGCCTTAAATCTATTGTCTTGAAACTATTGTCTTGAAACTATTGTCTTGAAACTATTGTCTTCAAATTATTGTCTTGAAACTATTGTCTTGAAACTATTGTCTTGAAATTTTTGTCTTGAAATTTTTGTCTTGAAATTATAGTCTTGATATTATAGTCTTGAAATTATGGTCTTGAAATTATAGTCTTGAAATTATTGTTTTGAAATTATAGTCTTGAAATTATAGTCTTGAAATTATAGCCTTGAAATTATAGACTTGAAATTAACGTCCTGAAATTAACGTCTTGAAATTATAGTCTTGAAATTGACGTCTTGAAATTGACGTCTTGAAATTGACGTCTTGAAATTGACGTCTTGAAATTGACGTCTCGAAATTGACGTCCTGAAATTAACGTCCTGAAATTGACGTCCAGAAATTAACGTCCTGAAATTGACGTCCTGAAATTAACGTCTTGAAATTAATATGTCGCAAACAGAACCTGAAATGTGACTTGACATTAATGGCTTGAAATTAATGTCTTGAAATTAATGTCTTGAAATTAATGTCTTGAAATTAATGTCTTGAAATTATAGTCTTGAAATTATTGTCTTGAAATTATAGACTGGCAATTATCGTCTGGCAATTATCGTCTGGCAATTTTCGTCTGGCACTTATCGTCTGGCACATCGTCTGGGACTTATCGTCTGGCACTTATCGTCTGGCACTTATCGTCTGGCACTTATCATCTGGCACATCATCAGGCACTTATTGTCTGGCACTTATCGTCTTGCACTTATCGTCTGGCACGTATAGTCTGGCACTTATCGTCTGGCACTTATCGTCTGGCACTTATCGTCTGGCAATTATCGTCTGGCAATTGGGGTGGCGTACATTAACGTCTAGAAATTAATGTTAAGAAATTATTGTCTTGAAATTAACCTGTCGCAAACAGAACCTGCAATGTGTCTTGAAATTAATGTCTTGAAATTAATGTCTTGAAATTGACCTGTCGCAAACAAAACCTCAAATGTGTCTTGAAATTAAAGTCTTGAAATTAACATCTTGAAATTAACGACTTGAAATTAACGTCCTGAAATTAACGTCCTGAAATTAACGTCCTGAAATTAACGTCCTGAAATTAACGTCCTGAAATTAACGCCCTGAAATTAACGACCTGAAATTAACGTCCTGAAATTAACGTCCTGAAATTAACGTCCTGGAATTCACGTGTCGCAAACAGAACCTGAAATGTGCCTTGAAATTAACATCTTGAAATTAACGTCTTGAAATTAACGTCTTGAAATTAATGTCTTGAAATTAACGTCTTGAAATTAACGTCTTGAAATTAATGTCTTGAAACTAATGTCTTGAAATTAATGTCTTGAAATTATTGCCTTGAAATAATTGCCTTGAAATTATTGCCTTGAAATTATTGCCTTGAAATTATTGCCTTGAACTTATTGCCTTGAAATTATTACCTTGAAATTATTGCTGTGAAATTAATGTCGTGAAATTCACGTCGTGAAATTCATGTCGTGAAATTAATGTCTTGAAATTATTGTCTTGAAATTAACATCTCGCAAACAGAACCTGAAATGTCGTGAAATTGATGTCGTGAAATTAATGTCGTGAAATTAACGTCCTGGAATTCACATGTCGCAAACAGAACCTGAAATGTGCCTTGAAATTAACATCTTGAAATTGACGTCTTGAAATTAATGTCTTGAAATTAACGTCTTGAAATTAACGTCTTGAAATTAACGTCTTGAAATTAACGTCTTGAAATTATAGTCTTGAAATTATAGTCTTGAAATTATAGTCTTGAAATTAACGTCTTGAAATTAACGTCTTGATATTGACATCTTGAAATTGACATCTTGAAATTGACGTCTTGAAATTTACGTCTTGAAATAGACGTCTTGAAATTATTGCCTTGAAATTATTTCCTTGAAATTATTGCCTTGAAATTATTGCCGTGAAATTAATGTCGTGAAATTAATGTCGTGAAATTAATGTCGTGAAATTAATGTCGTGCAATTAATGTCTTGAAATTATTGTCTTGAAATTATTGTCTTGAAATTAACATGTCGCAAACAGAACCTGAAATGTCGTGAAATTGATGTCCTGAAATTAATGTCATGAAATTACTGTCGTGAAATTAATGTCGTGAAATTAATGTCGTGAAATTAAAGTCGTGAAATTAATGTCGTGAAATTATTGTCTTGAAATTCTCATGTCGCAAACTGAACCTGAAATGTGACTTGAAATTAATGTCTTGAAGTTAATGTCTTGAAGTTAATGTCTTGAAGTTAATAACTTGAAGTTAATGTCTTGAAGTTAATGTCTTGAAATTAATATCTTGAAATTAATGTCTTGAAATTAATGTCTTGAAATTAATGTCTTGAAACTAATGTCTTGAAATTAATGTCTTAAAATTAATGTCTTGAAATTATAGTCTTTTAATTATAGTCTTGAAATTAATGTCTTCAAATTATAGTCTTGAAATTATTGTCTTGAAATTATTGTCTTGAAATTATTGTCTTGAAACTATTGTCTTGAAACTATTGTCTTGAAACTATTGTCTTGAAACTATTGTCTTGAAACTATTTTCTTGAAACTATTGTTTTGAAACTATTGTCTTCAAATTATTGTCTTGTAACTATTGTCTTGAAATTATTGTCTTGAAACTATTGTCTTGAAACTATTGTTTTGAAATTTTTGTCTTGAAATTATAGTCCTGATATTATAGTCTTGAAATTACAGTCTTGAAATTATAGTCTTGAAATTTTGTTCTTGAACTTATAGTCTTGAAATTATTGTTTTGAAATTAGAGTCTTGAAATTATAGTCTTGAAATTATTGCCTTGAAATTATAGTCTTGAAATTATAGTCTTGAAATTATAGTCTTGAAATTATCGTCTTGAAATTAACGACTTGAAATTAACGTCCTGAAATTAACGTCCTGAAATTAACGTCCTGAAATTAACGTCCTGAAATTAACGTCCTGAAATGAACGTCCTGAAATTAACGACATGAAATTAACGTCCTGAAATTAACGTCTTGAAATTAACGTCCTGGAATTCACATGTCGCAAACAGAACCTGAAATGTGCCTTGAAATTAACATGTTGAAAATAACGTCTTGAAATTAACGTCTTGAAATTAACGTCTTGAAATTAACGTCTTGAAATTAACGTCTTGAAATTAACGTCTTGAAATTATATTTTTGAAATTATAGTCTTGAAATTATAGTCTTGAAATTAACGTCTTGAAATTAACGTCTTGAAATTGACGTCTTGAAATTGACATCTTGAAATTGACGTCTTGAAATTGACGTCTTGAAATTGACGTCTTGAAATTATTGCCTTGAAATTATTGCCTTGAAATTATTGCCGTGAAATTAATGTCGTGAAATTAATGTCGTGAATTCATGTCGTGAAATTAATGTCTTGAAATTATTGTCTTCAAATTATTGTCTTGAAATTCTCATGTCGCAAACAGAACCTGAAATGTGTCTTGAAATTAATGTCTTCAAGTTAATGTCTTGAAGTTAATGTCTTGAAATTAATATCTTGAAATTAATGTCTTGAAATTAACGTCTTGAAATTGACGTCTTGAAATTGACATCTTGAAATTGACGTCTTGAAATTGACGTCTTGAAATTGACGTCTTGAAATTATTGCCTTGAAATTATTGCCTTGAAATTATTGCCTTGAAATTATTGCCGTGAAATTAATGTCGTGAAATTAATGTCGTGAATTCATGTCGTGAAATTAATGTCTTGAAATTATTGTCTTCAAATTATTGTCTTGAAATTCTCATGTCGCAAACAGAACCTGAAATGTGTCTTGAAATTAATGTCTTGAAGTTAATGTCTTGAAGTTAATGTCTTGAAATTAATATCTTGAAATTAACGTCTTGAAATTAATGTCTAGAAATTAACGTCTTGAAATTAATGTCTTGAAATTAACGTCTTGAAATTAATGTCTTGAAATTATAGTCTTGAAATTATAGTCTGGCAATAAAAGTCTGGCAACTATCGTCCGGCAATTATCGTCCGGAAATGATCGTCTGGCACTTATCATCTGGCACTAATCGTCTGGCACGTATCGTCTGGCACTTATCGTCTGGCACTTATCGTCTGGCACTTATCGTCTGGCACTTATCGTCTGGCAATTATCATCTGGCAATTATTGCCTGGCAATTGGGGAGGCGTAACATTAATGCCTAGAAATTAATGTTAAGAAATTATTGTCTTGAAATTAACCTGTCGCAAACAGAACCTGCAATGTGTCTTGAAATTAATGTCTTGAAATTAATGTCTTGAACTTGACCTGTCGCAAACAAAACCTCAAATGTGTCTTAAAATTAAAGTCTTGAAATTGACGTCTTGAAATTGACATCTTGAAATTGACGTCTTGAAATTGACGTCTTGAAATTGACGTCTTGAAATTATTGCCTTGAAATTATTGCCTTGAAATTATTGCCTTGAAATTATTGCCGTGAAATTAATGTCGTGAAATTAATGTCGTGAATTCATGTCGTGAAATTAATGTCTTGAAATTATTGTCTTCAAATTATTGTCTTGAAATTCTCATGTCGCAAACAGAACCTGAAATGTGTCTTGAAATTAATGTCTTGAAGTTAATGTCTTGAAGTTAATGTCTTGAAATTAATATCTTGAAATTAACGTCTTGAAATTAATGTCTTGAAATTAACGTCTTGAAATTAATGTCTTGAAATTAACGTCTTGAAATTAATGTCTTGAAATTATAGTCTTGAAATTATAGTCTGGCAATAAAAGTCTGGCAACTATCGTCCGGCAATTATCGTCCGGAAATGATCGTCTGGCACTTATCATCTGGCACTAATCGTCTGGCACTTATCGTCTGGCACTTATCGTCTGGCACTTATCGTCTGGCACTTATCGTCTGGCACTTATCGTCGGGCAATTATCATCTGGCAATTATTGCCTGGCAATTGGGGAGGCGTAACATTAATGCCTAGAAATTAATGTTAAGAAATTATTGTCTTGAAATTAACCTGTCGCAAACAGAACCTGCAATGTGTCTTGAAATTAATGTCTTGAAATTAATGTCTTGAACTTGACCTGTCGCAAACAAAACCTCAAATGTGTCTTAAAATTAAAGTCTTGAAATTAACGTCTTGAAATTAACGACTTGAAATTAACGTCCTGAAATTAACGTCCTGAAATTAACGTCCTGAAATTAACGTCCTGACATTAACGTCCTGAAATTAACGACCTGAAATTAACGTCCTGAAATTAACGTCCTGAAATTAACGTCCTGGAATTCACGTGTCGCAAACAGAACCTGAAATGTGCCTTGAAATTAACATCTTGAAATTAACATCTTGAAATTAATGTCTTGAAATTAACGTCTTGAAATTAACGTCTTGAAATTAACGTCTTGAAATTAACGTCTTGAAATTATAGTCTTGAAATTATAGTCTTGAAATTAACGTCTTGAAATTAACGTCTTGAAATTGACGTCTTGAAATTGACATCTTGAAATTGACGTCTTGAAATTATTGCCTTGAAATTATTGCCTTGCAATTATTGCCGTGAAATTAATGTCGTGAAATTAGTGTCGTGAAATTAATGTCGTGAATTAATGTCGTGAAATTAATGTCTTGAAATTATTGTCTTGAAATTATTGTCTTGAAATTCTCATGTCGCAAACAGAACCTGAAATGTGTCTTGAAATTAATGTCTTGAAGTTAATGTCTTGAAGTTAATGTCTTGAAATTAATATCTTGAAATTAATGTCTTGAAATTATTGTCTTGAAATTATAGTCTTGAAATTATTGTCTTGAAATTATAGCCTTGAAATTATAGACTTGAAATTAACGTCCTGAAATTAACGTCCTGAAATTAACGTTCTGAAATTAACATCCTGAAATTAACGTCCTGAAATTAACGTCCTGAAATTAACTTCCAGAAATTAACGTCCTGAAATTAACATCCTAAATTTAACGTCCTGAAATTAACGTCCTGAAATTAACGTCCTGAAATTAACGTCCTGAAATTAACGTCCTGAAATTAACATCCTGGAATTCACGTGTCGCAAACAGAACCTGAAATGTGCCGTGAAATTAACGTCTTGAAATTGACGACTTGAAATTCACGTCTTGAAATTGACGTCTTCAAATTGACGTCTTGAAATTGACGTCTTGAAATTTACATCTTGAAATTGATGTCCTGAAATTAACGTCCTGAAATTGACGTCCTGAAATTAATGTCTTGAAATTAATATGTCGCAAACAGAACCTGAAATATGTCTTGACATTAATGTCTTGAAATTAATGTCTTGAAATTAATGTCTTGAAATTAATGTCTTGAAATTATAGTCTTGAAATTATAGTCTTGAAATTATAGTCTGGCAATTATCGTCTGGCAATTATCGTCTGGCAATTATCGTCTGGCACTTATCGTCTTGCACCTATCGTCTGGCACTTATCGTCTGGCACTTATCGTCTGGCACTTATCGTCTGGCACTTATCGTCTGGCGCTTATCGTCTGGCACTTATCGTCTGGCACTTATCGTCTGGCACTTATCGTCTGGCACTTATCGTCTGGCGCTTATCGTCTGGCACTTATCGTCTGGCAATTATCGTCTGGCACTTATCGTCTGGCACATCGGCTGGCGATTATCGTCTGGCACTTATCGTCTGGCATTTATCGTCTGGCACTTATCGTCTGGCACTTATCATCTGGCACTTATCATCTGGCACTTATCGTCTGGCACTTATCGTCTTGCACTTATCGTCTGGAACTTATCGTCTGGCACTTATCGTCTGGCACTTATTGTCTGGCACTTATCGTCTTGCAATTATCATCTGGCAATTGGGGTGGCGTAACATTAATGTCTAGAAATTAATGTTAAGAAATTATTGTCTTGAAATTAACCTGTCGCAAACAGAACCTGCAATGTGTCTTGAAATTAATGTCTTGAAATTAATGTCTTGAAATTGACCTGTCGCAAACAAAATCTCAAATGTGTCTTGAAATTAAAGTCTTGAAATTAACGTCTTGAAATTAATGTCTTGAAATTAACATCTTGAAATTAATGTCTTGAAATTAACGTCTTGAAATTAATGTCTTGAAATTATAGTCTTGAAATTATAGTCTGGCAATAATAGTCTGGCAATTATCGTCCGGCAATTATCGTCCGGAAATGATTGTCTGGCACTTATCATCTGGCACTTATCGTCTGGCACTTATCGTCTGGCACTTATCGTCTGGCACTTATCGTCTGGCACTTATCGTTGGCACTTATCGTCTGTCAATTATCGTCTGGCAATTGGGGTGGTGTAACATTAATGTCTAGAAATTAATGTTAATTAATTATTGTCTTGAAATTAACCTGTCGCAAACAGAACCTGCAATGTGTCTTGAAATTAATGTCTTGAAATTGACCTGTCGCAAACAAAACCTCAAATGTGTCTTGAAATTAAAGTCTTGAAATTAACATCTTGAAATTAACGACTTGAAATTAACGTCCTGAAATTAACGTCCTGAAATTAACGTCCTGGAATTCACGTGTCGCAAACAGAACCTGAAATGTGCCTTGAAATTAACATCTTGAAATTAACGTCTTGAAATTAACGTCTTGATATTAATGTCTTGAAATTAACGTCTTGAAATTAACGTCCTGAAATTGACGTCCTGAAATTAACGTCTTGAAATTAATATGTCGCTAACAGAACCTGAAATGTGTCTTGACATTAATGGCTTGAAATTAATGTCTTGAAATTATAGTCTTGAAATTATAGTCTTGAAATTATAGTCTGGCAATTATCGTCTGGCAATTATCGTCTGGCAATTATCGTCTGGCACTTATCGTCTGGCACCTATCGTCTGGCACTTATCGTCTGGCACTTATCGTCTGGCACTTATCGTCTGGCACTTATCGTCTGGCGCTTATCGTCTGGCACTTATCGTCTGGCACTTATCGTCTGGCACTTATCGTCTGGCACTTATCGTCTGGCGCTTATCGTCTGGCACTTATCGTCTGGCAATTATCGTCTGGCACATCGGCTGGCGATTATCGTCTGGCACTTATCGTCTGGCATTTATCGTCTGGCACTTATCGTCTGGCACTTATCATCTGGCACTTATCATCTGGCACTTATCGTCTGGCACTTATCGTCTTGCACTTATCGTCTGGAACTTATCGTCTGGCACTTATCGTCTGGCACTTATTGTCTGGCACTTATCGTCTTGCAATTATCATCTGGCAATTGGGGTGGCGTAACATTAATGTCTAGAAATTAATGTTAAGAAATTATTGTCTTGAAATTAACCTGTCGCAAACAGAACCTGCAATGTGTCTTGAAATTAATGTCTTGAAATTAATGTCTTGAAATTGACCTGTCGCAAACAAAATCTCAAATGTGTCTTGAAATTAAAGTCTTGAAATTAACGTCTTGAAATTAATGTCTTGAAATTAACATCTTGAAATTAATGTCTTGAAATTAACGTCTTGAAATTAATGTCTTGAAATTATAGTCTTGAAATTATAGTCTGGCAATAATAGTCTGGCAATTATCGTCCGGCAATTATCGTCCGGAAATGATTGTCTGGCACTTATCATCTGGCACTTATCGTCTGGCACTTATCGTCTGGCACTTATCGTCTGGCACTTATCGTTGGCACTTATCGTCTGTCAATTATCGTCTGGCAATTATCGTCTGGCAATTGGGGTGGTGTAACATTAATGTCTAGAAATTAATGTTAATTAATTATTGTCTTGAAATTAACCTGTCGCAAACAGAACCTGCAATGTGTCTTGAAATTAATGTCTTGAAATTGACCTGTCGCAAACAAAACCTCAAATGTGTCTTGAAATTAAAGTCTTGAAATTAACATCTTGAAATTAACGACTTGAAATTAACGTCCTGAAATTAACGTCCTGAAATTAACGTCCTGGAATTCACGTGTCGCAAACAGAACCTGAAATGTGCCTTGAAATTAACATCTTGAAATTAACGTCTTGAAATTAACGTCTTGATATTAATTTCTTGAAATTAACGTCTTGAAATTAACGTCCTGAAATTGACGTCCTGAAATTAACGTCTTGAAATTAATATGTCGCTAACAGAACCTGAAATGTGTCTTGACATTAATGGCTTGAAATTAATGTCTTGAAATTAATGTCTTGAAATTAATGTCTTGAAATTAATGTCTTGAAATTATAGTCTTGAAATTAACGTCTTGAAATTATAGTCTGGCAATTATCGTCTGGCAATTATCGTCTGGCAATTATCGTCTGGCACTTATCGTCTGGCACATCGTCTGCTGATTATCGTCTGGCACTTATCGTCTGGCATTTATCGTCTGGCACTTATCGTCTGGCACTTATCATCTGGCACTTATCATCTGGCACTTATCGTCTGGCACTTATCGTCTTGCACTTATCGTCTGGCACTTATCGTCTGGCACTTATCGTCTGGCACTTATCGTCTGGCACTTACCGTCTTGCAATTATCATCTGGTAATTGGGGTGGCGTAACATTAATGTCTAGAAATTAATGTTAAGAAATTATTGTCTTGAAATTAACCTGTCGCAAACAGAACCTGCAATGTGTCTTGAAATTAATGTCTTGAAATTAATGTCTTGAAATTGACCTGTCGCAAACAAAACCTCAAATGTGTCTTGAAATTAAAGTCTTGAAATTAACATCTTGAAATTAACGACTTGAAATTAACGTCCTGAAATTAACGTCCTGAAATTAACGTCCTGAAATTAACGTCCTGAAATTAACGACCTGAAATTAACGTCCTGAAATTAACGTCCTGAAATTAACGTCCTGGAATTAACGTGTCGCAAACAGAACCTGAAATGTGCCTTGAAATTAACATCTTGAAATTAATGTCTTGAAATTAACGTCTTGATATTAATGTCTTGAAATTAACGTCTTGAAATTAACGTCTTGAAATTAACGTCTTGAAATTAATGTCTCGAAACTAATGTCTTGAAATTAATGTCTTGAAATTATTGCCTTGAAATAATTGCCTTGAAATTATTGCCTTGAAATTATTGCCTTGAAATTATTGCCTTGAAATTATTGCCTTGAAACTATTACCTTGAAATTATTGCTGTGAAATTAATGTCGTGAAATTAATGTCGTGAAATTCATATCGTGAAATTCATGTCGTGAAATTCATGTCGTGAAATAAATGTCGTGAAATTAATGTCGTGAAATTATTGTCTTGAAATTATCATGTCGCAAACAGAACCTGAAATGTGTCTTGAAATTAATGTCTTGAAGTTAATGTCTTGAAGTTAATGTCTTGAAGTTAATATCTTGAATTTAATGTCTTGAAGTTAATGTCTTGAGATTAATATCTTGAAATTAATGTCTTGAAATTAATGTCTTGAAATTAATGTCTTGAAACTAATGTCTTGAAATTAATGTCTTGAAATTAATGTCTTGAAATTATAGTCTTGAAATTATAGTCTTGAAATTAATGTCTTCAAATTATAGTCTTGAAATTATTGTCTTGAAATTATTGTCTTCAAATTATTGTCTTGAAATTATTGTCTTGAAACTATTGTCTTGAAACTGTTGCCTTAAATCTATTGTCTTGAAACTATTGTCTTGAAACTATTGTCTTGAAACTATTGTCTTCAAATTATTGTCTTGAAACTATTGTCTTGAAACTATTGTCTTGAAATTTTTGTCTTGAAATTTTTGTCTTGAAATTATAGTCTTGATATTATAGTCTTGAAATTATGGTCTTGAAATTATAGTCTTGAAATTATTGTTTTGAAATTATAGTCTTGAAATTATAGTCTTGAAATTATAGCCTTGAAATTATAGACTTGAAATTAACGTCCTGAAATTAACGTCTTGAAATTATAGTCTTGAAATTGACGTCTTGAAATTGACGTCTTGAAATTGACGTCTTGAAATTGACGTCTTGAAATTGACGTCTCGAAATTGACGTCCTGAAATTAACGTCCTGAAATTGACGTCCAGAAATTAACGTCCTGAAATTGACGTCCTGAAATTAACGTCTTGAAATTAATATGTCGCAAACAGAACCTGAAATGTGACTTGACATTAATGGCTTGAAATTAATGTCTTGAAATTAATGTCTTGAAATTAATGTCTTGAAATTAATGTCTTGAAATTATAGTCTTGAAATTATTGTCTTGAAATTATAGACTGGCAATTATCGTCTGGCAATTATCGTCTGGCAATTTTCGTCTGGCACTTATCGTCTGGCACATCGTCTGGGACTTATCGTCTGGCACTTATCGTCTGGCACTTATCGTCTGGCACTTATCATCTGGCACATCATCAGGCACTTATTGTCTGGCACTTATCGTCTTGCACTTATCGTCTGGCACGTATAGTCTGGCACTTATCGTCTGGCACTTATCGTCTGGCACTTATCGTCTGGCAATTATCGTCTGGCAATTGGGGTGGCGTAACATTAACGTCTAGAAATTAATGTTAAGAAATTATTGTCTTGAAATTAACCTGTCGCAAACAGAACCTGCAATGTGTCTTGAAATTAATGTCTTGAAATTAATGTCTTGAAATTGACCTGTCGCAAACAAAACCTCAAATGTGTCTTGAAATTAAAGTCTTGAAATTAACATCTTGAAATTAACGACTTGAAATTAACGTCCTGAAATTAACGTCCTGAAATTAACGTCCTGAAATTAACGTCCTGAAATTAACGTCCTGAAATTAACGCCCTGAAATTAACGACCTGAAATTAACGTCCTGAAATTAACGTCCTGAAATTAACGTCCTGGAATTCACGTGTCGCAAACAGAACCTGAAATGTGCCTTGAAATTAACATCTTGAAATTAACGTCTTGAAATTAACGTCTTGAAATTAATGTCTTGAAATTAACGTCTTGAAATTAACGTCTTGAAATTAATGTCTTGAAACTAATGTCTTGAAATTAATGTCTTGAAATTATTGCCTTGAAATAATTGCCTTGAAATTATTGCCTTGAAATTATTGCCTTGAAATTATTGCCTTGAACTTATTGCCTTGAAATTATTACCTTGAAATTATTGCTGTGAAATTAATGTCGTGAAATTCACGTCGTGAAATTCATGTCGTGAAATTAATGTCTTGAAATTATTGTCTTGAAATTAACATCTCGCAAACAGAACCTGAAATGTCGTGAAATTGATGTCGTGAAATTAATGTCGTGAAATTAACGTCCTGGAATTCACATGTCGCAAACAGAACCTGAAATGTGCCTTGAAATTAACATCTTGAAATTGACGTCTTGAAATTAATGTCTTGAAATTAACGTCTTGAAATTAACGTCTTGAAATTAACGTCTTGAAATTAACGTCTTGAAATTATAGTCTTGAAATTATAGTCTTGAAATTATAGTCTTGAAATTAACGTCTTGAAATTAACGTCTTGATATTGACATCTTGAAATTGACATCTTGAAATTGACGTCTTGAAATTTACGTCTTGAAATAGACGTCTTGAAATTATTGCCTTGAAATTATTTCCTTGAAATTATTGCCTTGAAATTATTGCCGTGAAATTAATGTCGTGAAATTAATGTCGTGAAATTAATGTCGTGAAATTAATGTCGTGCAATTAATGTCTTGAAATTATTGTCTTGAAATTATTGTCTTGAAATTAACATGTCGCAAACAGAACCTGAAATGTCGTGAAATTGATGTCCTGAAATTAATGTCATGAAATTACTGTCGTGAAATTAATGTCGTGAAATTAATGTCGTGAAATTAAAGTCGTGAAATTAATGTCGTGAAATTATTGTCTTGAAATTCTCATGTCGCAAACTGAACCTGAAATGTGACTTGAAATTAATGTCTTGAAGTTAATGTCTTGAAGTTAATGTCTTGAAGTTAATAACTTGAAGTTAATGTCTTGAAGTTAATGTCTTGAAATTAATATCTTGAAATTAATGTCTTGAAATTAATGTCTTGAAATTAATGTCTTGAAACTAATGTCTTGAAATTAATGTCTTAAAATTAATGTCTTGAAATTATAGTCTTTTAATTATAGTCTTGAAATTAATGTCTTCAAATTATAGTCTTGAAATTATTGTCTTGAAATTATTGTCTTGAAATTATTGTCTTGAAACTATTGTCTTGAAACTATTGTCTTGAAACTATTGTCTTGAAACTATTGTCTTGAAACTATTTTCTTGAAACTATTGTTTTGAAACTATTGTCTTCAAATTATTGTCTTGTAACTATTGTCTTGAAATTATTGTCTTGAAACTATTGTCTTGAAACTATTGTTTTGAAATTTTTGTCTTGAAATTATAGTCCTGATATTATAGTCTTGAAATTACAGTCTTGAAATTATAGTCTTGAAATTTTGTTCTTGAACTTATAGTCTTGAAATTATTGTTTTGAAATTAGAGTCTTGAAATTATAGTCTTGAAATTATTGCCTTGAAATTATAGTCTTGAAATTATAGTCTTGAAATTATAGTCTTGAAATTATCGTCTTGAAATTAACGACTTGAAATTAACGTCCTGAAATTAACGTCCTGAAATTAACGTCCTGAAATTAACGTCCTGAAATTAACGTCCTGAAATGAACGTCCTGAAATTAACGACATGAAATTAACGTCCTGAAATTAACGTCTTGAAATTAACGTCCTGGAATTCACATGTCGCAAACAGAACCTGAAATGTGCCTTGAAATTAACATGTTGAAAATAACGTCTTGAAATTAACGTCTTGAAATTAACGTCTTGAAATTAACGTCTTGAAATTAACGTCTTGAAATTAACGTCTTGAAATTATATTTTTGAAATTATAGTCTTGAAATTATAGTCTTGAAATTAACGTCTTGAAATTAACGTCTTGAAATTGACGTCTTGAAATTGACATCTTGAAATTGACGTCTTGAAATTGACGTCTTGAAATTGACGTCTTGAAATTATTGCCTTGAAATTATTGCCTTGAAATTATTGCCGTGAAATTAATGTCGTGAAATTAATGTCGTGAATTCATGTCGTGAAATTAATGTCTTGAAATTATTGTCTTCAAATTATTGTCTTGAAATTCTCATGTCGCAAACAGAACCTGAAATGTGTCTTGAAATTAATGTCTTCAAGTTAATGTCTTGAAGTTAATGTCTTGAAATTAATATCTTGAAATTAACGTCTTGAAATTAATGTCTTGAAATTAACGTCTTGAAATTAATGTCTTGAAATTAACGTCTTGAAATTAATGTCTTGAAATTATAGTCTTGAAATTATAGTCTGGCAATAAAAGTCTGGCAACTATCGTCCGGCAATTATCGTCCGGAAATGATCGTCTGGCACTTATCATCTGGCACTAATCGTCTGGCACTTATCGTCTGGCACTTATCGTCTGGCACTTATCGTCTGGCACTTATCGTCTGGCACTTATCGTCTGGCAATTATCATCTGGCAATTATTGCCTGGCAATTGGGGAGGCGTAACATTAATGCCTAGAAATTAATGTTAAGAAATTATTGTCTTGAAATTAACCTGTCGCAAACAGAACCTGCAATGTGTCTTGAAATTAATGTCTTGAAATTAATGTCTTGAACTTGACCTGTCGCAAACAAAACCTCAAATGTGTCTTAAAATTAAAGTCTTGAAATTAACGTCTTGAAATTAACGACTTGAAATTAACGTCCTGAAATTAACGTCCTGAAATTAACGTCCTGAAATTAACGTCCTGACATTAACGTCCTGAAATTAACGACCTGAAATTAACGTCCTGAAATTAACGTCCTGAAATTAACGTCCTGGAATTCACGTGTCGCAAACAGAACCTGAAATGTGCCTTGAAATTAACATCTTGAAATTAACATCTTGAAATTAATGTCTTGAAATTAACGTCTTGAAATTAACGTCTTGAAATTAATGTCTTGAAATTAACGTCTTGAAATTATAGTCTTGAAATTATAGTCTTGAAATTAACGTCTTGAAATTAACGTCTTGAAATTGACGTCTTGAAATTGACATCTTGAAATTGACGTCTTGAAATTATTGCCTTGAAATTATTGCCTTGCAATTATTGCCGTGAAATTAATGTCGTGAAATTAATGTCGTGAAATTAATGTCGTGAAATTAATGTCGTGAATTAATGTCGTGAAATTAATGTCTTGAAATTATTGTCTTGAAATTATTGTCTTGAAATTCTCATGTCGCAAACAGAACCTGAAATGTGTCTTGAAATTAATGTCTTGAAGTTAATGTCTTGAAGTTAATGTCTTGAAATTAATATCTTGAAATTAATGTCTTGAAATTATTGTCTTGAAATTATAGTCTTGAAATTATTGTCTCGAAATTATAGCCTTGAAATTATAGACTTGAAATTAACGTCCTGAAATTAACGTCCTGAAATTAACGTTCTGAAATTAACATCCTGAAATTAACGTCCTGAAATTAACGTCCTGAAATTAACTTCCAGAAATTAACGTCCTGAAATTAACATCCTAAATTTAACGTCCTGAAATTAACGTCCTGAAATTAACGTCCTGAAATTAACGTCCTGAAATTAACATCCTGGAATTCACGTGTCGCAAACAGAACCTGAAATGTGCCGTGAAATTAACGTCTTGAAATTGACGACTTGAAATTGACGTCTTGAAATTGACGTCTTCAAATTGACGTCTTGAAATTGACGTCTTGAAATTTACATCTTGAAATTGATGTCCTGAAATTAACGTCCTGAAATTGACGTCCTGAAATTAATGTCTTGAAATTAATATGTCACAAACAGAACCTGAAATATGTCTTGACATTAATGTCTTGAAATTAATGTCTTGAAATTAATGTCTTGAAATTAATGTCTTGAAATTATAGTCTTGAAATTATAGTCTGGCAATTATCGTCTGGCAATTATCGTCTGGCAATTATCGTCTGGCACTTATCGTCTGGCACCTATCGTCTGGCACTTATCGTCTGGCACTTATCGTCTGGCACTTATCGTCTGGCACTTATCGTCTGGCGCTTATCGTCTGGCACTTATCGTCTGGCACTTACTCGTCTGGCACTTATCGTCTGGCACTTATCGTCTGGCGCTTATCGTCTGGCACTTATCGTCTGGCAATTATCGTCTGGCACTTATCGTCTGGCACATCGTCTGGCGATTATCGTCTGGCACTTATCGTCTGGCATTTATCGTCTGGCACTTATCGTCTGGCACTTATCATCTGGCACTTATCATCTGGCACTTATCGTCTGGCACTTATCGTCTTGCACTTATCGTCTGGCACTTATCATCTGGCACTTATCGTCTGGCACTTATTGTCTGGCACTTATCGTCTTGCAATTCTCATCTGGCAATTGGGGTGGCGTAACATTAATGTCTAGAAATTAATGTTAAGAAATTATTGTCTTGAAATTAACCTGTCGCAAACAAAATCTCAAATGTGTCTTGAAATTAAAGTCTTGAAATTAACGTCTTGAAATTAATGTCTTGAAATTAACATCTTGAAATTAATGTCTTGAAATTAACGTCTTGAAATTAATGTCTTGAAATTATAGTCTTGAAATTATAGTCTGGCAATAATAGTCTGGCAATTATCGTCCGGCAATTATCGTCCGGAAATGATTGTCTGGCACTTATCATCTGGCACTTATCGTCTGGCACTTATCGTCTGGCACTTATCGTCTGGCACTTATCGTCTGGCACTTATCGTTGGCACTTATCGTCTGTCAATTATCATCTGGCAATTATCGTCTGGCAATTGGGGTGGTGTAACATTAATGTCTAGAAATTAATGTTAATTAATTATTGTCTTGAAATTAACCTGTCGCAAACAGAACCTGCAATGTGTCTTGAAATTAATGTCTTGAAATTGACCTGTCGCAAACAAAACCTCAAATGTGTCTTGAAATTAAAGTCTTGAAATTAACATCTTGAAATTAACGACTTGAAATTAACGTCCTGAAATTAACGTCCTGAAATTAACGTCCTGGAATTCACGTGTCGCAAACAGAACCTGAAATGTGCCTTGAAATTAACATCTTGAAATTAACGTCTTGAAATTAACGTCTTGATATTAATGTCTTGAAATTAACGTCTTGAAATTAACGTCCTGAAATTGACGTCCTGAAATTAACGTCTTGAAATTAATATGTCGCTAACAGAACCTGAAATGTGTCTTGACATTAATGGCTTGAAATTAATGTCTTGAAATTAATGTCTTGAAATTAATGTCTTGAAATTAATGTCTTGAAATTATAGTCTTGAAATTAACGTCTTGAAATTATAGTCTGGCAATTATCGTCTGGCAATTATCGTCTGGCAATTATCGTCTGGCACTTATCGTCTGGCACATCGTCTGGCGATTATCGTCTGGCACTTATCGTCTGGCATTTATCGTCTGGCACTTATCGTCTGGCACTTATCATCTGGCACTTATCATCTGGCACTTATCGTCTGGCACTTATCGTCTAGCACTTATCGTCTGGAACTTATCGTCTGGCACTTATCGTCTGGCACTTATCGTCTGGCACTTACCGTCTTGCAATTATCATCTGGTAATTGGGGTGGCGTAACATTAATGTCTAGAAATTAATGTTAAGAAATTATTGTCTTGAAATTAACCTGTCGCAAACAGAACCTGCAATGTGTCTTGAAATTAATGTCTTGAAATTGACCTGTCGCAAACAAAATCTCAAATGTGTCTTGAAATTAAAGTCTTGAAATTAACATCTTGAAATTAACGACTTGAAATTAACGTCCTGAAATTAACGTCCTGAAATTAACGTCCTGAAATTAACGTCCTGAAATTAACGTCCTGACATTAACGACCTGAAATTAACGTCCTGAAATTAACGTCCTGAAATTAACGTCCTGGAATTCACGTGTCGCAAACAGAACCTGAAATGTGCCTTGAAATTAACATCTTGAAATTAATGTCTTGAAATTAATGTCTTGAAATTAACGTCTTGAAATTGACGTCTTGAAATTGACGTCTTGAAATTGACGTCTTGAAATTGACGTCTTGAAATTGACGTCTTGAAATTATTGCCTTGAAATTATTGCCGTGAAATTAATGTCGTGATATTAATGTCGTGATATTAATGTCGTGAAATTAATGTCGTGAAATTAATGTCGTGAATTAATGTCGTGAAATTAATGTCTTGAAATTAATATCTTGAAATTATAGTCTTGAAATTAACGTCTTGAAATTATAGTCTGGCAATTATCGTCTGGCAATTATCGTCTGGCAATTATCGTCTGGCACTTATCGTCTGGCACATCGTCTGGCGATTATCGTCTGGCACTTATCGTCTGGCATTTATCGTCTGGCACTTATCGTCTAGCACTTATCATCTGGCACTTATCATCTGGCACTTATCGTCTGGCAGTTATCGTCTTGCACTTATCGTCTGGCACTTATCGTCTGGCACTTATCGTCTGGCACTTATCGTCTGGCACTTACCGTCTTGCAATTATCATCTGGTAATTGGGGTGGCGTAACATTAATGTCTAGAAATTAATGTTAAGAAATTATTGTCTTGAAATTAACCTGTCGCAAACAGAACCTGCAATGTGTCTTGAAATTAATGTCTTGAAATTAATGTCTTGAAATTGACCTGTCGCAAACAAAACCTCAAATGTGTCTTGAAATTAAAGTCTTGAAATTAACATCTTGAAATTAACGACTTGAAATTAACGTCCTGAAATTAACGTCCTGAAATTAACGTCCTGAAATTAACGTCCTGAAATTAACGTCCTGAAATTAACGACCTGAAATTAACGTCCTGAAATTAACGTCCTGAAATTAACGTCCTGGAATTAACGTGTCGCAAACAGAACCTGAAATGTGCCTTGAAATTAACATCTTGAAATTAATGTCTTGAAATTAACGTCTTGATATTAATGTCTTGAAATTAACGTCTTGAAATTAACGTCTTGAAATTAACGTCTTGAAATTAATGTCTCGAAACTAATGTCTTGAAATTAATGTCTTGAAATTATTGCCTTGAAATAATTGCCTTGAAATTATTGCCTTGAAATTATTGCCTTGAAATTATTGCCTTGAAATTATTGCCTTGAAACTATTACCTTGAAATTATTGCTGTGAAATTAATGTCGTGAAATTAATGTCGTGAAATTCATATCGTGAAATTCATGTCGTGAAATTCATGTCGTGAAATAAATGTCGTGAAATTAATGTCGTGAAATTATTGTCTTGAAATTATCATGTCGCAAACAGAACCTGAAATGTGTCTTGAAATTAATGTCTTGAAGTTAATGTCTTGAAGTTAATGTCTTGAAGTTAATATCTTGAATTTAATGTCTTGAAGTTAATGTCTTGAGATTAATATCTTGAAATTAATGTCTTGAAATTAATGTCTTGAAACTAATGTCTTGAAATTAATGTCTTGAAATTAATGTCTTGAAATTATAGTCTTGAAATTATAGTCTTGAAATTAATGTCTTCAAATTATAGTCTTGAAATTATTGTCTTGAAATTATTGTCTTCAAATTATTGTCTTGAAATTATTGTCTTGAAACTATTGTCTTGAAACTGTTGCCTTAAATCTATTGTCTTGAAACTATTGTCTTGAAACTATTGTCTTGAAACTATTGTCTTCAAATTATTGTCTTGAAACTATTGTCTTGAAACTATTGTCTTGAAATTTTTGTCTTGAAATTTTTGTCTTGAAATTATAGTCTTGATATTATAGTCTTGAAATTATGGTCTTGAAATTATAGTCTTGAAATTATTGTTTTGAAATTATAGTCTTGAAATTATAGTCTTGAAATTATAGCCTTGAAATTATAGACTTGAAATTAACGTCCTGAAATTAACGTCTTGAAATTATAGTCTTGAAATTGACGTCTTGAAATTGACGTCTTGAAATTGACGTCTTGAAATTGACGTCTTGAAATTGACGTCTCGAAATTGACGTCCTGAAATTAACGTCCTGAAATTGACGTCCAGAAATTAACGTCCTGAAATTGACGTCCTGAAATTAACGTCTTGAAATTAATATGTCGCAAACAGAACCTGAAATGTGACTTGACATTAATGGCTTGAAATTAATGTCTTGAAATTAATGTCTTGAAATTAATGTCTTGAAATTAATGTCTTGAAATTATAGTCTTGAAATTATTGTCTTGAAATTATAGACTGGCAATTATCGTCTGGCAATTATCGTCTGGCAATTTTCGTCTGGCACTTATCGTCTGGCACATCGTCTGGGACTTATCGTCTGGCACTTATCGTCTGGCACTTATCGTCTGGCACTTATCATCTGGCACATCATCTGGCACTTATTGTCTGGCACTTATCGTCTTGCACTTATCGTCTGGCACGTATCGTCTGGCACTTATCGTCTGGCACTTATCGTCTGGCACTTATCATCTGGCAATTATCGTCTGGCAATTGGGGTGGCGTAACATTAACGTCTAGAAATTAATGTTAAGAAATTATTGTCTTGAAATTAACCTGTCGCAAACAGAACCTGCAATGTGTCTTGAAATTAATGTCTTGAAATTAATGTCTTGAAATTGACCTGTCGCAAACAAAACCTCAAATGTGTCTTGAAATTAAAGTCTTGAAATTAACATCTTGAAATTAACGACTTGAAATTAACGTCCTGAAATTAACGTCCTGAAATTAACGTCCTGAAATTAACGTCCTGAAATTAACGTCCTGAAATTAACGCCCTGAAATTAACGACCTGAAATTATCGTCCTGAAATTAACGTCCTGAAATTAACGTCCTGGAATTCACGTGTCGCAAACAGAACCTGAAATGTGCCTTGAAATTAACATCTTGAAATTAACGTCTTGAAATTAACGTCTTGAAATTAATGTCTTGAAATTAACGTCTTGAAATTAACGTCTTGAAATTAATGTCTTGAAACTAATGTCTTGAAATTAATGTCTTGAAATTATTGCCTTGAAATAATTGCCTTGAAATTATTGCCTTGAAATTATTGCCTTGAAATTATTGCCTTGAACTTATTGCCTTGAAATTATTACCTTGAAATTATTGCTGTGAAATTAATGTCGTGAAATTCACGTCGTGAAATTCATGTCGTGAAATTAATGTCTTGAAATTATTGTCTTGAAATTAACATCTCGCAAACAGAACCTGAAATGTCGTGAAATTGATGTCGTGAAATTAATGTCGTGAAATTAACGTCCTGGAATTCACATGTCGCAAACAGAACCTGAAATGTGCCTTGAAATTAACATCTTGAAATTGACGTCTTGAAATTAATGTCTTGAAATTAACGTCTTGAAATTAACGTCTTGAAATTAACGTCTTGATATTAATGTCTTGAAATTAACGTCTTGAAATTAACGTCCTGAAATTGACGTCCTGAAATTAACGTCTTGAAATTAATATGTCGCTAACAGAACCTGAAATGTGTCTTGACATTAATGGCTTGAAATTAATGTCTTGAAATTAATGTCTTGAAATTAATGTCTTGAAATTAATGTCTTGAAATTATAGTCTTGAAATTAACGTCTTGAAATTATAGTCTGGCAATTATCGTCTGGCAATTATCGTCTGGCAATTATCGTCTGGCACTTATCGTCTGGCACATCGTCTGGCGATTATCGTCTGGCACTTATCGTCTGGCATTTATCGTCTGGCACTTATCGTCTGGCACTTATCATCTGGCACTTATCATCTGGCACTTATCGTCTGGCACTTATCGTCTAGCACTTATCGTCTGGAACTTATCGTCTGGCACTTATCGTCTGGCACTTATCGTCTGGCACTTACCGTCTTGCAATTATCATCTGGTAATTGGGGTGGCGTAACATTAATGTCTAGAAATTAATGTTAAGAAATTATTGTCTTGAAATTAACCTGTCGCAAACAGAACCTGCAATGTGTCTTGAAATTAATGTCTTGAAATTGACCTGTCGCAAACAAAATCTCAAATGTGTCTTGAAATTAAAGTCTTGAAATTAACATCTTGAAATTAACGACTTGAAATTAACGTCCTGAAATTAACGTCCTGAAATTAACGTCCTGAAATTAACGTCCTGAAATTAACGTCCTGACATTAACGACCTGAAATTAACGTCCTGAAATTAACGTCCTGAAATTAACGTCCTGGAATTCACGTGTCGCAAACAGAACCTGAAATGTGCCTTGAAATTAACATCTTGAAATTAATGTCTTGAAATTAATGTCTTGAAATTAACGTCTTGAAATTGACGTCTTGAAATTGACGTCTTGAAATTGACGTCTTGAAATTGACGTCTTGAAATTGACGTCTTGAAATTATTGCCTTGAAATTATTGCCGTGAAATTAATGTCGTGATATTAATGTCGTGATATTAATGTCGTGAAATTAATGTCGTGAAATTAATGTCGTGAATTAATGTCGTGAAATTAATGTCTTGAAATTAATATCTTGAAATTATAGTCTTGAAATTAACGTCTTGAAATTATAGTCTGGCAATTATCGTCTGGCAATTATCGTCTGGCAATTATCGTCTGGCACTTATCGTCTGGCACATCGTCTGGCGATTATCGTCTGGCACTTATCGTCTGGCATTTATCGTCTGGCACTTATCGTCTAGCACTTATCATCTGGCACTTATCATCTGGCACTTATCGTCTGGCAGTTATCGTCTTGCACTTATCGTCTGGCACTTATCGTCTGGCACTTATCGTCTGGCACTTATCGTCTGGCACTTACCGTCTTGCAATTATCATCTGGTAATTGGGGTGGCGTAACATTAATGTCTAGAAATTAATGTTAAGAAATTATTGTCTTGAAATTAACCTGTCGCAAACAGAACCTGCAATGTGTCTTGAAATTAATGTCTTGAAATTAATGTCTTGAAATTGACCTGTCGCAAACAAAACCTCAAATGTGTCTTGAAATTAAAGTCTTGAAATTAACATCTTGAAATTAACGACTTGAAATTAACGTCCTGAAATTAACGTCCTGAAATTAACGTCCTGAAATTAACGTCCTGAAATTAACGTCCTGAAATTAACGACCTGAAATTAACGTCCTGAAATTAACGTCCTGAAATTAACGTCCTGGAATTAACGTGTCGCAAACAGAACCTGAAATGTGCCTTGAAATTAACATCTTGAAATTAATGTCTTGAAATTAACGTCTTGATATTAATGTCTTGAAATTAACGTCTTGAAATTAACGTCTTGAAATTAACGTCTTGAAATTAATGTCTCGAAACTAATGTCTTGAAATTAATGTCTTGAAATTATTGCCTTGAAATAATTGCCTTGAAATTATTGCCTTGAAATTATTGCCTTGAAATTATTGCCTTGAAATTATTGCCTTGAAACTATTACCTTGAAATTATTGCTGTGAAATTAATGTCGTGAAATTAATGTCGTGAAATTCATATCGTGAAATTCATGTCGTGAAATTCATGTCGTGAAATAAATGTCGTGAAATTAATGTCGTGAAATTATTGTCTTGAAATTATCATGTCGCAAACAGAACCTGAAATGTGTCTTGAAATTAATGTCTTGAAGTTAATGTCTTGAAGTTAATGTCTTGAAGTTAATATCTTGAATTTAATGTCTTGAAGTTAATGTCTTGAGATTAATATCTTGAAATTAATGTCTTGAAATTAATGTCTTGAAACTAATGTCTTGAAATTAATGTCTTGAAATTAATGTCTTGAAATTATAGTCTTGAAATTATAGTCTTGAAATTAATGTCTTCAAATTATAGTCTTGAAATTATTGTCTTGAAATTATTGTCTTCAAATTATTGTCTTGAAATTATTGTCTTGAAACTATTGTCTTGAAACTGTTGCCTTAAATCTATTGTCTTGAAACTATTGTCTTGAAACTATTGTCTTGAAACTATTGTCTTCAAATTATTGTCTTGAAACTATTGTCTTGAAACTATTGTCTTGAAATTTTTGTCTTGAAATTTTTGTCTTGAAATTATAGTCTTGATATTATAGTCTTGAAATTATGGTCTTGAAATTATAGTCTTGAAATTATTGTTTTGAAATTATAGTCTTGAAATTATAGTCTTGAAATTATAGCCTTGAAATTATAGACTTGAAATTAACGTCCTGAAATTAACGTCTTGAAATTATAGTCTTGAAATTGACGTCTTGAAATTGACGTCTTGAAATTGACGTCTTGAAATTGACGTCTTGAAATTGACGTCTCGAAATTGACGTCCTGAAATTAACGTCCTGAAATTGACGTCCAGAAATTAACGTCCTGAAATTGACGTCCTGAAATTAACGTCTTGAAATTAATATGTCGCAAACAGAACCTGAAATGTGACTTGACATTAATGGCTTGAAATTAATGTCTTGAAATTAATGTCTTGAAATTAATGTCTTGAAATTAATGTCTTGAAATTATAGTCTTGAAATTATTGTCTTGAAATTATAGACTGGCAATTATCGTCTGGCAATTATCGTCTGGCAATTTTCGTCTGGCACTTATCGTCTGGCACATCGTCTGGGACTTATCGTCTGGCACTTATCGTCTGGCACTTATCGTCTGGCACTTATCATCTGGCACATCATCTGGCACTTATTGTCTGGCACTTATCGTCTTGCACTTATCGTCTGGCACGTATCGTCTGGCACTTATCGTCTGGCACTTATCGTCTGGCACTTATCATCTGGCAATTATCGTCTGGCAATTGGGGTGGCGTAACATTAACGTCTAGAAATTAATGTTAAGAAATTATTGTCTTGAAATTAACCTGTCGCAAACAGAACCTGCAATGTGTCTTGAAATTAATGTCTTGAAATTAATGTCTTGAAATTGACCTGTCGCAAACAAAACCTCAAATGTGTCTTGAAATTAAAGTCTTGAAATTAACATCTTGAAATTAACGACTTGAAATTAACGTCCTGAAATTAACGTCCTGAAATTAACGTCCTGAAATTAACGTCCTGAAATTAACGTCCTGAAATTAACGCCCTGAAATTAACGACCTGAAATTATCGTCCTGAAATTAACGTCCTGAAATTAACGTCCTGGAATTCACGTGTCGCAAACAGAACCTGAAATGTGCCTTGAAATTAACATCTTGAAATTAACGTCTTGAAATTAACGTCTTGAAATTAATGTCTTGAAATTAACGTCTTGAAATTAACGTCTTGAAATTAATGTCTTGAAACTAATGTCTTGAAATTAATGTCTTGAAATTATTGCCTTGAAATAATTGCCTTGAAATTATTGCCTTGAAATTATTGCCTTGAAATTATTGCCTTGAACTTATTGCCTTGA
The DNA here is from genome assembly GCF_036971445.1 of Narcine bancroftii. Taxonomy (NCBI): domain Eukaryota; kingdom Metazoa; phylum Chordata; class Chondrichthyes; order Torpediniformes; family Narcinidae; genus Narcine; species Narcine bancroftii. The sequence continues at coordinate 64,439 of NC_091471.1, read as the reverse complement.
AATTATTACCTTGAAATTATTGCTGTGAAATTAATGTCGTGAAATTCACGTCGTGAAATTCATGTCGTGAAATTAATGTCTTGAAATTATTGTCTTGAAATTAACATCTCGCAAACAGAACCTGAAATGTCGTGAAATTGATGTCGTGAAATTAATGTCGTGAAATTAACGTCCTGGAATTCACATGTCGCAAACAGAACCTGAAATGTGCCTTGAAATTAACATCTTGAAATTGACGTCTTGAAATTAATGTCTTGAAATTAACGTCTTGAAATTAACGTCTTGAAATTAACGTCTTGAAATTAACGTCTTGAAATTATAGTCTTGAAATTATAGTCTTGAAATTATAGTCTTGAAATTAACGTCTTGAAATTAACGTCTTGATATTGACATCTTGAAATTGACATCTTGAAATTGACGTCTTGAAATTTACGTCTTGAAATAGACGTCTTGAAATTATTGCCTTGAAATTATTTCCTTGAAATTATTGCCTTGAAATTATTGCCGTGAAATTAATGTCGTGAAATTAATGTCGTGAAATTAATGTCGTGAAATTAATGTCGTGCAATTAATGTCTTGAAATTATTGTCTTGAAATTATTGTCTTGAAATTAACATGTCGCAAACAGAACCTGAAATGTCGTGAAATTGATGTCCTGAAATTAATGTCATGAAATTACTGTCGTGAAATTAATGTCGTGAAATTAATGTCGTGAAATTAAAGTCGTGAAATTAATGTCGTGAAATTATTGTCTTGAAATTCTCATGTCGCAAACTGAACCTGAAATGTGACTTGAAATTAATGTCTTGAAGTTAATGTCTTGAAGTTAATGTCTTGAAGTTAATAACTTGAAGTTAATGTCTTGAAGTTAATGTCTTGAAATTAATATCTTGAAATTAATGTCTTGAAATTAATGTCTTGAAATTAATGTCTTGAAACTAATGTCTTGAAATTAATGTCTTAAAATTAATGTCTTGAAATTATAGTCTTTTAATTATAGTCTTGAAATTAATGTCTTCAAATTATAGTCTTGAAATTATTGTCTTGAAATTATTGTCTTGAAATTATTGTCTTGAAACTATTGTCTTGAAACTATTGTCTTGAAACTATTGTCTTGAAACTATTTTCTTGAAACTATTGTTTTGAAACTATTGTCTTCAAATTATTGTCTTGTAACTATTGTCTTGAAATTATTGTCTTGAAACTATTGTCTTGAAACTATTGTTTTGAAATTTTTGTCTTGAAATTATAGTCCTGATATTATAGTCTTGAAATTACAGTCTTGAAATTATAGTCTTGAAATTTTGTTCTTGAACTTATAGTCTTGAAATTATTGTTTTGAAATTAGAGTCTTGAAATTATAGTCTTGAAATTATTGCCTTGAAATTATAGTCTTGAAATTATAGTCTTGAAATTATAGTCTTGAAATTATCGTCTTGAAATTAACGACTTGAAATTAACGTCCTGAAATTAACGTCCTGAAATTAACGTCCTGAAATTAACGTCCTGAAATTAACGTCCTGAAATGAACGTCCTGAAATTAACGACATGAAATTAACGTCCTGAAATTAACGTCTTGAAATTAACGTCCTGGAATTCACATGTCGCAAACAGAACCTGAAATGTGCCTTGAAATTAACATGTTGAAAATAACGTCTTGAAATTAACGTCTTGAAATTAACGTCTTGAAATTAACGTCTTGAAATTAACGTCTTGAAATTATATTTTTGAAATTATAGTCTTGAAATTATAGTCTTGAAATTAACGTCTTGAAATTAACGTCTTGAAATTGACGTCTTGAAATTGACATCTTGAAATTGACGTCTTGAAATTGACGTCTTGAAATTGACGTCTTGAAATTATTGCCTTGAAATTATTGCCTTGAAATTATTGCCTTGAAATTATTGCCTTGAAATTATTGCCGTGAAATTAATGTCGTGAAATTAATGTCGTGAATTCATGTCGTGAAATTAATGTCTTGAAATTATTGTCTTCAAATTATTGTCTTGAAATTCTCATGTCGCAAACAGAACCTGAAATGTGTCTTGAAATTAATGTCTTGAAGTTAATGTCTTGAAGTTAATGTCTTGAAATTAATATCTTGAAATTAACGTCTTGAAATTAATGTCTTGAAATTAACGTCTTGAAATTAATGTCTTGAAATTAACGTCTTGAAATTAATGTCTTGAAATTATAGTCTTGAAATTATAGTCTGGCAATAAAAGTCTGGCAACTATCGTCCGGCAATTATCGTCTGAAAATGATCGTCTGGCACTTATCATCTGGCACTAATCGTCTGGCACTTATCGTCTGGCACTTATCGTCTGGCACTTATCGTCTGGCACTTATCGTCTGGCACTTATCGTCTGGCAATTATCATCTGGCAATTATTGCCTGGCAATTGGGGAGGCGTAACATTAATGCCTAGAAATTAATGTTAAGAAATTATTGTCTTGAAATTAACCTGTCGCAAACAGAACCTGCAATGTGTCTTGAAATTAATGTCTTGAAATTAATGTCTTGAACTTGACCTGTCGCAAACAAAACCTCAAATGTGTCTTAAAATTAAAGTCTTGAAATTAACGTCTTGAAATTAACGACTTGAAATTAACGTCCTGAAATTAACGTCCTGAAATTAACGTCCTGAAATTAACGTCCTGACATTAACGTCCTGAAATTAACGACCTGAAATTAACGTCCTGAAATTAACGTCCTGAAATTAACGTCCTGGAATTCACGTGTCGCAAACAGAACCTGAAATGTGCCTTGAAATTAACATCTTGAAATTAACATCTTGAAATTAATGTCTTGAAATTAACGTCTTGAAATTAACGTCTTGAAATTAACATCTTGAAATTAACGTCTTGAAATTATAGTCTTGAAATTATAGTCTTGAAATTAACGTCTTGAAATTAACGTCTTGAAATTGACGTCTTGAAATTGACATCTTGAAATTGACGTCTTGAAATTATTGCCTTGAAATTATTGCCTTGCAATTATTGCCGTGAAATTAATGTCGTGAAATTAATGTCGTGAAATTAATGTCGTGAATTAATGTCGTGAAATTAATGTCTTGAAATTATTGTCTTGAAATTATTGTCTTGAAATTCTCATGTCGCAAACAGAACCTGAAAGGTGTCTTGAAATTAATGTCTTGAAGTTAATGTCTTGAAGTTAATGTCTTGAAATTAATATCTTGAAATTAATGTCTTGAAATTATTGTCTTGAAATTATAGTCTTGAAATTATTGTCTTGAAATTATAGCCTTGAAATTATAGACTTGAAATTAACGTCCTGAAATTAACGTCCTGAAATTAACGTTCTGAAATTAACATCCTGAAATTAACGTCCTGAAATTAACATCCTGAAATTAACTTCCAGAAATTAACGTCCTGAAATTAACATCCTAAATTTAACGTCCTGAAATTAACGTCCTGAAATTAACGTCCTGAAATTAACGTCCTGAAATTAACGTCCTGAAATTAACATCCTGGAATTCACGTGTCGCAAACAGAACCTGAAATGTGCCGTGAAATTAACGTCTTGAAATTGACGACTTGAAATTGACGTCTTGAAATTGACGTCTTCAAATTGACGTCTTGAAATTGACGTCTTGAAATTTACATCTTGAAATTGATGTCCTGAAATTAACGTCCTGAAATTGACGTCCAGAAATTAACGTCCTGAAATTGACGTCCTGAAATTAATGTCTTGAAATTAATATGTCTCAAACAGAACCTGAAATATGTCTTGACATTAATGTCTTGAAATTAATGTCTTGAAATTAATGTCTTGAAATTAATGTCTTGAAATTAATGTCTTGAAATTATAGTCTGGCAATAATAGTCTGGCAACTATCGTCCGGCAATTATCGTCCGGAAATGATCGTCTGGCACTTATCATCTGGCACTAATCGTCTGGCACTTATCGTCTGGCACTTATCGTCTGGCACTTATCGTCTGGCACTTATCGTCTGGCACTTATCGTCTGGCAATTATCGTCTGGCAATTATCGCCTGGCAATTGGGGAGGTGTAACATTTATGTCTAGAAATTAATGTTAAGAAATTATTGTCTTGAAATTAACCTGTCGCAAACAGAACCTGCAATGTGTCTTGAAATTAATGTCTTGAAATTAATGTCTTGAACTTGACCTGTCGCAAACAAAACCTCAAATGTGTCTTGAAATTAAAATCTTGAAATTAACGACTTGAAATTAACGTCCTGAAATTAACGTCCTGACATTAACGACCTGAAATTAACGTCCTGAAATTAACGTCCTGAAATTAACGTCCTGGAATTCACGTGTCGCAAACAGAACCTGAAATGTGCCTTGAAATTAACATCTTGAAATTAACGTCTTGAAATTAATGTCTTGAAATTAACGTCTTGAAATTGACGTCTTGAAATTGACGTCTTGAAATTGACGTCTTGAAATTGACGTCTTGAAATTGACGTCTTGAAATTATTGCCTTGAAATTATTGCCTTGAAATTATTGCCATGAAATTAATGTCGTGATATTAATGTCGTGATATTAATGTCGTGAAATTAATGTCGTGAAATTAATGTCGTGAATTAATGTCGTGAAATTAATGTCTTGAAATTAATATCTTGAAATTAATGTCTTGAAATTAATGTCTTGAAATTAATGTCTTGAATCTAATGTCTTGAAATTAATGTCTTGAAATTATAGTCTTGAAGTTATTGTCTTGATATTATTGTCTTAAAATTATTGTCTTGAAACTATTGTCTTGAAACTAATGTCTTGAAACTATTGTCTTGAAACTATTGTCTTGAAACTATTTTCTTGAAACTATTGTCTTGAAACTATTGTCTCAAATTATTGTCTTGTAACTATTGTCTTGAAATTATTGTCTTGAAACTATTTTCTTGAAACTAAAATCTTGAAATTAACGTCTTGAAATTAACATCTTGAAATTGACGTCTTGAAATTGACGTCTTGAAATTATTGCCTTGAAATTATTGCCTTGAAATTATTGCCGTGAAATTAATGTCGTGAAATTAATGTCGTGAAATTAATGTCTTGAAATTATTGTCTTGAAATTATTGACTTGAAATTCTCATGTCGCAAACAGAACCTGAAATGTGTCTTGAAATTAATGTCTTGAAGTTAATGTCTTGAAGTTAATGTCTTGAAATTAATATCTTGAAATTAATGTCTTGAAATTAATGTCTTGAAACTAATGTCTTGAAATTAATGTCTTGAAATTATAGTCTTGAAATTATAGTCTTGAAATTAATGTCTTCAAATTATAGTCTTGAAATTATTGTCTTGAAATTATTGTCTTGAAATTATTGTCTTGAAACTATTGTCTTGAAACTAATGTCTTGAAACTATTGTCTTGAAACTATTGTCTTGAAACTATTTTCTTGAAACTATTGTCTTGAAACTATTGTCTCAAATTATTGTCTTGTAACTATTGTCTTGAAATTATTGTCTTGAAACTATTTTCTTGAAACTATTGTCTTGAAACTATTGTCTTGAAACTATTGTCTTTAAACTATTTTCTTGAAACTATTGTCTTGAAACTATTGTCTTCAAACTATTGTCTTGTAACTATTGTTTTGACATTTTTGTCTTGAAATTATAGTCTTGATATTATAGTCTTGACATTATAGTCTTGAAATTATAGTCTTGAAATTATGGTCTTGAAATTATAGTCTTGAAATTATTGTTTTGAAATTATAGTCTTGAAATTATAGTCTTGAAATTATAACCTTGAAATTATAGCCTTGAAATTATAGACTTGAAATAATAGACTTGAAATTAACGTCCTGAAATTAACGTCCTGAAATTAACGTTCTGAAATTAACATCCTGAAATTAACGTCCTGAAATTAACGTCCTGAAATTAACGTCCAGAAATTAACGTCCTGAAATTAACATCCTAAATTTAACGTCCTGAAATTAACGTCCTGAAATTAACGTCCTGAAATTAACGTCCTGAAATTAACATCCTGGAATTCACATGTCGCAAACAGAACCTGAAATGTGCCGTGAAATGAACGTCTTGAAATTGACGACTTGAAATTGACGTCTTGAAATTGACGTCTTGAAATTGACGTCATGAAATTGACGTCTTGAAATTTACGTCTTGAAATTGATGTCCTGAAATTAACGTCCTGAAATTGATGTCCAGAAATTAACGTCCTGAAATTGACGTCCTGAAATTAATGTCTTGAAATTAATATGTCGCAAACAGAACCTGAAATGTGTCTTGACATTAATGGCTTGAAATTAATGTCTTGAAATTAATGTCTTGAAATTAATGTCTTGAAATTAATGTCTTGAAATTAATGTCTTGAAATTATAGTCTTGAAATTATAGTCTTGAAATTATAGTCTGGCAATTATCGTCTGGCAATTATCGTCTGGCACTTATCGTCTGGCACTTATCGTCTGGCACTTATCGTCTGGCACTTATCGTCTGGCACTTATCGTCTGGCACTTATCGTCTGGCAATTATCGTCTGGCAATTATCGCCTGGCAATTGGGGAGGTGTAACATTTATGTCTAGAAATTAATGTTAAGAAATTATTGTCTTGAAATTAACCTGTCGCAAACAGAACCTGCAATGTGTCTTGAAATTAATGTCTTGAAATTAATGTCTTGAACTTGACCTGTCGCAAACAAAACCTCAAATGTGTCTTGAAATTAAAATCTTGAAATTAACGACTTGAAATTAACGTCCTGAAATTAACGTCCTGACATTAACGACCTGAAATTAACGTCCTGAAATTAACGTCCTGAAATTAACGTCCTGGAATTCACGTGTCGCAAACAGAACCTGAAATGTGCCTTGAAATTAACATCTTGAAATTAACGTCTTGAAATTAATGTCTTGAAATTAACGTCTTGAAATTGACGTCTTGAAATTGACGTCTTGAAATTGACGTCTTGAAATTGACGTCTTGAAATTGACGTCTTGAAATTATTGCCTTGAAATTATTGCCTTGAAATTATTGCCATGAAATTAATGTCGTGATATTAATGTCGTGATATTAATGTCGTGAAATTAATGTCGTGAAATTAATGTCGTGAATTAATGTCGTGAAACTAATGTCTTGAAACTATTGTCTTGAAACTATTGTCTTGAAACTATTTTCTTGAAACTATTGTCTTGAAACTATTGTCTCAAATTATTGTCTTGTAACTATTGTCTTGAAATTATTGTCTTGAAACTATTTTCTTGAAACTAAAATCTTGAAATTAACGTCTTGAAATTAACATCTTGAAATTGACGTCTTGAAATTGACGTCTTGAAATTATTGCCTTGAAATTATTGCCTTGAAATTATTGCCGTGAAATTAATGTCGTGAAATTAATGTCGTGAAATTAATGTCTTGAAATTATTGTCTTGAAATTATTGACTTGAAATTCTCATGTCGCAAACAGAACCTGAAATGTGTCTTGAAATTAATGTCTTGAAGTTAATGTCTTGAAGTTAATGTCTTGAAATTAATATCTTGAAATTAATGTCTTGAAATTAATGTCTTGAAACTAATGTCTTGAAATTAATGTCTTGAAATTATAGTCTTGAAATTATAGTCTTGAAATTAATGTCTTCAAATTATAGTCTTGAAATTATTGTCTTGAAATTATTGTCTTGAAATTATTGTCTTGAAACTATTGTCTTGAAACTAATGTCTTGAAACTATTGTCTTGAAACTATTGTCTTGAAACTATTTTCTTGAAACTATTGTCTTGAAACTATTGTCTCAAATTATTGTCTTGTAACTATTGTCTTGAAATTATTGTCTTGAAACTATTTTCTTGAAACTATTGTCTTGAAACTATTGTCTTGAAACTATTGTCTTTAAACTATTTTCTTGAAACTATTGTCTTGAAACTATTGTCTTCAAACTATTGTCTTGTAACTATTGTTTTGACATTTTTGTCTTGAAATTATAGTCTTGATATTATAGTCTTGACATTATAGTCTTGAAATTATAGTCTTGAAATTATGGTCTTGAAATTATAGTCTTGAAATTATTGTTTTGAAATTATAGTCTTGAAATTATAGTCTTGAAATTATAACCTTGAAATTATAGCCTTGAAATTATAGACTTGAAATAATAGACTTGAAATTAACGTCCTGAAATTAACGTCCTGAAATTAACGTTCTGAAATTAACATCCTGAAATTAACGTCCTGAAATTAACGTCCTGAAATTAACGTCCAGAAATTAACGTCCTGAAATTAACATCCTAAATTTAACGTCCTGAAATTAACGTCCTGAAATTAACGTCCTGAAATTAACGTCCTGAAATTAACATCCTGGAATTCACATGTCGCAAACAGAACCTGAAATGTGCCGTGAAATGAACGTCTTGAAATTGACGACTTGAAATTGACGTCTTGAAATTGACGTCTTGAAATTGACGTCATGAAATTGACGTCTTGAAATTTACGTCTTGAAATTGATGTCCTGAAATTAACGTCCTGAAATTGATGTCCAGAAATTAACGTCCTGAAATTGACGTCCTGAAATTAATGTCTTGAAATTAATATGTCGCAAACAGAACCTGAAATGTGTCTTGACATTAATGGCTTGAAATTAATGTCTTGAAATTAATGTCTTGAAATTAATGTCTTGAAATTAATGTCTTGAAATTAATGTCTTGAAATTATAGTCTTGAAATTATAGTCTTGAAATTATAGTCTGGCAATTATCGTCTGGCAATTATCGTCTGGCACTTATCGTCTGGCACTTATCGTCTGGCACTTATCGTCTGGCACTTATCGTCTGGCACTTATCGTCTGGCACTTATCGTCTGGCAATTATCGTCTGGCAATTATCGCCTGGCAATTGGGGAGGTGTAACATTTATGTCTAGAAATTAATGTTAAGAAATTATTGTCTTGAAATTAACCTGTCGCAAACAGAACCTGCAATGTGTCTTGAAATTAATGTCTTGAAATTAATGTCTTGAACTTGACCTGTCGCAAACAAAACCTCAAATGTGTCTTGAAATTAAAATCTTGAAATTAACGACTTGAAATTAACGTCCTGAAATTAACGTCCTGACATTAACGACCTGAAATTAACGTCCTGAAATTAACGTCCTGAAATTAACGTCCTGGAATTCACGTGTCGCAAACAGAACCTGAAATGTGCCTTGAAATTAACATCTTGAAATTAACGTCTTGAAATTAATGTCTTGAAATTAACGTCTTGAAATTGACGTCTTGAAATTGACGTCTTGAAATTGACGTCTTGAAATTGACGTCTTGAAATTGACGTCTTGAAATTATTGCCTTGAAATTATTGCCTTGAAATTATTGCCATGAAATTAATGTCGTGATATTAATGTCGTGATATTAATGTCGTGAAATTAATGTCGTGAAATTAATGTCGTGAATTAATGTCGTGAAATTAATGTCTTGAAATTAATATCTTGAAATTAATGTCTTGAAATTAATGTCTTGAAATTAATGTCTTGAATCTAATGTCTTGAAATTAATGTCTTGAAATTATAGTCTTGAAGTTATTGTCTTGATATTATTGTCTTAAAATTATTGTCTTGAAACTATTGTCTTGAAACTAATGTCTTGAAACTATTGTCTTGAAACTATTGTCTTGAAACTATTTTCTTGAAACTATTGTCTTGAAACTATTGTCTCAAATTATTGTCTTGTAACTATTGTCTTGAAATTATTGTCTTGAAACTATTTTCTTGAAACTAAAATCTTGAAATTAACGTCTTGAAATTAACATCTTGAAATTGACGTCTTGAAATTGACGTCTTGAAATTATTGCCTTGAAATTATTGCCTTGAAATTATTGCCGTGAAATTAATGTCGTGAAATTAATGTCGTGAAATTAATGTCTTGAAATTATTGTCTTGAAATTATTGACTTGAAATTCTCATGTCGCAAACAGAACCTGAAATGTGTCTTGAAATTAATGTCTTGAAGTTAATGTCTTGAAGTTAATGTCTTGAAATTAATATCTTGAAATTAATGTCTTGAAATTAATGTCTTGAAACTAATGTCTTGAAATTAATGTCTTGAAATTATAGTCTTGAAATTATAGTCTTGAAATTAATGTCTTCAAATTATAGTCTTGAAATTATTGTCTTGAAATTATTGTCTTGAAATTATTGTCTTGAAACTATTGTCTTGAAACTAATGTCTTGAAACTATTGTCTTGAAACTATTGTCTTGAAACTATTTTCTTGAAACTATTGTCTTGAAACTATTGTCTCAAATTATTGTCTTGTAACTATTGTCTTGAAATTATTGTCTTGAAACTATTTTCTTGAAACTATTGTCTTGAAACTATTGTCTTGAAACTATTGTCTTTAAACTATTTTCTTGAAACTATTGTCTTGAAACTATTGTCTTCAAACTATTGTCTTGTAACTATTGTTTTGACATTTTTGTCTTGAAATTATAGTCTTGATATTATAGTCTTGACATTATAGTCTTGAAATTATAGTCTTGAAATTATGGTCTTGAAATTATAGTCTTGAAATTATTGTTTTGAAATTATAGTCTTGAAATTATAGTCTTGAAATTATAACCTTGAAATTATAGCCTTGAAATTATAGACTTGAAATAATAGACTTGAAATTAACGTCCTGAAATTAACGTCCTGAAATTAACGTTCTGAAATTAACATCCTGAAATTAACGTCCTGAAATTAACGTCCTGAAATTAACGTCCAGAAATTAACGTCCTGAAATTAACATCCTAAATTTAACGTCCTGAAATTAACGTCCTGAAATTAACGTCCTGAAATTAACGTCCTGAAATTAACATCCTGGAATTCACATGTCGCAAACAGAACCTGAAATGTGCCGTGAAATGAACGTCTTGAAATTGACGACTTGAAATTGACGTCTTGAAATTGACGTCTTGAAATTGACGTCATGAAATTGACGTCTTGAAATTTACGTCTTGAAATTGATGTCCTGAAATTAACGTCCTGAAATTGATGTCCAGAAATTAACGTCCTGAAATTGACGTCCTGAAATTAATGTCTTGAAATTAATATGTCGCAAACAGAACCTGAAATGTGTCTTGACATTAATGGCTTGAAATTAATGTCTTGAAATTAATGTCTTGAAATTAATGTCTTGAAATTAATGTCTTGAAATTAATGTCTTGAAATTATAGTCTTGAAATTATAGTCTTGAAATTATAGTCTGGCAATTATCGTCTGGCAATTATCGTCTGGCAATTATCGTCTGGCACTTATCGTCTGGCACTTATCGTCTGGCACTTATCGTCTGGCACTTATCGTCTGGCACTTATCATCTGGCACTTATCGTCTGGCACTTATCGTCTGGCACTTATCGTCTGGCACTTATCGTCTGGCACTTATCGTCTGGCAATTATCATCTGGCAATTGGGGTGCCGTAACATTAATGTCTAGAAATTAATGTTAAGAAATTATTGTCTTGAAATTAACCTGGCGCAAACAGAACCTGCAATGTGTCTTGAAATTAATGTCTTGAAATTAATGTCTTGAAATTGACCTGTCGCAAACAAAATCTCAAATGCGTCTTGAAATTAAAGTCTTGAAATTAACGTCTTGAAATTAATGTCTTGAAATTAACGTCTTGAAATTAATGTCTTGAAATTAACGTCTTGAAATTAATGTCTTGAAATAATAGTCTTGAAATTATAGTCTGGCAATAATAGTCTGGCAACTATCGTCTGGCAATTATCATCCGGAAATGTTCGTCTGGCACTTATCATCTGGCACTAATCGTCTGGCACTTATCGTCTGGCACTTATCGTCTGGCACTTATCGTCTGGCACTTATCGTCTGGCACTTATCGTCTGGCAATTATCGTCTGGCAATTATCGCCTGGCAATTGGGGAGGCGTAACATTAATGTCTAGAAATTAATGTTAAGAAATTATTGTCTTGAAATTAACCTGTCGCAAACAGAACCTGCAATGTGTCTTGAAATTAATGTCTTGAAATTAATGTCTTGAACTTGACCTGTCGCAAACAAAACCTCAAATGTGTCTTGAAATTAAAATCTTGAAATTAACGACTTGAAATTAACGTCCTGAAATTAACGTCCTGAAATTAACATCCTGAAATTAACGTCCTGACATTAACGTCCTGAAATTAACGACCTGAAATTAACGTCCTGAAATTAACGTCCTGAAATTAACGTCCTGGAATTCACGTGTCGCAAACAGAACCTGAAATGTGCCTTGAAATTAACATCTTGAAATTAACGTCTTGAAATTAACGTCTTGAAATTAACGTCTTGAAATTAATGTCTTGAAATTAACGTCTTGAAATTAACGTCTTGAAATTGACGTCTTGAAATTGACGTCTTGAAATTGACGTCTTGAAATTGACGTCTTGAAATTGACGTCTTGAAATTATTGCCTTGAAATTATTGCCGTGAAATTAATGTCGTGAAATTAATGTCGTGAAATTAATGTCGTGAAATTAATGTCGTGAATTAATGTCGTGAAATTAATGTCTTGAAATTATTGTCTTGAAATTCTCATGTTGCAAACAGAACCTGAAATGTGTCTTGAAATTAATGTCTTGAAGTTAATGTCTTGAAGTTAATGTCTTGAAATTAATATCTTGAAATTAATGTCTTGAAATTAATGTCTTGAAATTAATGTCTTGAAACTAATGTCTTGAAATTAATGTCTTGAAATTATAGTCTTGAAATTATAGTCTTGAAATTAATGTCTTCAAATTATAGTCTTGAAATTATTGTCTTGATATCATTGTCTTGAAATTATTGTCTTGAAACTATTGTCTTGAAACTAATGTCTTGAAACTATTTTCTTGAAACTATTGTCTTGAAACTATTGTCTTGAAACTATTGTCTTGAAACTAATGTCTTGAAACTATTGTCTTGAAACTATTTTCTTGAAACTATTGTCTTGAAACTATTGTCTCAAATTATTGTCTTGTAACTATTGTCTTGAAATTATTGTCTTGAAACTATTTTCTTGAAACTAAAATCTTGAAATTAACGTCTTGAAATTAACGTCTTGAAATTGACGTCTTGAAATTGACGTCTTGAAATTATTGCCTTGAAATTATTGCCTTGAAATTATTGCCGTGAAATTAATGTCGTGAAATTAATGTCGTGAAATTAATGTCGTGAAATTAATGTCGTGAATTAATGTCGTGAAATTAATGTCTTGAAATTATTGTCTTGAAATTCTCATGTTGCAAACAGAACCTGAAATGTGTCTTGAAATTAATGTCTTGAAGTTAATGTCTTGAAGTTAATGTCTTGAAATTAATATCTTGAAATTAATGTCTTGAAATTAATGTCTTGAAATTAATGTCTTGAAACTAATGTCTTGAAATTAATGTCTTGAAATTATAGTCTTGAAATTATAGTCTTGAAATTAATGTCTTCAAATTATAGTCTTGAAATTATTGTCTTGATATCATTGTCTTGAAATTATTGTCTTGAAACTATTGTCTTGAAACTAATGTCTTGAAACTATTTTCTTGAAACTATTGTCTTGAAACTATTGTCTTGAAACTATTGTCTTGAAACTAATGTCTTGAAACTATTGTCTTGAAACTATTTTCTTGAAACTATTGTCTTGAAACTATTGTCTCAAATTATTGTCTTGTAACTATTGTCTTGAAATTATTGTCTTGAAACTATTTTCTTGAAACTAAAATCTTGAAATTAACGTCTTGAAATTAACGTCTTGAAATTGACGTCTTGAAATTGACGTCTTGAAATTGACGTCTTGAAATTATTGCCTTGAAATTATTGCCTTGAAATTATTGCCGTGAAATTAATGTCGTGAAATTAATGTCGTGAAATTAATGTCGTGAATTAATGTCGTGAAATTAATGTCTTGAAATTATTGTCTTGAATTTATTGTCTTGAAATTCTCATGTCGCAAACAGAACCTGAAATGTGTCTTGAAATTAATGTCTTGAAGTTAATGTCTTGAAGTTAATGTCTTGAAATTAATATCTTGAAATTAATGTCTTGAAATTAATGTCTTGAAATTAATGTCTTGAAACTAATGTCTTGAAATTAATGTCTTGAAATTATAGTCTTGAAATTATAGTCTTGAAATTAATGTCTTCAAATTATAGTCTTGAAATTATTGTCTTGAAATTATTGTCTTGAAATTATTGTCTTGATCTATTGTCTTGAAACTAATGTCTTGAAACTATTGTCTTGAAACTATTGTCTTGAAACTATTTTCTTGAAACTATTGTCTTGAAACTATTGTCTGAAATTATTGTCTTGTAACTATTGTCTTGAAATTATTGTCTTGAAACTATTTTCTTGAAACTAATGTCTTGAAATTAATGTCTTGAAATTAATGTCTTGAAATTATAGTCTTGAAATTATAGTATTGAAATTAATGTCTTCAAATTATAGTCTTCAAATTATTGTCTTGAAATTATTGTCTTGAAACTATTGTCTTGAAACTATTGTCTTGAAACTATTGTCTTTCAACTATTTTCTTGAAACTATTGTCTTGAAACTATTGTCTTCAAATTATTGTCTTGTAACTATTGTCTTGAAATTATTGTCTTGAAACTATTGTCTTGAAAATATTGTCTTGAAATTTTTGTCTTGAAATTTTTGTCTTGAAATTATAGTCTTGATATTATAGTCTTGAAATTATAGTCTTGAAATTATTGTCTTGAAATTATAGTCTTGAAATTAACGTCTTGAAATTGACGTCTTGAAATTGACATCTTGAAATTGACGTCTTGAAATTGACGTCTTGAAATTATTGCCTTGAAATTATTGCCTTGAAATTATTGCCTTGAAATTATTGCCTTGAAATTATTGCCGTGAAATTAATGTCGTGAAATTAATGTCGTGAAATTAATGTCGTGAAATTAATGTCGTGAAATTAATGTCTTGAAATTATTGTCTTGAAATTTACGTCTTGAAATTATAGTTTTGAAATTATAGTCTTGAAATTATAGTCTTGAAATTAACGTCTTGAAATTAACGTCTTGAAATTGACGTCTTGAAATTGACATCTTGAAATTGACGTCTTGAAATTGACGTCTTGAAATTGACGTCTTGAAATTATTGCATTGAAATTATTGCCATGAAATTATTGCCTTGAAATTATTGCCTTGAAATTATTGCCGTGAAATTAATGTCATGAAATTAATGTCGTGAAATTAATGTCGTGAAATTAATGTCGTGAAATTAATGTCTTGAAATTAACGTCTTGAAATTAACGTCTTGAAATTGACGTCTTGAAATTGACGTCTTGAAATTGACGTCTTAAAGTTATTGCCTTGAAATTATTGCCTTGAAATTATTGCCGTGAAATTAATGTCGTGAAATTAATGTCTTGAAATTAATGTCTTGAAGTTAATGTCTTGAAGTTAATGTCTTGAAATTAATATCATGAAATTAATGTCTTGAAATTAATGTCTTGAAATTAATGTCTTGAAACTAATGTCTTGAAATTAATGTCTTGAAATTATAGTCTTGAAATTATAGTCTTGAAATTATTGTCTTGAAATTATTGTCTTGAAACTATTGTCTTGAAACTAATGTCTTGAAACTATTATCTTGAAACTATTGTCTTGAAACTATTTTCTTGAAACTATTGTCTTGAAACTATTGTCTCAAATTATTGTCTTGTAACTATTGTCTTGAAATTATTGTCTTGAAACTATTTTCTTGAAACTAATGTCTTGAAATTAATGTCTTGAAATTAATGTCTTGTAATTAATGTCTTGAAATTAATGTCTTGAAGTTAATGTCTTGAAGTTAATGTCTTGAAATTAATATCTTGAAATTAATGTCTTGAAATTAATGTCTTGAAATTAATGTCTTGAAACTAATGTCTTGAAATTAATGTCTTGAAATTATAGTCTTGAAATTATAGTCTTGAAATTAATGTCTTCAAATTATAGTCTTGAAATTATTGTCTTGATATCATTGTCTTGAAATTATTGTCTTGAAACTATTGTCTTGAAACTAATGTCTTGAAACTATTTTCTTGAAACTATTGTCTTGAAACTATTGTCTTGAAACTATTGTCTTGAAACTAATGTCTTGAAACTATTGTCTTGAAACTATTTTCTTGAAACTATTGTCTTGAAACTATTGTCTCAAATTATTGTCTTGTAACTATTGTCTTGAAATTATTGTCTTGAAACTATTTTCTTGAAACTAAAATCTTGAAATTAACGTCTTGAAATTAACGTCTTGAAATTGACGTCTTGAAATTGACGTCTTGAAATTATTGCCTTGAAATTATTGCCTTGAAATTATTGCCGTGAAATTAATGTCGTGAAATTAATGTCGTGAAATTAATGTCGTGAAATTAATGTCGTGAATTAATGTCGTGAAATTAATGTCTTGAAATTATTGTCTTGAAATTCTCATGTTGCAAACAGAACCTGAAATGTGTCTTGAAATTAATGTCTTGAAGTTAATGTCTTGAAGTTAATGTCTTGAAATTAATATCTTGAAATTAATGTCTTGAAATTAATGTCTTGAAATTAATGTCTTGAAACTAATGTCTTGAAATTAATGTCTTGAAATTATAGTCTTGAAATTATAGTCTTGAAATTAATGTCTTCAAATTATAGTCTTGAAATTATTGTCTTGATATCATTGTCTTGAAATTATTGTCTTGAAACTATTGTCTTGAAACTAATGTCTTGAAACTATTTTCTTGAAACTATTGTCTTGAAACTATTGTCTTGAAACTATTGTCTTGAAACTAATGTCTTGAAACTATTGTCTTGAAACTATTTTCTTGAAACTATTGTCTTGAAACTATTGTCTCAAATTATTGTCTTGTAACTATTGTCTTGAAATTATTGTCTTGAAACTATTTTCTTGAAACTAAAATCTTGAAATTAACGTCTTGAAATTAACGTCTTGAAATTGACGTCTTGAAATTGACGTCTTGAAATTGACGTCTTGAAATTATTGCCTTGAAATTATTGCCTTGAAATTATTGCCGTGAAATTAATGTCGTGAAATTAATGTCGTGAAATTAATGTCGTGAATTAATGTCGTGAAATTAATGTCTTGAAATTATTGTCTTGAATTTATTGTCTTGAAATTCTCATGTCGCAAACAGAACCTGAAATGTGTCTTGAAATTAATGTCTTGAAGTTAATGTCTTGAAGTTAATGTCTTGAAATTAATATCTTGAAATTAATGTCTTGAAATTAATGTCTTGAAATTAATGTCTTGAAACTAATGTCTTGAAATTAATGTCTTGAAATTATAGTCTTGAAATTATAGTCTTGAAATTAATGTCTTCAAATTATAGTCTTGAAATTATTGTCTTGAAATTATTGTCTTGAAATTATTGTCTTGATCTATTGTCTTGAAACTAATGTCTTGAAACTATTGTCTTGAAACTATTGTCTTGAAACTATTTTCTTGAAACTATTGTCTTGAAACTATTGTCTGAAATTATTGTCTTGTAACTATTGTCTTGAAATTATTGTCTTGAAACTATTTTCTTGAAACTAATGTCTTGAAATTAATGTCTTGAAATTAATGTCTTGAAATTATAGTCTTGAAATTATAGTATTGAAATTAATGTCTTCAAATTATAGTCTTCAAATTATTGTCTTGAAATTATTGTCTTGAAACTATTGTCTTGAAACTATTGTCTTGAAACTATTGTCTTTCAACTATTTTCTTGAAACTATTGTCTTGAAACTATTGTCTTCAAATTATTGTCTTGTAACTATTGTCTTGAAATTATTGTCTTGAAACTATTGTCTTGAAAATATTGTCTTGAAATTTTTGTCTTGAAATTTTTGTCTTGAAATTATAGTCTTGATATTATAGTCTTGAAATTATAGTCTTGAAATTATTGTCTTGAAATTATAGTCTTGAAATTAACGTCTTGAAATTGACGTCTTGAAATTGACATCTTGAAATTGACGTCTTGAAATTGACGTCTTGAAATTATTGCCTTGAAATTATTGCCTTGAAATTATTGCCTTGAAATTATTGCCTTGAAATTATTGCCGTGAAATTAATGTCGTGAAATTAATGTCGTGAAATTAATGTCGTGAAATTAATGTCGTGAAATTAATGTCTTGAAATTATTGTCTTGAAATTTACGTCTTGAAATTATAGTTTTGAAATTATAGTCTTGAAATTATAGTCTTGAAATTAACGTCTTGAAATTAACGTCTTGAAATTGACGTCTTGAAATTGACATCTTGAAATTGACGTCTTGAAATTGACGTCTTGAAATTGACGTCTTGAAATTATTGCATTGAAATTATTGCCATGAAATTATTGCCTTGAAATTATTGCCTTGAAATTATTGCCGTGAAATTAATGTCGTGAAATTAATGTCGTGAAATTAATGTCGTGAAATTAATGTCGTGAAATTAATGTCTTGAAATTATTGTCTTGAAATTTACGTCTTGAAATTATAGTTTTGAAATTATAGTCTTGAAATTATAGTCTTGAAATTAATGTCGTGAAATTAATGTCGTGAAATTAATGTCGTGAAATTAATGTCTTGAAATTAACGTCTTGAAATTAACGTCTTGAAATTGACGTCTTGAAATTGACGTCTTGAAATTGACGTCTTAAAGTTATTGCCTTGAAATTATTGCCTTGAAATTATTGCCGTGAAATTAATGTCGTGAAATTAATGTCTTGAAATTAATGTCTTGAAGTTAATGTCTTGAAGTTAATGTCTTGAAATTAATATCATGAAATTAATGTCTTGAAATTAATGTCTTGAAATTAATGTTTTGAAACTAATGTCTTGAAATTAATGTCTTGAAATTATAGTCTTGAAATTATAGTCTTGAAATTATTGTCTTGAAATTATTGTCTTGAAACTATTGTCTTGAAACTAATGTCTTGAAACTATTATCTTGAAACTATTGTCTTGAAACTATTTTCTTGAAACTATTGTCTTGAAACTATTGTCTCAAATTATTGTCTTGTAACTATTGTCTTGAAATTATTGTCTTGAAACTATTTTCTTGAAACTAATGTCTTGAAATTAATGTCTTGAAATTAATGTCTTGTAATTAATGTCTTGAAATTAATGTCTTGAAATTAATGTCTTGAAATTATAGTCTTGAAATTATAGTCTTGAAATTAATGTCTTCAAATTATAGTCTTCAAATTATTGTCTTGAAATTATTGTCTTGAAACTATTGTCTTGAAACTATTGTCTTGAATCTATTGTCTTTCAACTATTTTCTTGAAACTATTGTCTTGAAACTATTGTCTTCAAATTATTGTCTTGTAACTATTGTCTTGAAATTATTGTCTTGAAACTATTGTCTTGAAAATATTGTCTTGAAATTTTTGTCTTGAAATTTTTGTCTTGAAATTATAGTCTTGATATTATAGTCTTGAAATTATAGTCTTGAAATTATAGTCTTGAAATTATGGTCTTGAAATTATAGTCTTGAAATTATTGTTTTGAAATTATAGTCCTGAAATTATAGTCTTGAAATTATAGCCTTGAAATTATAGCCTTGAAATTATAGCCTTGAAATTATAGACTTGAAATTTACGTCCTGAAATTAACGTCCTGAAATTAACGTCCTGAAATTAACATCCTGAAATTAACGTCCTGAAATTAACGTCCTGTAATGAACGTCCTGAAATTAACGTCCTGAAATTAACGTCCTGAAATTAACGTCCTGAAATTAACGTCCTGAAACTAATGTCCTGAAATTAACGTCCTGAAATTAACATCCTGGAATTCACGTGTCGCAAACAGAACCTGAAATGTGCCATGAAATTAACGTCTTGAAAGTAAGATCTTGAAATTGACGTCTTGAAATTGACGTCTTGAAATTGACGTCTTGAAATTAACGTCTTGAAATTAATGTCTTGAAATAATAGTCTTGAAATTATAGTCTGGCAATAATAGTCTGGCAACTATCGTCTGGCAATTATCATCCGGAAATGTTCGTCTGGCACTTATCATCTGGCACTAATCGTCTGGCACTTATCGTCTGGCACTTATCGTCTGGCACTTATCGTCTGGCACTTATCGTCTGGCACTTATCGTCTGGCAATTATCGTCTGGCAATTATCGCCTGGCAATTGGGGAGGCGTAACATTAATGTCTAGAAATTAATGTTAAGAAATTATTGTCTTGAAATTAACCTGTCGCAAACAGAACCTGCAATGTGTCTTGAAATTAATGTCTTGAAATTAATGTCTTGAACTTGACCTGTCGCAAACAAAACCTCAAATGTGTCTTGAAATTAAAATCTTGAAATTAACGACTTGAAATTAACGTCCTGAAATTAACGTCCTGAAATTAACATCCTGAAATTAACGTCCTGACATTAACGTCCTGAAATTAACGACCTGAAATTAACGTCCTGAAATTAACGTCCTGAAATTAACGTCCTGGAATTCACGTGTCGCAAACAGAACCTGAAATGTGCCTTGAAATTAACATCTTGAAATTAACGTCTTTAAATTAACGTCTTGAAATTAACGTCTTGAAATTAATGTCTTGAAATTAACGTCTTGAAATTAACGTCTTGAAATTGACGTCTTGAAATTGACGTCTTGAAATTGACGTCTTGAAATTGACGTCTTGAAATTGACGTCTTGAAATTATTGCCTTGAAATTATTGCCGTGAAATTATTGCCGTGAAATTAATGTCGTGAAATTAATGTCGTGAAATTAATGTCGTGAAATTAATGTCGTGAATTAATGTCGTGAAATTAATGTCTTGAAATTATTGTCTTGAAATTCTCATGTTGCAAACAGAACCTGAAATGTGTCTTGAAATTAATGTCTTGAAGTTAATGTCTTGAAGTTAATGTCTTGAAATTAATATCTTGAAATTAATGTCTTGAAATTAATGTCTTGAAATTAATGTCTTGAAACTAATGTCTTGAAATTAATGTCTTGAAATTATAGTCTTGAAATTATAGTCTTGAAATTAATGTCTTCAAATTATAGTCTTGAAATTATTGTCTTGATATCATTGTCTTGAAATTATTGTCTTGAAACTATTGTCTTGAAACTAATGTCTTGAAACTACTTTCTTGAAACTATTGTCTTGAAACTATTGTCTTGAAACTATTGTCTTGAAACTAATGTCTTGAAACTATTGTCTTGAAACTATTTTCATGAAACTATTGTCTTGAACCTATTGTCTCAAATTATTGTCTTTTAACTATTGTCTTGAAATTATTGTCTTGAAACTATTTTCTTGAAACTAAAATCTTGAAATTAACGTCTTGAAATTAACGTCTTGAAATTGACGTCTTGAAATTGACGTCTTGAAATTGACGTCTTGAAATTATTGCCTTGAAATTATTGCCTTGAAATTATTGCCGTGAAATTAATGTCGTGAAATTAATGTCGTGAATTAATGTCGTGAAATTAATGTCTTGAAATTATTGTCTTGAATTTATTGTCTTGAAATTCTCATGTCGCAAACAGAACCTGAAATGTGTCTTGAAATTAATGTCTTGAAGTTAATGTCTTGAAGTTAATGTCTTGAAATTAATATCTTGAAATTAATGTCTTGAAATTAATGTCTTGAAATTAATGTCTTGAAACTAATGTCTTGAAATTAATGTCTTGAAATTATAGTCTTGAAATTATAGTCTTGAAATTAATGTCTTCAAATTATAGTCTTGAAATTATTGTCTTGAAATTATTGTCTTGAAATTATTGTCTTGATCTATTGTCTTGAAACTAATGTCTTGAAACTATTGTCTTGAAACTATTGTCTTGAAACTATTTTCTTGAAACTATTGTCTTGAAACTATTGTCTGAAATTATTGTCTTGTAACTATTGTCTTGAAATTATTGTCTTGAAACTATTTTCTTGAAACTAATGTCTTGAAATTAATGTCTTGAAATTAATGTCTTGAAATTATAGTCTTGAAATTATAGTATTGAAATTAATGTCTTCAAATTATAGTCTTCAAATTATTGTCTTGAAATTATTGTCTTGAAACTATTGTCTTGAAACTATTGTCTTGAAACTATTGTCTTTCAACTATTTTCTTGAAACTATTGTCTTGAAACTATTGTCTTCAAATTATTGTCTTGTAACTATTGTCTTGAAATTATTGTCTTGAAACTATTGTCTTGAAAATATTGTCTTGAAATTTTTGTCTTGAAATTTTTGTCTTGAAATTATAGTCTTGATATTATAGTCTTGAAATTATAGTCTTGAAATTATTGTCTTGAAATTATAGTCTTGAAATTAACGTCTTGAAATTGACGTCTTGAAATTGACATCTTGAAATTGACGTCTTGAAATTGACGTCTTGAAATTATTGCCTTGAAATTATTGCCTTGAAATTATTGCCTTGAAATTATTGCCTTGAAATTATTGCCGTGAAATTAATGTCGTGAAATTAATGTCGTGAAATTAATGTCGTGAAATTAATGTCGTGAAATTAATGTCGTGAAATTAATGTCGTGAATTAATGTCGTGAAATTAATGTCTTGAAATTATTGTCTTGAAATTCTCATGTTGCAAACAGAACCTGAAATGTGTCTTGAAATTAATGTCTTGAAGTTAATGTCTTGAAGTTAATGTCTTGAAATTAATATCTTGAAATTAATGTCTTGAAATTAATGTCTTGAAATTAATGTCTTGAAACTAATGTCTTGAAATTAATGTCTTGAAATTATAGTCTTGAAATTATAGTCTTGAAATTAATGTCTTCAAATTATAGTCTTGAAATTATTGTCTTGATATCATTGTCTTGAAATTATTGTCTTGAAACTATTGTCTTGAAACTAATGTCTTGAAACTATTTTCTTGAAACTATTGTCTTGAAACTATTGTCTTGAAACTATTGTCTTGAAACTAATGTCTTGAAACTATTGTCTTGAAACTATTTTCTTGAAACTATTGTCTTGAAACTATTGTCTCAAATTATTGTCTTGTATCTATTGTCTTGAAATTATTGTCTTGAAACTATTTTCTTGAAACTAAAATCTTGAAATTAACGTCTTGAAATTAACGTCTTGAAATTGACGTCTTGAAATTGACGTCTTGAAATTGACGTCTTGAAATTGACGTCTTGAAATTATTGCCTTGAAATTATTGCCTTGAAATTATTGCCGTGAAATTAATGTCGTGAAATTAATGTCGTGAAATTAATGTCGTGAAATTAATGTCGTGAATTAATGTCGTGAAATTAATGTCTTGAAATTATTGTCTTGAAATTCTCATGTTGCAAACAGAACCTGAAATGTGTCTTGAAATTAATGTCTTGAAGTTAATGTCTTGAAGTTAATGTCTTGAAATTAATATCTTGAAATTAATGTCTTGAAATTAATGTCTTGAAATTAATGTCTTGAAACTAATGTCTTGAAATTAATGTCTTGAAATTATAGTCTTGAAATTATAGTCTTGAAATTAATGTCTTCAAATTATAGTCTTGAAATTATTGTCTTGATATCATTGTCTTGAAATTATTGTCTTGAAACTATTGTCTTGAAACTAATGTCTTGAAACTATTTTCTTGAAACTATTGTCTTGAAACTATTGTCTTGAAACTATTGTCTTGAAACTAATGTCTTGAAACTATTGTCTTGAAACTATTTTCTTGAAACTATTGTCTTGAAACTATTGTCTCAAATTATTGTCTTGTAACTATTGTCTTGAAATTATTGTCTTGAAACTATTTTCTTGAAACTAAAATCTTGAAATTAACGTCTTGAAATTAACGTCTTGAAATTGACGTCTTGAAATTGACGTCTTGAAATTGACGTCTTGAAATTATTGCCTTGAAATTATTGCCTTGAAATTATTGCCGTGAAATTAATGTCGTGAAATTAATGTCGTGAAATTAATGTCGTGAATTAATGTCGTGAAATTAATGTCTTGAAATTATTGTCTTGAATTTATTGTCTTGAAATTCTCATGTCGCAAACAGAACCTGAAATGTGTCTTGAAATTAATGTCTTGAAGTTAATGTCTTGAAGTTAATGTCTTGAAATTAATATCTTGAAATTAATGTCTTGAAATTAATGTCTTGAAATTAATGTCTTGAAACTAATGTCTTGAAATTAATGTCTTGAAATTATAGTCTTGAAATTATAGTCTTGAAATTAATGTCTTCAAATTATAGTCTTGAAATTATTGTCTTGAAATTATTGTCTTGAAATTATTGTCTTGATCTATTGTCTTGAAACTAATGTCTTGAAACTATTGTCTTGAAACTATTGTCTTGAAACTATTTTCTTGAAACTATTGTCTTGAAACTATTGTCTGAAATTATTGTCTTGTAACTATTGTCTTGAAATTATTGTCTTGAAACTATTTTCTTGAAACTAATGTCTTGAAATTAATGTCTTGAAATTAATGTCTTGAAATTATAGTCTTGAAATTATAGTATTGAAATTAATGTCTTCAAATTATAGTCTTCAAATTATTGTCTTGAAATTATTGTCTTGAAACTATTGTCTTGAAACTATTGTCTTGAAACTATTGTCTTTCAACTATTTTCTTGAAACTATTGTCTTGAAACTATTGTCTTCAAATTATTGTCTTGTAACTATTGTCTTGAAATTATTGTCTTGAAACTATTGTCTTGAAAATATTGTCTTGAAATTTTTGTCTTGAAATTTTTGTCTTGAAATTATAGTCTTGATATTATAGCCTTGAAATTATAGTCTTGAAATTATTGTCTTGAAATTATAGTCTTGAAATTAACGTCTTGAAATTGACGTCTTGAAATTGACATCTTGAAATTGACGTCTTGAAATTGACGTCTTGAAATTATTGCCTTGAAATTATTGCCTTGAAATTATTGCCTTGAAATTATTGCCTTGAAATTATTGCCGTGAAATTAATGTCGTGAAATTAATGTCGTGAAATTAATGTCGTGAAATTAATGTCGTGAAATTAATGTCTTGAAATTATTGTCTTGAAATTTACGTCTTGAAATTATAGTTTTGAAATTATAGTCTTGAAATTATAGTCTTGAAATTAACGTCTTGAAATTAACGTCTTGAAATTGACGTCTTGAAATTGACATCTTGAAATTGACGTCTTGAAATTGACGTCTTGAAATTGACGTCTTGAAATTATTGCATTGAAATTATTGCCATGAAATTATTGCCTTGAAATTATTGCCTTGAAATTATTGCCGTGAAATTAATGTCATGAAATTAATGTCGTGAAATTAATGTCGTGAAATTAATGTCGTGAAATTAATGTCTTGAAATTACTGTCGTGAAATTAATGTCGTGAAAGTAATGTCGTGAAATTAATGTCGAGAAATTAATGTCGTTAAATTATTGTCTTGAAATTATCATGTCGCAAACAGAACCTGAAATGTGTCTTGAAATTAATGTCTTGAATTTAATGTCTTGAAGTTCATGTCTTGAAGTTAATATCTTGAAGTTAATGTCTTGAAGTTAATGTCTTGAAATTAATATCTTGAAATTAATGTCTTGAAATTAATGTCTTGAAACTAATATCTTGAAATTAATGTCTTGAAATTAATGTCTCGAAATTATAGACTTGAAATTATAGTCTTGAAATTAATGTCTTCAAATTATAGTCTTGAAATTATTGTCTTGAAATTATTGTCTTGAAATTATTGTCTTGAAACTATTATCTTGAAACTATTGTCTTGAAACTATTGTCTTGAAACTATTGTCTTGAAACTATTGTCTTGAAACTATTGTCTTGAAACTATTGTCTTCAAATTATTGTCTTGAAACTATTGTCTTGAAATTGTTGATTTGATATTTTTGTCTTGAAATTATAGTCTTGATATTATAGTCTTGAAATTATAGTATTGAAATTATAGTCTTGAAATTATGGTCTTGAAATTATAGTCTTGAAATTATTGTTTTGAAATTATAGTCTTGAAGTTATAGTCTTGAAATTATAGCCTTGAAATTATAGCCTTGAAATTATAGACTTGAAATTATAGACTTGAAATTAACGTCCTGAAATTAACGTCCTGAAATTAACGTTCTGAAATTAACATCCTGAAATTAACGTCCTGAAATTAACGTCCTGAAATTAACGTCCAGAAATTAACGTCCTGAAATTAACATCCTATATTTAACGTCCTGAAATTAACGTCCTGAAATTAACGTCCTGAAATTAACGTCCTGAAATTAACGTCCTGAAATTAACATCCTGGAATTCACGTGTCGCAAACAGAACCTGAAATGTGCCGTGAAATTAACGTCTTGAAATTGACGACTTGAAATTGACGTCTTGAAATTGACGTCTTGAAATTGACGTCTTGAAATTTACGTCTTGAAATTGATGTCCTGAAATTAACGTCCTGAAATTGACGTCCTGAAATTAATGTCTTCAAATTAATATGTCGCAAACAGAACCTGAAATGTGTCTTGACATTTATGGCTTGAAATTAATGTCTTGAAATTAATGTCTTGAAATTAATGTCTTGAAATTAATGTCTTGAAATTAATGTCTTGAAATTATAGTCTGGCAATTATCGTCTGGAAATTATCGTCTGGCAATTATCGTCTGGCACTTATCGTCTGGCACTTATCGTCTGGCACTTATCATCTGGCACTTATCGTCTGGCACTTATCGTCTGGCACTTATCGTCTGGCACTTATCGTCTGGCACTTATCGTCTGGCAATTATCATCTGGCAATTGGGGTGCCGTAACATTAATGTCTAGAAATTAATGTTAAGAAATTATTGTCTTGAAATTAACCTGTCGCAAACAGAACCTGCAATGTGTCTTGAAATTAATGTGTTGAAATTAATGTCTTGAAATTGACCTGTCGCAAACAAAACCTCAAATGCGTCTTGAAATTAAAGTCTTGAAAATAACGTCTTGAAATTAATGTCTTGAAATTAACGTCTTGAAATTAATGTCTTGAAATTAACGTCTTGAAATTAATGTCTTGAAATAATAGTCTTGAAATTATAGTCTGGCAATAATAGTCTGGCAACTATCGTCCGGCAATTATCGTCCGGAAATGATCGTCTGGCACTTATCATCTGGCACTAATCATCTGGCACTTATCGTCTGGCACTTATCGTCTGTCACTTATCGTCTGGCACTTATCGTCTGGCAATTATCATCTGGAAATTATCGCCTGGCCATTGGGGAGGCGTAACATTAATGTCTAGAAATTAATGTTAAGAAATTATTGTCTTGAAATTAACCTGTCGCAAACAGAACCTGCAATGTGTCTTGAAATTAATGTCTTGAAATTAATGTCTTGAACTTGACCTGTCGCAAACAAAACCTCAAATGTGTCTTCAAATTAACGTCTTGAAATTAACGACTTGAAATTAACGTCCTGAAATTAACGTCCTGAAATTAACGTCCTGAAATTAACGTCCTGACATTAACGTCCTGAAATTAACGACCTGAAATTAAAGTCCTGAAATTAACGTCCTGAAATTAACGTCCTGGAATTCACGTGTCGCAAACAGAACCTGAAATGTGCCTTGAAATTAACATCTTGAAATTAACGTCTTGAAATTAATGTCTTGAAATTAACGTCTTGAAATTATAGTCTTGAAATTATAGTCTTGAAATTAACGTCTTGAAATTAACGTCTTGAAATTGACGTCTTGAAATTGACGTCTTGAAATTGACGTCTTGAAATTATTGCCTTGAAATTATTGCCTTGAAATTATTGCCGTGAAATTAATGTCGTGAAATTAATGTCGTGAAAGTAATGTCGTGAAATTAATGTCGTGAATTAATGTCGTGAAATTAATGTCTTGAAATTATTGTCTTGAAACTATTGTCTTGAAATTCTCATGTCGCAAACAGAACCTGAAATGTGTCTTGAAATTAATGTCTTGAAGTTAATGTCTTGAAGTTAATGTCTTGAAATTAATATCTTGAAATTAATGTCTTGAAATTAATGTCTTGAAATTAATGTCTTGCAACTAATGTCTTGAAATTAATGTCTTGAAATTATAGTCTTGAAATTATAGTCTTGAAATTAATGTCTTCAAATTATAGTCTTGAAATTATTGTCTTGATATTATTGTCTTGAAATTATTGTCTTGAAACTATTGTCTTGAAACTAATGTCTTGAAACTATTTTCTTGAAACTATTGTCTTGAAACTATTGTCTCAAATTATTGTCTTGTAACTATTGTCTTGAAATTATTGTCTTGAAACTATTTTCTTGAAACTAATGTCTTGAAATTAACGTCTTGAAATTAACGTCTTGAAATTGACGTCTTGAAATTGACGTCTTGAAATTGACGTCTTAAAATTATTGCCTTGAAATTATTGCCTTGAAATTATTGCCGTGAAATTAATGTCGTGAAATTAATGTCTTGAAATTAATGTCTTGAAGTTAATGTCTTGAAGTTAATGTCTTGAAATTAATATCTTGAAATTAATGTCTTGAAATTAATGTCTTGAAATTAATGTCTTGAAACTAATGTCTTGAAATTAATGTCTTGAAATTATAGTCTTGAAATTATAGTCTTGAAATTATTGTCTTGAAATTATTGTCTTGAAACTATTGTCTTGAAACTAATGTCTTGAAACTATTATCTTGAAACTATTGTCTTGAAACTATTTTCTTGAAACTATTGTCTTGAAACTATTGTCTCAAATTATTGTCTTGTAACTATTGTCTTGAAATTATTGTCTTGAAACTATTTTCTTGAAACTAATGTCTTGAAATTAATGTCTTGAAATTAATGTCTTGTAATTAATGTCTTGAAATTAATGTCTTGAAATTAATGTCTTGAAATTATAGTCTTGAAATTATAGTCTTGAAATTAATGTCTTCAAATTATAGTCTTCAAATTATTGTCTTGAAATTATTGTCTTGAAACTATTGTCTTGAAACTATTGTCTTGAATCTATTGTCTTTCAACTATTTTCTTGAAACTATTGTCTTGAAACTATTGTCTTCAAATTATTGTCTTGTAACTATTGTCTTGAAATTATTGTCTTGAAACTATTGTCTTGAAAATATTGTCTTGAAATTTTTGTCTTGAAATTTTTGTCTTGAAATTATAGTCTTGATATTATAGTCTTGAAATTATAGTCTTGAAATTATAGTCTTGAAATTATGGTCTTGAAATTATAGTCTTGAAATTATTGTTTTGAAATTATAGTCCTGAAATTATAGTCTTGAAATTATAGCCTTGAAATTATAGCCTTGAAATTATAGCCTTGAAATTATAGACTTGAAATTTACGTCCTGAAATTAACGTCCTGAAATTAACGTCCTGAAATTAACATCCTGAAATTAACGTCCTGAAATTAACGTCCTGTAATGAACGTCCTGAAATTAACGTCCTGAAATTAACGTCCTGAAATTAACGTCCTGAAATTAACGTCCTGAAACTAATGTCCTGAAATTAACGTCCTGAAATTAACATCCTGGAATTCACGTGTCGCAAACAGAACCTGAAATGTGCCATGAAATTAACGTCTTGAAAGTAAGATCTTGAAATTGACGTCTTGAAATTGACGTCTTGAAATTGACGTCTTGAAATTAACGTCTTGAAATTAATGTCTTGAAATAATAGTCTTGAAATTATAGTCTGGCAATAATAGTCTGGCAACTATCGTCTGGCAATTATCATCCAGAAATGTTCGTCTGGCACTTATCATCTGGCACTAATCGTCTGGCACTTATCGTCTGGCACTTATCGTCTGGCACTTATCGTCTGGCACTTATCGTCTGGCAATTATCGTCTGGCAATTATCGCCTGGCAATTGGGGAGGCGTAACATTAATGTCTAGAAATTAATGTTAAGAAATTATTGTCTTGAAATTAACATGTCGCAAACAGAACCTGCAATGTGTCTTGAAATTAATGTCTTGAAATTAATGTCTTGAACTTGACCTGTCGCAAACAAAACCTCAAATGTGTCTTGAAATTAAAATCTTGAAATTAACGACTTGAAATTAACGTCCTGAAATTAACGTCCTGAAATTAACATCCTGAAATTAACGTCCTGACATTAACGTCCTGAAATTAACGTCCTGAAATTAACGTCCTGGAATTCACGTGTCGCAAACAGAACCTGAAATGTGCCTTGAAATTAACATCTTGAAATTAACGTCTTGAAATTAACGTCTTGAAATTAACGTCTTGAAATTAATGTCTTGAAATTAACGTCTTGAAATTAACGTCTTGAAATTGACGTCTTGAAATTGACGTCTTGAAATTGACGTCTTGAAATTGACGTCTTGAAATTGACGTCTTGAAATTATTGCCTTGAAATTATTGCCTTGAAATTATTGCCGTGAAATTAATGTCGTGAAATTAATGTCGTGAAATTAATATCGTGAAATTAATGTCGTGAATTAATGTCGTGAAATTAATGTCTTGAAATTATTGTCTTGAAATTCTCATGTTGCAAACAGAACCTGAAATGTGTCTTGAAATTAATGTCTTGAAGTTAATGTCTTGAAGTTAATGTCTTGAAATTAATATCTTAAAATTAATGTCTTGAAATTAATGTCTTGAAATTAATGTCTTGAAACTAATGTCTTGAAATTAATGTCTTGAAATTATAGTCTTGAAATTATAGTCTTGAAATTAATGTCTTCAAATTATAGTCTTGAAATTATTGTCTTGATATCATTGTCTTGAAATTATTGTCTTGAAACTATTGTCTTGAAACTAATGTCTTGAAACTAATGTCTTGAAACTATTGTCTTGAAACTATTGTCTTGAAACTATTGTCTTGAAACTAATGTCTTGAAACTATTGTCTTGAAACTATTTTCTTGAAACTATTGTCTTGAAACTATTGTCTCAAATTATTGTCTTGTAACTATTGTCTTGAAATTATTGTCTTGAAACTATTTTCTTGAAACTAAAATCTTGAAATTAACGTCTTGAAATTAACGTCTTGAAATTGACGTCTTGAAATTGACGTCTTGAAATTGACGTCTTGAAATTATTGCCTTGAAATTATTGCCTTGAAATTATTGCCGTGAAATTAATGTCGTGAAATTAATGTCGTGAATTAATGTCGTGAAATTAATGTCTTGAAATTATTGTCTTGAATTTATTGTCTTGAAATTCTCATGTCGCAAACAGAACCTGAAATGTGTCTTGAAATTAATGTCTTGAAGTTAATGTCTTGAAGTTAATGTCTTGAAATTAATATCTTGAAATTAATGTCTTGAAATTAATGTCTTGAAATTAATGTCTTGAAACTAATGTCTTGAAATTAATGTCTTGAAATTATAGTCTTGAAATTATAGTCTTGAAATTAATGTCTTCAAATTATAGTCTTGAAATTATTGTCTTGAAATTATTGTCTTGAAATTATTGTCTTGATCTATTGTCTTGAAACTAATGTCTTGAAACTATTGTCTTGAAACTATTGTCTTGAAACTATTTTCTTGAAACTATTGTCTTGAAACTATTGTCTGAAATTATTGTCTTGTAACTATTGTCTTGAAATTATTGTCTTGAAACTATTTTCTTGAAACTAATGTCTTGAAATTAATGTCTTGAAATTATAGTCTTGAAATTATAGTATTGAAATTAATGTCTTCAAATTATAGTCTTCAAATTATTGTCTTGAAATTATTGTCTTGAAACTATTGTCTTGAAACTATTGTCTTGAAACTATTGTCTTTCAACTATTTTCTTGAAACTATTGTCTTGAAACTATTGTCTTCAAATTATTGTCTTGTAACTATTGTCTTGAAATTATTGTCTTGAAACTATTGTCTTGAAAATATTGTCTTGAAATTTTTGTCTTGAAATTTTTGTCTTGAAATTATAGTCTTGATATTATAGCCTTGAAATTATAGTCTTGAAATTATTGTCTTGAAATTATAGTCTTGAAATTAACGTCTTGAAATTGACGTCTTGAAATTGACATCTTGAAATTGACGTCTTGAAATTGACGTCTTGAAATTATTGCCTTGAAATTATTGCCTTGAAATTATTGCCTTGAAATTATTGCCTTGAAATTATTGCCGTGAAATTAATGTCGTGAAATTAATGTCGTGAAATTAATGTCGTGAAATTAATGTCGTGAAATTAATGTCTTGAAATTATTGTCTTGAAATTTACGTCTTGAAATTATAGTTTTGAAATTATAGTCTTGAAATTATAGTCTTGAAATTAACGTCTTGAAATTAACGTCTTGAAATTGACGTCTTGAAATTGACATCTTGAAATTGACGTCTTGAAATTGACGTCTTGAAATTGACGTCTTGAAATTATTGCATTGAAATTATTGCCATGAAATTATTGCCTTGAAATTATTGCCTTGAAATTATTGCCGTGAAATTAATGTCATGAAATTAATGTCGTGAAATTAATGTCGTGAAATTAATGTCGTGAAATTAATGTCTTGAAATTACTGTCGTGAAATTAATGTCGTGAAAGTAATGTCGTGAAATTAATGTCGAGAAATTAATGTCGTTAAATTATTGTCTTGAAATTATCATGTCGCAAACAGAACCTGAAATGTGTCTTGAAATTAATGTCTTGAATTTAATGTCTTGAAGTTCATGTCTTGAAGTTAATATCTTGAAGTTAATGTCTTGAAGTTAATGTCTTGAAATTAATATCTTGAAATTAATGTCTTGAAATTAATGTCTTGAAACTAATATCTTGAAATTAATGTCTTGAAATTAATGTCTCGAAATTATAGACTTGAAATTATAGTCTTGAAATTAATGTCTTCAAATTATAGTCTTGAAATTATTGTCTTGAAATTATTGTCTTGAAATTATTGTCTTGAAACTATTATCTTGAAACTATTGTCTTGAAACTATTGTCTTGAAACTATTGTCTTGAAACTATTGTCTTGAAACTATTGTCTTGAAACTATTGTCTTCAAATTATTGTCTTGAAACTATTGTCTTGAAATTGTTGATTTGATATTTTTGTCTTGAAATTATAGTCTTGATATTATAGTCTTGAAATTATAGTATTGAAATTATAGTCTTGAAATTATGGTCTTGAAATTATAGTCTTGAAATTATTGTTTTGAAATTATAGTCTTGAAGTTATAGTCTTGAAATTATAGCCTTGAAATTATAGCCTTGAAATTATAGACTTGAAATTATAGACTTGAAATTAACGTCCTGAAATTAACGTCCTGAAATTAACGTTCTGAAATTAACATCCTGAAATTAACGTCCTGAAATTAACGTCCTGAAATTAACGTCCAGAAATTAACGTCCTGAAATTAACATCCTATATTTAACGTCCTGAAATTAACGTCCTGAAATTAACGTCCTGAAATTAACGTCCTGAAATTAACGTCCTGAAATTAACATCCTGGAATTCACGTGTCGCAAACAGAACCTGAAATGTGCCGTGAAATTAACGTCTTGAAATTGACGACTTGAAATTGACGTCTTGAAATTGACGTCTTGAAATTGACGTCTTGAAATTTACGTCTTGAAATTGATGTCCTGAAATTAACGTCCTGAAATTGACGTCCTGAAATTAATGTCTTCAAATTAATATGTCGCAAACAGAACCTGAAATGTGTCTTGACATTTATGGCTTGAAATTAATGTCTTGAAATTAATGTCTTGAAATTAATGTCTTGAAATTAATGTCTTGAAATTAATGTCTTGAAATTATAGTCTGGCAATTATCGTCTGGAAATTATCGTCTGGCAATTATCGTCTGGCACTTATCGTCTGGCACTTATCGTCTGGCACTTATCATCTGGCACTTATCGTCTGGCACTTATCGTCTGGCACTTATCGTCTGGCACTTATCGTCTGGCACTTATCGTCTGGCAATTATCATCTGGCAATTGGGGTGCCGTAACATTAATGTCTAGAAATTAATGTTAAGAAATTATTGTCTTGAAATTAACCTGTCGCAAACAGAACCTGCAATGTGTCTTGAAATTAATGTGTTGAAATTAATGTCTTGAAATTGACCTGTCGCAAACAAAACCTCAAATGCGTCTTGAAATTAAAGTCTTGAAATTAACGTCTTGAAATTAATGTCTTGAAATTAACGTCTTGAAATTAATGTCTTGAAATTAACGTCTTGAAATTAATGTCTTGAAATAATAGTCTTGAAATTATAGTCTGGCAATAATAGTCTGGCAACTATCGTCCGGCAATTATCGTCCGGAAATGATCGTCTGGCACTTATCATCTGGCACTAATCATCTGGCACTTATCGTCTGGCACTTATCGTCTGTCACTTATCGTCTGGCACTTATCGTCTGGCAATTATCATCTGGAAATTATCGCCTGGCCATTGGGGAGGCGTAACATTAATGTCTAGAAATTAATGTTAAGAAATTATTGTCTTGAAATTAACCTGTCGCAAACAGAACCTGCAATGTGTCTTGAAATTAATGTCTTGAAATTAATGTCTTGAACTTGACCTGTCGCAAACAAAACCTCAAATGTGTCTTCAAATTAACGTCTTGAAATTAACGACTTGAAATTAACGTCCTGAAATTAACGTCCTGAAATTAACGTCCTGAAATTAACGTCCTGACATTAACGTCCTGAAATTAACGACCTGAAATTAAAGTCCTGAAATTAACGTCCTGAAATTAACGTCCTGGAATTCACGTGTCGCAAACAGAACCTGAAATGTGCCTTGAAATTAACATCTTGAAATTAACGTCTTGAAATTAATGTCTTGAAATTAACGTCTTGAAATTATAGTCTTGAAATTATAGTCTTGAAATTAACGTCTTGAAATTAACGTCTTGAAATTGACGTCTTGAAATTGACGTCTTGAAATTGACGTCTTGAAATTATTGCCTTGAAATTATTGCCTTGAAATTATTGCCGTGAAATTAATGTCGTGAAATTAATGTCGTGAAAGTAATGTCGTGAAATTAATGTCGTGAATTAATGTCGTGAAATTAATGTCTTGAAATTATTGTCTTGAAACTATTGTCTTGAAATTCTCATGTCGCAAACAGAACCTGAAATGTGTCTTGAAATTAATGTCTTGAAGTTAATGTCTTGAAGTTAATGTCTTGAAATTAATATCTTGAAATTAATGTCTTGAAATTAATGTCTTGAAATTAATGTCTTGCAACTAATGTCTTGAAATTAATGTCTTGAAATTATAGTCTTGAAATTATAGTCTTGAAATTAATGTCTTCAAATTATAGTCTTGAAATTATTGTCTTGATATTATTGTCTTGAAATTATTGTCTTGAAACTATTGTCTTGAAACTAATGTCTTGAAACTATTTTCTTGAAACTATTGTCTTGAAACTATTGTCTCAAATTATTGTCTTGTAACTATTGTCTTGAAATTATTGTCTTGAAACTATTTTCTTGAAACTAATGTCTTGAAATTAACGTCTTGAAATTAACGTCTTGAAATTGACGTCTTGAAATTGACGTCTTGAAATTGACGTCTTAAAATTATTGCCTTGAAATTATTGCCTTGAAATTATTGCCGTGAAATTAATGTCGTGAAATTAATGTCTTGAAATTAATGTCTTGAAGTTAATGTCTTGAAGTTAATGTCTTGAAATTAATATCTTGAAATTAATGTCTTGAAATTAATGTCTTGAAATTAATGTCTTGAAACTAATGTCTTGAAATTAATGTCTTGAAATTATAGTCTTGAAATTATAGTCTTGAAATTATTGTCTTGAAATTATTGTCTTGAAACTATTGTCTTGAAACTAATGTCTTGAAACTATTATCTTGAAACTATTGTCTTGAAACTATTTTCTTGAAACTATTGTCTTGAAACTATTGTCTCAAATTATTGTCTTGTAACTATTGTCTTGAAATTATTGTCTTGAAACTATTTTCTTGAAACTAATGTCTTGAAATTAATGTCTTGAAATTAATGTCTTGTAATTAATGTCTTGAAATTAATGTCTTGAAATTAATGTCTTGAAATTATAGTCTTGAAATTATAGTCTTGAAATTAATGTCTTCAAATTATAGTCTTCAAATTATTGTCTTGAAATTATTGTCTTGAAACTATTGTCTTGAAACTATTGTCTTGAATCTATTGTCTTTCAACTATTTTCTTGAAACTATTGTCTTGAAACTATTGTCTTCAAATTATTGTCTTGTAACTATTGTCTTGAAATTATTGTCTTGAAACTATTGTCTTGAAAATATTGTCTTGAAATTTTTGTCTTGAAATTTTTGTCTTGAAATTATAGTCTTGATATTATAGTCTTGAAATTATAGTCTTGAAATTATAGTCTTGAAATTATGGTCTTGAAATTATAGTCTTGAAATTATTGTTTTGAAATTATAGTCCTGAAATTATAGTCTTGAAATTATAGCCTTGAAATTATAGCCTTGAAATTATAGCCTTGAAATTATAGACTTGAAATTTACGTCCTGAAATTAACGTCCTGAAATTAACGTCCTGAAATTAACATCCTGAAATTAACGTCCTGAAATTAACGTCCTGTAATGAACGTCCTGAAATTAACGTCCTGAAATTAACGTCCTGAAATTAACGTCCTGAAATTAACGTCCTGAAACTAATGTCCTGAAATTAACGTCCTGAAATTAACATCCTGGAATTCACGTGTCGCAAACAGAACCTGAAATGTGCCATGAAATTAACGTCTTGAAAGTAAGATCTTGAAATTGACGTCTTGAAATTGACGTCTTGAAATTGACGTCTTGAAATTAACGTCTTGAAATTAATGTCTTGAAATAATAGTCTTGAAATTATAGTCTGGCAATAATAGTCTGGCAACTATCGTCTGGCAATTATCATCCAGAAATGTTCGTCTGGCACTTATCATCTGGCACTAATCGTCTGGCACTTATCGTCTGGCACTTATCGTCTGGCACTTATCGTCTGGCACTTATCGTCTGGCAATTATCGTCTGGCAATTATCGCCTGGCAATTGGGGAGGCGTAACATTAATGTCTAGAAATTAATGTTAAGAAATTATTGTCTTGAAATTAACATGTCGCAAACAGAACCTGCAATGTGTCTTGAAATTAATGTCTTGAAATTAATGTCTTGAACTTGACCTGTCGCAAACAAAACCTCAAATGTGTCTTGAAATTAAAATCTTGAAATTAACGACTTGAAATTAACGTCCTGAAATTAACGTCCTGAAATTAACATCCTGAAATTAACGTCCTGACATTAACGTCCTGAAATTAACGTCCTGAAATTAACGTCCTGGAATTCACGTGTCGCAAACAGAACCTGAAATGTGCCTTGAAATTAACATCTTGAAATTAACGTCTTGAAATTAACGTCTTGAAATTAACGTCTTGAAATTAATGTCTTGAAATTAACGTCTTGAAATTAACGTCTTGAAATTGACGTCTTGAAATTGACGTCTTGAAATTGACGTCTTGAAATTGACGTCTTGAAATTGACGTCTTGAAATTATTGCCTTGAAATTATTGCCTTGAAATTATTGCCGTGAAATTAATGTCGTGAAATTAATGTCGTGAAATTAATATCGTGAAATTAATGTCGTGAATTAATGTCGTGAAATTAATGTCTTGAAATTATTGTCTTGAAATTCTCATGTTGCAAACAGAACCTGAAATGTGTCTTGAAATTAATGTCTTGAAGTTAATGTCTTGAAGTTAATGTCTTGAAATTAATATCTTAAAATTAATGTCTTGAAATTAATGTCTTGAAATTAATGTCTTGAAACTAATGTCTTGAAATTAATGTCTTGAAATTATAGTCTTGAAATTATAGTCTTGAAATTAATGTCTTCAAATTATAGTCTTGAAATTATTGTCTTGATATCATTGTCTTGAAATTATTGTCTTGAAACTATTGTCTTGAAACTAATGTCTTGAAACTAATGTCTTGAAACTATTGTCTTGAAACTATTGTCTTGAAACTATTGTCTTGAAACTAATGTCTTGAAACTATTGTCTTGAAACTATTTTCTTGAAACTATTGTCTTGAAACTATTGTCTCAAATTATTGTCTTGTAACTATTGTCTTGAAATTATTGTCTTGAAACTATTTTCTTGAAACTAAAATCTTGAAATTAACGTCTTGAAATTAACGTCTTGAAATTGACGTCTTGAAATTGACGTCTTGAAATTGACGTCTTGAAATTATTGCCTTGAAATTATTGCCTTGAAATTATTGCCGTGAAATTAATGTCGTGAAATTAATGTCGTGAATTAATGTCGTGAAATTAATGTCTTGAAATTATTGTCTTGAATTTATTGTCTTGAAATTCTCATGTCGCAAACAGAACCTGAAATGTGTCTTGAAATTAATGTCTTGAAGTTAATGTCTTGAAGTTAATGTCTTGAAATTAATATCTTGAAATTAATGTCTTGAAATTAATGTCTTGAAATTAATGTCTTGAAACTAATGTCTTGAAATTAATGTCTTGAAATTATAGTCTTGAAATTATAGTCTTGAAATTAATGTCTTCAAATTATAGTCTTGAAATTATTGTCTTGAAATTATTGTCTTGAAATTATTGTCTTGATCTATTGTCTTGAAACTAATGTCTTGAAACTATTGTCTTGAAACTATTGTCTTGAAACTATTTTCTTGAAACTATTGTCTTGAAACTATTGTCTGAAATTATTGTCTTGTAACTATTGTCTTGAAATTATTGTCTTGAAACTATTTTCTTGAAACTAATGTCTTGAAATTAATGTCTTGAAATTATAGTCTTGAAATTATAGTATTGAAATTAATGTCTTCAAATTATAGTCTTCAAATTATTGTCTTGAAATTATTGTCTTGAAACTATTGTCTTGAAACTATTGTCTTGAAACTATTGTCTTTCAACTATTTTCTTGAAACTATTGTCTTGAAACTATTGTCTTCAAATTATTGTCTTGTAACTATTGTCTTGAAATTATTGTCTTGAAACTATTGTCTTGAAAATATTGTCTTGAAATTTTTGTCTTGAAATTTTTGTCTTGAAATTATAGTCTTGATATTATAGCCTTGAAATTATAGTCTTGAAATTATTGTCTTGAAATTATAGTCTTGAAATTAACGTCTTGAAATTGACGTCTTGAAATTGACATCTTGAAATTGACGTCTTGAAATTGACGTCTTGAAATTATTGCCTTGAAATTATTGCCTTGAAATTATTGCCTTGAAATTATTGCCTTGAAATTATTGCCGTGAAATTAATGTCGTGAAATTAATGTCGTGAAATTAATGTCGTGAAATTAATGTCGTGAAATTAATGTCTTGAAATTATTGTCTTGAAATTTACGTCTTGAAATTATAGTTTTGAAATTATAGTCTTGAAATTATAGTCTTGAAATTAACGTCTTGAAATTAACGTCTTGAAATTGACGTCTTGAAATTGACATCTTGAAATTGACGTCTTGAAATTGACGTCTTGAAATTGACGTCTTGAAATTATTGCATTGAAATTATTGCCATGAAATTATTGCCTTGAAATTATTGCCTTGAAATTATTGCCGTGAAATTAATGTCATGAAATTAATGTCGTGAAATTAATGTCGTGAAATTAATGTCGTGAAATTAATGTCTTGAAATTACTGTCGTGAAATTAATGTCGTGAAAGTAATGTCGTGAAATTAATGTCGAGAAATTAATGTCGTTAAATTATTGTCTTGAAATTATCATGTCGCAAACAGAACCTGAAATGTGTCTTGAAATTAATGTCTTGAATTTAATGTCTTGAAGTTCATGTCTTGAAGTTAATATCTTGAAGTTAATGTCTTGAAGTTAATGTCTTGAAATTAATATCTTGAAATTAATGTCTTGAAATTAATGTCTTGAAACTAATATCTTGAAATTAATGTCTTGAAATTAATGTCTCGAAATTATAGACTTGAAATTATAGTCTTGAAATTAATGTCTTCAAATTATAGTCTTGAAATTATTGTCTTGAAATTATTGTCTTGAAATTATTGTCTTGAAACTATTATCTTGAAACTATTGTCTTGAAACTATTGTCTTGAAACTATTGTCTTGAAACTATTGTCTTGAAACTATTGTCTTGAAACTATTGTCTTCAAATTATTGTCTTGAAACTATTGTCTTGAAATTGTTGATTTGATATTTTTGTCTTGAAATTATAGTCTTGATATTATAGTCTTGAAATTATAGTATTGAAATTATAGTCTTGAAATTATGGTCTTGAAATTATAGTCTTGAAATTATTGTTTTGAAATTATAGTCTTGAAGTTATAGTCTTGAAATTATAGCCTTGAAATTATAGCCTTGAAATTATAGACTTGAAATTATAGACTTGAAATTAACGTCCTGAAATTAACGTCCTGAAATTAACGTTCTGAAATTAACATCCTGAAATTAACGTCCTGAAATTAACGTCCTGAAATTAACGTCCAGAAATTAACGTCCTGAAATTAACATCCTATATTTAACGTCCTGAAATTAACGTCCTGAAATTAACGTCCTGAAATTAACGTCCTGAAATTAACGTCCTGAAATTAACATCCTGGAATTCACGTGTCGCAAACAGAACCTGAAATGTGCCGTGAAATTAACGTCTTGAAATTGACGACTTGAAATTGACGTCTTGAAATTGACGTCTTGAAATTGACGTCTTGAAATTTACGTCTTGAAATTGATGTCCTGAAATTAACGTCCTGAAATTGACGTCCTGAAATTAATGTCTTCAAATTAATATGTCGCAAACAGAACCTGAAATGTGTCTTGACATTTATGGCTTGAAATTAATGTCTTGAAATTAATGTCTTGAAATTAATGTCTTGAAATTAATGTCTTGAAATTAATGTCTTGAAATTATAGTCTGGCAATTATCGTCTGGAAATTATCGTCTGGCAATTATCGTCTGGCACTTATCGTCTGGCACTTATCGTCTGGCACTTATCATCTGGCACTTATCGTCTGGCACTTATCGTCTGGCACTTATCGTCTGGCACTTATCGTCTGGCACTTATCGTCTGGCAATTATCATCTGGCAATTGGGGTGCCGTAACATTAATGTCTAGAAATTAATGTTAAGAAATTATTGTCTTGAAATTAACCTGTCGCAAACAGAACCTGCAATGTGTCTTGAAATTAATGTGTTGAAATTAATGTCTTGAAATTGACCTGTCGCAAACAAAACCTCAAATGCGTCTTGAAATTAAAGTCTTGAAATTAACGTCTTGAAATTAATGTCTTGAAATTAACGTCTTGAAATTAATGTCTTGAAATTAACGTCTTGAAATTAATGTCTTGAAATAATAGTCTTGAAATTATAGTCTGGCAATAATAGTCTGGCAACTATCGTCCGGCAATTATCGTCCGGAAATGATCGTCTGGCACTTATCATCTGGCACTAATCATCTGGCACTTATCGTCTGGCACTTATCGTCTGTCACTTATCGTCTGGCACTTATCGTCTGGCAATTATCATCTGGAAATTATCGCCTGGCCATTGGGGAGGCGTAACATTAATGTCTAGAAATTAATGTTAAGAAATTATTGTCTTGAAATTAACCTGTCGCAAACAGAACCTGCAATGTGTCTTGAAATTAATGTCTTGAAATTAATGTCTTGAACTTGACCTGTCGCAAACAAAACCTCAAATGTGTCTTCAAATTAACGTCTTGAAATTAACGACTTGAAATTAACGTCCTGAAATTAACGTCCTGAAATTAACGTCCTGAAATTAACGTCCTGACATTAACGTCCTGAAATTAACGACCTGAAATTAAAGTCCTGAAATTAACGTCCTGAAATTAACGTCCTGGAATTCACGTGTCGCAAACAGAACCTGAAATGTGCCTTGAAATTAACATCTTGAAATTAACGTCTTGAAATTAATGTCTTGAAATTAACGTCTTGAAATTATAGTCTTGAAATTATAGTCTTGAAATTAACGTCTTGAAATTAACGTCTTGAAATTGACGTCTTGAAATTGACGTCTTGAAATTGACGTCTTGAAATTATTGCCTTGAAATTATTGCCTTGAAATTATTGCCGTGAAATTAATGTCGTGAAATTAATGTCGTGAAAGTAATGTCGTGAAATTAATGTCGTGAATTAATGTCGTGAAATTAATGTCTTGAAATTATTGTCTTGAAACTATTGTCTTGAAATTCTCATGTCGCAAACAGAACCTGAAATGTGTCTTGAAATTAATGTCTTGAAGTTAATGTCTTGAAGTTAATGTCTTGAAATTAATATCTTGAAATTAATGTCTTGAAATTAATGTCTTGAAATTAATGTCTTGCAACTAATGTCTTGAAATTAATGTCTTGAAATTATAGTCTTGAAATTATAGTCTTGAAATTAA
Source organism: Narcine bancroftii (assembly GCF_036971445.1). Taxonomy (NCBI): domain Eukaryota; kingdom Metazoa; phylum Chordata; class Chondrichthyes; order Torpediniformes; family Narcinidae; genus Narcine; species Narcine bancroftii. Next base: position 22,362 of record NC_091471.1, on the reverse strand, counting down.
TGTCTTCAAATTATAGTCTTGAAATTATTGTCTTGATATTATTGTCTTGAAATTATTGTCTTGAAACTATTGTCTTGAAACTAATGTCTTGAAACTATTTTCTTGAAACTCATGTCTTGAAACTATTGTCTCAAATTATTGTCTTGTAACTATTGTCTTGAAATTATTGTCTTGAAACTATTTTCTTGAAACTAATGTCTTGAAATTAACGTCTTGAAATTAACGTCTTGAAATTGACGTCTTGAAATTGACGTCTTGAAATTGACGTCTTAAAATTATTGCCTTGAAATTATTGCCTTGAAATTATTGCCGTGAAATTAATGTCGTGAAATTAATGTCTTGAAATTAATGTCTTGAAGTTAATGTCTTGAAGTTAATGTCTTGAAATTAATATCTTGAAATTAATGTCTTGAAATTAATGTCTTGAAATTAATGTCTTGAAACTAATGTCTTGAAATTAATGTCTTGAAATTATAGTCTTGAAATTATAGTCTTGAAATTATTGTCTTGAAATTATTGTCTTGAAACTATTGTCTTGAAACTAATGTCTTGAAACTATTATCTTGAAACTATTGTCTTGAAACTATTTTCTTGAAACTATTGTCTTGAAACTATTGTCTCAAATTATTGTCTTGTAACTATTGTCTTGAAATTATTGTCTTGAAACTATTTTCTTGAAACTAATGTCTTGAAATTAATGTCTTGAAATTAATGTCTTGTAATTAATGTCTTGAAATTAATGTCTTGAAATTAATGTCTTGAAATTATAGTCTTGAAATTATAGTCTTGAAATTAATGTCTTCAAATTATAGTCTTCAAATTATTGTCTTGAAATTATTGTCTTGAAACTATTGTCTTGAAACTATTGTCTTGAATCTATTGTCTTTCAACTATTTTCTTGAAACTATTGTCTTGAAACTATTGTCTTCAAATTATTGTCTTGTAACTATTGTCTTGAAATTATTGTCTTGAAACTATTGTCTTGAAAATATTGTCTTGAAATTTTTGTCTTGAAATTTTTGTCTTGAAATTATAGTCTTGATATTATAGTCTTGAAATTATAGTCTTGAAATTATAGTCTTGAAATTATGGTCTTGAAATTATAGTCTTGAAATTATTGTTTTGAAATTATAGTCCTGAAATTATAGTCTTGAAATTATAGCCTTGAAATTATAGCCTTGAAATTATAGCCTTGAAATTATAGACTTGAAATTTACGTCCTGAAATTAACGTCCTGAACTTAACGTCCTGAAATTAACATCCTGAAATTAACGTCCTGAAATTAACGTCCTGTAATGAACGTCCTGAAATTAACGTCCTGAAATTAACGTCCTGAAATTAACGTCCTGAAATTAACGTCCTGAAACTAATGTCCTGAAATTAACGTCCTGAAATTAACATCCTGGAATTCACGTGTCGCAAACAGAACCTGAAATGTGCCATGAAATTAACGTCTTGAAAGTAAGATCTTGAAATTGACGTCTTGAAATTGACGTCTTGAAATTGACGTCTTGAAATTAACGTCTTGAAATTAATGTCTTGAAATAATAGTCTTGAAATTATAGTCTGGCAATAATAGTCTGGCAACTATCGTCTGGCAATTATCATCCAGAAATGTTCGTCTGGCACTTATCATCTGGCACTAATCGTCTGGCACTTATCGTCTGGCACTTATCGTCTGGCACTTATCGTCTGGCACTTATCGTCTGGCAATTATCGTCTGGCAATTATCGCCTGGCAATTGGGGAGGCGTAACATTAATGTCTAGAAATTAATGTTAAGAAATTATTGTCTTGAAATTAACATGTCGCAAACAGAACCTGCAATGTGTCTTGAAATTAATGTCTTGAAATTAATGTCTTGAACTTGACCTGTCGCAAACAAAACCTCAAATGTGTCTTGAAATTAAAATCTTGAAATTAACGACTTGAAATTAACGTCCTGAAATTAACGTCCTGAAATTAACATCCTGAAATTAACGTCCTGACATTAACGTCCTGAAATTAACGTCCTGAAATTAACGTCCTGGAATTCACGTGTCGCAAACAGAACCTGAAATGTGCCTTGAAATTAACATCTTGAAATTAACGTCTTGAAATTAACGTCTTGAAATTAACGTCTTGAAATTAATGTCTTGAAATTAACGTCTTGAAATTAACGTCTTGAAATTGACGTCTTGAAATTGACGTCTTGAAATTGACGTCTTGAAATTGACGTCTTGAAATTGACGTCTTGAAATTATTGCCTTGAAATTATTGCCTTGAAATTATTGCCGTGAAATTAATGTCGTGAAATTAATGTCGTGAAATTAATATCGTGAAATTAATGTCGTGAATTAATGTCGTGAAATTAATGTCTTGAAATTATTGTCTTGAAATTCTCATGTTGCAAACAGAACCTGAAATGTGTCTTGAAATTAATGTCTTGAAGTTAATGTCTTGAAGTTAATGTCTTGAAATTAATATCTTAAAATTAATGTCTTGAAATTAATGTCTTGAAATTAATGTCTTGAAATTATAGTCTTGAAATTAATGTCTTCAAATTATAGTCTTGAAATTATTGTCTTGATATCATTGTCTTGAAATTATTGTCTTGAAACTATTGTCTTGAAACTAATGTCTTGAAACTAATGTCTTGAAACTATTGTCTTGAAACTATTGTCTTGAAACTATTGTCTTGAAACTAATGTCTTGAAACTATTGTCTTGAAACTATTTTCTTGAAACTATTGTCTTGAAACTATTGTCTCAAATTATTGTCTTGTAACTATTGTCTTGAAATTATTGTCTTGAAACTATTTTCTTGAAACTAAAATCTTGAAATTAACGTCTTGAAATTAACGTCTTGAAATTGACGTCTTGAAATTGACGTCTTGAAATTGACGTCTTGAAATTATTGCCTTGAAATTATTGCCTTGAAATTATTGCCGTGAAATTAATGTCGTGAAATTAATGTCGTGAATTAATGTCGTGAAATTAATGTCTTGAAATTATTGTCTTGAATTTATTGTCTTGAAATTCTCATGTCGCAAACAGAACCTGAAATGTGTCTTGAAATTAATGTCTTGAAGTTAATGTCTTGAAGTTAATGTCTTGAAATTAATATCTTGAAATTAATGTCTTGAAATTAATGTCTTGAAATTAATGTCTTGAAACTAATGTCTTGAAATTAATGTCTTGAAATTATAGTCTTGAAATTATAGTCTTGAAATTAATGTCTTCAAATTATAGTCTTGAAATTATTGTCTTGAAATTATTGTCTTGAAATTATTGTCTTGATCTATTGTCTTGAAACTAATGTCTTGAAACTATTGTCTTGAAACTATTGTCTTGAAACTATTTTCTTGAAACTATTGTCTTGAAACTATTGTCTGAAATTATTGTCTTGTAACTATTGTCTTGAAATTATTGTCTTGAAACTATTTTCTTGAAACTAATGTCTTGAAATTAATGTCTTGAAATTATAGTCTTGAAATTATAGTATTGAAATTAATGTCTTCAAATTATAGTCTTCAAATTATTGTCTTGAAATTATTGTCTTGAAACTATTGTCTTGAAACTATTGTCTTGAAACTATTGTCTTTCAACTATTTTCTTGAAACTATTGTCTTGAAACTATTGTCTTCAAATTATTGTCTTGTAACTATTGTCTTGAAATTATTGTCTTGAAACTATTGTCTTGAAAATATTGTCTTGAAATTTTTGTCTTGAAATTTTTGTCTTGAAATTATAGTCTTGATATTATAGTCTTGAAATTATAGTCTTGAAATTATTGTCTTGAAATTATAGTCTTGAAATTAACGTCTTGAAATTGACGTCTTGAAATTGACATCTTGAAATTGACGTCTTGAAATTGACGTCTTGAAATTATTGCCTTGAAATTATTGCCTTGAAATTATTGCCTTGAAATTATTGCCTTGAAATTATTGCCGTGAAATTAATGTCGTGAAATTAATGTCGTGAAATTAATGTCGTGAAATTAATGTCGTGAAATTAATGTCTTGAAATTATTGTCTTGAAATTTACGTCTTGAAATTATAGTTTTGAAATTATAGTCTTGAAATTATAGTCTTGAAATTAACGTCTTGAAATGAACGTCTTGAAATTGACGTCTTGAAATTGACATCTTGAAATTGACGTCTTGAAATTGACGTCTTGAAATTGACGTCTTGAAATTATTGCATTGAAATTATTGCCTTGAAATTATTGCCTTGAAATTATTGCCGTGAAATTAATGTCATGAAATTAATGTCGTGAAATTAATGTCGTGAAATTAATGTCGTGAAATTAATGTCTTGAAATTACTGTCGTGAAATTAATGTCGTGAAAGTAATGTCGTGAAATTAATGTCGAGAAATTAATGTCGTGAAATTATTGTCTTGAAATTATCATGTCGCAAACAGAACCTGAAATGTGTCTTGAAATTAATGTCTTGAATTTAATGTCTTGAAGTTCATGTCTTGAAGTTAATATCTTGAAGTTAATGTCTTGAAGTTAATGTCTTGAAATTAATATCTTGAAATTAATGTCTTGAAATTAATGTCTTGAAACTAATATCTTGAAATTAATGTCTTGAAATTAACGTCTCGAAATTATAGACTTGAAATTATAGTCTTGAAATTAATGTCTTCAAATTATAGTCTTGAAATTATTGTCTTGAAATTATTGTCTTGAAATTATTGTCTTGAAACTATTATCTTGAAACTATTGTCTTGAAACTATTGTCTTGAAACTATTGTCTTGAAACTATTGTCTTGAAACTATTGTCTTGAAACTATTGTCTTCAAATTATTGTCTTGAAACTATTGTCTTGAAATTGTTGATTTGATATTTTTGTCTTGAAATTATAGTCTTGATATTATAGTCTTGAAATTATAGTATTGAAATTATAGTCTTGAAATTATGGTCTTGAAATTATAGTCTTGAAATTATTGTTTTGAAATTATAGTCTTGAAGTTATAGTCTTGAAATTATAGCCTTGAAATTATAGCCTTGAAATTATAGACTTGAAATTATAGACTTGAAATTAACGTCCTGAAATTAACGTCCTGAAATTAACGTTCTGAAATTAACATCCTGAAATTAACGTCCTGAAATTAACGTCCTGAAATTAACGTCCAGAAATTAACGTCCTGAAATTAACATCCTAAATTTAACGTCCTGAAATTAACGTCCTGAAATTAACGTCCTGAAATTAACGTCCTGAAATTAACGTCCTGAAATTAACATCCTGGAATTCACGTGTCGCAAACAGAACCTGAAATGTGCCGTGAAATTAACGTCTTGAAATTGACGACTTGAAATTGACGTCTTGAAATTGACGTCTTGAAATTGACGTCTTGAAATTTACGTCTTGAAATTGATGTCCTGAAATTAACGTCCTGAAATTGACGTCCTGAAATTAATGTCTTCAAATTAATATGTCGCAAACAGAACCTGAAATGTGTCTTGACATTTATGGCTTGAAATTAATGTCTTGAAATTAATGTCTTGAAATTAATGTCTTGAAATTAATGTCTTGAAATTAATGTCTTGAAATTATAGTCTGGCAATTATCGTCTGGCAATTATCGTCTGGCAATTATCGTCTGGCACTTATCGTCTGGCACTTATCGTCTGGCACTTATCATCTGGCACTTATCGTCTGGCACTTATCGTCTGGCACTTATCGTCTGGCACTTATCGTCTGGCACTTATCGTCTGGCAATTATCATCTGGCAATTGGGGTGCCGTAACATTAATGTCTAGAAATTAATGTTAAGAAATTATTGTCTTGAAATTAACCTGTCGCAAACAGAACCTGCAATGTGTCTTGAAATTAATGTGTTGAAATTAATGTCTTGAAATTGACCTGTCGCAAACAAAACCTCAAATGCGTCTTGAAATTAAAGTCTTGAAATTAACGTCTTGAAATTAATGTCTTGAAATTAACGTCTTGAAATTAATGTCTTGAAATTAACGTCTTGAAATTAATGTCTTGAAATAATAGTCTTGAAATTATAGTCTGGCAATAATAGTCTGGCAACTATCGTCCGGCAATTATCGTCCGGAAATGATCGTCTGGCACTTATCATCTGGCACTAATCGTCTGGCACTTATCGTCTGGCACTTATCGTCTGTCACTTATCGTCTGGCACTTATCGTCTGGCAATTATCATCTGGAAATTATCGCCTGGCCATTGGGGAGGCGTAACATTAATGTCTAGAAATTAATGTTAAGAAATTATTGTCTTGAAATTAACCTGTCGCAGGGTTAGGGTTAGGGTTAGGGTTAGGGTTAGGGTTAGGGTTAGGGTTAGGGTTAGGGTTAGGGTTAGGGTTAGGGTTAGGGTTAGGGTTAGGGTTAGGGTTAGGGTTAGGGTTAGGGTTAGGGTTAGGGTTAGGGTTAGGGTTAGGGTTAGGGTTAGGGTTAGGGTTAGGGTTAGGGTTAGGGTTAGGGTTAGGGTTAGGGTTAGGGTTAGGGTTAGGGTTAGGGTTAGGGTTAGGGTTAGGGTTAGGGTTAGGGTTAGGGTTAGGGTTAGGGTTAGGGTTAGGGTTAGGGTTAGGGTTAGGGTTAGGGTTAGGGTTAGGGTTAGGGTTAGGGTTAGGGTTAGGGTTAGGGTTAGGGTTAGGGTTAGGGTTAGGGTTAGGGTTAGGGTTAGGGTTAGGGTTAGGGTTAGGGTTAGGGTTAGGGTTAGGGTTAGGGTTAGGGTTAGGGTTAGGGTTAGGGTTAGGGTTAGGGTTAGGGTTAGGGTTAGGGTTAGGGTTAGGGTTAGGGTTAGGGTTAGGGTTAGGGTTAGGGTTAGGGTTAGGGTTAGGGTTAGGGTTAGGGTTAGGGTTAGGGTTAGGGTTAGGGTTAGGGTTAGGGTTAGGGTTAGGGTTAGGGTTAGGGTTAGGGTTAGGGTTAGGGTTAGGGTTAGGGTTAGGGTTAGGGTTAGGGTTAGGGTTAGGGTTAGGGTTAGGGTTAGGGTTAGGGTTAGGGTTAGGGTTAGGGTTAGGGTTAGGGTTAGGGTTAGGGTTAGGGTTAGGGTTAGGGTTAGGGTTAGGGTTAGGGTTAGGGTTAGGGTTAGGGTTAGGGTTAGGGTTAGGGTTAGGGTTAGGGTTAGGGTTAGGGTTAGGGTTAGGGTTAGGGTTAGGGTTAGGGTTAGGGTTAGGGTTAGGGTTAGGGTTAGGGTTAGGGTTAGGGTTAGGGTTAGGGTTAGGGTTAGGGTTAGGGTTAGGGTTAGGGTTAGGGTTAGGGTTAGGGTTAGGGTTAGGGTTAGGGTTAGGGTTAGGGTTAGGGTTAGGGTTAGGGTTAGGGTTAGGGTTAGGGTTAGGGTTAGGGTTAGGGTTAGGGTTAGGGTTAGGGTTAGGGTTAGGGTTAGGGTTAGGGTTAGGGTTAGGGTT